>NC_135232.1:13600932-14200932 GCF_051348905.1 Ranitomeya variabilis
TTGTTTCTGCTGATCAGGATGACTGGGTGACTTTTTTACCATTGGCCGAGTTTGCCCTTAATAATCGGGCTAGTTCTGCTACTTTGGTTTCGCCTTTTTTTTGTAATTCTGGTTTTCATCCTCGTTTTTCCTCGGGTCAGGTGGAGCCTTCTGACTGCCCTGGGGTGGATTCTGTGGTGGATAGGTTGCAGCAGATTTGGAACCGTGTGGTGGACAATTTGAAGTTGTCACAAGAGAAGGCTCAGCGCTTTACCAACCGCCGTCGCTGTGTGGGTCCCCGACTTCGTGTTGGGGATTTGGTGTGGTTGTCTTCTCGTTATGATCCTATGAAGGTCTCCTCTCCTAAGTTCAAGCCTCGGTTCATCGGTCCTTATAAGATTTTGGAAGTCCTTAACCCTGTGTCATTTCGTTTGGATCTCCCAGCATCGTTTGCTATTCATAATGTGTTCCATAGGTCATTGTTGCGGAGGTATGTGGTGCCTGTGGTTCCTTCGGTTGAGCCTCCTGCCCCGGTACTGGTTGAGGGAGAATTGGAATACGTGGTGGAGAAGATCTTGGATTCTCGTATTTCAAGACGGAGGCTTCAGTATTTGGTTAAGTGGAAGGGCTATGGTCAGGAGGATAATTCCTGGGTGGTCGCCTCTGATGTTCATGCGGCTGATTTGGTTCGTGCCTTCCATGTGGCTCATCCCGATCGCCCTGGGAGTTTTGATGAGGGTTCGGTGACCCCTCCTCAAGGGGAGTGTTGGAGTGTATTTCTCAGCGCTTGCTATTTTTCTTGTCCAGCTTGCTATTGTGATATTTCCTTGCTAGCTGGAAGCTCTGGGGGTGCAGAGTTGCCCCTCCACACCGTGAGTCGGTGTGGAGGTCTTTTTGTATACTCTGTGTGGAATTTTTTAGTATTTTGTACTGACCGCACAGTTCCCTGTTGTGAACTCTGTTCTCGGGCTCCCTCTTGTGATCACAAGTGGTACTGTGTGAGTGTTATCTTTGGGCTCCATCTGGTGGCTCTGTTTGTCATCCTGCGGGTCTGTGGCTGGATCAGCTGTCTCGTTATCCACCAGTGAGGTTTCCTATTTAACTCAGCTGCACCTTCACTTGTTGCCTGCTGTCGATGTATTCAGTGCTATTCTGATTTCTCCTGACCATATTCAGTCTCTCCAAGAGAAGCTAAGTTTCAGTTTGATTATTTTTTTGCTCTTGAGTTTTCAATATGTTTTCTGTGTATGATGAGTTCAGTCCAGCTTGCTAATATGTGATTCCCTTGCTTGCTGGTAGCTCTGGGGTACGGAGTTGCTCCCCTCACACCGTTAGTTGGTGTGGGGGCTCGCGCATTCTCTGAGTGGATTTTAGGGTTTTTTACTGACCGCACAGTTCCCTTTCTATTTTCTGCTATCTAGTGTTAGCGGGCCTCATTTGCTAAATCTATTTCATCTCTACGTTTGTATTTTCCCCTTAACTCACCGTTATTATTTGTGGGGGGCTTTCTATATCTTTGGGGTTATTTCTCTGAGGCAAGTGAGGTCTTTGCTTTCTTTCTAGGGGTAGCTAGTTTCTCAGGCTGAGTCGAGACGTCTAGGCATTCTAGGCACGTTCACCGGCTACCTTTAGTGTTTGTTGGATAGGATTAGGATTGCGGTCAGTCCAGTTACCACCTCCCTAGAGCTTGTCCTATGTTTAGTTACTTAGCTGGTCAGATCTGCGATCCTCTGCCACTAAGGATCATAACAGTTCCCTTTCCTATTCTGTCTATCTAGTTTAGATTTGGGCCTCCTTTGCTAAAGTCTGTTTCATTTCTGTGTTTGTCACTTCCCTCTTAACTCACCGTCAATATTTGTGGGGGGCTGCCTTTCCTTTGGGGAATTTCTCTGAGGCAAGGTAGTTTTCTATTTCCATCTTCAGGGGTAGTTAGCTCTTAGGCCGTGACGAGGCGTCTAGGGAGAGTTTGGAACGCTCCACGGCTATTTCTAGTGTTGGTGTTAGGATTAGGGATTGCGGTCAGTAGAGTTACCACCTCCCCAGAGCTGGTCTATGATTTTGTTTTAACCACCAGGTCATTTCTGTGTGCACCTAACCATCAGGTCATTTCTGTGTGCACCTATCCTCCAGGTCATTTCAGTGTGCACCTAACCACCAGGTCATAACACATGTGGGGTCATCACAACAGAACGAGACCCCAGTAAAAAAATCCTTATCTAAGAACTGGCCCAATATTTATGGACATAACTGTTTCTCACCCATGGTAATTCTGCTTCATGTCACCTGTCTTATCCATGGTTTTTCCCTTTTTTTTCTGTGCTATGCTGTGCATAAATATGTGTAGTCTCGAAAGCTGCAATTTGTTACCATGTTTTCAGTTAGCCATTAAAAGGTATCAACCACAGAGGACTCTCAATTCTAAATATTTTTCTATCTACTGGCTAACACGGTACCCAGATATATATCTTTTCTGTATCCTCTTGTATAGTAATTCTACATAATATACACATTATAGATGCACACTCTTCATTCTTGTGTGGCACGTATGCTTCCTGTTGTATAGTAATTCTACATAATATACACATTATAGATGTGCACTCTTCATTATTGTGTGACACGTATGCTGTCTGCTGTATAGTAATTCTACATAATATACACATTATAGATGCACACTCTTCATTCTTGTGTGACACGTATGCTGTCTGTTGTATAGTAATTCTACATAATATACACATTATAGATGTACACTCTTCATTATTGTGTGACACGTATGCTGTCTGCTGTATAGTAATTCTACATAATATACACATTATAGATGTACACTCTTCATTATTGTGTGACACGTATGCTGTCTGCTGTATAGTAATTCTACATAATATACACATTATAGATGCACACTCTTCATTCTTGTGTGACACGTATGCTGTCTGTTGTATAGTAATTCTACATAATATACACATTATAGATGCACACTCTTCATTCTTGTGTGACACGTATGCTGTCTGTTGTATAGTAATTCTACATAATATACACATTATAGATGACACTCTTCATTCTTGTGTGACACGTATGCTGTCTGTTGTATAGTAATTCTACATAATATACACATTATAGATGACACTCTTCATTCTTGTGTGACACTTATGCTTTCTGTTGTATAGTAATTCTACATAATATACACATTATAGATGCACACTCTTCATTCTTCTATGGCACGTATGCTTCCTGCTGTATAGTAATTCTACATAATATACACATTATAGATGCACACTCTTCATTCTTGTGTGACACGTATGCTTTCTGTTGTATAGTAATTCTACATAATATACACATTATAGATGACACTCTTCATTCTTGTGTGACACGTATGCTTCCTGCTGTATAGTAATTCTACATAATATACACATTATAGATGCACACTCTTCATTCTTGTGTGACACGTATGCTTTCTGTTGTATAGTAATTCTACATAATATGCACATTATAGATGCACACTCTTCATTCTTGTGTGGCACGTATGCTTCCTGCTGTATAGTAATTCTACATAATATACACATTATAGATGCACACTCTTCATTCTTGTGTGACACGTATGCTTTCTGTTGTATAGTAATTCTACATAATATACACATTATAGATGACACTCTTCATTCTTGTGTGACACGTATGCTGTCTGTTGTATGGTAATTCTACATAATATACACATTATAGATGTACACTCTTCATTCTTGTGTGACACGTATGCTTTCTGTTGTATAGTAATTCTACATAATATACACATTATAGATGACACTCTTCATTCTTGTGTGACACGTATGCTGTCTGTTGTATAGTAATTCTACATAATATACACATTATAGATGCACACTCTTCATTCTTGTGTGACACGTATGCTTTCTGTTGTATAGTAATTCTACATAATATACACATTATAGATGACACTCTTCATTCTTGTGTGGCACGTATGCTGTCTGTTGTATGGTAATTCTACATAATATACACATTATAGATGTACACTCTTCATTCTTGTGTGACACGTATGCTTTCTGTTGTATAGTAATTCTACATAATATACACATTATAGATGCACACTCTTCATTCTTGTGTGACACGTATGCTTTCTGTTGTATGGTAATTCTACATAATATACACATTATAGATGACACTCTTCATTCTTGTGTGACACGTATGCTTTCTGTTGTATGGTAATTCTACATAATATACACATTATAGATGCGCACTCTTCATTCTTGTGTGACACGTATGCTTTCTGTTGTATGGTAATTCTACATAATATACACATTATAGATGTACACTCTTCATTCTTGTGTGACACGTATGCTTTCTGTTGTATAGTAATTCTACATAATATACACATTATAGATGCACACTCTTCATTCTTCTATGGCACGTATGCTTTCTGTTGTGGACATGTGATCGTCCATAGGGGTAATGTAGACATATCGCACATGTCCATTTGTGGCTGAGGGTTTCCTCTGTGCATTAGACACTGTGATGTGTATAAGACGCAGGTTACTGGTTATTTATTATCACAGGAATAAGAACTGAACACAAATACCAGGTCGAAACTTGTAGATTTTTTATTACCCCCAGGCTGTTCTGTTTAATGTTTCTATTATTTTACATTTTTCAATAAAAGGTTTTGCTTTTTTTCACACTGGAAACATGTGCTGGATTATCACTAACTTTATAAGTCCCATCCATTCCTTCCCTACGGAGATTTCTAAACTGAGCACTTCCCATGGATATCACCAAGCATGGAGAGGTGAGCTGAAAGCAGTTCTTTCTATAGATGAATGGCATGTATGGGTGCTGTCTACATAGAAAGTCTCTACTAAAGCCCATGCAGAAAATAGCCGGCCTACAATCTGCCAGGACTCATGGTGAAAAATATGAAGACTCCTGGGACTCTGAAGTGATGAGATCAAAATAAATGTTTTTGGAATTGGTGGCTTCGAAACTGTATGACACTGCAAAGAAAAGGACTAGAAAAATAAACCAGCTCACCTGTGATGCATTAGTTGAACTGAAGAAAAATGTCCAGCTCCACCGAATCTGTGAAAATAAAATTTCTTTATTCACACACTTGTAACAGAGGATACAAACTTCAGCATAAACCATGTGGGTGTGAATCTCAACGCGTTTCTGGAGACTAAGCTCCCTAATCATGACATTCCAAGTAACCCATGTATCCCACTTAAATACCCCTAGGCCAGTGAACACACGGGTAGAATGAGTAATTAATACTACTGATGTGGGGTGTGGGCAGAGAACAGACAAGTGAAGAGATTACCTGACATAGAAATCTCTTATGACAACATGAACATATAAAAAATCAACAGCAACAAAGAGAAGTATAAAAATATATCAGATTATTATACAATTTTACTTACTAAACAATGTAAAAAAGATCTTTACAATAAGATCTATTAAGGATAAAATAAAGTATTCATAATAAAAAATTGGGCAAGAAGTACATAATTTTTTTTAGGAGATAAGCAATTAAACCTGCAATGGTTATTAGCTAGATGTAACAAAGAAGCATTTTAAAAAATAAGGAAATAAGTCTGCAATGATTAATAGCTAGATATTAGATACATCTTTGTAACAAACATGATAATTTGCGGTAAAGGTTGTGATATGAGACTTATAAGGACAGGTAAGGACAAATTGTTCATTAATAGATGGAGGTGCAGCATGTGTGTTATTAGTGCTGCAATGCCAAATGCTCATGATTTCACATGTATCTGGTTGTGATTTCACAAAACTACTGCAAGATTTTACTTGTTGCCAAAAACTACCACAAATAGGTACATTTAATGATAATTAGCTGGAGAACCAGAGATAAAAAGAGAACAAAAATAAACATTGATGATGTGTGAAGCAATAAAGTGGTATAGATTTATTAAAGACGGGGACTAATACGAAGCCTCTTGTCCAAGCCAAGTTGGTTGACTCAATGACGCCATACTATTAATCACTGAACATCAAAAGGGCAAGACCGAGCCAGATAACATATGAGAGATAACCGTAGGCATTACTATTAAGGGTGGTGCGCAAGTAGGTGCCCAAACCATATAATCTTGTAAAATAACTTGGCACACACGTGATCTGATGCTAAGTGAGGTTTAATAAAAGAGAGTACATACAGACGTTTCGGTCATAGACCTTCTTCAATGTACTAAACAAAATAATGAATAACGAAATAAAGTATATACAATAGATACATACAATTAATTAATTAATTAATGGTCTCATGTAGATTCAAGTGAATAAAGAGTACAAATGCTAGAAATTAACCATGTACTGAATATACCAGTCTCCTATGAAGTGCAGTTGTTATGAAGAAACGTGCCAATAGTCATGCACTGGTGGTGTGAGAAGGCTTATTCCATAGTGACCGTAGGAGTGAAAATGAGGTTCATGTTAGATGTAAGGGTAGAAGGAGAAGGAAAACCTACCCTCTCTCAGGATAAATTGTCTGATAAGCGGATTATTTGGGGGAAATAGACCTGCAAATGTATACACAACGTCTCAGACTAATAGATTATGTGGTGGCGCACCCTGCAGGTGGTAATAAGAAACAACATACCCCTTGTAATTCACGTTAGGAGTAATTACAGGCTGTGAGTCAGTCAGGCACTGTGGGGGAAGAGAGCACACGTTGCTATACGGGCCCTGAAGTGACGTTAAGGAGAAGTACTTAGTCAGTGATGTGGTGCCCCGCTTGTGGAGCCTAGGCCTGAGGAACAAGAGTAATTATAGACCTCCAACAGGTTCCCCAGCACTAGAAGCATTTATCTCTCTTGTGAATGACTCATTTCACAAATTAAGGGGTGACTTTGATAGAGGCAGACTACATGCTCCATCTGTTATGGTTCTCAATGGCAAGAGAACATAGCCCAGCATACATAAGAACTAGCTCTTGGAAGGATGGAAACTAAACTGACCATGAACTAAACCTGCCGCACAACTGATAGTAGCCGGGTAGCGTGCCTACGTTTTATCCCTAGACGCCCATCGCCAGCCGGAGGACTAACTAATCCTGGCAGAGGAAAATACAGTCCTGGCTCACCTCTAGAGAAATTTCCCCGAAAGGCAGACAGAGGCCCCCACATATATTGGCGGTGATTTTAGATGAAAATGACAAACGTAGTATGAAAATAGGTTTAGCAAAATCGAGGTCCGCTTACTAGATAGCAGGAAGACAGAAAGGGCACTTTCATGGTCAGCTAAAAAACCCTATCAAAACACCATCCTGAAATTACTTTAAGACTCTAGTATTAACTCATAACATCAGAGTGGCAATTTCAGATCACAAGAGCTTTCCAGACACAGAAACGAAACAACAGCTGTGAACTGGAACAAAATGCAAAAACAAACCGGGACAAAAGTCCACTTAGCTGGGAGTTGTCTAGAAGCAGGAACATGCACAGAAAGGCTTCTGATTACAATGTTGACCGGCATGGAAGTGACAGAGGAGCAAGGCTAAATAGCGACTCCCACATCCTGATGGGAACAGGTGAACAGAGGGGATAATGCACACAAGTTCAATTCCACCAGTGGCCACCGGGGGAGCCCAGAATCCAATTTCACAACAGTACCCCCCCCTCAAGGAGGGGGCACCGAACCCTCACCAGGACCACCAGGGCGATCAGGATGAGCCCTATGAAAGGCACGGACCAGATCGGAGGCATGAACATCAGAGGCAGTAACCCAAGAATTATCCTCCTGACCGTATCCCTTCCATTTGACCAGATACTGGAGTTTCCGTCTGGAAACACGGGAGTCCAAGATTTTTTCCACAACGTACTCCAACTCGCCCTCAACCAACACCGGAGCAGGAGGCTCAACGGAAGGCACAACCGGTACCTCATACCTGCGCAATAATGACCGATGAAAAACATTATGAATAGAAAAAGATGCAGGGAGGTCCAAACGGAAGGACACAGGGTTAAGAATCTCCAATATCTTGTACGGGCCGATGAACCGAGGCTTAAACTTAGGAGAAGAAACCCTCATAGGGACAAAACGAGAAGACAACCACACCAAGTCCCCAACACAAAGCCGAGGACCAACCCGACGCCGGCGGTTGGCAAAAAGCTGAGTCTTCTCCTGGGACAACTTCAAATTGTCCACTACCTGCCCCCAAATCTGATGCAACCTCTCCACCACAGCATCCACTCCAGGACAATCCGAAGATTCCACCTGACCGGAGGAAAATCGAGGATGAAACCCCGAATTACAGAAAAAAGGAGACACCAAGGTGGCAGAGCTGGCCCGATTATTGAGGGCAAACTCCGCTAAAGGCAAAAAAGCAACCCAATCATCCTGATCTGCAGACACAAAACACCTCAAATATGTCTCCAAGGTCTGATTCGTCCGCTCGGTCTGGCCATTAGTCTGAGGATGGAAAGCAGACGAGAAAGACAAATCTATGCCCATCCTAGCACAGAATGCCCGCCAAAATCTAGACACGAATTGGGTTCCTCTGTCAGAAACGATATTCTCCGGAATACCGTGCAAACGAACCACATTTTGAAAAAACAGAGGAACCAACTCGGAAGAAGAAGGCAACTTAGGCAGGGGAACCAAATGGACCATCTTAGAGAAACGGTCACACACCACCCAGATGACAGACATCTTCTGAGAAACAGGAAGATCCGAAATAAAATCCATCGAGATGTGCGTCCAAGGCCTCTTCGGGATAGGCAAGGGCAACAACAATCCACTAGCCCGAGAACAACAAGGCTTGGCCCGAGCACAAACGTCACAAGACTGCACAAAGCCTCGCACATCTCGTGACAGGGAAGGCCACCAGAAGGACCTTGCCACCAAATCCCTGGTACCAAAGATTCCAGGATGACCTGCCAACGCAGAAGAATGAACCTCAGAAATGACTTTACTGGTCCAATCATCAGGAACAAACAGTCTACCAGGTGGGCAACGATCAGGTCTATCCGCCTGAAACTCCTGCAAGGCCCGCCGCAGGTCTGGAGAAACGGCAGACAATATCACTCCATCCTTAAGGATACCTGTAGGTTCAGAATTACCAGGGGAGTCAGGCTCAAAACTCCTAGAAAGGGCATCCGCCTTAACATTCTTAGAACCCGGTAGGTATGACACCACAAAATTAAACCGAGAGAAAAACAACGACCAGCGCGCCTGTCTAGGATTCAGGCGTCTGGCGGACTCAAGATAAATTAAATTTTTGTGGTCGGTCAATACCACCACCTGATGTCTAGCCCCCTCAAGCCAATGACGCCACTCCTCAAAAGCCCACTTCATGGCCAAAAGCTCCCGATTCCCAACATCATAATTCCGCTCGGCGGGCGAAAATTTACGAGAAAAAAAAGCACAAGGTCTCATCACGGAGCAGTCGGAACTTCTCTGCGACAAAACCGCCCCAGCTCCGATTTCAGAAGCGTCGACCTCAACCTGAAAAGGAAGAACAACATCAGGCTGACGCAACACAGGGGCGGAAGAAAAGCGGCGCTTAAGCTCCCGAAAGGCCTCCACAGCAGCAGGGGACCAATCAGCAACATCAGCACCCTTCTTAGTCAAATCGGTCAATGGTTTAACAACATCAGAAAAACCAGCAATAAATCGACGATAAAAGTTAGCAAAGCCCAAAAATTTCTGAAGACTCTTAAGAGAAGAGGGTTGCGTCCAATCACAAATAGCCTGAACCTTGACAGGATCCATCTCGATGGAAGAGGGGGAAAAAATGTATCCCAAGAAGGAAATCTTTTGAACCCCAAAAACGCACTTAGAACCCTTCACACACAAGGAATTAGACCGCAAAACCTGAAACACCCTCCTAACCTGCTGGACATGAGAGTCCCAGTCATCCGAAAAAATCAGAATATCATCCAGATACACAATCATAAATTTATCCAAATAATCCCGGAAAATGTCATGCATAAAGGACTGAAAAACTGAAGGGGCATTTGAAAGACCAAAAGGCATCACCAAATACTCAAAGTGGCCCTCGGGCGTATTAAATGCGGTTTTCCACTCATCCCCCTGCTTAATTCGCACCAAATTATACGCCCCACGGAGATCTATCTTAGAGAACCACTTGGCCCCTTTTATGCGAGCAAACAAATCAATCAGCAGTGGCAACGGATATTGATATTTAACCGTGATTTTATTCAAAAGCCGATAATCAATACACGGCCTCAAAGAGCCATCTTTCTTAGACACAAAGAAAAAACCGGCTCCTAAGGGAGATGACGAAGGACGAATATGTCCCTTTTCCAAGGACTCCTTTATATATTCTCGCATAGCAGCATGTTCAGGCACAGACAGATTAAATAAACGACCCTTAGGGTATTTACTACCCGGAATCAAATCTATGGCACAATCGCACTCCCGGTGCGGAGGCAGTGAACCAAGCTTAGGTTCTTCAAAAACGTCACGATAGTCAGACAAGAATTCAGGAATCTCAGAGGGAATAGATGATGAAATGGAAACCAAAGGTACGTCCCCATGCGTCCCCTTACATCCCCAGCTTAACACAGACATACAGGTCCTTCTCAAAAAATTAGCATATAGTGTTAAATTTCATTATTTACCATAATGTAATGATTACAATTAAACTTTCATATATTATAGATTCATTATCCACCAACTGAAATTTGTCAGGTCTTTTATTGTTTTAATACTGATGATTTTGGCATACAACTCCTGATAACCCAAAAAACCTGTCTCAATAAATTAGCATATTACACCCGTCCAATCAAATAAAAGTGTTTTTTAATGACAAACAAAAAAAACATCAAATAATAATGTTCAGTTATGCACTCAATACTTGGTCGGGAATGCTTTGGCAGAAATGACTGCTTCAATGCGGCGTGGCATGGAGGCAATCAGCCTGTGACACTGCTGAGATGTTATGGAGGCCCAGGATGCTTCAATAGCGGCCTTAAGCTCATCCAGAGTGTTGGGTCTTGCGTCTCTCAACTTTCTCTTCACAATATCCCACAGATTCTCTATGGGGTTCAGGTCAGGAGAGTTGGCAGGCCAATTGAGCACAGTAATACCATGGTCAGTAAACCATTTACCAGTGGTTTTGGCACTGTGAGCAGGTGCCAGGTCGTGCTGAAAAATGAAATCTTCATCTCCATAAAGCATTTCAGCCGATGGAAGCATGAAGTGCTCCAAAATCTCCTGATAGCTAGCTGCATTGACCCTACCCTTGATGAAACACAGTGGACCAACACCAGCAGCTGACATGGCACCCCACACCATCACTGACTGTGGGTACTTGACACTGGACTTCAGGCATTTTGGCATTTCCTTCTCCCCAGTCTTCCTCCAGACTCTGGCACCTTGATTTCCGAATGACATGCAAAATTTGCTTTCATCAGAAAAAGTACTTGGGACCACTTAGCAACAGTCCAGTGCTGCTTCTCTGTAGCCCAAAAAGTGGCTTTACCTGGGGAATGCGGCACCTGTAGCCCATTTCCTGCACACGCCTGTGCACGGTGGCTCTGGATGTTTCCACACCAGACTCAGTCCACTGCTTCCTCAGGTTCCCCCAGGTCTGGAATCGGTCCTTCTCCACAATCTTCCTCAGGGTCCGGTCACCTCTTCTCGTTGTACAGCGTTTTCTGCCACATTGTTTCCTTCCAACAGACTTACCATTGAGGTGCCTTGATACAGCACTCTGGGAACAGCCTATTTGTTGAGAAATTTCTTTCTGGGTCTTACCCTCTTGCTTGAGGGTGTCAATGATGGCCTTCTTGACATCTGTCAGGTCGCTAGTCTTACCCATGATGGGGGTTTTGAGTAATGAACCAGGCAGGGAGTTTTTAAAAGCCTCAGGTATCTTTTGCATGTGTTTAGAGTTAATTAGTTGATTCAGAAGATTAGGGTAATAGGTCGTTTAGAGAACCTTTTCTTGATATGCTAATTTATTGAGACAGGTTTTTTGGGTTATCAGGAGTTGTAGGCCAAAATCATCAGTATTAAAACAATAAAAGACCTGACAAATTTCAGTTGGTGGATAATGAATCTATAATATATGAAAGTTTAATTGTAATCATTACATTATGGTAAATAATGAAATTTAACACTATATGCTAATTTTTTGAGAAGGACCTGTAGCTTTCCAGTCGAGGACTGGGTTATGAGATTGCAGCCATGGCAATCCAAGCACCAACACATCATGTAGATTATACAGCACAAGAAAGCGAATAATCTCCTGGTGATCCGGATTAATCCGCATAGTTACTTGTGTCCAGTATTGTGGTTTATTACTAGCCAATGGGGTGGAGTCAATCCCCTTCAGAGGTATAGGAGTTTCAAGAGGCTCTAAATCATACCCACAGCGTTTGGCAAAGGACCAATCCATAAGACTCAAAGCGGCGCCAGAGTCGACATAGGCATCCGCGGTAATAGATGATAAAGAACAAATCACGGTCACAGATAGAATAAACTTAGACTGTAAAGTGCCAATTGAAACCGACTTATCAAGCTTCTTAGTACGCTTAGAGCATGCTGATATAACATGAGTTGAATCACCACAATAAAAGCACAACCCATTTTTTCGTCTAAAATTCTGCCGTTCGCTTCTGGACAGAATTCTATCACATTGCATATTCTCTGGCGTCTTCTCAGTAGACACCGCCAAATGGTGCACAGGTTTGCGCTCCCGCAGACGCCTATCGATCTGGATAGCCATTGTCATGGACTCATCCAGACCCGCAGGCACAGGGAACCCCACCATAACATCCTTAATGGCATCAGAGAGACCCTCTCTGAAATTCGCCGCCAGGGCGCACTCATTCCACTGAGTAAGCACAGCCCATTTACGGAATTTTTGGCAGTATATTTCAGCTTCATCTTGCCCCTGAGATAGGGACATCAAGGCTTTTTCCGCCTGAAGCTCTAAATGAGGTTCCTCATAAAGCAACCCCAAGGCCAGAAAAAACGCATCCACATTGAGCAACGCAGGATCCCCTGGAGCCAATGCAAAAGCCCAATCTTGAGGGTCGCCCCGGAGCAAGGAAATCACAATCCGGACCTGCTGTGCAGGATCTCCAGCAGAGCGAGATTTCAGGGACAAAAACAACTTGCAATTATTTTTGAAATTTTGAAAGCAAGATCTATTCCCCGAGAAAAATTCAGGCAAAGGAATTCTTGGTTCAGATATAGGAACATGAACAACAAAATCTTGTAAATTTTGAACTTTCGTGGTGAGATTATTCAAACCTGCAGCTAAACTCTGAATATCCATTTTAAACTGGTGGACACAGAGCCATTCCAGGATTAGAAGGAGAGAGAGAGAGAAAGGCTGCAATATAGGCAGACTTGCAAGTGATTCAATTAAGCACACTCAGAACTGAAGGGAAAAAAAAAAAAAAAATTTCAGCAGACTTTTTTTTTCTCTCCTTTCTCTGCCAATTAATTTAACCCTTTGTGGGCCGGTCAAACTGTTATGGTTCTCAATGGCAAGAGAACATAGCCCAGCATACATAAGAACTAGCTCTTGGAAGGATGGAAACTAAACTGACCATGAACTAAACCTGCCGCACAACTGATAGTAGCCGGGTAGCGTGCCTACGTTTTATCCCTAGACGCCCATCGCCAGCCGGAGGACTAACTAATCCTGGCAGAGGAAAATACAGTCCTGGCTCACCTCTAGAGAAATTTCCCCGAAAGGCAGACAGAGGCCCCCACATATATTGGCGGTGATTTTAGATGAAAATGACAAACGTAGTATGAAAATAGGTTTAGCAAAATTGAGGTCCGCTTACTAGATAGCAGGAAGACAGAAAGGGCACTTTCATGGTCAGCTAAAAAACCCTATCAAAACACCATCCTGAAATTACTTTAAGACTCTAGTATTAACTCATAACATCAGAGTGGCAATTTCAGATCACAAGAGCTTTCCAGACACAGAAACGAAACAACAGCTGTGAACTGGAACAAAATGCAAAAACAAACAGGGACAAAAGTCCACTTAGCTGGGAGTTGTCTAGAAGCAGGAACATGCACAGAAAGGCTTCTGATTACAATGTTGACCGGCATGGAAGTGACAGAGGAGCAAGGCTAAATAGCGACTCCCACATCCTGATGGGAACAGGTGAACAGAGGGGATAATGCACACAAGTTCAATTCCACCAGTGGCCACCGGGGGAGCCCAGAATCCAATTTCACAACATCCATCTAACCTTACTGCCCTAGATCAGCAAGCGCTTAACTCTTTACAGGCAGACAGGGATATAATAGTGAAACCAGCGGACAAGGGGGGAGCTATAGTTGTACTTGATAAGTCCACATACAGACAGGAAGTCTACCGCCAATTAAACGACAGCTCCATCTACACACCGATAGAAAGGGACCCAACCAACAACATCAGAGAACAAATACAAAATACACTTACCAAATATAGAGAATTAAAAATATTGGACCAAAAAACATGTGAATTTCTGACTAAACAAAATCCCATTACGCCAGTTTTTTACGTACTACCAAAAATTCACAAAAGCTTATCTAATCCACCAGGAAGACCCATAGTGGCGTCAACAGACTCTATTCTCTCACCCATATCCAAATATCTAGAGAAAATTCTCACTCCCATGATTAAACAAACTCCCTCTTTTCTATTGGACACAGGAGCCTTTTTGAAACTCATAGATGAGCTTAAAATTATTCCAGCAGAGGCCTATCTAGTCACATTTGACGTAAAGGACTTATATACAGTGGGGCAAAAAAGTATTTAGTCAGTCAGCAATAGTGCAAGTTCCACCACTTAAAAAGATGAGAGGCGTCTGTAATTTACATCATAGGTAGACCTCAACTATGGGAGACAAACTGAGAAAAAAAAATCCAGAAAATCACATTGTCTGTCTTTTTATCATTTTATTTGCATATTATGGTGGAAAATAAGTATTTGGTCAGAAACAAACAATCCAGATTTCTGGCTCTCACAGACCTGTAACTTCTTCTTTAAGAGTCTCCTCTTTCCTCCACTCATTACCTGTAGTAATGGCACCTGTTTAAACTTGTTATCAGTATAAAAAGACACCTGTGCACACCCTCAAACAGTCTGACTCCAAACTCCACTATGGTGAAGACCAAAGAGCTGTCAAAGGACACCAGAAACAAAATTGTAGCCCTGCACCAGGCTGGGAAGACTGAATCTGCAATAGCCAACCAGCTTGGAGTGAAGAAATCAACAGTGGGAGCAATAATTAGAAAATGGAAGACATTCGAGACCACTGATAATCTCCCTCGATCTGGGGCTCCACGCAAAATCCCACCCCGTGGGGTCAGAATGATCACAAGAACGGTGAGCAAAAATCCCAGAACCACGCGGGGGAACCTAGTGAATGAACTGCAGAGAGCTGGGACCAATGTAACAAGGCCTACCATAAGTAACACACTACGCCACCATGGACTCAGATCCTGCAGTGCCAGACGTGTCCCACTGCTTAAGCCAGTACATGTCCGGGCCCATCTGAAGTTTGCTAGAGAGCATTTGGATGATCCAGAGGAGTTTTGGGAGAATGTCCTATGGTCTGATGAAACCAAACTGGAACTGTTTGGTAGAAACACAACTTGTCGTGTTTGGAGGAAAAAGAATACTGAGTTGCATCCATCCAACACCATACCTACTGCAAAGCATGGTGGTGGAAACATCATGCTTTGGGGCTGTTTCTCTGCAAAGGGGCCAGGACGACTGATCCGGGTACATGAAAGAATGAATGGGGCCATGTATCGTGAGATTTTGAGTGCAAACCTCCTTCCATCAGCAAGGGCATTGAAGATGAAACGTGGCTGGGTCTTTCAACATGACAATGATCCAAAGCACACCGCCAGGGCAACGAAGGAGTGGCTTCGTAAGAAGCATTTCAAGGTCCTGGAGTGGCCTAGCCAGTCTCCAGATCTCAACCCTATAGAAAACCTTTGGAGGGAGTTGAAAGTCCGTGTTGCCAAGCGAAAAGCCAAAAACATCACTGCTCTAGAGGAGATCTGCATGGAGGAATGGGCCAACATACCAACAACAGTGTGTGGCAACCTTGTGAAGACTTACAGAAAATGTTTGACCTCTGTCATTGCCAACAAAGGATATATTACAAAGTATTGAGATGAAATTTTGTTTCTGACCAAATACTTATTTTCCACCATAATATGCAAATAAAATGATAAAAAAACAGACAATGTGATTTTCTGGATTTTTTTTTCTCAGTTTGTCTCCCATAGTTGAGGTCTACCTATGATGTAAATTACAGACGCCTCTCATCTTTTTAAGTGGTGGAACTTGCACTATTGCTGACTGACTAAATACTTTTTTGCCCCACTGTACGTCCATACCCCACGCGGAAGGAATCAGATCAGTGAGGAGGTTACTCAATACCTCAGACCTAGACCTAGATCAGGTCAACCTCTGTTGTGAATTACTATCTCTGGTACTCACGAAAAATTATTTTCTATTTGAGGACAAATTCTACTTACAGAGGAGAGGCACCGCGATGGGTAGTAATGCTGCGCCACCGTACGCAAATGCCTACATGGCAGATTACGAAAGCAGCACCATTTATGTTAATGACCTTTTCCACACACACGCCATAGTGTGGAAAAGATACATTGATGACGTATTCTGTATCTGGAATGGCCCCGAAACAACACTGTTATCCTTCTTTGGATTCCTTAAGATTTCCTGGCCAGGCCTGGATTTCACAATCACATACGATCAGGACCAAGTACATTTCGTAGATACCACAATTCTCAAAAATAGTGCAGGCGAACTCTCCACTGATCTACACGTCAAACCAACAGACCGCAATAGTCTTTTACACTATGACAGTTTCCATCCCAAAAAAATGAAAGACTCCATCCCAAAATCCCAGTTTCAGAGGGTCCAGAAAATAGTCTCTGACAAAGACTTACAAATCACACGGCTGGACGAGATGCGGACAAAATTTCTAGAGAGGGGATATCCCCCGCATACCCTGGATGTCACTTCTACAAATCCTTCCCCTAGCAGGAAGAGAGACACAAAACACCGCATCCCCTTCGTCCACAACTATCACCCCCTGGTTTACTTACTCCACAAGTCAATTCGACGCCATTGGCACATCCTAGGAGCAGCCCACCCAGGGGTCAAAGAATTCATTGAACCTTTCCTCCCCTGCTTCCGTAGACCGCGCAACATACGTGATAAGTTGGTGAGAGCAGATATAGGGAGTTCACAATCTATACCCAGACAACGTTTCCTAGCCAATCCAAGGACAGGCACATTTCCATGCCTCCAGTGCATACAGTGCAACAACATACAAAGAGGCACGACTGTATACCACCCACATAATGGAAAGGAATATCCCATCAAAGGCTTCTTCACATGCGATTCGGCGTATGTAATTTACATAATCAAGTGCCCTTGCGGACTTTATTATGTGGGGGAAACAACTCAACCCATCAAACAGAGGATCTCGAAGCACAAATCCACGATAAGGTGCAAAAACACCCTATTACCCATCCCCTATCACTTCATCACTCAGGGCCACACTATTGCCCAGTTAAGATTTCAAGTGATTGAGCAGGTAACAGCACCACGCAGAGGGGGTGACAGGATAAGCCTCCTTAAGAAGAGGGAGGCGTACTGGATACATGAACTACAGACTTTAGCCCCAAGGGGCCTGAACAGAGACTACGACATCCAGTCCTTCCTATCTTAATGTATGAATCAATCTAGCGGATTACGTTTCTCGAGTATTTCGAACGTGACCCTTATAATGCCACCTTTTTGTTATAAAGCACTGCTAAATAATATGCTGATATTTATCTGTGACCTCCATTCTAATACTATTATCTCTTTTCACAGAATCGGCTTTATTAATTTTGTCTGGACTAGATATCACCTCTGCTAAACTCACAGCTAATGGATCACCCCTGTTTAACTCACAGCTAGTGGTCATCAAGTATGATCACGTTTTCACCACCTGTCAGCCAGAACGTCGTTACACTACTCTGGATGAGCGGATCCTGTTTCCCAGACCTTCAAGCACTACTTCACCACGCATCCCCGCAGTGGAACGCACGGCCCCACCTACTCCAGCAATAGTGGAACGCATCTAAAGGCATACCCACACCGCCTGGTCACTCCGGTGAGGCACTTCCGGTAGCGCGTCTCTGAACGCGCACATATACGGCACTAACACTGCAGCCTCCCCACACTGAGGACAAGCGGTGGATACCGCGTCCAGACAGGATCACCTTAGGTAAGCGGGGCACCACATCACTGACTAAGTACTTCTCCTTAACGTCACTTCAGGGCCCGTATAGCAACGTGTGCTCTCTTCCCCCACAGTGCCTGACTGACTCACAGCCTGTAATTACTCCTAACGTGAATTACAAGGGGTATGTTGTTTCTTATTACCACCTGCAGGGTGTGCCACCACATAATCTATTAGTCTGAGACGTTGTGTATACATTTACAGGTCTATTTCCCCCAAATAATCCGCTTATCAGACAATTTATCCCGAGAGAGGGTAGGTTTTCCTTCTCCTTCTACCCTTACATGTAACATGAACCTCATTTTCACTCCTACGGTCACTATGGAATAAGCCTTCTCACACCACCAGTGCATGACTATTGGCACGTTTCTTCATAACAACTGCACTTCATAGGAGACTGGTATATTCAGTACATGGTTAATTTCTAGCATTTGTACTCTTTATTCACTTGAATCTACATGAGACCATTAATTAATTAATTGTATGTATCTATTGTATATACTTTATTTATTTCGTTATTCATTATTTTGTTTAGTACATTGAAGAAGGTCTATGACCGAAACGTCTGTATGTACTCTCTTTTATTAAACCTCACTTAGCATCAGATCACGTGTGTGCCAAGTTATTTTACAAGAGCCAGATAACAGGCTCCGTCGCAGCCCCGTAAGAGCCGCGTAAAGAAAAACACGGTGCCAGGTCTGCACTTTGGTGAGTGTAAAGCTATGTAGTGATTTTAATATTCAGTAGACTAAACCAGGTGTCGCTAAAAAGAAAACTTGATTAAAAATAATGAACCCAACATGCAAAAGTGAAAGATAGAAATGAGATGAAAATACAAGCCAACGTAACGTGAATGTATAAACACAATTTGTGTGGCAAAGCATGTCAAGTGAGAGCCAAGATTTGCAACCGAATTCCTTGGTTTTTGTATTATTTATTGTGCTATTACTTAGCCTGGTGAAAGACGACACATGGTATCAGTGCAAAATAAAACGGGAAAGAATATACACAATTAATAAAATAACATCATGTCCTTTCTTTTATTTAAGCCTTCTGGAACCCTGGTGTTTAGTTTTAGCACCCACCAAGCCTCCCTGCTTCCCAATATAGTTTCCACATCTCCCCCTCTTCTTGGTTTGGATATTTTCTCTGTGGCGTATATTTTTAACGATCCTAGCTTTCCACGATGACAATCTAAAAAATGCTTTGAAACTTGTGATATGTTTCTATCAAAGCTTGCATTTTCTACATCATGAATATGTTCTCGGATTCTAACTTTAAGCTGGCGCTTAGTGCTACCAACATATTTTAAACGACAAGATACACATTCCATGATGTAAGTGACATTGCAGGTATGGCAATTCAAGAAGGATTTTATGGGAAATGTGAATTGTTCACTAGAATCCATAAAACTGGAGCATTTCAGGGAGAATTTACACGTCTTGCAAACTTTCTGTTCACATTTAAAGAAGCCCTTTGTGTGGAGCCAACTCTGAGATTTAGATTCAGAAGAGTTCAGATAATTGGGTGAGAGTGTGTTACCAATGAAGGTGCTCTCCTTGATACAATTCTGTACCCGTCATGTAGAATTTTTGCTGTCAGGATCCTCTTTTAGGATGCACAGGTGATTTTGTATCATTTTCCTAATTGCAGAAAACTGATTATTATACTGTAGAACTAGTGTGACTGGACCAGTATTCGTGCGTTCTTTTCTTTTTTGTTTTGAGTAAAAGCGCGGTCTCCCCTCTACTATTTTCTCAGCTCGATTGAGATTCCAATTTGTGTACCCTCTTTTGCTTAATTTTTTTTTTATTTGATTAACTTCAACTTTATAATCTATTTGTAAGCTACAATTGCGTTTGGCTCTGATCATTTCACCTACCAGAATGCTCTTAATAGTATGTTTTGATGATGGCTGTGGGCATGCAGGATAGTGTTACCTGCAGTGCTTCTTCTGTACGTGGAGGTGATAACCGTATCTCCAGGTCTACCCCTAAACTTTAAATCAAGAAAATTAACCTCATTCTATTCCTGACATACCGTGAATCTGATTGAAAAAATTGCAATTAAGATAAGATTCAAATTTTTGTGCCGCAGAAATGTCAGGACCCCAAATTAGAATGACATCATCAATATATCTACTGTACCACAATATGTGGTCTTTGAAAGGATTGTCAACGGTGTAAATATATATCGTATTTTCCGGCGTATAAGACGACTGGGCGTATAAGACGACCCCCCAACTTTTCCAGTTAAAATATAAAATCTTCTTAAAAGTCGGGGGTCTTCTTATACACCGTATGTCGTCTTATAGGGCCGGTGACTAATGTGCCTTTTGGGGGGGGAGGGGAGTGGTCCTGATGACGACGAGGGGGCATCTCACAGGAAAGTGTGTGGACTATCCCCCATTACCTCATCGTAGCGCTGCAGCGTGGGTTCTCTGTGCTGGGAGCGGCGGCTGCTCCTCTGTGCCGCGTGGGTGCTGTGGGGCGGCTCTTCTGCAGTGTGGGGCCTCTGTGCCGTGGGGCGGCGGCGTATCTTCATGCAGTCGGGGCTCCTTCAATATCTCCTTAAAGCCCGGAGGCCCCACCGGCAGCTCGATCGGTGCAATGCGGTGGCCTCCGGGAAAATGGCCGCTGCTCAGATTCAGATCTCGTCCCGAGATCTCGGGAGACGAGATCTGAATCTGAGCAGCGGCCATTTTCCCGGAGGCAGCTCCATTGCTGCGATGCGGTGGCCTCCGGGAAAATGGCCGCTGGGGGCGGCGCATGCTCAGATTCAGATCTCGTCCCGAGATCTCGGGACACGAGATCTGAATCTGGGCAGCGGCCATTCACGTACTATATTGCACAGCCACGTAGTATTTCACAGCCACGTAGTATATTGCCCAGCCACATAATATATCGCACAGCCACGTAGCATATTGCACAGCCACGTAGTATATAGCACAGCCAAGTAGCATACAGCCCACTTGTATATAACACAGCCCACATAATATATAACACAGCCCACGTAGTATATAGCACAGCCACGTAGTATATTGCCCAGCCACGTAGTATATAGCACAGACACGTAGTATATAGCACAGACACGTAGTATATTGCCCAGCCACGTAATATATTGCCCAGCCATGTAGTATATAGCACAGACACATAGTATATAGCACAGACACGTAATATATTGCCCAGCCACTTAGTATATTGCCCAGCCATGTAGTATATTGCTCAGCGACATACTATATTGCCCAGCGACGTAATATATTGCACAGCCACTGTAGTATATAGCACAGACACATAGTATATAGCACAGACACGTAATATATTGCCCAGCCACTTAATATATTGCCCAGCCACGTAGTATATTGCCCAGCCACGTAGTATATAGCAGACACGTAGTATATTGCACAGCCACGTAGTATATAGCACAGAGACGTAGTATATAACACTGCCCATGCAGTATATAACCCAGGTCACGTAGTATAAAGCACAGCGATATAGTATATTGCCCAGCCATGTGATATATACCACAGCCACATAGTATATAACACAGCCCACATAGTATATAGCAATGTGGGCACCATATCCCTGTTAAAAAAAAAGAATTAAAATAAAAAATAGTTATATACTTACCTTCCGTCGGCCACCGGATCCCAGCCCAGGCATTTACCGATGCTCCTCGCGACGCTCCGATCCCAAGAGTGCATTGCGATCTTGCGAGATGATGACATCATCATCTCGCGAGACCGCAATGCATGGACCCGAGCGTCGCGAGGAGCGGGAAAGGCCTGCGCTGTATCCGGGGGCCGACAGAAGGTGAGTATATGAGTATATAATGATTTTTTATTTTTTTTATTATTTTTAACATTAGATCTTTTTACTATTGATGCTGCATAGGCAGCATCAATAGTAAAAAGTTGGTCACACAGGGTTAATAGCAGCGATAACGGAGTGCGTTACACCGCGGCATAACGGGGTCCGTTAACGCTGCCATTAACCCTGTGAGCGCTGACTGGAGGGGAGTATGGATGGGGCACTGACTGCAGGGGAGTAGGGAGCGGCCATTTCGCCGCCGGACTGTGCCCGTCGCTGATTGGTCGTGGCCGTTTTGCTGGGACCAATCAGCGACCTGGGATTTCCGTGACAGACAGACAGACGAAAGTGACCCTTAGACAATTATATAGTAGATGAGGAAAATTACAACATCACTGATAAAATCTTGAAATTCCTGTGAGAAATTACTATATTTCTGTAGATGAAATTTTAGTGCATGTAGGGCCACTTTATGAGGTATAGATGTATAGAGGGAGACCACATCTGAAGTAATCCAATAAAACCCACTACACCAGGTGAAATTCTGCAAGGCATCCAATACATCCGAGCTATCCCTTAAGTAACCTGGAATCCTTTGAACAAAGGGTTGTAGAAGTAAATCCAACCACTCACTAATTTCTCACCACGGGCACCAATACCTGAGACAATTGGTCTCATAGGAGGGGGATTGGTGCCCTTATGCGTTTTTGGTAAAGCATAAAGGATTGGGGTTACAGGGTTTGTCACCTTTAGATATTCCTTTTATTTTTTGCTGAAAAAGCCCAAGTGAAAACCTTCATCAATAATTCTATGGGTGCGCACTTTGATAGTCTCTGTAGGATTGCTCCCCAGACGCTCATAAATGACATCGTCATGCAGCATACTCTCTACCCTATTAACATAATCGGTTTTATTCATGGTAACTACCACCCGTCAGAATTTTTAAAGACAAGGTTATCATTATTTTTCAATTATTCATGGGCTATTTTCAGATAGGATGTTAAATTGGAACTGGACGAGGGCTTTCTGAGTGAATCCTCAGAAACAGATTTCAATTCCAATTCTACGGCATTTTGAAATGTATCCATGGCCGGTCCCCTGGACTGCACAGGATAATACAGGATCATTACATTTTATTTTTAGAGACACCTGGTTTAGTCTATTGAATATTAAAATCACCACATAGCTTTACACTCACCAAAGTGCAGACCCGTTACAGGGCTGCGTCTCGGAGCCTGTTATCTGGCTCTGTCTTGCCCTTTTGATGTTCAGTGATTAATAGTATGGAGTCATATGAGTCAACCAACTTGGTTTGGACAAGAGGCTTCGTATTAGTCCCTGTCTTTAATAAATCTATACCACTATATGGTTTCACACATCGTCAATGTTTATTTTTGTTCTCTCTGGTTTTCCAGCTAATTATCATTAAATGTACCACATTTTCCGGCGTATAAGACGACTTTTTAACCCCTGAAAATCTTCTCAAAAGTCGGAGGGGTCGTCTTATACGCCGGGTACAGCATGTGCGGAGCTCTGAAGTCGCCGCATATGGTGCAGGGAGCGGTCCCGGATGGTTCCCAGGGTCTGGAGGAGAGGAGACTCTCCTTCAGGCCCTGGGATTCATATTTGTGTAAAAAAAAAAGAAAGAATAAAACTAAAAATTATGGATATACTTACCTTCTGACGGCCCCCGGAGTTCTCCCAACTCTCCGCGATGCATGCGGCGGCTTCCGTTCCCAGGGATGCATTGCGCGCCGCGAAGGACCTTTGTCACGGAAAATGGTGCCTTTTTTTTGCCACATGTTTGGTGTCTATGAACTCGTAACGACCTGGAGAATCATAATGACAGGTCAGTTTTAGCAACTAGTGAACATGGTAAAAAAAATTAAAATAACCTGTGGAATTGCACTTTTTTTGCAATTTCACCGCACTTGGAATGTTTTCCCCTGTTCCAGTAGACGATGAGTTAAAAACAATGGTGTCGTTCAAAAGTACAACTTGTCTCGCAAAAAAGACCTCACATGGCCATAGTGACGGAAAAATAAAAAAAGTTATTTATCTGGGAAGAAAGGGAGCGAAAAGCAAAATCTAAAATACCTCTGGTCATGAAGGGGTTAAAAATCATGGAGGCCATACAAAATACTACTACTGTAGCAGTGTTTGGTGTTGGGTGTACTTCTGTTTGCATCAACTTATTTGAGTAAAACTGAAGATTTTGTAATGAGAGTTATATGATGTTATGGAACCCCACAGCACCAAGAATATGTTGTGCAGTCATATGTACGCATAATAGGTTCCATGTGAGACGCATGTCCCTAATGCATCATCCCACAGGCTGCGCTCCTGGGCAGATGGGACAAGATATCCCCCTTCTATCCTCCCCCCACCTTTGTAATTCCCACAGTAAATATCGGCAGGCTCCGGCTACCTGCGGCTATTGTAATGTATGTCTGGCCTGCTGCTTTTCTATTGGCCTGCCCTCTGTATCTGTGTGATATATTATGTGTCCTGTGAATAAAGTGTTGTCAGACTGGAAATACGTGGAGAAGCAGTGAGATTTTATATGCGCCCATGTAACCAAGGAATATCAGCCAGCCTCCTTCATTCATACTCCAGCCAAAGCAGAGTGGACCTCCTGAAACACGGGCTGGTACTGAAAGAGGTACCCCAGCACAGTAGACCCCGTTACATATGATTAAACTAACTTTCATGTTATTGGTTAATACAGTAACAATGTTCTAAAGAAACTCCGTATTGGCAGCATCTTAGAAAGTGTTCTCGTGTTCAGTGAGGTATTAAAATCTTACTTATCACAGTGGGTGTACTCATTTATGCTTAATACTGTTTATTAAAGTTTATAAAGCACAGTGAACATATTTACAGTTTCTTTCCTGTATGACTTCTCTCATGTCTATCCATATTTGATTTATTACTATGCTTTTCTTATATAGCGCTATCTTATTTCACAGCTCTTTACAGACATTATCATCGCTGTCTCCAATGGGGCTCACAATCTAAATTATAGATAATTAATCAGAACTCTCTAAAGAAAACCCAAACCAATCGGAGGGTAACACTTCATCAAAAATTAATACATAATGACCAATCACCATAGTGATGCCCCCGGAAAAAGCAGAGCGAAACACATGTGGGGGTGGAGGGATGCAAGACTTTCACTACCTGTGGATACCCTTCTAGGTAAAACTAATTCCTTTAAGCTTGTATTTATATTTATTGACTTTATTTGGATCCACCCTAGGCACTAATAATTAGAAACTGCACTTCATTATCTTGAATCACTTGCATCCAGCACACTGATACCATGGTGTCAGGAATATAATGTATTTGATTGTCTATTATCACGCACACTGAGCCCTGCTACATCCAAGAACTGAGCACAGACACACACTGTGGGCTATTCCGACCTCCCTTCTTCCCAACTTTCCCTCTGCTAACAATACAGCTGTAATGTGAAACCAGTGTGCTGGGAGCAGGCCTAATCCGCTTTGTGTAAGAACATGGTCGGGGGCATTCCCTATGTTCTCTTAAACTGGTATATAATCTCGTAGCTTAGGTCTGGAAGCAGGACAAGTACATTTTTGGCATCTGCATCGGCCATCACCTAGTCCATTTTCAAAGTGCAGCGCCTAGCATGTGTAGACTTAACTGGAAGCTAACCTCGTGAGAAGACATGCAATACATTCGTTGTCACTCTATGAGGTTCCCAGCACACGCTAGGACAAATATGAGTTTTAATAAAGTTCTGAGTCTCTCTGGAAAGGGAAGTGAAGTCTATAGTTCCGTCCACTCAGTGATGTCATGACCAGGGGGTATAACTGAGGGGGAGCTCATTTTTCACTAGTCTTTGCCCAGGAAAAGAGCCAACAGCAGCTCTGCAAGTTGCTCTGATACATTTTGATGTTGCTCCTCTCCCCAGCCACATGGTCAGCCATGATCTCAAATGATATGAGAATTTAAGTGTTTTTTTTCAACTTTAATCCATTTTTATTTGTAATAGTTCTGCACATACGATACTTGTCTCCTTTTATAACATCTTTTTATACGTTTGTAAACACTGCCTACCTTTTGGAGTAAAATATATAAAATTACTAGCTTCGTTTCTCCTTGCTCTATAACATACTGTCACGTCCTCTGAAGTAAATTATGCTACTAATTGGGTTGGATCCTGACCCATTACCAATTTCGGAATAGGAGCTGGTGGCAGTGGAAAGTGTCCTGAGCCGTTGGGAAAATTGGTAGGAACGGACAGCGTTGATAATTATTGTTCCCGCCTGAGTGGGAGCAGTTATATCGCCCTCGCTGCAGTGTGCCCATTAGCCAGTACATAGTAAGGCACCCTTTCTGGCAACTAATTATCCAAGGTGCAGTACCGTCTGATATGAGGGTAAGGGTGGCGCCACAGAGCTGCAAGTTCCAAACCGTAACTGGGAAGTGGGATATAGATAAATCCCCTTCAGAAAAGAACTGGGGCCAACCAAACAACCTCGGTTCATGACATATTGGTGTCAGCGGTGGGGATAAAAATATCCACCCTGTGATTCGTGACATATTGGTGGCAGAGCGGTGGGATAATAGAGCATTAGTGATCTGGTTTGAGCAATCATTCCTCTCACTAAAAACTTGCAGTTCTTGCGAGGACTCTGCAAAAAAGTTTTGGAGAACGAACTCAGTGTTTTAGTCCTGAGTAGTGTTGAGCATTCCGATACCGCAAGTATCGGGTATCGGCCGATACTTGCGGGTATCGGAATTCCGATACCGAGATCCGATACTTTTGTGGTATCGGGTATCGGTATCGAAACAACATTAATGTGTAAAAGAAAGAATTAAAATAAAAAATATTGCTATACTCACCTCTCCGACGCAGCCTGGACCTCACCGAGGGAACCGGCAGCGTTCTTTGCTTAAAATTCGTGCGTTTACTTCCTTCCGTGACGTCACGGCTTGTGATTGGTCGCGTGCCGCCCATGTGGCCGCGACGCGACCAATCACAGCAAGCCGTGACGTAATTTTCAGGTCCTTCAGGATTTTAAAATTACGTTCCGGCTTGTGATTGGTCGCGTCGCGGTCACATGGGCGACGCGACCAATCACAAGCCGTGACGTCACGGGAGGCAGGAAACGCGCGCATTTTAAAATTACGTCCCGGCTTGTGATTGGTTGCGTCGCGGCCACCTACCATCGAAACCTTCAAAAAGAACCTGAAGACCCACCTCTTCCGACAAGCCTACAACCTGCAGTAACAACCGATCGACCAAGCCGCTGCACGACCAGCTCTATCCTCACCTATTGTATCCTCACCCATCCCTTGTAGATTGTGAGCCCTTGCGGGCAGGGTCCTCTCTCCTCCTGTACCAGTTGTGACTTGTATTGTTCAAGATTATTGTACCTGTTTTTATTATGTACACCCCTCCTCACATGTAAAGCGCCATGGAATAAATGGCGCTATAATAATAAATAATAATAATAATATGCACGTACCACGGCCTAGACCCCATGGCAAAACTAAGGCCCAAATGGTCACGGAACTGGTGAGATTTATAGCGGACCAAGCCTGTCCTCAGAGCCCAGTGGACACAGAAGCCAGCACCAGCGCAGGTGATGCTGCTGACGCGGACAACCGCTGAATGCCGGCCCTACTTGCAACCAGGGGAGAATGGACTCCAGCCTGCAGCTGGCTCTGCAACAATGCTCCGCAGATGACACAGAGAGACGTCTGATGTTTATCTAAAGTTTATGCTAAAAAGGAACCAAGAAGTATCGTTTCTCCTTGCGGAGAGTGACATGATAAGCATGTCGAGGTGAGGAGACTTAAAGCCGCAATGCTCCTCTGGGAAATATGCAAATTGTCTCTTCAGAGAGGAAGAGGACTAGAACTCTAGTGCCACCTATTGGAAGTAGCAATCCTAACAGTCAATGTCGACTCTTTAATGAGCCTTGTCACATGACTTAGGATAATAGCCAAACCAGAATCTCAATTTGAGATTTGCTAAAAAGGAAGAAAGGAATGTTTATCAAATGAAAAGAGGGAGGTATATCTAAAGAAGAATATAATGCTGTCTGCAGAACCTGTAGGACACGAATCAGATTAACTAAAGCAGACAATGAATTAAGGCTTGCAAGAGACGTCAAAAGCAATAAACGATTTTGGGGATATGTCAAAAGCAAAAGAAAAGTCAAAGATGCTATAGGATTTTTACAGGATGGAAATGATAAAATGGTAAGAAAGGATGTTGAGAAGGCCGAACTTTTAAATTCCTATTTTACATCTATTTTCACTCAGAAAGGAAATGGAACATCAACTGATATTCACTGTCCTATTAAGGGAATAGAAGAATCCAGGACATCTATAAACAGAACGATAGTGAGGAAACACTTAGCTAACATAAATGAATTCCAGTCTCCAGGTCCAGATGAATTACACCCTAGAGTACTGAAGGAGATAGCAGAAGAAATTTTTACTTTCCATAATCTTTGAAAATTCTTGGAGAACAGAAGTCCCAGAAGACTGGAGAAGAGCAAATGTTGTTACTATCTTCAAAAAGGGGAAGAAGGTGGACCCAGGGAACTATGGGCCAGTGAGTCTGACTTCTATACCAGGAAAGATATTTGAACAAATTATTAAACAACATGTATGTAAGTACCTGGATAAGTATGAGGTGATTAACCAGAGTCAGCATGGGTTTGTAACTAATAAGTCATGTCAGACTAACTTAATTTCCTTCTTTGACAAAATCACTGACTGGGTGGATCAGGGAAATGCTGTAGATATAGTATATATTGACTTCAGCAAAGCATTTGACAAAGTATCTCACACAATCCTTATTGAAAAAATGACTAAGTATGGAATGGACAAGGCAACTGTTAGGTGGATTCATAACCGGCTTAGTGATCGGACCCAAAGAGTGGTCATAAATGGCTGCACATTCAGTTGGAAGAATGTCTCAAGTGGGGTACCACAGGGCTCTGTCCTGGGCCCTGTATTGTTCAACATCTTTATCGATTATTTAGATGAAGGAATTAAGGGTAAACTGATTAAATTCGCTAATGACACAAAGCTAAGAGGGATAGCTAATACTAGAGAGGATTCAAAAAGATAAATAAACTGGAGCAGTGGGCAGGAACTAAGAGAATTGTTTTTAACAAGTAAAAATGAAAAGTACTACATCTGGGCAATAAAAAAAGCATATATAGAATGGAAGGAATAGGGCTAAGCAACAGCACATGTGAGAAAGACTTGGGTATACTTATAGATCACAGACTGAACGAGTCAACAGTGTGATGCAGCAGCAAAAAGGGCAAATGCAATTCTGGGATGTATTAACAGAAGCATACAATCTAAAACACGCGAAGTCATTACCGCCCTCTATTCCTCTTTGGTCAGACCTCATCTGTAATACTGTGTCCAGTTTTGGGCACCACATTTTAAAAAGACATCAACAAACTGGAGCAAATTCAGAGAAGAGCGACCAGAATGGTGACCGGTCTGCAAACCATGACCTATGAGGAACGTTTACAGGATTTGGGAATGTTTAGCTTGCAAAAACGAAGACTGAGAGGAGACTTAATAACTGTCTACAAATAGCTCAAGGGCTGTCACGTTCTGGAAGGATCATCTTTATTCTCGTTTGCACAAGGAAAGACTAGAAGCAAAGGGATGAAACTGAATGGGAGGAGACAGATTAGATATTAGAAAAAAACTTTTTGACAGTGAAGGTGATCAATCAGTGGAACAGGCTGCCATGAGAGGTGGTGAGTTCTCCTTCAATGGAAGTCTTCAAACACAGGCTGGACAGACATCTGTCTGGGATGATTTATTGAATCCTGCTTTGAGCAGCGGGTTGGACCAGATGACCCAGGAGGTCCCTTCCAACTCTACCATTCTATGATTCTATCCTGAAATTCTAAGAGGCTGAGAGAGCCGAGCGGGAGACCCAAGCTCAGAGGGCCCATGAACTGCAGATGGCCCAACTTGGGGCAGTACCATTCATCACCTGGGGCAGCGAGTCTAGCAACGCTCAATTCCCCAAACCCTGGCCAGAGCACTTTCCTGTGATGGAAAAGGACGGGGACTTGGACTTTTTTCTGAGGGCCTTTGAGGAAGCCTGCCGACAGTACCGGCTGCCTGAGAACCAATGGGCCCGATACCTGACCCCAGGGCTAAGAGGCAAAGCTGTGGAGGCGTTTGCTGCTCACCCTCAAGACTAAGATGGTGGCTATAAGGCCATCAAGCAGGCCCTGATAAAGAAGTACCAGCTAATTCCTGAGGTTTACTGTAGAAAGTTCCGGAACCAAAGTGGCCCACGCAACAGTTATAGCGATGTGGGGCATGGACTCAGGACCCACTTTGACCAGTGGATCCAAGGACTGTCAGCAACCACCTTTAGACAGCTGCAGAACCTGATGATCAAAGACCAGTTCTTACATCTTTGCCCAGCTGAGGTGCGACAGTTCGTGATGGATCGAGAGCCCAAAGAAGCAGATAAAGCAGTGCAGATTGCCCACGCCTAGGAGGCCAACCGTAAATCAGAAGTCCAGAAGCCACTCACCGCCAGCTGGAGAGGGGGTAAGCCTGCAACCAACCCCAGTGCCCTTGCCAGCCGACTCACCGGAGGCCATGTCTCTGTTGCCAACAGCACCAGACCTACCATCGATCCTCGCGTTTTGCCTGCAATAGGACTGGTCATATCAGCGCCAACTCCCAAAGCAGAACCCCCCAGTCAAGGCCCCAGGGCCTAATGCAGCAGTTATTTTGGTGGGTGGGACGTTAGAAAGGTATTTGACAACGTGCAGCACGTCACCATGGGGGGCCATGTCGCTAAAAGCCTCAAGGACAGCGGGGCTGAACGAACCCTCATCCGACCAGAAGTGGCAGCTCCTGAAGAGATTATTCCGGGGAAAATCTTGACTGTCACTGGGTTTGGGGGCATTCGCTGTCCCCACCAATGGCCCGAGTGTTTATAGATTGGGTGCCGGGAGCGGGGTGAAGGAAGTGGGGTTGTCTGATAACTTGCCCACCAATGTTTTATTGGTGACTGATTTGCGGTGGATGGTTGCATATTATGTCCTTGACCCCCCTCCCAAAGCTAATGTGGATAAAAATGATGAGGAATTGCATGCGTCCCTGAGAGTGATATACCATAAAATGCTTTATCTTGCACTGATGATGATGAAAATGTGCAAGTTTTACCTGCTAGCCATTTATTTCCTAAGGATGATGTGTTCACAGGTGGTTCTCAGCCACGTCACTCTGCGGGGTGGGATGGCCAAGGAACCCCTAACAGGAGCAAGCGATGGTGCTAAGGGAAATGGGGAGATGCATAGGAACCGTGAGGAAGGTGATGCCGCGCAACTGGCCAGTGCCACAGAGGAAGGTAACTGCCCCACAAGTAGCACTGCTCCTGAGATGTTGGGGAGGTAGTACCCATAGCAGCGCCGGCTGATGAGTCTGTGAAAATCCCCGGGGAGACAGCCTACATAGCTGCTGTCATCAGCAGTCAGAGTGCCCGGAACGCAGATAACATTCTGCCTACTGGACCCAACTCAGTTACAGGGGTGACTGAACCAGAGATGGACCCAGAGCAGGTCCCAAAGGGTTCCTGTGGGGAAGGGATCCCTAGCCAATAGTTCCAGGCTGCTCATCACTCAGATGCAAGCCTGCAGAATTTGAGCCACCTCGCCGAGGCGCCCACCTCCGCGACTGATAAGGAGAGGGTGTTCTGAGAACGAGGGAGGTTATACCGGGAGACAATTCCCAGTCAATACCAAAAGGACTGGTTGAGGGAAAGACAGCTGGTCATCCTGTACCAATTCAGGGGTGAGTTGTTGCTGATAGCCCATGAGATCCCACTCGCTGGACACTTGGGGATCAGCAAAACTATGGCCCGGCTGTCTTGACACTTCTATTGGCCCAAGATGGGGACAGATGTGTCAAACTATTGCCGCTCCTGTGTCACCTGTCAGAGTAGCGAAGGGGGGGCCTGCTCTTAAGGCTCCCCTGATCCCTTTGACAGTGATTGAGGAGCCTTTCCAGAGGATTGCGGTGGACATTGTGGGCCCGCTGGCCATCCCCAGCAGCTCTGGAAAGCAATACATCCTCACTGTGGTAGACTACGCTACCCGGTACCAAGAGGCAGTGGCTCTGTCCTCAACTAGGGCAGATAAGGTGGTGGCTGCACTGTTGGCCATCTTTTCACAGGTAGGGTTTCCCAAGGAGATGCTTACCGATCAAGGGACCCAATTCATGTCTCGCCTAATGGGGGCTCTCTGTAAGAGAATGCAGGAGAAGTGATATCGAGTGTGTATCACCCACAGACCAATGGTTTGTGTGAGCGCTTCAACGGTATCCTCAAACAGATGCTACGCATGCTGGTTGAGACCCAAGGATGCGACTGGGAGCAGTACCTCCCACACCTGCTATTCGCTTACTGGGAGGTTTCGCAGGCCTCAACGGGGTTCCTGCTCTTTGAGTTCCTGTACGGCAGGCGAGTCCGGTGACCCCTTGGGTTAGTAAGGGAATCCTGGGAAGAGGTGCCGAACCCTTCGGAAGTGTCCATAGTGGAGTATGTCATGCGCTTCCATGACAAAATGCAGACCTTGATGCAGTAGGTGCATGACAACATAACGCAGGCTTAGGCTGACCAGAAGCACTTGTACAACCAGAACGCCCGGGAGCGGATCTACCAGGTTGGTCAAAAGGTGAGGGAGCTGGTTCCCGTACCAAAAGGAAAAGCTTCAGGCAGCCTGGGAAGGCCCATACGTCATCCACCAACAGCTCAACCCAGTCACCTACGTGGTCACGCTTGACCATGCTCAGGGTAGGCGAACAGCCTTTCATGTCAATATGATGAAGGCTGATCACGAACGTGAAGCCTACATCCTACCAGTCTGCAACCTAACCGAAGACGGAGAGGAAGACCCCTTCCTGGACATGCTGGCACAAGCCAAGTCCGGTGGGTCAATCGAGGACGTGTAGATAAACGCCTTGCTAAACGAACCCCAGCGGTCGCAGCTGCAAACCAGGCTGGAACCGTTCCGGGCCGTGTTCTCCAACTGACCTGGAAGGACTGAGTTAGCGGTCCACGAGGTGGACACCAGGAATCATGCCCCACTACGGCGAACACCCTATCGGATCTCCGATGAGGTGCAGCAGGTTATGCGCCAGGAGATCGATGAGATGTTACAGCTGGGGTGATTCAATGGTCCAAAAGCGCATGGGCCTCATCTGTAGTCCTCGTGCCAAAGAAAGATTGGACCACCCAGTTCTGCGTGGACTATAGGGGGCTCAACGCCATCACAGCCTCTGACCCGCACCCAAAGCCACGCATTGAGGAGCTGCTTGAGCGGTTAGCTGGTGCAAAATTTCTGTCCATTATTGATTTGAGTCGGGGATACTGGCAGATTCCCCTGAGCCCCGAGGCGGAGAAGTTAGCTTTTATCATACCCTTCGGACTGTACGAGTCCACGGTCATGCCATTTGGCATGAAGAATGCCCCTGCCACTTTCCAACGGATGTTCAACCACCTGCTTCATGGACTGGAGAAGTACGCAGTGGCGTACTTGGATGACATTGTCGTCTTCAGTTACTCAGTTACTCCTGGGAGGAACACCTGCAGCATCTACAGGAGGTACTCAGGCGAATTCACCAAGCAGGCGTGACCATCAAGCCGGGAACGTGCCAGATGGGCATGAGAGAGGTCCACTACCTGGGGCACCGGGTAGGCAGGGGATTCATGAGGCCAGAGCCTGGGCAAGTGGACACGATCGCGTCCTGGCCCACCCCCAGGACCATGAAACAGGTGATGTCCTTCCTGGGCAGTGCAGGGTACTATAGGCGCTTCGTACCGAACTATAGTAGCCTGGCAAAACCATTGACGGACCTCACCAGGAAGAAGCTACCCCAGTCGTCTGGACGGACAGCTGTGAGGTGGCTTTACGGGCCTTGAAAACAGCCCTGTGCAACTCTCCCATGCTAAAAGCAGTCGACAGCAGTCGACCTTTCCTGGAACAGACCGATGCCAGCGAGTTTGGCCTTGGTGCTGTGCTCAGTCAGGTCAACTCAGGGAACCAAGAACACCCCGTGTTGTACCTGAGCCGGAAGCTTCTGCTGAGGGAAGTGGCCTATTCCACCAACGAGGAGTGCCTGGCCATGGTCTGGGCCCTGCAAAGTTTGCAGCCCTACCTCTACGGTCGCACCTCCACTGTGGTGACTGTTGTGAATTCCGTTCTTGGGCTCCCCCCGGTGGTTGTAAATCGCACTTTTGTGAGTTCTGCTCTTGGGTTCCCTCAGTGGTTTTAAGTGGAACGGCTGCTCCTTTGATTTCTCAGTAGCAGCTGCTTCCACTGATTGTTTTTGCTGCTCGGCTATTTAGCCTGGCTCTGCCCTTCAGTCTGGGCCAGTTGTCAATGTTCCCAGGCTGGAGTCACATCTCTCCTCGGATTTCCCTGATATTCTGTCCAGTTCAGCAAAGATAAGTCCTTGCTTGTTCTTTTGTTGTCCACTTGATGTGGACTTAATCGTTTTGCTCAGCCTATGTTTTTCCTAGTCCAGCTTGTCAGTATGTATGTATTCAGTTAAGCTGGAAGCTCTGGGGAAGCAGATTTGCCCTCCACACCGTTAGTCAGGTGTGGAGATTTTGTAAACTCTGTGGTGGATTTTTCTAGTTTTTATACTGACCGCACAGTATTCTATCCTGTTCTATCTATCTAGTTAGAAGTGGCCTCCTTTGCTAAATTCTGTTTTCATTCTGTGTATGTAATTTCCCTCTCCACTCACAGTCATTATTTGTGGGGGGCTGCCTTTCCTTTGGGGATTTTCTCTGAGGCAAGATAGCATTCCTGTTTCCTCTTTAGGGGTAGTTAGATCTCCGGCTGTGACGAGGTGTCTAGGGAGCGATAGGAACATCCCACGGCTACTTCTAGTGTTGTGTTAGGTTCAGGAACTGCGGTCAGTACAGGTACCACCTCCTCCAGAGCTCGTCCCATGTTGCTCCTTAATCATCAGACCATAACAGTACAACTGGCCAACAATGTGTTAAATGCATCTCAAAAGAAGGAAAAAAAAGTTCTGAGCCATTTTTTTTTCTGTAGTCTGTTTTGTCTTTTTTTTCCCCTTAATCTCTGGGTGGTCCAGGATTTTGGCGCTGACATGGATGTTCAGGGTTTGTTTTCTCGTGTGGATCAACTTGCTGCAAGAGTACAGAGTATTCAAGATTATGTTGTCCAGACTCCGGCTTTAGAGCCTAGAATTCCTACTCCTGATTTGTTTTTTTGGAGACAGATCCAAGTTTTAGAACTTTAAAAATAATTGCAAATTGTTTTTTGCTTTGAGACCCCATTCCTCTGGTGATCCCATTCAGCAGGTGAAAATTGTCATCTCTCTGCTGCGTGGTGACCCTCAGGACTGGGCATTCTCCCTTGAATCAGGGGATCCGGCATTACTTAATGTAGATGCATTTTTTCAAGCGCTCGGATTATTGTCTGACGAACCTAATTCTGTGGATCAGGCAGAGAAAACCTTGTTGGCTCTGTGTCAGGGTCAGGAAGCGGCAGAATTATACTGCCAGAAATTTAGAAAGTGGTCTGTGCTCACTAAATGGAATGAGGATGCTCTGGCTGCAATTTTCAGAAAGGGTCTTTCTGAAGCCCTTAAGGATGTTATGGTGGGGTTCTCCACGCCTGCTTTGAACGAATCTATGTCTCTAGCCATTCAGATTGATCGGCGCCTTCGCGAGCACAAGGTTGTGCACCATATGGCAGTGTCTTCTGAGCAGAGTCCTGAGCCTATGCAATGTGATAGGATTTGGACTAGAGCAGAATGACAGGGATTCAGACGTCAGAATAGGCTGTGTTTTTACTGTGGTGATTCTGCCCACGTTATCTCTGATTGCCCTAAGCGTACTAAGAGAGTGGCTAGGTCTGTTACCATCAGTACAGTACAGCCTAAATTTCTCTTATCTGTGACCCTGATTTGCTCATTATCGTCCTTTTCTGTCATGGCATTTGTGGATTCAGGCGCTGCCCTGAACTTAATGGACTTGGAATTTGCCAGGCGCTGTGGTTTTTCCTTGCAGCCTTTGCAGAGCCCTATTCCTCTGAGGGGCATAGATGCTACACCATTGGCCAAGAATAAACCTCAGCACTGGACTCAGCTGACCATGTGCATGGCTCCAGCACATCAGGAAGATTGTCGTTTTCTGGTGTTGCATAATTTGCATGATGTTGTTGTACTGGGTTTTCCATGGTTGCAGGTACATAATCCTGTGCTGGACTGGAAATCTATGTCTGTGACTAGTTGGGGTTGTCAAGGGGTACATAGTGACGTTCCTTTGATGTCAATTTCCTCTTCCCCCTCTTCTGAAGTTCCTGAGTTTTTGTCGGATTTCCAGGATGTATTTGATGAACCCAAGTCCAGTTCCCTTCCTCCACATAGGGACTGTGATTGTGCTATTAACTTGATTCCTGGCTGTAAGTTCCCTAAGGGCCGACTTTTCAATCTGTCTGTGCCAGAACATGCCGCCATGCGGAGTTATGTTAATGAGTCCTTGGAGAAAGGGCATATTCGGCCATCTTCGTCACCATTGGGAGCGGGATTTTTTTTTGTTGCCAAGAAGGATGGCTCCCTGAGACCCTGTATTGATTATCGCCTTCTTAATAAGATCACGGTCAAATTCCAATACCCTTTACTTTTGCTTTCTGATTTGTTTGCTCGGATTAAGGGGGCTAGTTGGTTTACTAAGATTGACCTTCGTGGGGCGTATAATCTTGTTCGTATTAAACAGGGTGACGAATGGAAAACTGCATTTAATACGCCCGAAGGCCATTTTGAATACCTTGTGATGCCATTCGGACGCTCTAATGCTCCATCGGTGTTTCAGTACTTCATGCATGATATCTTCCGGAATTATCTTGATAAATTCATGATTGTATATTTGGATGATATTTTGATTTTTTCCGATGATTGGGAGTCTCATGTGAAACAGGTCAGGATGGTGTTTCAGAACCTTTGTGATAATGCTTTATTTGTGAAGGGGTCTAAGTGCCTATTTGGAGTTCAGAAGGTTTCTTTTTTGGGGTTTCATTTTTTCTCCCTCGTCTATAGAAATGGATCCTGTTAAGGTCCAAGCCATTCATGATTGGATTCAGCCCACATCTGTGAAGAGCCTTCAGAAATTTTTGGGCTTTGCTAATTTTTATCGCCGTTTCATTGCCAACTTTTCCAGTGTGGTTAAGCTCCTCACCGATTTAACGAAGAAAGGCGCTGATGTGACAAATTGGTCCTCTGCGGCTGTGGAGGCCTTTCAGGAGCTTAAAAGCCGATTTGCTTCTGCCCCTGTGTTGTGTCAGCCAGATGTTTTTCTTCCTTTTCAGGTTGAGGTTGACGGTTCAGAGATTGGGGCAGGGGCCGTTTTGTCTCAGAAAAGTTCTGATGGTTCTTTAATGAAACCGTGTGCCTTCTTTTCCAGAAAGTTTTCGCCTGCAGAGCGTAATTATGATGTAGGCAATCGGGAGTTGTTGGCTATGAAGTGGGCATTCGAGGAGTGGTGACATTGGCTTGAGGGAGCCAAGCACCGTGTTGTGGTCTTGACTGATCATAAGAATCTGATTTACCTCGAGTCTGCCAAGCGGTTGAATCCTAGACAGGCTCGATGGTCCCTGTTTTTCTCCCGTTTTGATTTTGTGGTCTCGTATCTTCCGGGATCTAAGAATGTTAAGGCTGATGCCCTCTCGGAGTTTTTTGCCTGATTCTCCGGGAGTCCTTGAGCCAGTTGGCATTCTCAAGGAGGGGGTGATTCTTTCTGCCATCTCCCCTGATTTACGGCGGGTGCTTCAGGAATTTCAGGCTGATAAACCTGACCGCTGTCCAGTGGGGAAACTGTTTGTCCCTGATAGATGGACTAGTAAGGTGATTTCTGAGTGTCACGATATGGTATGAAATATCATAAGTTTAGTGCTCTTGTCAGCCCAGGATGTGGGCTAGGAGGCCCCCCTTGTCTTTTGCTTCAGAGTTGAGCTTGCTTGCCAATGTAGATGGGGGAAGTGAGTTTTATTGACGAAAGGCATTTACGACCCCCAGTTCCTGTAGTAGTAAGTGCTCAGCTTTAACAGTTAGAGAAACTTCTAGAACCATGCGGTCCTTTGTTCGGTTATTGTGAGATATTAGACAAACTATTTAGGATAGTGGAATGATAAATACATATTCTTTATCTCCGTCGAAGCATCTACCCATCACTCTAAACACAGTCGCCTAACTCCATCGGGGGAAGAAGTAGGGATTGCTCTGTAAATAATAGGACATATTTGATCTCCTTAGAAAGCTCATGTTAATACAAGCTCTATGCTGGGTGTGATATGACTCTGATATGTACTGGGACGGAGTTATAAGCATTAGACCAATTTGTATCCAAGTTACTCAGACTGAAAGGTAGGAGGATCTGGAAAAGCCAGCCCTTTCTGTGAGGTCACAGACTGTAGATTATAAAGTTGTGGCCAGATCTCCCGGCTCAGTCTTCTTCTTCTCTTTTCCTGTGAGCCCTGAGCAGCACATCCAATGAGCTGGGATGTCTGGCTGACTGCCATGCAATGATCTGAGAAATGTGAGTGTTATCTTTTCTTCATTTAATCCTTTTATTTTCATAATTACCTTGTACATATTTGCAATTGTCTCATTTGTAACATCTTTGTAAAATATCTTTTATAAACACTGCCTAAAAATCATTTATGGGGTATATTATTTAATACTAGTTCGTTCTTCCTGCCCTAAACCGTACCCTGTCTCTGAAGGGAATTTACGCTACTGTTTTGGGTTAGCAGCCGAACCCGTTTAATCGGCGCTGGTGGCAGCTTACCGTGTGCCGGCTGTTGGGGGGTCACTGTAGCGACTGCGGCTTGATAATTATTGTTCCTGCCTGAGTGGGAGTAGTTATCGCGTTGCTGTAGTGCGCCCAATAGCCAGTACATAGCAGGCAGCCTTTCTGGCGACTAATTACCCCAGGTGCAGTACCTAATCTGACCTGAGAGTAAGGGGGGCGCCAGAGAGCTGCAAGTGTTAAGTGGAACTGTAAGCGGGATAGACACAAATCCCTGCAGTTCATGGTATACTGAAGAGCAGTGGGATACCTAAAATAAGCCCCTGCTGTAAACTAAGAGGGCAATAGCCTCGTGTGTGTTTTTTTTTCATCACATTGTGGCAGTGGAGGGATAACTCGGATAAGCCCCCCTGCACATGTGATAGCCGTCTGCTGGTCTAAAGTCACCCCAAGCCGTGACATATTGTAGGCAGCAGCTAAGGGATCTTGACAATTGGTGACAGTCACGGTGTGAATCGTGACATATTGGTGGCAAGGCAGTGGGATATTAGAGCATTAGTGATTTGGTTTGAGCAATCATTCCTCTCACTAAAAACTTGCAGAAAGTTCTTGCGAGAACTCTGCGCAAATAAGTTTGGAGAACGAACTCAGTGTTTATTAGTTGTGAGACAATTGTGTACTGGTAATTATCCCTTCCCTTCCTCTTCGTTTTTCTATCCTATCTTTTATTTGGCAACCATGGTTGTGCTGGGAGAAACCTTCTATGAGCAGCAGACCAAAGACACCCTTGTGGCCTTGTGCAAGTCACAGCACATTGACTATGCAAACAAAAACAAAAGCCAACTGGTCGCAGTCCTGATGCAATGGGAAGCCGCTCTAGACCACTCACAGAGCCCAGAGGCCGCAGAAGCCGGCACAAGCGAACATGGTGCTGCAGCAGAGGCCCAACCACTGAATATGGGCCCTACTGGCAACCAGGGGGGTGCAGACCACCTCCTGCAGCTGGCTCTGCAACAATGCTCCGCAGATGACCTGGACCGACGTCTGCAGCTGATCCAGCAATACCAGGAGCGGGCCGAGGCCGAGGCCCGAGCCGAGCGAGAGGCCCAGCGAGCCGAGCGAGAGGCCCAAGCGCAGCGGGAGCACCAGCTGCAGATGGCCCGACTGCAAATGCAGGGGTCGTCCCAGTCCAGTCGTGAGCCCAGCAGCGCTCAGACACCAAAGCCCCGGCCCGACCACTTTCCTGTTATGGAAAAGGATGGGGACTTGGACACTTTTCTGCGGGCCTTTGAGAAAGCCTGCAGACAGTACCAGCTGCCTACCCAAGAATGGGCACGGTACCTGACACCAGGGCTGAGAGGAAAAGCTCTGGAGGCGTTTGCTGCCCTCCCTCAAGAACAAGATGGTGACTATGAGGCCATCAAGCAGGCTCTGATAGCCAAGTACCAGCTTACACCCGAGGTGTACCGTAAAAAGTTTCGGACCCTCCAACGTGGCCCACACGACAGTTACAGTGATGTGGTGCATAGACTGGGGACCCACTTTGACCAGTGGACCCAAGGACTGTCAGTGACCACCTTTACACAGCTGCGAGACCTGATGATCAAAGACCAGTTCTTCCGTCTTTGCCCAACTGAAGTGCGACAGTTCGTGATGGACAGAGAACCCAACGATGTGACGAAAGCAGCGCAGATTGCCGATGCCTATGAGGCCAACCGTAGATCGGAAGTGCGAAAGCCAGTCACCACCAGCTGGAGAGGGGGTAAGCCTGCAGCCAACGCCAGTACCCCTGCCAGCCAACACACCAGAGGTCCTGTCCCCGTGGCCAACAGCACCAGACCTACCACCGAACTTCGCCAGTGTTACCACTGCAGGCAGACTGGACACCTCAGTCACCAATGTCAAGTCAAGCAGAAGAACCCCTCATCCCAGGCCCCAGGGCCTAATGCAGCCGTTCTTTTGGTGGGTGGTGTGGTTGGGAGGGTGTGTGACAACGTACAGCCCGTCACTGTGGGAGGTCGTGTTGCTACCGGCCTCAAGGACACCGGGGCTGAACGAACCCTCATCCGACCCGAACTGGCGGCCCCTGAAGAAATCATTCCGGGGAAAACCCTGACTGTCACTGGGATTGGGGGCATCAGCTGTCCCTTACCGATGGCCCGGGTTTTTATTGATTGGGGTGCCGGGAGCGGGGTGAAAGAAGTGGGGCTGTCTGATAATTTGCCCACTGATGTTTTGTTGGGGACTGATTTGGGGAGGTTGTTTGCATACTACGTCCCTGACACCCCTCCCCAATCTGCTAATAAGGGTAACGTTAACCCTGATGATGATGATGATGATGGGAAATCGCATGTGTTACCTGACCATGCTTTATCTTGTAATGATGCATCTGTTAACCATTTTTTCCCTAGGATTGATGGTGAAAATGTTGTACCTGTGCCAACTGTACCTGATAACGCTGTTTCTATGAAAGTTGATGTGTCCGTAGGTACAGGAGTGCTCAGCCACGTCGCTCTGCGGAGTGAGACGGCTGAGGAACCCCTAGCAGGGGCAAGTGTCGGTGCTACAAGAAATGGGGAGATACATGGGAACCGTGAGCAAGGTGATGCCATGCAATTGACCAGTGCCACCGAGGTAGGTAACTGGCCCATAAGTAGCAATGCTCCTGAGGTAATGGGGGTGGATGGGGAGGTAGAGCCCATAGCAGCGTCGGCTGTTGGGTCTGTAGAAATCCCCGGGGAGACAGCCTACGTAGCTGCTGTCACCCGCAGTCAGAGTGCCCGGAACGCAGATACCTGTCTGCCTTCCGGACCCTCCTCAGTCATCAGTGTGACTGAACCAGAGGTGGACCCAGTGCAGGTCCCAGAGGGCTCCCGTGGGCAAGGGACCCTGACGTCGCTTCTGGCTTCCCCTAGCCAGGAGTTTCAGGCCGCTCTGCACACAGATGCGAGCCTAGAGAGTTTGAGACAACTCGCCGGGACGTCATTCTCCGAGACTGATAAGGAGAAGGTGTTCTGGGAAGGAGGAAGGTTGTACCGGGAGACAGTACCCGGAGAATCACAAAAGGAGTGGTTGAGGGAAAGACAGCTGGTCGTCCCGCAGCAATTCCGGGGTGAGTTGTTGCGGATTGCCCATGAGATCCCACTAGCTGGACACTTGGGGATCAGCAAAACTAAGGCCCGGCTGTCTCAACACTTCTATTGGCCTAAGATGGGGACAGATGTGTCAAACTACTGCCGCTCCTGTGTCACCTGTCAAAGAGTGGGGAAGGCGGGGCCTGCTCTTAAGGCTCCCCTGATCCCTTTGCCAGTGATAGAGGAGCCTTTCCAGAGGATTGCGGTGGACATTGTGGGCCCGCTGGCCATCGCCAGCAGCTCTGGAAAGCGATATATTCTTACTGTGGTAGACTACGCTACCCGGTACCCAGAGGCAGTAGCTCTGTCGTCAACTAGGGCAGATAAGGTGGCGGATGCCCTGTTGGCCATCTTTTCACGTGTAGGATTTCCCAGGGAAATGCTTACTGATCGAGGGACCCAATTTATGTCTCACCTAATGGAGGCTCTGTGTAAGAAAATGCAGGTGAAGCACCTGGTATCGAGTGCGTATCACCCACAGACCAATGGCTTGTGTGAACGCTTCAATGGTACCCTCAAACAGATGCTACGCATGCTGGTGGAGACACAAGGGCGCGACTGGGAGCGGTACCTCCCACACCTGCTATTCGCTTACAGAGAGGTTCCGCAGGCCTCGACGGGGTTCTCCCCCTTCGAGCTCCTGTACGGCAGGAGAGTCCGGGGACCCCTTGGGTTGGTAAGAGAATCCTGGGAAGCGGAGCCGAACCCTTCTGAAGTGTCCATAGTGGAGTATGTCATGCGCTTCCGTGACAAGATGCAGACCTTGACGCAGTTGGTGCATGACAACATGACGCAGGCTCAGGCTGATCAGAAGCACTGGTACGACCAAAACGCCCGGGAGCGGACCTACCACGTGGGTCAAAAGGTTTGGGTGCTGGTTCCTGTACCAACAGATAAGCTTCAGGCAGCCTGGGAGGGCCCGTACGTCGTCCACCAACAGCTCAACCCGGTCACCTATGTGGTCACGCTTGACCACACTCGGGGTAGGCGAAAGGCCTTTCACGTCAACATGATGAAAGCTCATCACGAACGTGAACCTTTCGTCCTACCGGTCTGCAGCGCACCCGAAGACGGGGAGGAGGACACCCTCCTGGACATGCTGGCCCAAGCCAAGGCCCGTGGGTCCATTGAGGACGTGGAGGTAAGCGCCTCGCTAGATGAACCACAGCGGTTGCAGTTGCAAACCACCCTGGAACCCTTCCGGGTCGTGTTCTCCAACCGGCCTGGAAGGACTGAGTTAGCGGTCCATGAGGTGGACACCGGGAATCACGCCCCACTACGGCGAACACCCTATCGAATCTCTGACCAGGTGCAGCAGATTATGCGCCAGGAGATTGATGAGATGTTACAGCTGGGGGTGATTCGACGGTCAAAGAGCGCGTGGGCCTCACCGGTAGTTCTCGTGCCAAAGAAGGACCGGACCACCCGGTTCTGCGTGGACTACAGGGGGCTCAACGCCATTACAGCCTCTGATGCGCACCCAATGCCGCGCATAGAGGAGCTGCTTGAGAAGTTAGCTGGTGCAAAATACCTGACAATAATGGATCTGAGTCGCGGATACTGGCAGATTCCCCTGAGCCCCGAGGCGCAGGAGAAGTCCGCCTTTATCACACCCTTTGGACTGTACGAGTCCACGGTCATGCCCTTCGGCATGAAGAATGCCCCTGCCACTTTCCAGCGGATGGTCAATCTCCTGCTTCAGGGACTGGAGAAGTACGCCGTGGCGTACTTAGATGACATTGCCATCTTCAGTCCCTCCTGGGATGAACACCTGCAGCATCTCGAGGAGGTGCTCGGGCGAATTCACCAAGCAGGACTGACTATCAAGCCGGGAAAGTGCCAGATGGGCATGAGGGAGGTCCACTACCTGGGGCACCGGGTAGGCGGAGGCACCCTGAAACCGGAGCCTGACAAAGTGGGCGTGATCGTGAACTGGCCCACTCCCAGGACCAAGAAACATGTGATGTCCTTCCTGGGCACTGCAGGGTACTATAGGCGCTTCGTGCAGCACTATAGTAGCCTGGCAAAACCTTTGACGGACCTCACCAGGAAGAAGCTACCCCACATCGTCAACTGGACAGATGGCTGTGAGGGGGCCTTCCAGGCGTTGAAAACAGCACTGTGCAACGCCCCTGTGTTGAAAGCAGTCGACAGCAGTCGACCGTTCTTGGTACAGACCGACGCCAGCGAGTTTGGCCTCGGTGCTGTGCTCAGCCAGGTTGACTCGGAGGACCAAGAGCACCCCGTGTTGTACCTGAGCCGGAAACTTTTGCTGAGGGAAGTGGCCTACTCCACCATTGAGAAGGAGTGCCTGGCCATAGTCTGGGCCCTGCAGCGCTTGCAGCCCTACTTGTACGGTCGCACCTTCACTGTGGTGACCGACCACAACCCTCTGCGCTGGCTAAGCACCATGTGTGGAACCAATGGCAGGTTGCTACGCTGGAGCCTTGCCCTTCAGCAATTTGACTTCACCATTGAACACAAAGCGGGCAGGGAGCATGGGAATGCAGATGGACTGTCCCGCCAGGGTGAACCCACGGAGGTGCGCATGGAGGCATACCGAGAGGTCCTGCTGCCGTAGCGCACGCCAAAAGGGGGAGGTGTCACGATATGGTATGAAATATCATAAGTTTAGTGCTCTTGTCAGCCCAGGATGTGGGCTAGGAGGCCCCCCTTGTCTTTTGCTTCAGAGTTGAGCTTGCTTGCCAATGTAGATGGGGGAAGTGAGTTTTATTGACGAAAGGCATTTACGACCCCCAGTTCCTGTAGTAGTAAGTGCTCAGCTTTAACAGTTAGAGAAACTTCTAGAACCATGCGGTCCTTTGTTCGGTTATTGTGAGATATTAGACAAACTATTTAGGATAGTGGAATGATAAATACATATTCTTTATCTCCGTCGAAGCATCTACCCATCACTCTAAACACAGTCGCCTAACTCCATCGGGGGAAGAAGTAGGGATTGCTCTGTAAATAATAGGACATATTTGATCTCCTTAGAAAGCTCATGTTAATACAAGCTCTATGCTGGGTGTGATATGACTCTGATATGTACTGGGACGGAGTTATAAGCATTAGACCAATTTGTATCCAAGTTACTCAGACTGAAAGGTAGGAGGATCTGGAAAAGCCAGCCCTTTCTGTGAGGTCACAGACTGTAGATTATAAAGTTGTGGCCAGATCTCCCGGCTCAGTCTTCTTCTTCTCTTTTCCTGTGAGCCCTGAGCAGCACATCCAATGAGCTGGGATGTCTGGCTGACTGCCATGCAATGATCTGAGAAATGTGAGTGTTATCTTTTCTTCATTTAATCCTTTTATTTTCATAATTACCTTGTACATATTTGCAATTGTCTCATTTGTAACATCTTTGTAAAATATCTTTTATAAACACTGCCTAAAAATCATTTATGGGGTATATTATTTAATACTAGTTCGTTCTTCCTGCCCTAAACCGTACCCTGTCTCTGAAGGGAATTTACGCTACTGTTTTGGGTTAGCAGCCGAACCCGTTTAATCGGCGCTGGTGGCAGCTTACCGTGTGCCGGCTGTTGGGGGGTCACTGTAGCGACTGCGGCTTGATAATTATTGTTCCTGCCTGAGTGGGAGTAGTTATCGCGTTGCTGTAGTGCGCCCAATAGCCAGTACATAGCAGGCAGCCTTTCTGGCGACTAATTACCCCAGGTGCAGTACCTAATCTGACCTGAGAGTAAGGGGGGCGCCAGAGAGCTGCAAGTGTTAAGTGGAACTGTAAGTGGGATAGACACAAATCCCTGCAGTTCATGGTATACTGAAGAGCAGTGGGATACCTAAAATAAGCCCCTGCTGTAAACTAAGAGGGCAATAGCCTCGTGTGTGTTTTTTTTTCATCACATTGTGGCAGTGGAGGGATAACTCGGATAAGCCCCCCTGCACATGTGATAGCCGTCTGCTGGTCTAAAGTCACCCCAAGCCGTGACATATTGTAGGCAGCAGCTAAGGGATCTTGACAATTGGTGACAGTCACGGTGTGAATCGTGACACTGAGGTTCATTGTTCAGTGTTAGCTGGTCATCCTGGGATTTTTGGTACCAGAGATTTGGTTGCTAGGTCCTTTTGGTGGCCTTCCTTGTCGCGGGATGTGCGTTCTTTTGTGCAGTCCTGTGGGACTTGTGCCCGGGCCAAGCCTTGCTGTTCCCGCGCTAGTGGGTTGCTTTTGCCTTTGCCGGTCCCTGAGAGGCCCTGTACGCATATTTCCATGGATTTTATTTCGGATCTTATTCGGATATTAGAAGATGTCTAATATCTGGGTGGTTTGTGACCGGTTTTCTAAGATGGTCCATCTGGTACCTTTGCCTAAATTGCCTTCCTCCTCTGACTTGGTTCCATTGTTTTTTCAGCATGTGGTTCGTTTGCATGGCATTCCGGAGAATGTTGTGTCTGACAGAGGTTCCCAGTTTGTTTCTAGGTTCTGGCGGTCCTTTTGTGCTAGGATGGGCATTGATTTGTCTTTTTCTTCGGCGTTTCATCCTCAGATAAATGGCCAAACTGAGCAAACTAATCAGACCTTGGAAACCTATTTGAGATGCTTTGTGTCTGCCGATCAGGATGATTGGGTGGCTTTTTTGCCGTTGGCCGAGTTTGCCCTTAATAATCGGGCTAGTTCGGCTACTTTGGTTTCGCCATTCTTTTGTAATATTGGTTTTCATCCTCGTTTTTCTTCAGGGCAGGTTGAGCCTTCTGATTGTCCTGGAGTGGATTCTGTGGTGGACAGGTTACAGCAGATTTGGACTCACGTGGTGGATAATTTGACGTTGTCCCAGGAAAAGGCCCAACGTTTTGCTAACCGCCGTCGGTGTGTTGGTCCCCGGCTTCGGGTTGGGGATTTAGTCTGGTTATCTTCGCGTCATGTTCCTATGAAGATTTCTTCCCCTAAGTTCAAGCCTCGGTTTATTGGTCCTTATAAGATTTCTGAGATTATCAATCCGGTATCTTTTCGTTTGGCCCTTCCAGCCTCTTTTGCCATCCATAATGTTTTCCATAGATCTTTGTTGCGGAGATATGTGGTGCCCGTTGTTCCCTCTGTTGATCCTCCTGCCCCGGTGTTGGTTGAGGGCAGGGGCTGGCTGGCACTTTTCAGCCTGGGGGGCAATCACAAGGCGGTGGCCCTCCTTTTCCCTGCTTACCTCTGGCCATTGCATTAAAGCAGCAGACATAACAGGCTTTAAAAACAGGCTGGTACAGAGATATGGGAACAGAACTGAGCTTGCTGCATAGATATGGGAGCAGAACCGAGCTTACTACAGAGATATGGGAGCAGAACCGAGCTTACTACAGAGATTGGGAGCAGAACCGAGCTTACTACAGAGATATGGGAGCAGAACCAAGCTTACTTCAGAGACATGGGAGCAGAACAGAGCTTCCTATAGAGATATAGGAGCAGAACAGAGCTTAGTGCAGAGATATGGGAGCAGAATGGAGCTTACTACAGACATATGGGAGCAGAACGGAGCTTACTACAGAGATATGGGAGCAGAACAGAGCTTCCTATAGAGATATAGGAGCAGAACAGAGCTTCCTATAGAGATATAGGAGCAGAACAGAGCTTACTACAGACATATGGGCGCAGAACGGAGCTTACTACAGAGCAGTATAATATAGTAAAATATATAGATGAATTAGAAATGGCGACACACGCAAACGTCATCTGCATTAGTAATACATGCACCATTACATAATTAGTTGTAGGCTGGGTTCACAAGAGTTAAGTTTACATTCTGTATACGCACCACAACCTCCAGCCTCGCGGAGGGTATCCCTCCTGTAAACCCAGCCTGACGGGGACAACCCCTTATAAATGGAAGTGTGCTCCTCTAAACCATGCAATCACTGCCAATCCTCCAACCGTAAGTGGTGAATTTCCAGAGCTGGGAAATGGGATTTCAATATTAGAACACGTCAACTTTGGTTCCCGTCCCTCCTCAAGGAAGTAAGGCAGACAGGTGTGATAAGACTATTAGAAAAACTACTGCCACACACACGGCAGTACATACTGGCAGAAGTGTGAGGGCATTAGTGCCTGTGTATGGACATGTCAGAGGCTAGAGAGAAGAAAGCTTGGTCCCTCTTAGCTTCTGGCAATGTTTTACCTCAGCTCACATTTGGGCCATACCATTGTAAAACAGGTAGACACATTTACCCACTGACCCTACTATTCATAAGGAACTGCTGTCTACCCCTTAGTTGCCCACTGTATATAGTCAGTGTGGGGATGTGGGCTACAGAACAACACAGGGCGATGACACTGCTACCTGAACCCTTCAGCTGCCCCACAATATGCTGGGAGTAAAACCAGTACAAAGTATGGCAGCCTCCCTGCAGAGCTGTCCAGGGCCGGACTGGGACAAAAAGCAATGCCACACAAACCCCACCAGCCCACAGACTATAAAGGTACCTTCACACTCAGCAACTTTACAACGAGAACGTCAACGATCCGTGACGTTGCAGCGTCCTGGATAGCGATCTCGTTGTGTTTGACACGCAGCAGCGATCTGGATCCCGCTGTGATATCGCTGGTCGGAGTTAGAAGTCCAGAACTTTATTTGGTCGTCAGGTCGGCGTGTATCGTCATGTTTGACATCAAAAGCGACGATGCTAGCAATGTTTTACATGGAGCTAACGACCTGTAAGAACGATAAGTGAGTCGCCGTTACGTCACTGGATCGCTCCTGCATCGTTCTGGAGCTGCTGTGTTTGACGTCTCTACAGCGACCTAAACAGCGACGCTGTCTATATCGCTGCAGCGTCGCTGAGTGTGACGGTACCTTAACACTCCCCCCACACCCGATCAGTGAATTTTCCTATACTGTGTTGTGCCCTTCAACGCTCCTCTTAAAAGCGTTATTTGAAGAGCTATGTGTGAATGTCGCCACAGTGCCCACGATTGATCGCTTCTTTAGAGCGCCGGTTCTCGAGATCATGGGGGTCCCAGCGGTCGGACCCCAGCAACTACAAAGTTCTCGGGAAAGGGGATTACTTGGTATAATCCATTTAAATGTGTTTTCCAATATATATATATTTTATTTTCCCATAGTATTCCTGAAAATAATAAACCAATATTAACCCTCCCAAAGACCAATGTCACCTATCCGAGAACAGGACAGGAACAGGATTGGCAGGAGTAGTGGTACTGTGCAGTGTATATATACAGGACAGGAGGAGGGTACTGTGCAGTGTATATATACAGGATATAGAGGTGGTACTGTGCAGTGTATATATACAGGACAGGAGGAGGGTACTGTGCAGTGTATATATACAGGACAGGAGAGGTGGTACTGTGCAGTGTATATATACAGGACAGGAGAGGTGGTACTGTGCAGTGTATATATACAGGACAGGAGGAGGGTACTGTGCAGTGTATATATACAGGAGGAGTGGTACTGTGCAGTGTATATATACAGGACAGGAGGAGTGGTACTGCGCAGTGTATATATACAGGAGGAGTGGTACTGTGCAGTGTATATAAACAGGAGGAGTGGTACTGTGCAGTGTATATATACAGGACAGGAGGAGTGGTACTGCGCAGTGTATATATACACAGGACAGGAGGAGGGGTACTGTGCAGTGTATATATACAGGACAGGAGGAGGGTACTGTGCAGTGTATATATACAGGACAGGAGAGGTGGTACTGTGCAGTGTATATATACAGGACAGGAGAGGTGGTACTGTGCAGTGTATATATACAGGACAGGAGGAGGGTACTGTGCAGTGTATATATACAGGAGGAGTGGTACTGTGCAGTGTATATATACAGGACAGGAGGAGTGGTACTGCGCAGTGTATATATACAGGAGGAGTGGTACTGTGCAGTGTATATAAACAGGAGGAGTGGTACTGTGCAGTGTATATATACAGGACAGGAGGAGGGGTACTGTGCAGTGTATATATACAGGACAGGAGGAGGGTACTGTGCAGTGTATATATACAGGACAGGAGGAGGGTACTGTACAGTGTATATATACAGGACAGGAGGAGTGGTACTGCGCAGTGTATATATACAGGAGGAGTGGTACTGTGCAGTGTATATAAACAGGAGGAGTGGTACTGTGCAGTGTATATATACAGGACAGGAGGAGTGGTACTGTGCAGTGTATATATACAGGAGGAGTGGTACTGTGCAGTGTATATAAACAGGAGGAGTGGTACTGTGCAGTGTATATATACAGGACAGGAGGAGTGGTACTGTGCAGTGTATATATACAGGACAGGAGGAGGGTACTGTGCAGTGTATATATACAGGATATAGAGGTGGTACTGTGCAGTGTATATATACAGGACAGGAGGAGGGTACTGTGCAGTGTATATATACAGGACAGGAGGAGGGTACTGTGCAGTGTATATATACAGGACAGGAGAGGTGGTACTGTGCAGTGTATATATACAGGACAGGTGGTACTGTGCAGTGTATATATACAGGACAGGAGGAGGGTACTGTGCAGTGTATATATACAGGAGGAGTGGTACTGTGCAGTGTATATATACAGGACAGGAGGAGGGTACTGTGCAGTGTATATATACAGAATATAGAGGTGGTACTGTGCAGTGTATATATACAGGACAGGAGGAGGGTACTGTGCAGTGTATATATACAGGACAGGAGGAGGGTACTGTGCAGTGTATATATACAGGACAGGAGAGGTGGTACTGTGCAGTGTATATATACAGGACAGGAGAGGTGGTACTGTGCAGTGTATATATACAGGACAGGAGGAGGGTACTGTGCAGTGTATATATACATGAGGAGTGGTACTGTGCAGTGTATATATACAGGACAGGAGGAGTGGTACTGCGCAGTGTATATATACAGGAGGAGTGGTACTGTGCAGTGTATATAAACAGGAGGAGTGGTACTGTGCAGTGTATATATACAGGACAGGAGGAGTGGTACTGCGCAGTGTATATATACAGGACAGGAGGAGGGGTACTGTGCAGTGTATATATACAGGACAGGAGGAGGGTACTGTGCAGTGTATATATACAGGACAGGAGGAGGGTACTGTACAGTGTATATATACAGGACAGGAGGAGTGGTACTGCGCAGTGTATATATACAGGAGGAGTGGTACTGTGCAGTGTATATAAACAGGAGGAGTGGTACTGTGCAGTGTATATATACAGGACAGGAGGAGTGGTACTGCGCAGTGTATATATACAGGAGGAGTGGTACTGTGCAGTGTATATAAACAGGAGGAGTGGTACTGTGCAGTGTATATATACAGGACAGGAGGAGTGGTACTGCGCAGTGTATATATACAGGAGGAGTGGTACTGTGCAGTGTATATAAACAGGAGGAGTGGTACTGTGCAGTGTATATATACAGGACAGGAGGAGTGGTACTGTGCAGTGTATATATACAGGACAGGAGGAGGGTACTGTGCAGTGTATATATACAGGATATAGAGGTGGTACTGTGCAGTGTATATATACAGGACAGGAGGAGGGTACTGTGCAGTGTATATATACAGGACAGGAGGAGGGTACTGTGCAGTGTATATATACAGGACAGGAGAGGTGGTACTGTGCAGTGTATATATACAGGACAGGTGGTACTGTGCAGTGTATATATACAGGACAGGAGGAGGGTACTGTGCAGTGTATATATACAGGAGGAGTGGTACTGTGCAGTGTATATATACAGGACAGGAGGAGGGTACTGTGCAGTGTATATATACAGAATATAGAGGTGGTACTGTGCAGTGTATATATACAGGACAGGAGGAGGGTACTGTGCAGTGTATATATACAGGACAGGAGGAGGGTACTGTGCAGTGTATATATACAGGACAGGAGAGGTGGTACTGTGCAGTGTATATATACAGGACAGGAGAGGTGGTACTGTGCAGTGTATATATACAGGACAGGAGGAGGGTACTGTGCAGTGTATATATACAGGAGGAGTGGTACTGTGCAGTGTATATATACAGGACAGGAGGAGTGGTACTGCGCAGTGTATATATACAGGAGGAGTGGTACTGTGCAGTGTATATAAACAGGAGGAGTGGTACTGTGCAGTGTATATATACAGGACAGGAGGAGTGGTACTGCGCAGTGTATATATACAGGACAGGAGGAGGGGTACTGTGCAGTGTATATATACAGGACAGGAGGAGGGTACTGTGCAGTGTATATATACAGGACAGGAGGAGGGTACTGTACAGTGTATATATACAGGACAGGAGGAGTGGTACTGCGCAGTGTATATATACAGGAGGAGTGGTACTGTGCAGTGTATATAAACAGGAGGAGTGGTACTGTGCAGTGTATATATACAGGACAGGAGGAGTGGTACTGCGCAGTGTATATATACAGGAGGAGTGGTACTGTGCAGTGTATATAAACAGGAGGAGTGGTACTGTGCAGTGTATATATACAGGACAGGAGGAGTGGTACTGTGCAGTGTATATATACAGGACAGGAGGAGGCTACTGTGCAGTGTATATATACAGGATATAGAGGTGGTACTGTGCAGTGTATATATACAGGACAGGAGGAGGGTACTGTGCAGTGTATATATACAGGACAGGAGGAGGGTACTGTGCAGTGTATATATACAGGACAGGAGAGGTGGTACTGTGCAGTGTATATATACAGGACAGGAGAGGTGGTACTGTGCAGTGTATATATACAGGACAGGAGGAGGGTACTGTGCAGTGTATATATACAGGAGGAGTGGTACTGTGCAGTGTATATATACAGGACAGGAGGAGTGGTACTGCGCAGTGTATATATACAGGAGGAGTGGTACTGTGCAGTGTATATAAACAGGAGGAGTGGTACTGTGCAGTGTATATATACAGGACAGGAGGAGTGGTACTGCGCAGTGTATATATACAGGACAGGAGGAGGGGTACTGTGCAGTGTATATATACAGGACAGGAGGAGGGTACTGTGCAGTGTATATATACAGGACAGGAGGAGGGTACTGTACAGTGTATATATACAGGACAGGAGGAGTGGTACTGCGCAGTGTATATATACAGGAGGAGTGGTACTGTGCAGTGTATATAAACAGGAGGAGTGGTACTGTGCAGTGTATATATACAGGACAGGAGGAGTGGTACTGCGCAGTGTATATATACAGGAGGAGTGGTACTGTGCAGTGTATATAAACAGGAGGAGTGGTAATGTGCAGTGTATATATACAGGACAGGAGGAGTGGTACTGTGCAGTGTATATATACAGGACAGGAGGAGTGGTACTGTGCACTGTATATATACAGGACAGGAGGAGGGTACTGTGCAGTGTATATATACAGGACAGGAGAGGTGGTACTGTGCAGTGTATATATACAGGACAGGAGGAGGGGTACTGTGCAGTGTATATATACAGGACAGGAGGAGGGTACTGTGCAGTGTATATATACAGGACGAGGGTACTGTGCAGTGTATATATACAGGAGGAGTGGTACTGTGCAGTGTATATATACAGGACAGGAGGAGTGGTACTGTGCAGTGTATATAAACAGGAGGAGTGGTACTATGCAGTGTATATATACAGGACAGGAGGAGTGGTACTGTGCAGTGTATATAAACAGGAGGAGTGGTACTGTGCAGTGTATATATACAGGACAGGAGGAGTGGTACTGCGCAGTGTATATATACAGGACAGGAGGAGTGGTACTGTGCACTGTGTATATACAGGACAGGAGTGGTACTGTGCAGTGTATATATACAGGACAGGAGGAGTGGTACTGTGCACTGTATATATACAGGACAGGAGGAGTGGTACTATGTAGTGTATATATACACAGGACAGGAGGAGGGTACTGTGCAGTGTATATATACAGGAGGAGTGGTACTGTGCAGTGTATATAAACAGGAGGAGTGGTACTGTGCAGTGTATATATACAGGACAGGAGGAGTGGTACTGTGCAGTGTATATATACAGGACAGGAGGAGTGGTACTGTGCAGTGTATATATACAGGACAGGAGGAGGGTACTGTGCAGTGTATATATACAGGACAGGAGGAGTGGTACTGTGCAGTGTATATATACAGGACAGGAGGAGGGGTACTGTGCAGTGTATATATACAGGACAGGAGGAGGGTACTGTGCAGTGTATATATACAGGACAGGAGGAGTGGTACTGCGCAGTGTATATATACAGGAGGAGTGGTACTGTGCAGTGTATATAAACAGGAGGAGTGGTACTGTGCAGTGTATATATACAGGACAGGAGGAGTGGTACTGTGCAGTGTATATATACAGGAGGAGTGGTACTGTGCAGTGTATATAAACAAGAGGAGTGGTACTGTGCAGTGTATATATACAGGACAGGAGGAGTGGTACTGTGCAGTGTATATATACAGGACAGGAGGAGTGGTACTGTGCAGTGTATATATACAGGACAGGAGGAGGGTACTGTGCAGTGTATATATACAGGACAGGAGGAGTGGTACTGTGCAGTGTATATATACAGGACAGGAGGAGGGGTACTGTGCAGTGTATATATACAGGACGAGGGTACTGTGCAGTGTATATATATACAGGACAGGAGGAGTGGTACTGTGCAGTGTATATATACAGGACAGGAGGAGTGGTACTATGCAGTGTATATATACAGGACAGGAGGAGTGGTACTGTGCAGTGTATATATACAGGACAGGAGGAGTGGTACTGTGCAGTGTATATATACAGGAGGAGTGGTACTGTGCAGTGTATATATACAGGAGGAGTGGTACTGTGCAGTGTATATATACAGGAGGAGTGGTACTGTGCACTGTATATATACAGGACAGGAGTGGTACTGTGCACTGTATATATACAGGACAGGAAGAGGGTACTGTGCAGTGTATATCTACAGGACAGGAGGAGTGGTACTGTGCAGTGTATATATACAGGACAGGAGGAGGGGTACTGTGCAGTGTATATATACAGGACAGGAGGAGGGTACTGTGCAGTGTATATATACAGGACGAGGGTACTGTGCAGTGTATATATACAGGACAGGAGGAGTGGTACTGTGCAGTGTATATATACAGGACAGGAGGAGTGGTACTATGCAGTGTATATATACAGGACAGGAGGAGTGGTACTGTGCAGTGTATATATACAGGACAGGAGGAGTGGTACTGTGCACTGTATATATACAGGACAGGAGTGGTACTGAGCAGTGTATATATACAGGACAGGAGGAGTGGTACTGTGCACTGTATATATACAGGACAGGAGGAGTGGTACTGTGCAGTGTATATAAACAGGAGGAGTGGTACTGTGCAGTGTATATCTACAGGACAGGAGGAGTGGTACTGCGCAGTGTATATATACAGGACAGTAGGAGTGGTACTGTGCACTGTATATATACAGGACAGGAGTGGTACTGAGCAGTGTATATATACAGGACAGGAGGAGTGGTACTGTGCACTGTATATATACAGGACAGGAGGAGTGGTACTGTGTAGTGTATATATACAGGACAGGAGGAGGGTACTGTGCAGTGTATATATACAGGAGGAGTGGTACTGTGCAGTGTATATAAACAGGAGGAGTGGTACTGTGCAGTGTATATATACAGGACAGGAGGAGTGGTACTGTGCAGTGTATATATACAGGACAGGAGGAGTGGTACTGTGCAGTGTATATATACAGGACAGGAGGAGTGGTACTGTGCACTGTATATATACAGGACAGGAGGAGGGTACTGTGCAGTGTATATATACAGGAGGAGTGGTACTGTGCAGTGTATATATACAGGACAGGAGGAGTGGTACTGTGCAGTGTATATATACAGTACAGGAGGAGGGTACTGTGCAGTGTATATATACAGGACAGGAGGAGGGTACTGTGCAGTGTATATATACAGGACAGGAGGAGGGTACTGTGCAGTGTATATATACAGGAGGAGTGGTACTGTGCAGTGTATATATACAGGAGGAGTGGTACTGTGCAGTGTATATATACAGGACAGGAGGAGTGGTACTGTGCAGTGTATATATACAGGACAGGAGGAGTGGTACTGTGCAGTGTATATATACAGGACAGGAGGAGTGGTACTGTGCAGTGTATATATACAGGACAGGAGGAGGGTACTGTGCAGTGTATATATACAGGACAGGAGGAGGGTACTGTGCAGTGTATATATACAGGACAGGAGGAGGGTACTGTGCAGTGTATATATACAGGACAGGAGAGGTGGTACTGTGCAGTGTATATATACAGGACAGGAGGAGGGTACTGTGCAGTGTATATATACAGGACAGGAGGAGGGTACTGTGCAGTGTATATATACAGGACAGGAGGAGGGTACTGTGCAGTGTATATATACAGGACAGGAGAGGTGGTACTGTGCAGTGTATATATACAGGACAGGAGAGGTGGTACTGTGCAGTGTATATATACAGGACAGGAGGAGGGTACTGTGCAGTGTATATATACAGGAGGAGTGGTACTGTGCAGTGTATATATACAGGACAGGAGGAGGGTACTGTGCAGTGTATATATACAGGATATAGAGGTGGTACTGTGCAGTGTATATATACAGGACAGGAGGAGGGTACTGTGCAGTGTATATATACAGGACAGGAGGAGGGTACTGTGCAGTGTATATATACAGGACAGGAGAGGTGGTACTGTGCAGTGTATATATACAGGACAGGAGAGGTGGTACTGTGCAGTGTATATATACAGGACAGGAGGAGGGTACTGTGCAGTGTATATATACAGGAGGAGTGGTACTGTGCAGTGTATATATACAGGACAGGAGGAGTGGTACTGCGCAGTGTATATATACAGGAGGAGTGGTACTGTGCAGTGTATATAAACAGGAGGAGTGGTACTGTGCAGTGTATATATACAGGACAGGAGGAGTGGTACTGCGCAGTGTATATATACAGGACAGGAGGAGGGGTACTGTGCAGTGTATATATACAGGACAGGAGGAGGGTACTGTGCAGTGTATATATACAGGACAGGAGGAGGGTACTGTACAGTGTATATATACAGGACAGGAGGAGTGGTACTGCGCAGTGTATATATACAGGAGGAGTGGTACTGTGCAGTGTATATAAACAGGAGGAGTGGTACTGTGCAGTGTATATATACAGGACAGGAGGAGTGGTACTGCGCAGTGTATATATACAGGAGGAGTGGTACTGTGCAGTGTATATAAACAGGAGGAGTGGTACTGTGCAGTGTATATATACAGGACAGGAGGAGTGGTACTGTGCAGTGTATATATACAGGACAGGAGGAGGGTACTGTGCAGTGTATATATACAGGATATAGAGGTGGTACTGTGCAGTGTATATATACAGGACAGGAGGAGGGTACTGTGCAGTGTATATATACAGGACAGGAGGAGGGTACTGTGCAGTGTATATATACAGGACAGGAGAGGTGGTACTGTGCAGTGTATATATACAGGACAGGAGAGGTGGTACTGTGCAGTGTATATATACAGGACAGGAGGAGGGTACTGTGCAGTGTATATATACAGGAGGAGTGGTACTGTGCAGTGTATATATACAGGACAGGAGGAGTGGTACTGCGCAGTGTATATATACAGGAGGAGTGGTACTGTGCAGTGTATATAAACAGGAGGAGTGGTACTGTGCAGTGTATATATACAGGACAGGAGGAGTGGTACTGCGCAGTGTATATATACAGGACAGGAGGAGGGGTACTGTGCAGTGTATATATACAGGACAGGAGGAGGGTACTGTACAGTGTATATATACAGGACAGGAGGAGTGGTACTGCGCAGTGTATATATACAGGAGGAGTGGTACTGTGCAGTGTATATAAACAGGAGGAGTGGTACTGTGCAGTGTATATATACAGGACAGGAGGAGTGGTACTGCGCAGTGTATATATACAGGAGGAGTGGTACTGTGCAGTGTATATAAACAGGAGGAGTGGTACTGTGCAGTGTATATATACAGGACAGGAGGAGTGGTACTGCGCAGTGTATATATACAGGAGGAGTGGTACTGTGCAGTGTATATAAACAGGAGGAGTGGTACTGTGCAGTGTATATATACAGGACAGGAGGAGTGGTACTGCGCAGTGTATATATACAGGACAGGAGGAGTGGTACTGTGCAGTGTATATATACAGGACAGGAGGAGGGGTACTGTGCAGTGTATATATACAGGACAGGAGGAGGGTACTGTGCAGTGTATATATACAGGACAGGAGGAGTGGTACTGCGCAGTGTATATATACAGGAGGAGTGGTACTGTGCAGTGTATATAAACAGGAGGAGTGGTACTGTGCAGTGTATATATACAGGACAGGAGGAGTGGTACTGTGCAGTGTATATATACAGGAGGAGTGGTACTGTGCAGTGTATATAAACAAGAGGAGTGGTACTGTGCAGTGTATATATACAGGACAGGAGGAGTGGTACTGTGCAGTGTATATATACAGGACAGGAGGAGTGGTACTGTGCAGTGTATATATACAGGACAGGAGGAGGGTACTGTGCAGTGTATATATACAGGACAGGAGGAGTGGTACTGTGCAGTGTATATATACAGGACAGGAGGAGGGGTACTGTGCAGTGTATATATACAGGACGAGGGTACTGTGCAGTGTATATATATACAGGACAGGAGGAGTGGTACTGTGCAGTGTATATATACAGGACAGGAGGAGTGGTACTATGCAGTGTATATATACAGGACAGGAGGAGTGGTACTGTGCAGTGTATATATACAGGACAGGAGGAGTGGTACTGTGCAGTGTATATATACAGGAGGAGTGGTACTGTGCAGTGTATATATACAGGAGGAGTGGTACTGTGCAGTGTATATATACAGGAGGAGTGGTACTGTGCACTGTATATATACAGGACAGGAGTGGTACTGTGCACAGTATATATACAGGACAGGAAGAGGGTACTGTGCAGTGTATATCTACAGGACAGGAGGAGTGGTACTGTGCAGTGTATATATACAGGACAGGAGGAGGGGTACTGTGCAGTGTATATATACAGGACAGGAGGAGGGTACTGTGCAGTGTATATATACAGGACGAGGGTACTGTGCAGTGTATATATACAGGACAGGAGGAGTGGTACTGTGCAGTGTATATATACAGGACAGGAGGAGTGGTACTATGCAGTGTATATATACAGGACAGGAGGAGTGGTACTGTGCAGTGTATATATACAGGACAGGAGGAGTGGTACTGTGCACTGTATATATACAGGACAGGAGTGGTACTGAGCAGTGTATATATACAGGACAGGAGGAGTGGTACTGTGCACTGTATATATACAGGACAGGAGGAGTGGTACTGTGCAGTGTATATAAACAGGAGGAGTGGTACTGTGCAGTGTATATCTACAGGACAGGAGGAGTGGTACTGCGCAGTGTATATATACAGGACAGTAGGAGTGGTACTGTGCACTGTATATATACAGGACAGGAGTGGTACTGAGCAGTGTATATATACAGGACAGGAGGAGTGGTACTGTGCACTGTATATATACAGGACAGGAGGAGTGGTACTGTGTAGTGTATATATACAGGACAGGAGGAGGGTACTGTGCAGTGTATATATACAGGAGGAGTGGTACTGTGCAGTGTATATAAACAGGAGGAGTGGTACTGTGCAGTGTATATATACAGGACAGGAGGAGTGGTACTGTGCAGTGTATATATACAGGACAGGAGGAGTGGTACTGTGCAGTGTATATATACAGGACAGGAGGAGTGGTACTGTGCACTGTATATATACAGGACAGGAGGAGGGTACTGTGCAGTGTATATATACAGGAGGAGTGGTACTGTGCAGTGTATATATACAGGACAGGAGGAGTGGTACTGTGCAGTGTATATATACAGTACAGGAGGAGGGTACTGTGCAGTGTATATATACAGGACAGGAGGAGGGTACTGTGCAGTGTATATATACAGGACAGGAGGAGGGTACTGTGCAGTGTATATATACAGGAGGAGTGGTACTGTGCAGTGTATATATACAGGAGGAGTGGTACTGTGCAGTGTATATATACAGGACAGGAGGAGTGGTACTGTGCAGTGTATATATACAGGACAGGAGGAGTGGTACTGTGCAGTGTATATATACAGGACAGGAGGAGTGGTACTGTGCAGTGTATATATACAGGACAGGAGGAGGGTACTGTGCAGTGTATATATACAGGACAGGAGGAGGGTACTGTGCAGTGTATATATACAGGACAGGAGGAGGGTACTGTGCAGTGTATATATACAGGACAGGAGAGGTGGTACTGTGCAGTGTATATATACAGGACAGGAGGAGGGTACTGTGCAGTGTATATATACAGGACAGGAGGAGGGTACTGTGCAGTGTATATATACAGGACAGGAGGAGGGTACTGTGCAGTGTATATATACAGGACAGGAGAGGTGGTACTGTGCAGTGTATATATACAGGACAGGAGAGGTGGTACTGTGCAGTGTATATATACAGGACAGGAGGAGGGTACTGTGCAGTGTATATATACAGGAGGAGTGGTACTGTGCAGTGTATATATACAGGACAGGAGGAGGGTACTGTGCAGTGTATATATACAGGATATAGAGGTGGTACTGTGCAGTGTATATATACAGGACAGGAGGAGGGTACTGTGCAGTGTATATATACAGGACAGGAGGAGGGTACTGTGCAGTGTATATATACAGGACAGGAGAGGTGGTACTGTGCAGTGTATATATACAGGACAGGAGAGGTGGTACTGTGCAGTGTATATATACAGGACAGGAGGAGGGTACTGTGCAGTGTATATATACAGGAGGAGTGGTACTGTGCAGTGTATATATACAGGACAGGAGGAGTGGTACTGCGCAGTGTATATATACAGGAGGAGTGGTACTGTGCAGTGTATATAAACAGGAGGAGTGGTACTGTGCAGTGTATATATACAGGACAGGAGGAGTGGTACTGCGCAGTGTATATATACAGGACAGGAGGAGGGGTACTGTGCAGTGTATATATACAGGACAGGAGGAGGGTACTGTGCAGTGTATATATACAGGACAGGAGGAGGGTACTGTACAGTGTATATATACAGGACAGGAGGAGTGGTACTGCGCAGTGTATATATACAGGAGGAGTGGTACTGTGCAGTGTATATAAACAGGAGGAGTGGTACTGTGCAGTGTATATATACAGGACAGGAGGAGTGGTACTGCGCAGTGTATATATACAGGAGGAGTGGTACTGTGCAGTGTATATAAACAGGAGGAGTGGTACTGTGCAGTGTATATATACAGGACAGGAGGAGTGGTACTGTGCAGTGTATATATACAGGACAGGAGGAGGGTACTGTGCAGTGTATATATACAGGATATAGAGGTGGTACTGTGCAGTGTATATATACAGGACAGGAGGAGGGTACTGTGCAGTGTATATATACAGGACAGGAGGAGGGTACTGTGCAGTGTATATATACAGGACAGGAGAGGTGGTACTGTGCAGTGTATATATACAGGACAGGAGGAGGGTACTGTGCAGTGTATATATACAGGACAGGAGGAGGGTACTGTGCAGTGTATATATACAGGACAGGAGAGGTGGTACTGTGCAGTGTATATATACAGGACAGGAGAGGTGGTACTGTGCAGTGTATATATACAGGACAGGAGGAGGGTACTGTGCAGTGTATATATACAGGAGGAGTGGTACTGTGCAGTGTATATATACAGGACAGGAGGAGTGGTACTGTGCAGTGTATATAAACAGGAGGAGTGGTACTGTGCAGTGTATATCTACAGGACAGGAGGAGTGGTACTGCGCAGTGTATATATACAGGACAGTAGGAGTGGTACTGTGCACTGTATATATACAGGACAGGAGTGGTACTGAGCAGTGTATATATACAGGACAGGAGGAGTGGTACTGTGCACTGTATATATACAGGACAGGAGGAGTGGTACTGTGTAGTGTATATATACAGGACAGGAGGAGGGTACTGTGCAGTGTATATATACAGGAGGAGTGGTACTGTGCAGTGTATATATACAGGAGGAGTGGTACTGTGCACTGTATATATACAGGACAGGAGTGGTACTGTGCACTGTATATATACAGGACAGGAAGAGGGTACTGTGCAGTGTATATCTACAGGACAGGAGGAGTGGTACTGTGCAGTGTATATATACAGGACAGGAGGAGGGGTACTGTGCAGTGTATATATACAGGACAGGAGGAGGGTACTGTGCAGTGTATATATACAGGACGAGGGTACTGTGCAGTGTATATATACAGGACAGGAGGAGTGGTACTGTGCAGTGTATATATACAGGACAGGAGGAGTGGTACTATGCAGTGTATATATACAGGACAGGAGGAGTGGTACTGTGCAGTGTATATATACAGGACAGGAGGAGTGGTACTGTGCACTGTATATATACAGGACAGGAGTGGTACTGAGCAGTGTATATATACAGGACAGGAGGAGTGGTACTGTGCACTGTATATATACAGGACAGGAGGAGTGGTACTGTGCAGTGTATATAAACAGGAGGAGTGGTACTGTGCAGTGTATATCTACAGGACAGGAGGAGTGGTACTGCGCAGTGTATATATACAGGACAGTAGGAGTGGTACTGTGCACTGTATATATACAGGACAGGAGTGGTACTGAGCAGTGTATATATACAGGACAGGAGGAGTGGTACTGTGCACTGTATATATACAGGACAGGAGGAGTGGTACTGTGTAGTGTATATATACAGGACAGGAGGAGGGTACTGTGCAGTGTATATATACAGGAGGAGTGGTACTGTGCAGTGTATATAAACAGGAGGAGTGGTACTGTGCAGTGTATATATACAGGACAGGAGGAGTGGTACTGTGCAGTGTATATATACAGGACAGGAGGAGTGGTACTGTGCAGTGTATATATACAGGACAGGAGGAGTGGTACTGTGCACTGTATATATACAGGACAGGAGGAGGGTACTGTGCAGTGTATATATACAGGAGGAGTGGTACTGTGCAGTGTATATATACAGGACAGGAGGAGTGGTACTGTGCAGTGTATATATACAGTACAGGAGGAGGGTACTGTGCAGTGTATATATACAGGACAGGAGGAGGGTACTGTGCAGTGTATATATACAGGACAGGAGGAGGGTACTGTGCAGTGTATATATACAGGAGGAGTGGTACTGTGCAGTGTATATATACAGGAGGAGTGGTACTGTGCAGTGTATATATACAGGACAGGAGGAGTGGTACTGTGCAGTGTATATATACAGGACAGGAGGAGTGGTACTGTGCAGTGTATATATACAGGACAGGAGGAGGGTACTGTGCAGTGTATATATACAGGACAGGAGGAGGGTACTGTGCAGTGTATATATACAGGACAGGAGGAGGGTACTGTGCAGTGTATATATACAGGACAGGAGAGGTGGTACTGTGCAGTGTATATATACAGGACAGGAGGAGGGTACTGTGCAGTGTATATATACAGGACAGGAGGAGGGTACTGTGCAGTGTATATATACAGGACAGGAGGAGGGTACTGTGCAGTGTATATATACAGGACAGGAGAGGTGGTACTGTGCAGTGTATATATACAGGACAGGAGAGGTGGTACTGTGCAGTGTATATATACAGGACAGGAGGAGGGTACTGTGCAGTGTATATATACAGGAGGAGTGGTACTGTGCAGTGTATATATACAGGACAGGAGGAGGGTACTGTGCAGTGTATATATACAGGATATAGAGGTGGTACTGTGCAGTGTATATATACAGGACAGGAGGAGGGTACTGTGCAGTGTATATATACAGGACAGGAGGAGGGTACTGTGCAGTGTATATATACAGGACAGGAGAGGTGGTACTGTGCAGTGTATATATACAGGACAGGAGAGGTGGTACTGTGCAGTGTATATATACAGGACAGGAGGAGGGTACTGTGCAGTGTATATATACAGGAGGAGTGGTACTGTGCAGTGTATATATACAGGACAGGAGGAGTGGTACTGCGCAGTGTATATATACAGGAGGAGTGGTACTGTGCAGTGTATATAAACAGGAGGAGTGGTACTGTGCAGTGTATATATACAGGACAGGAGGAGTGGTACTGCGCAGTGTATATATACAGGACAGGAGGAGGGGTACTGTGCAGTGTATATATACAGGACAGGAGGAGGGTACTGTGCAGTGTATATATACAGGACAGGAGGAGGGTACTGTACAGTGTATATATACAGGACAGGAGGAGTGGTACTGCGCAGTGTATATATACAGGAGGAGTGGTACTGTGCAGTGTATATAAACAGGAGGAGTGGTACTGTGCAGTGTATATATACAGGACAGGAGGAGTGGTACTGCGCAGTGTATATATACAGGAGGAGTGGTACTGTGCAGTGTATATAAACAGGAGGAGTGGTACTGTGCAGTGTATATATACAGGACAGGAGGAGTGGTACTGTGCAGTGTATATATACAGGACAGGAGGAGGGTACTGTGCAGTGTATATATACAGGATATAGAGGTGGTACTGTGCAGTGTATATATACAGGACAGGAGGAGGGTACTGTGCAGTGTATATATACAGGACAGGAGGAGGGTACTGTGCAGTGTATATATACAGGACAGGAGAGGTGGTACTGTGCAGTGTATATATACAGGACAGGAGAGGTGGTACTGTGCAGTGTATATATACAGGACAGGAGGAGGGTACTGTGCAGTGTATATATACAGGAGGAGTGGTACTGTGCAGTGTATATATACAGGACAGGAGGAGTGGTACTGCGCAGTGTATATATACAGGAGGAGTGGTACTGTGCAGTGTATATAAACAGGAGGAGTGGTACTGTGCAGTGTATATATACAGGACAGGAGGAGTGGTACTGCGCAGTGTATATATACAGGACAGGAGGAGGGGTACTGTGCAGTGTATATATACAGGACAGGAGGAGGGTACTGTACAGTGTATATATACAGGACAGGAGGAGTGGTACTGCGCAGTGTATATATACAGGAGGAGTGGTACTGTGCAGTGTATATAAACAGGAGGAGTGGTACTGTGCAGTGTATATATACAGGACAGGAGGAGTGGTACTGCGCAGTGTATATATACAGGAGGAGTGGTACTGTGCAGTGTATATAAACAGGAGGAGTGGTACTGTGCAGTGTATATATACAGGACAGGAGGAGTGGTACTGCGCAGTGTATATATACAGGACAGGAGGAGTGGTACTGTGCATTGTGTATATACAGGACAGGAGTGGTACTGTGCAGTGTATATATACAGGACAGGAGGAGTGGTACTGTGCACTGTATATATACAGGACAGGAGGAGTGGTACTGTGTAGTGTATATATACACAGGACAGGAGGAGGGTACTGTGCAGTGTATATATACAGGAGGAGTGGTACTGTGCAGTGTATATAAACAGGAGGAGTGGTACTGTGCAGTGTATATATACAGGACAGGAGGAGTGGTACTGTGCAGTGTATATATACAGGACAGGAGGAGTGGTACTGTGCACTGTATATATACAGGACAGGAGGAGGGTACTGTGCAGTGTATATATACAGGACAGGAGGAGTGGTACTGTGCAGTGTATATATACAGGACAGGAGGAGGGGTACTGTGCAGTGTATATATACAGGACAGGAGGAGGGTACTGTGCAGTGTATATATACAGGACAGGAGGAGTGGTACTGCGCAGTGTATATATACAGGAGGAGTGGTACTGTGCAGTGTATATAAACAGGAGGAGTGGTACTGTGCAGTGTATATATACAGGACAGGAGGAGTGGTACTGTGCAGTGTATATATACAGGAGGAGTGGTACTGTGCAGTGTATATAAACAGGAGGAGTGGTACTGTGCAGTGTATATATACAGGACAGGAGGAGTGGTACTGTGCAGTGTATATATACAGGACAGGAGGAGTGGTACTGTGCACTGTATATATACAGGACAGGAGGAGGGTACTGTGCAGTGTATATATACAGGACAGGAGGAGTGGTACTGTGCAGTGTATATATACAGGACAGGAGGAGGGGTACTGTGCAGTGTATATATACAGGACGAGGGTACTGTGCAGTGTATATATACAGGACAGGAGGAGTGGTACTGTGCAGTGTATATATACAGGACAGGAGGAGTGGTACTATGCAGTGTATATATACAGGACAGGAGGAGTGGTACTGTGCAGTGTATATATACAGGACAGGAGGAGTGGTACTGTGCACTGTATATATACAGGACAGGAGTGGTACTGTGCACTGTATATATACAGGACAGGAAGAGGGTACTGTGCAGTGTATATATACAGGACAGGAGGAGTGGTACTGTGCAGTGTATATATACAGGACAGGAGGAGGGGTACTGTGCAGTGTATATATACAGGACAGGAGGAGGGTACTGTGCAGTGTATATATACAGGACGAGGGTACTGTGCAGTGTATATATACAGGACAGGAGGAGTGGTACTGTGCAGTGTATATATACAGGACAGGAGGAGTGGTACTATGCAGTGTATATATACAGGACAGGAGGAGTGGTACTGTGCAGTGTATATATACAGGACAGGAGGAGTGGTACTGTGCACTGTATATATACAGGACAGGAGTGGTACTGAGCAGTGTATATATACAGGACAGGAGGAGTGGTACTGCGCAGTGTATATATACAGGACAGTAGGAGTGGTACTGTGCACTGTATATATACAGGACAGGAGTGGTACTGAGCAGTGTATATATACAGGACAGGAGGAGTGGTACTGTGCACTGTATATATACAGGACAGGAGGAGTGGTACTGTGTAGTGTATATATACAGGACAGGAGGAGGGTACTGTGCAGTGTATATATACAGGAGGAGTGGTACTGTGCAGTGTATATAAACAGGAGGAGTGGTACTGTGCAGTGTATATATACAGGACAGGAGGAGTGGTACTGTGCAGTGTATATATACAGGACAGGAGGAGTGGTACTGTGCAGTGTATATATACAGGACAGGAGGAGTGGTACTGTGCAGTGTATATATACAGGACAGGAGGAGTGGTACTGTGCACTGTATATATACAGGACAGGAGGAGGGTACTGTGCAGTGTATATATACAGGAGGAGTGGTACTGTGCACTGTATATATACAGGACAGGAGGAGTGGTACTGTGCAGTGTATATATACAGTACAGGAGGAGGGTACTGTGCAGTGTATATATACAGGACAGGAGGAGGGTACTGTGCAGTGTATATATACAGGGCAGGAGGAGGGTACTGTGCAGTGTATATATACAGGAGGAGTGGTACTGTGCAGTGTATATATACAGGAGGAGTGGTACTGTGCAGTGTATATATACAGGACAGGAGGAGTGGTACTGTGCAGTGTATATATACAGGACAGGAGGAGTGGTACTGTGCAGTGTATATATACAGGACAGGAGGAGTGGTACTGTGCAGTGTATATATACAGGACAGGAGGAGGGTACTGTGCAGTGTATATATACAGGACAGGAGGAGGGTACTGTGCAGTGTATATATACAGGACAGGAGGAGTGGTACTGTGCAGTGTATATATACAGGACAGGAGGAGTGGTACTGTGCAGTGTATATATACAGGACAGGAGGAGTGGTACTGTGCAGTGTATATATACAGGACAGGAGGAGTGGTACTGTGTAGTGTATATATACAGGACAGGAGGAGGGTACTGTGCAGTGTATATATACAGGAGGAGTGGTACTGTGCAGTGTATATAAACAGGAGGAGTGGTACTGTGCAGTGTATATATACAGGACAGGAGGAGTGGTACTGTGCAGTGTATATATACAGGACAGGAGGAGTGGTACTGTGCAGTGTATATATACAGGACAGGAGGAGTGGTACTGGGCAGTGTATATATACAGGACAGGAGGAGTGGTACTGTGCACTGTATATATACAGGACAGGAGGAGGGTACTGTGCAGTGTATATATACAGGAGGAGTGGTACTGTGCAGTGTATATATACAGGACAGGAGGAGTGGTACTGTGCAGTGTATATATACAGGACAGGAGGAGGGTACTGTGCAGTGTATATATACAGGACAGGAGGAGGGTACTGTGCAGTGTATATATACAGGACAGGAGGAGGGTACTGTGCAGTGTATATATACAGGAGGAGTGGTACTGTGCAGTGTATATATACAGGAGGAGTGGTACTGTGCAGTGTATATATACAGGACAGGAGGAGTGGTACTGTGCAGTGTATATATACAGGACAGGAGGAGTGGTACTGTGCAGTGTATATATACAGGACAGGAGTAGTAGTACTGTGCAGTGTATATATACAGGACAGGAGGAGGGTACTGTGCAGTGTATATATACAGGACAGGAGGAGGGTACTGTGCAGTGTATATATACAGGACAGGAGGAGTGGTACTGTGCAGTGTATATATACAGGACAGGAGGAGTGGTACTGTGCAGTGTATATATACAGGACAGGAGGAGTGGTACTGTGCAGTGTATATATACAGGACAGGAGGAGTGGTACTGTGCAGTGTATATATACAGGACAGGAGGAGTGGTACTGTGCAGTGTATATATACAGGAGGAGTGGTACTGTGCAGTGTATATATACAGGAGGAGTGGTACTGTGCAGTGTATATATACAGGACAGGAGGAGGGTACTGTGCAGTGTATATATACAGGACAGGAGGAGTGGTACTGTGCAGTGTATATATACAGGACAGGAGGAGTGGTACTGTGCAGTGTATATATACAGGACAGGAGGAGTGGTACTGTGCAGTGTATATATACAGGACAGGAGGAGTGGTACTGTGCAGTGTATATATACAGGACAGGAGGAGGGTACTGTGCAGTGTATATATACACAGGACAGGAGGAGTGGTACTGTGCAGTGTATATACACAGATACTTAGATTTACACTACGCAAGCAATATATATATATATATATATATATATATATATATATATATATATATATATATATATATATACACACACTCACCGGCCACTTTATTAGGTACACCATGCTAGTAACGGGTTGGACCCCCTTTTTGCCTTCAGAACTGCCTCAATTCTTCGTGGCATAGATTCAACAAGGTGCTGGAAGCATTCCTCAGAGATTTTGGTCCATATTGACATGATGGCATCACACAGTTGCCGCAGATTTGTCGGCTGCACATCCCAAAGATGCTCCATACAAGGCAGGATGGATCCATGCTTTCATGTTGTTTACGCCAAATTCTGACCCTACCATCCGAATGTCGCAGCAGAAATCGAGACTCATCAGACCAAGCAACGTTTTTCCAATCTTCTACTGTCCAATTTCGATGAGCTTGTACAAATTGTAGCCTCAGTTTCCTGTTCTTAGCTGAAAGGAGTGGTACCCGGTGTGGTCTTCTGCTGCTGTAGCCCATCTGCCTCAAAGTTCGACGCACTGTGCGTTCAGAGATGCTCTTAGGCCTACCTTGGTTGTAACGGGTGGCGATTTGAGTCACTGTTGCCTTTTTATCAGCTCGAACCAGTCTGCCCATTCTCCTCTGACCTCTGGCATCAACAAGGCATTTCCGCCCACAGAACTGCCGCTCACTGGATTTTTTTTCTTTTTCGGACCATTCTCTGTAAACCGTAGAGATGGTTGTGCGTGAAAATCCCAGTAGATCAGCAGTTTCTGAAATACTCAGACCAGCCCTTCTGGCACCAACAACCATGCCACGTTCAAAGGCGCTCAAATCACCTTTCTTCCCCATACTGATGCTCGGTTTGAACTGCAGGAGATTGTCTTGACCATGTCTACATGCCTAAATGCACTGAGTTGCCGCCATGTGATTGGCTGATTAGAAATTAAGTGTTAACAAGAAGTTGGACAGGTGTACCTAATAAAGTGGCCAGTGAGTGTATATATATAACTGAGCAGCACCAAATATTTAAGGGCATGTCCACTACTAGGACAACCCCTAAATGTTCGGCCCCGATAAATTAATAAAGCCTATACTCACCTCCTGTGCTGCGCCGTTCCCACAGTGGTTGTGATGTGGTGTTATGACATGTGATGCCCGGAACCAATCAGTGCTGGTGTCACTGTCTCAATCTTCGCACAAACTGAACATGAAGAGGACGTCCGGGATCAAGCAGCTCATCCTGCACTTCCTCTTCATGTTCAGTTTGTCTGAAGGCGGGGACAGTGACACCAGCACTGATTGGTTCCAGGCAACATGTGGCATAACACCACATAACAGCCACTGTGGGAATGGCGCGGCACGGCAGGTGAGTATAGGCTTTATTAATTTATCGGGGCAGAACATTCAGTTTGAGACGAGGTTGTCCTAGTGGGAGACAATCCCTTTAAGCAGTGGACTCTTTATTACCCCATATTCTCTGCCACATTCTCGGAGTCCACTGCACACACACAGGGAACCGTGGAATTACCGGGGCTCTGGCCTGTCGCAAGATGGCAGCGCCGGACACCCACGCAGCACTGCTGGGCTTCGGAGACACCCGCAGCACCGGCCAGCAACCGCCAGGCACCCAGAGACACCCGGTAGCAGCATCGGACATGCACCAGCACAAAACCCCCCACACCATCACGTCGCACACCAGAGCCCCCCTCATCCTGGCCTGCAGCATCACCCCACTCCTGCCTCCTCCAGCAACGACCCTGAGACCCCCCTTCACTGCACCCACTACTCCCAGTAAGCAATAAGACGCATGGATTATAAGAAGCACCACCATTTTATTAAAAAATATTTTTTTCTTATTATTTGGGGTGCGTCTTATAATCCGGAGCGTCTTATAATCCGAAAAATCAGTGGTGTGTATAAATAAATATATATATATATATATATATATATATATATATATATATATATATATATATATAGACACATAGACACACACACACACACACACATAGACAGACACACACATATATATATGTATATACATACAAACACATACAGTGGGGCAAAAAAGTATTTAGTCAGTCAGCAACAGTGCAAGTTCCACCACTTAAAAAGATGAGAGGCGTCTGTAATTTACATCATAGGTAGACCTCAACTATGGGAGACAAACTGAGAAAAAAAATCCAGAAAATCACATTGTCTGTTTTTTTTATCATTTTATTTGCATTTTATGGTGGAAAATAAGTATTTGGTCAGAAACAAAATTTCATCTCAATACTTTGTAATCTATCCTTTGTTGGCAATGACAGAGGTCAAACGTTTTCTGTAAGTCTTCACAAGGTTGCCACACATTGTTGTTGGTATGTTGGCCCATTCCTCCATGCAGATCTCCTCTAGAGCAGTGATGTTTTTGGCTTTTCGCTTGGCAACACGGACTTTCAACTCCCTCCAAAGGTTTTCTATAGGGTTGAGATCTGGAGACTGGCTAGGCCACTCCAGGACCTTGAAATGCTTCTTACGAAGCCACTCCTTCGTTGCCCTGGCGGTGTGCTTTGGATCATTGTCATGTTGAAAGACCCAGCCACGTTTCATCTTCAATGCCCTTGCTGATGGAAGGAGGTTTGCACTCAAAATCTCACGAAACATGGCCCCATTCATTCTTTCATGTACCCGGATCAGTCGTCCTGGCCCCTTTGCAGAGAAACAGCCCCAAAACATGATGTTTCCACCACCATGCTTTACAGTAGGTATGGTGTTTGATGGATGCAACTCAGTATTCTTTTTCCTCCAAACACGACAAGTTGTGTTTCTACCAAACAGTTCCAGTTTGGTTTCATCAGACCATAGGACATTCTCCCAAAACTCCTCTGGATCATCCAAATGCTCTCTAGCAAACTTCAGACGGGCCCGGACATGTACTGGCTTAAGCAGTGGGACACGTCTGGCACTGCAGGATCTGAGTCCATGGTGGCGTAGTGTGTTACTTATGGTAGGCCTTGTTACATTGGTCCCAGCTCTCTGCAGTTCATTCACTAGGTCCCCCCGCGTGGTTCTGGGATTTTTGCTCACCGTTCTTGTGATCATTCTGACCCCACGGGGTGGGATTTTGCGTGGAGCCCCAGATCGAGGGAGATGATCAGTGGTCTTGTATGTCTTCCATTTTCTAATTATTGCTCCCACTGTTGATTTCTTCACTCCAAGCTGGTTGGCTATTGCAGATTCAGTCTTCCCAGCCTGGTGCAGGGCTACAATTTTGTGTCTGGTGTCCTTTGACAGCTCTTTGGTCTTCACCATAGTGGAGTTTGGAGTCTGTTTGAGGGTGTGCACAGGTGTCTTTTTATACTGATAACAAGTTTAAACAGGTGCCATTACTACAGGTAATGAGTGGAGGAAAGAGGAGACTCTTAAAGAAGAAGTTACAGGTCTGTGAGAGCCAGAAATGTTGATTGTTTGTTTCTGACCAAATACTTATTTTCCACCATAAAATGCAAATAAAATGATAAAAAAACAGACAATGTGATTTTCTGGATTTTTTTTTCTCAGTTTGTCTCCCATAGTTGAGGTCTACCTATGATGTAAATTACAGACGCCTCTCATCTTTTTAAGTGGTGGAACGTGCACTATTGCTGACTGACTAAATACTTTTTTGCCCCACTGTACATACATAGACACACATACATGCATACGCACGCACACACACACATACATAGACACACACATATATATATACACACACATACATGCACACACATATATATACACATACATACATGCACACACACACACACACATATATATACATACATACATACACACACACATACATGCACACACACATACATAGACACACACACTCACTCACACATTATATAGGTGAAACTGCGACTGCGGTACATACATTATATAGGTGATACCACTGTGTGTAATATACTGCGACCGCTATGTATAGCCCATATAGGCCAGGCGCTCTGTGTGTGTATGTGTGTGTGTATGTATATATATATATATATATATATATATATATATATACACACACACACACACACACACACACACACACACACATACTGCGGCTGACCTATATGGGCTATACATAGCGGTCGCAGTATATTACACACAGTGGTATCACCTATATAATGTATGTACCGCAGTTTCACCTATATAATGTATATAGACTGCTGTACATACATTATATAGGTGATACTGCTACTGCGGTATATAATCGCAGTATCACTTATATATTGCATATACAACAGCCAATATACATTAGACAGGTCAAACTGCAAATGCTGCATATACATAAAAAAGTTTTCATCTTGGGTCTCATCTGAGATAGGGGAGGATGAGGAGGGTCCACTGTCCAGCCAGCATCGGAGGTGCGGAGGATGTGGAGCAGATGCAGGCCGGGGATTGGTGAGGAGAGAACTGTTCTCTGACGCTAGTTCTGGCCAGGGTCAGACACAGTAAGGCTCAGGCATCTCTGCGCGCGGTGGCAGCCTTTTCAAACTTTTGCACAGGCCCTGGTGCGTGCGCTCTCCTGTTTTCCCTCACTGACAAAGGCTGCAGCCGTGTACGCAAGCAAGAACGAGGGCAGTGCTCATGTGGGCCGCCACGGCCTTGGTCAGCGCGTTCACCAAGAGAGCACGCACCATGGCCTGTGCAGAGGATTTAGAGGGCCGGCGGACCATTTTGTAGCTCAGCGTGCTTAGGGGCCCCTTAGCACTCCGGGCCCCGCTGCAACCTCTGAGGAAGTGGTCCCGTGCGGCCACGAAACGCGCGTTGGGGTTCCCTCCACGCCAGTCCCCCCACCGGTTTAGTGGTAAGTGTCACAATCTCTTCTATGCATTGAATATAGGGTCTTCAATACTGAGTCCCCACTTGGGTGGATGAGTCTTATTTAGCGGTACTATTACGTACCCTTTGTACCTTTCCCTGCTGCTTTTACCCCCCGCTTAGGGGGAATGCATAGATATTCACCTATTTGCCTCTAGACCGGCATTACATCTGGGGGAGTGTGGGTTATGGGGGGTTTACATCAGTGTTTTAGGGCATTCATCTTGTGTCTTAGCCATCTACTATAGATATTTGTTATTTGTACTATTTTAAATATTAAAGGATTTTTTGAATAAATCATTGCTCTACATTTTCCTCCTTGTGCTCATGCAACCTCTGTATGTACGCCCGATAGGGGTATACCATAGGCACAGATATACAATGTTATATACACTGGATGGATCAATCCTGCACCTGGCCCAAGACATACATGCACTGTATATATACGGGGCCATGTATATAGCATGTGATGTCCAGTCACCAGGTTCAGGCGTGATCACTCCAGTGCTGGATTCTGTAGACAGTCTCTGCTCACTCTCAGTATAGGGAGATTTATTGCAGGAGACTGAACTTTCCTGCAGTCTGGTGACCCTGGAGCCGATTACCTGGCACTGACAGGGTGAAAGTTCAGACTCCTGCAATAAATCTGTGAGCATCAACAGAGCGGCCACTGATACTATAGGGACCGGCCCTGGACTAATCGGGAGGTGAGCAGCAGCGTCCATCTCCTCACCACACACAGAGCTGAAGGTACTCACTGATGTCTGAGCCGTCCACATGCAGATCTCCAGCAGTTACACGCAGCAGTGTTCCCTCTTCCTCAGCAGCCGGCCGGCCGCACACAGGGGGCAGGGGGCGTGTCTGCTCCACTGTGAGGCCGCTGTCAGGACATAGAGAACACAGCGCCGGCCACCAGCAGCCCGAATCAGCTGCTTGGTGACCGGCCCTGGGGGCACATGCCCCTTTGCCACCCGGCCCAGTCCGCGCCTGGTTGAGGGGGAGTTGGAGTATGTGGTGGTGAAGATTTTGGATTCTCGTTTTTCGAGGCGGAGGCTTCAGTATCTTGTTAAGTGGAAGGGTTATGGCCAGGAGGATAATTCTTGGGTTGTTGCCTCCGATGTCCATGCCGCCGATTTGGTTCGTGCTTTTCACTTGGCTCGTCCTGATCGACCTGGGGGCTCTGGTGAGGGTTCGGAGACCCCTCCTCAAGGGGGGGGGGGGTACTGTTGTGAATTCCGTTCTTGGGCTCCCCCCGGTGGTTGTAAATCGCACTTTTGTGAGTTCTGCTCTTGGGTTCCCCCGGTGGTTTTAAGTGGAATGGCTGCTCCTTGGATTTCTCAGTAGCAGCTGCTTCCACTGATTGTTTTTGCTGCTCGGCTATTTAGCCTGGCTCTGCCCTTCAGTCTGGGCCAGTTGTCAATGTTCCCAGGCTGGAGTCACATCTCTCCTCGGATTTCCCTGATATTCTGTCCAGTTCAGCAAAGATAAGTCCTTGCTTGTTCTTTTGTTGTCCACTTGATGTGGACTTAATCGTTTTGCTCAGCCTATGTTTTTCCTAGTCCAGCTTGTCAGTATGTATGTATTCAGTTAAGCTGGAAGCTCTGGGGAAGCAGATTTGCCCTCCACACCGTTAGTCAGGTGTGGAGATTTTGTAAACTCTGTGGTGGATTTTTCTAGTTTTTATACTGACCGCACAGTATTCTATCCTGTTCTATCTATCTAGTTAGAAGTGGCCTCCTTTGCTAAATTCTGTTTTCATTCTGTGTATGTAATTTCCCTCTCCACTCACAGTCATTATTTGTGGGGGGCTGCCTTTCCTTTGGGGATTTTCTCTGAGGCAAGATAGCATTGCTGTTTCCTCTTTAGGGGTAGTTAGATCTCTGGCTGTGACGAGGTGTCTAGGGAGCGATAGGAACATCCCACGGCTACTTCTAGTGTTGTGTTAGGTTCAGGAACTGCGGTCAGTACAGGTACCACCTCCTTTAGAGCTCGTCCCATGTTGCTCCTTAATCACCAGACCATAACAGGTGACTGACCACAACCCTCTCCACTGGCTACAACCTGTGTCTGGTACGAACGGAAGGTTGCTTGCCCTCCAGCAGTACGAATTTACAGTCAAACACAAAACGGGCGCTGAACATGGCAATGCAGACGGGCTATCCCGCCGCGGCGAACCTGCAGATGTGCGCATGGAGGAGTACCAAAAGGTCCTGCCTCCATAGCACAGTCCAAAAGGGGAGGTGTCAGGAATATGACGTATTTGATTGTCTATTATGCACACTGAGCTCTGCTACATCCAAGAGCTGAGTACAGACACACGCTGTGGGCTTTTCTGACCCCCCTTCCTCCCAGCTTTCCCCCTGCTGACAATACAGCTGTAATATGAAACCAGTGTGCTGGGAGCAGGCCTACTCCACTTTGTCTAAGAGAATAGTTGTGGGGCATTCTCTATGTTCTCTTAAACTGGTACATAATCATGCAGCTTAGGTCTGGAAGCAGGACAAATACATTTTTGACCTCTGCATCGGCCGGGCCACCACCCAGTGCGTTTTCTAAGTGCAGCGCCTAGCAGAAATGGAGGAACGGATTATGACTTAACCCCTTCCCGACCTTTGACGCATACGCTGCGTCATGAAAGTCGGTGCCAATCCGACCTGTGACGCAGCGTATGCGTCATGGAGGGATCGCGCTCCTACAGATCGGGTGAAAGGGTTAACTCCAATTTCACCCGATCTCCAGGAACAGGGGGAGTGATGCTTCAGCCCAGGGGGGGGTGGCTTCACCCCCTCGTGGCTACGATCGCTCTGATTAGCTGTTGAAAGTGAAACTGCCAATCAGAGCGATTTGTAATATTTCACCCAAAAAAACGGTGAAATATTACAATCCAGCCATGGCCGATGCTGCAATATCATCGGCCATGGCTGGAAAACCTAATCTGTCCCCCCCCCACACCCACCGATCTCGCCAGTGCTCCGTTACATGGTCCGCCCCCCTAATTCGTCCTGTCCGCTCCTCCGTCCTCCTGTCCGCTCCCCCCTCCCTGTGCTCCGGTCCCCCCCCCCGTGATCCGATCACCCCCCTTCATACTTACCGGGCCTCCCGGTGTCCGTCTGGCTTCTCCATGGGCGCCGCCATCTTCCAAAATGGCAGGCGCATGCGCACTGCGCCCGCCGAATCTGCCGGCTGGCAGATTCGTTTCAGATGTATTTTGATCACTGCGATATAGCCTATCACAGTGATCAAAATAAAAAAAATAGTAAATGACCCCCCTTTATCACCCCCATAGGGACAATAATAAAAATAAATAAAATATATATTTTTTCTTTTTCTACTAGGGTTAGGGTTAGAATTAGGGTTAGAATTAGGGGTAGGGTTAGGGTTAGGGCATGTGCACACAGTGCGGATCTGGCTGCGAATCCGCAGCGGATTGGCCGCGGATCCGCAGCGGATTGGCCGCGGATCCGCAGCGGATTGGCCGCGGATCCGCAGCGGATTGGCCGCGGATCCGCAGCGGATTGGCCGCGGATCCGCAGCGGATTGGCCGCTGCGAATTCGTAGCAGTTTTCCATCAGGTTTACAGTACCATGTACACCTATGGAAAACCAAATCCGCTGTGCCCATGGTGCGGAAAATGCCGTGCGGAAACGCTGTGTTGTATTTTCCGCAGCATGTCAATTTTGTGCGGATTCCGCGTTTTACACCTGTTCCTCAATAGGAATCCGCAGGTGAAATCCGCACAAAAAAACACTGCAAATCCGCTGTAAATCCGTAGGTAAAACGCAGTGCCTTTTACATGCGGATTTTTCAAAAATGGTGCGGAAAAATCTCACACGAATCCGCAAAGTGGGCACTTAGGGTTAGGGTTGGAAGTAGAGTTAGGGTACTGTCTCACAGTGGCACTTTGATCGCTACGACGGTACGATCCGTGACGTTCCAGCGATATCCATACGATATCGCTGCGTCTGACATGCAGCAGCGATCAGGGACCCTGCTGAGAATCGTACGTCGTAGCAGATCGTTTGGAACTTTCTTTCGTCGCTGGATCTCCCGCTGTCATCGCTGGATCGTTGTGACAGCGATCCAGCGATGCGTTCGCTTGTAACCAGGGTAAACATCGGGTTACTAAGCGCAGGGCCGCGCTTAGTAACCCGATGTTTACCGTGGTTACCAGCGTAAAAGTAAAAAAAAAAAAAAACCGTACATACTCACATTTCGGTGTCCTTCAGGTCCCTTGCCGTCTGCTTCCCGCTCTGACTGTCTGCCGGCCGGAAAGAAAGTGAGAGCACAGCACAGCAGTGACGTCACCGCTGCGCTCTGCTCTCACTGTACGGCGGCACTCAGTCAGAGCGGGAAGCAGACGGCAAGGGACCCGAAGGACACCGAAATGTGAGTATGTACGGTTTGTTTTTTTTTTACTTTTACGCTGGTAACCACGGTAAACATCGGGTTACTAAGCGCGGCCCTGCGCTTAGTAACCCGATGTTTACCCTGGTTACCCGGGACCTTGGCATCGTTGGTCGCTGGAGAGTGGTCTGTGTGACAGCTCCCCAGCGACCACACTACTTTCCAACGATCACGGCCAGGTCGTATCGCTGGTCGTGATCGTTGGTAAATCGTTATGTGAGACGGTACCCTTAGGGTTGGAATTAGGGCTAGGGTTGGAAATAGGGTTAAGATTAGGCTTGTGGTTAGGGTTAAGGATAGGGTTAGGGTTGTGTTGGGGTTACAGTTGTGGGTAGGGTTGGGATTAGGGTTAGGATTGGATTTAGGGTTACGGGTGTGTTTGGGTTAGGGTTGTGGTTAGGGGTGTGTTGGGGTTAGGGTTGTGATTAGGGTTATGGCTACAGTTGGGATTAGGGTTAGGGGTGTGTTGGGGTTAGTGTTGAAGTTAGAATTGAGGGGTTTCCACTGTTTAGGCACATCAGGGGTCTCCAAACGCAACATGGCGCCACCATTGATTCCAGCCAATCTTGCGTTCAAAAAGTCAAATGGTGCGCCCTCCCTTCCAAGCCCCGACGTGCGCCCAAACAGTGGTTTACCCCCACATATGGGATACCAGCGTACTCAGGACAAACTGGGCAACAACTATTGGGGTCCAATTTCTCCTGTTACCCTTGCAAAAATAAAAAATTACTTGCTAAAACATAATTTTTGAGGAAAGAACAATTATTTTTTATTTTCACGGCTCTACGTTATAAACTTATGTGAAGCACTTGGGGGTTGAAAGTGCTCACCACACATCTAGATAAGATCCTTTTGGGGTCTAGTTTCCAAAATGGGGTCACTTGTGGGGTGTTTCTACTGTTTAGGCACATCAGGGGCTCTGCAAATGCAACGTGATGCCCGCAGACCATTCCATCAAAGTCTGCATTTCAAATGTCACTACTTCCCTTCCAAGCCCTGACGTGCGCCCAAACAGTGGTTTACCCCCACATATGGGGTACCAGCATACTCACAACAAACTGGGCAACAAATATTGGGGTCCAATTTCTCCTGCTACCCTTGTGAAAAAAAAATTGCTTGCTAAAACATCTTTTTTGAGGAAAGAAAAATGATTTTTTATTTTCACGGCTCTGCGTTGTAAACTTCTGTGAAGCACTTGGGGGTTGAACGTGCTCACCACACATCTAGATAAGTTCCTTGGGGGGTCTAGTTTCCAAAATGGGGTCACTTGTGGGGGGTTTCTACTGTTTAGGCACATCAGGGGCTCTGCAAACGTAACATGATTCCCGCAGACCATTCCATCAAAGTCTGCATTCCAAATCGTCACTACTTCCCTTCCGAGCCCCGGCATGTGCCCAAACAGTGGTTTACCCCCACATATGGGGTATCAGCGTACTCAGGAGAAACTGGACAACAACTTTTGGGGTCAAATTTTTCCTGTTACCCTTGGGAAAATTAAAAAATTCTGGGCTAAAAAAATATTTTTGAGGAAAGAAAACACATTTATTATTTTCACGGCTCTGCGTTATAAACTTCTGTGAAGCACTTGGGGGTTCAAAGTGCTCACCACACATCTAGATAAGTTCCCTTGGGGGTCTAGTTTCCAAAGTGGGGTCACTTGTGGGGAGTTCCTACTGTTTAGGCACATCAGGGGCTCTGCAAACGCAACGTGACGCCCGCAGAGCATTCCATTAAAGTCTGCATTTCAAAACGTCACTACTTCCCTTCCGATCCCCGACGTGTGCCAAAACAGTGGTTTACCCCCACATATGGGGTATCAGCGTACTCAGGAGAAACTGCACAACAACTTTTGGGGTCCAATTTCTCCTGTTACCCTTGGGAAAATTAAAAAATTCTGGGCTAAAAAAATATTTTTGAGGAAAGAAAACACATTTATTATTTTCACGGCTCTGCGTTATAAACTTCTGTGAAGCACTTGGGGGTTCAAAGTGCTCACCACACATCTAGATAAGTTCCCTTGGGGGTCTAGTTTCCAAAGTGGGGTCACTTGTGGGGAGTTCCTACTGTTTAGGCACATCAGGGGCTCTGCAAACGCAACGTGACGCCCGCAGAGCATTCCATTAAAGTCTGCATTTCAAAACGTCACTACTTCCCTTCCGATCCCCGACGTGTGCCAAAACAGTGGTTTACCCCCACATATGGGGTATCAGCGTACTCAGGAGAAACTGCACAACAACTTTTGGGGTCCAATTTCTCCTGTTACCCTTGGGAAAATAAAAAAATGTGGGCTAAAAAATCATTTTTGAGGAAAGAAAAATATTTTTTTTATTTTCATGGCTCTGCGTTATAAACTTCTGTGAAGCACCTGGGGGTTTTAAGTGCTCACTATGCATCTAGATTAGTTCCTTGGGGGGTCTAGTTTCCAAAATGGGGTCACTTGTAGGGGAGCTCCAATGTTTAGGCACACAGGGGCTCTCCAAACGCGACATGGTGTCCACTAACGATTGGAGCTAATTTTCCATTCAAAAAGTCAAATGGCGCGCCTTCCCTTCCGAGCCTTGCCGTGCGCCCAAACAGTGGTTTACCCCCTCATATGGGGTATCATCGTACTCAGGACAAACTGGACAACAACATCTGGGGTCCAATTTCTCCTATTATCCTTGGGAAAATAAAAAACTCCGGGCTAAAAATCATTTTTAAGGAAAGAAAAATAATTTTTTATTTTCATGGCTCTGCGTTATAAACTTCTGTGAAGCACCTGGGGGTTTTAAGTGCTCACTATGCATCTAGATTAGTTCCTTGGGGGGTCTAGTTTCCAAAATGGGGTCACTTGTAGGGGAGCTCCAATGTTTAGGCACACAGGGGCTCTCCAAACGCGACATGGTGTCCACTAACGATTGGAGCTAATTTTCCATTCAAAAAGTCAAATGGCGCGCCTTCCCTTCCGAGCCTTGCCGTGCACCCAAACAGTGGTTTACCCCCACATATGAGGTATCGGCGTACTCAGGAGAAATTGCCCAACAAATTTTACGATCCATTTTATCCTGTTGCCCATGTGAAAATGAAAAAATTGAGGCTAAAAGAAATTTTGTGTGAAAATAAAGTACTTTTTCATTTTTACGGATCAATTTGTGAAGCACCTGAGGGTTTAAAGTGCTCACTATGCATCTAGATAAGTTCCTTGGGGGGTCTAGTTTCCAAAATGGGGTCACTTGTGGGGGAGCTCCAATGTTTAGGCACACAGGGGCTCTCCAAACTGTTGTGAATTCGCTTTTTGCTCCCTCTAGTGGTTACTAGTTTTTTGGACTCTGGTTTTTCTGTCATTCCTTTTATCCGCACCTGGGTTGTTAGTTAGGGGTGTTGCTATATAAGCTCCCTGGACCTTCAGTTCTATGCCTGGCAACGTAGTTATCAGAGCTAGTCTGCTGTGCTCTTGTCTACTGATCCTGGTTCCAGTAATATCAGCTAAGTCTGCTTTTTGCTTTTTGCTATTTGTTTTGGTTTTGTATTTTTGTCCAGCTTGTTCCTAATCTATATCCTGACCTTTGCTGGAAGCTCTAGGGGGCTGGTGTTCTCCCCCCGGACCGTTAGACGGTTCGGGGGTTCTTGAATTTCCAGTGTGGATTTTGATAGGGTTTTTGTTGACCATATAAGTTACCTTTCTTTATTCTGCTATCAGTAAGCGGGCCTCTCTGTGCTAAACCTGGTTCATTTCTGTGTTTGTCATTTCCTCTTACCTCACCGTTATTATTTGTGGGGGGCTTCTATCCAGCTTTGGGGTCCCCTTCTCTGGAGGCAAGAAAGGTCTTTTGTTTTCCTCTACTAGGGGTAGCTAGATTCTCCGGCTGGAGCGTGTCATCTAGAATCAACGTAGGAATGATCCCCGGCTACTTCTAGTGTTGGCGTTAGGAGTAGATATATGGTCAATCCAGGTACCACTGCCCTATGAGCTGGATTTTTGTATTCTGCAGACTTCCACGTTCCTCTGAGACCCTCGCCATTGGGGTCATAACAGTTTGCCAGGCCAGTATTAAATGTTTAATGCATTGCAGAAGAGGGATTATAAGAAAGAAGATTCTGAGTTTTTTTTGTTTTTTTTTCTTCTTCCCCTTTACCTCAGAGTGGCTATGCTTGCTGCAGACATGAATGTCCAGACCTTGATTACAAGTGTGGACCAGCTGGCTACTCGTGTGCAGGGCATACAAGACTATGTTATCAGAAATCCTAGGTCAGAACCTAAAATACCGATTCCTGAACTGTTTTCCGGAGACAGGTTTAAGTTTAGGAATTTCGTGAATAATTGTAAATTGTTTTTGTCCCTGAGACCCTGTTCATCTGGAGACTCTGCTCAGCAAGTAAAAATTGTTATTTCGTTCTTACGGGGCGACCCTCAGGATTGGGCTTTTTCGCTGGCGCCAGGAGATCCGGCATTGGCTGATATTGATGCGTTTTTTCTGGCGCTCGGTTTACTTTATGAGGAACCCAATCTTGAGATTCAGGCAGAAAAGGCCTTGCTGGCTATGTCTCAGGGGCAGGACGAGGCTGAAGTGTATTGCCAAAAATTTCGGAAATGGTCCGTGCTGACACATTGGAACGAGTGTGCACTGGCCGCTAATTTTAGAAATGGCCTTTCTGAAGCCATTAAAAATGTTATGGTGGGTTTTCCCATTCCCACAGGTCTGAATGATACTATGGCACTGGCTATTCAAATTGACCGGCGGTTGCGGGAGCGCAAAACCGCAAATTCCCTCATGGTGTTGTCTGAACAGACACCTAATTCGGTGCAATGTGATAGAAAAACCGCAAATTCCCTCATGGTGTTGTCTGAACAGACACCTGATTTAATGCAATGTGATAGAATCCTGACTAGAAATGAGCGGAAAATTCATAGACGCCGGAATGGCTTGTGCTACTACTGTGGTGATTCTACACATGTTATCTCAGCATGCTCTAAACGTATAGCTAAGGTTGTTAGTCCTGTCACCGTTGGTAATTTGCAACCTAAATTTATTCTGTCTGTAACTTTGATTTGCTCACTGTCATCTTATCCTGTCATGGCGTTTGTAGATTCAGGTGCTGCCCTGAGTCTTATGGATCTCTCATTTGCTAAGCGCTGTGGTTTTACTCTTGAACCATTAGAAAATCCTATTCCTCTTAGGGGTATTGATGCTACGCCATTGGCAGCAAATAAACCGCAGTATTGGACACAGGTTACCATGTGCATGACTCCTGAACACCGCGAGGTGATACGTTTCCTGGTTTTACATAAAATGCATGATTTGGTTGTTTTAGGGCTGCCATGGTTACAGACCCATAATCCAGTCCTGGACTGGAAGGCTATGTCAGTCTCAAGTTGGGGCTGTCGTGGTATTCATGGGGATTCCCTGCCTGTGTCTATTGCTTCTTCTACGCCTTCGGAAGTTCCGGAGTATTTGTCTGATTATCAGGATGTCTTCAGTGAGTCTGAGTCCAGTGCACTGCCTCCTCATAGGGACTGTGACTGTGCTATAGATTTGATCCCAGGCAGTAAATTTCCTAAGGGAAGACTGTTTAATCTGTCGGTACCTGAGCATACCGCTATGCGTTCATATATCAAGGAGTCTCTGGAGAAAGGACATATTCGTCCGTCTTCTTCCCCTCTTGGTGCGGGATTCTTTTTTGTGGCAAAAAAGGACGGATCTTTGAGACCTTGTATTGATTATCGGCTTTTAAATAAGATCACTGTCAAATTTCAGTATCCTTTACCGCTGTTGTCTGACTTGTTTGCCCGGATTAAAGGTGCCAAGTGGTTCACCAAGATAGACCTTCGTGGTGCGTACAACCTTGTGCGCATTAAACAAGGTGATGAATGGAAAACCGCATTCAATACGCCCGAAGGTCATTTTGAGTACTTGGTGATGCCTTTTGGGCTCTCCAATGCGCCTTCAGTTTTTCAGTCCTTTATGCATGACATTTTCCGGAAGTATCTGGATAAATTTTTGATTGTTTATCTGGATGATATTTTGGTTTTTTCTGATAATTGGGATTCGCATGTGGAGCAGGTCAGGTTGGTCTTTAAAATTTTGCGTGAAAATTCTTTGTTTGTCAAGGGCTCAAAGTGTCTCTTTGGTGTACAGAAGGTTCCCTTTTTGGGGTTCATTTTTTCCCCTTCTGCTGTGGAGATGGACCCAGTCAAGGTCCGAGCTATTCTTGATTGGACTCAGCCCTCGTCAGTTAAGAGTCTTCAGAAGTTCTTGGGCTTCGCTAACTTCTACCGTCGTTTTATCGCTAATTTTTCTAGCATTGTGAAACCTTTGACGGATATGACCAAGAAGGGCTCCGATGTGGCTAACTGGGCTCCTGCTGCCGTGGAGGCTTTCCAGGAGTTGAAACGCCAGTTTACTTCGGCGCCTGTTTTGTGCCAGCCCGATGTCTCACTTCCCTTTCAGGTTGAGGTGGATGCTTCAGAGATTGGAGCAGGGGCCGTTTTGTCGCAGAGAGGCCCTGGTTGCTCTGTTATGAAACCTTGTGCCTTTTTCTCTAGGAAGTTTTCGCCTGCCGAGCGAAATTATGATGTGGGCAATCGGGAGTTGTTGGCCATGAAATGGGCATTTGAGGAGTGGCGTCATTGGCTCGAGGGTGCTAAGCATCGTGTGGTGGTCCTGACTGATCACAAAAATCTGATGTATCTCGAGTCTGCTAAACGCCTTAATCCGAGACAGGCCCGCTGGTCTTTGTTTTTCTCCCGCTTTGATTTTGTTGTCTCGTATTTACCAGGTTCAAAGAATGTGAAGGCCGATGCTCTTTCTAGGAGCTTTGTGCCTGATGCTCCTGGAGTCGCTGATCCTGTTGGTATTCTTAAAGATGGAGTTATCTTGTCAGCTATTTCTCCGGATCTGCGACGTGTGTTGCAGAGATTTCAGGCTGATAGGCCTGAGTCTTGTCCACCTGACAGACTGTTTGTCCCGGATAAGTGGACCAGCAGAGTCATTTCCGAGGTTCATTCCTCGGTGTTGGCAGGTCACCCGGGAATTTTTGGCACCAGAGATCTGGTGGCCAGGTCCTTTTGGTGGCCTTCCTTGTCAAGGGATGTGCGGTCATTTGTGCAGTCCTGTGGGACTTGTGCTCGAGCTAAGCCTTGCTGTTCTCGTGCCAGCGGTTTGCTCTTGCCCTTGCCTGTCCCGAAGAGACCTTGGACACATATCTCCATGGATTTCATTTCTGATCTTCCGCTATCTCAGGGCATGTCCGTTATCTGGGTGATATGTGATCGCTTCTCCAAGATGGTCCATTTGGTTCCTTTGCCTAAGCTGCCTTCCTCTTCCGATCTGGTTCCTGTGTTTTTCCAGAACGTGGTTCGCTTGCACGGCATCCCTGAGAATATTGTGTCAGACAGAGGATCCCAGTTCGTTTCCAGGTTCTGGCGATCCTTTTGTAGTAGGATGGGCATTGATTTGTCGTTTTCGTCTGCTTTCCATCCTCAGACTAATGGACAGACGGAGCGAACCAATCAGACTTTGGAGGCTTATTTGAGGTGTTTTGTCTCTGCTGATCAGGACGATTGGGTGACATTCTTGCCGTTGGCTGAGTTTGCCCTTAATAATCGGGCTAGTTCCGCCACCTTGGTTTCGCCTTTTTTCTGCAACTCTGGTTTCCATCCTCGCTTTTCTTCGGGTCATGTGGAGCCTTCTGACTGTCCTGGGGTGGATTCTGTGGTGGATAGGTTGCAGCGGATCTGGAATCATGTGGTGGACAACTTGAAGTTGTCACAGGAGAAGGCTCAGCGCTTTGCCAACCGCCGCCGCGGTGTGGGTCCCCGACTACGCGTTGGGGATTTGGTATGGCTTTCTTCCCGCTTTGTTCCTATGAAGGTCTCCTCTCCCAAATTTAAACCTCGTTTTATTGGGCCTTACAAGATATTGGAAATCCTTAATCCTGTATCTTTTCGTCTGGATCTTCCTGTGTCGTTTGCTATTCACAATGTATTTCATAGGTCCTTGTTGCGGCGGTACATTGTGCCTGTAGTTCCTTCTGCTGAGCCTCCTGCTCCGGTGTTGGTTGAGGGCGAGTTGGAGTACGTGGTGGAGAAGATCTTGGATTCTCGCCTCTCCAGGCGGAGGCTTCAGTACCTGGTCAAGTGGAAGGGCTATGGTCAGGAGGATAATTCCTGGGTGGTCGCCTCTGATGTTCATGCGGCCGATTTAGTTTGTGCCTTTCATGCCGCTCATCCTGATCGCCCTGGTGGTCGTGGTGAGGGTTCGGTGACCCCTCACTAAGGGGGGGGTACTGTTGTGAATTCGCTTTTTGCTCCCTCTAGTGGTTACTAGTTTTTTGGACTCTGGTTTTTCTGTCATTCCTTTTATCCGCACCTGGGTCGTTAGTTAGGGGTGTTGCTATATAAGCTCCCTGGACCTTCAGTTCTATGCCTGGCAACGTAGTTATCAGAGCTAGTCTGCTGTGCTCTTGTCTACTGATCCTGGTTCCAGTAATATCAGCTAAGTCTGCTTTTTGCTATTTGTTTTGGTTTTGTATTTTTGTCCAGCTTGTTCCTAATCTATATCCTGACCTTTGCTGGAAGCTCTAGGGGGCTGGTGTTCTCCCCCCGGACCGTTAGACGGTTCGGGGGTTCTTGAATTTCCAGTGTGGATTTTGATAGGGTTTTTGTTGACCATATAAGTTACCTTTCTTTATTCTGCTATCAGTAAGCGGGCCTCTCTGTGCTAAACCTGGTTCATTTCTGTGTTTGTCATTTCCTCTTACCTCACCGTTATTATTTGTGGGGGGCTTCTATCCAGCTTTGGGGTCCCCTTCTCTGGAGGCAAGAAAGGTCTTTTGTTTTCCTCTACTAGGGGTAGCTAGATTCTCCGGCTGGAGCGTGTCATCTAGAATCAACGTAGGAATGATCCCCGGCTACTTCTAGTGTTGGCGTTAGGAGTAGATATATGGTCAATCCAGGTACCACTGCCCTATGAGCTGGATTTTTGTATTCTGCAGACTTCCACGTTCCTCTGAGACCCTCGCCATTGGGGTCATAACACCAAACCTGACATGGTGTCCGCTAACGATGGAGATAATTTTTCATTCAAAAAGTCAAATGGCGCTCCTTCCCTTCCGAGCCTTACCATGTGCCCAAACAGTAGTTTACCCCCACATATGAGGTATTGGCGTACTCAGGAGAAATTGCCCAACAAATTTTAGGATCCATTTTATCCTGTTGCCCATGTGAAAATGAAAAAATTGAGGCTAAAAGAAATTTTGTGTGAAAAAAAAGTACTTTTTCATTTTTACGGATTAATTTGTGAAGCACCTGGGGGTTTAAAGTGCTCACTATGCTTCTAGATCAGAGGTCCCCAACTCCAGTCAAGGCCCACCAACAGATCATGTTTTCAGGATTTCCTTTGTGTTGCACAGGTGTTGCAATTACCACCTGGGCAGGACTAAGGAAATCCTGAAAACATGACCTGTTGGTGGGCCTTGAGGACTGGAGTTGGGGACCTCTGTTCTAGATAAGTTCCTTGGGGGGTCTAGTTTCCAAAATGGGGTCACTTGTGGGGGAGCTCCAATGTTTAGGCACACGGGGGCTCTCCAAACGCGACATGGTGTCCGCTAAAGATTGGAGCCAATTTTTCATTCAAAAAGTCAAATGGCGCTCCTTCCCTTCCGAGCCCTGCCGTGCGCCAAAGAGTGGTTTACCCCCACATATGAGGTATCAGCGTACTTAGGACAAATTGGACAACAACATTCGTGGTCCAGTTTCTCCTTTTACCCTTGGGAAAATAAAAAAATTGTTGCGAAAAGATCATTTTTGTGACTAAAAAGTTAAATGTTAATTTTTCCCCTCTATGTTGCTTCTGCTGCTGTGAAACACCTGAAAGGTTAATAAACTTCTTGAATGTGGTTTTGAGCACCTTGAGGGGTGCAGTTTTTAGAATGGTGTCACTTTTGGGTATTTTCAGCCATATAGAACCCTCAAACTGACTTCAAATGTGAGGTGGTCCCTAAAAAAATGGTTTTGTAAATTTTGTTGTAAAAATGAGAAATCACTGGTCAAATTTTAACCCTTATAACTTCCTAGCAAAAAAAAAAATTTGTTTCCAAAATTGTGCTGATGTAAAGTAGACATGTGGGAAATGTTATTTATTAACTATTTTGTGTCACATAACTCTCTGGTTTAACAGAATAAAAATTCAAAATGTGAAAATTGCAAAATTTTCTAATTTTTCGCCAAATTTCCGTTTTTTTCACAAATAAACTCAGAAATTATCGACCTAAATTTACCACTAACATGAAGCCCAATATGTCACGAAAAAACAATCTCAGAATCGCTAGGATCCGTTGAAGCGTTCCTGAGTTATTACCTCATAAAGGGACACTGGTCAGAATTGCAAAAAATGGCAAGGTCATTAAGGCCAAAATAGGCTGGGTCATGAAGGGGTTAACTAGGTCAACCAGCTACCCCATGTATAGACTTAAATGGAAGCTAACCTCATGAGCAATACGTTAGTCATCACTTTACGAGGATGAATATGAGTTTTAATAAAGTTCCGAGTCTCTCTGGAAAGGGAAGTGGAGTCCATAACTCCGCCCACTCAGTGACGTCACGACCAGGGGGTATAAGTGAGGGGGAGCTAATTTTTCACTTGTCTTTGCCCAGGAAAAGAGCTAACAGCAGCTCTACAAGCTGCTCTGATGCATTTTGATGTTGCTCCTCCCCCAGCCGCATGGTCAGCCATGATCTGAATTGATATGAGAGAACTGTAAGTGTTTTTTTCAACTTTAATTCCTTTTTATTTCTAATCATTCTGTACATACGATCTCCTTTTATAATATCTCTTTAAACATTTGTAAACATTGTCTATCATTTGGAGTAAAAGATATAAAATTACTAGCTTCATTTCTCCTTGCTCTATAATGTACTGTCCTCTGAAGTAAATTATGCTACTAATTGGGTTGGCTCCTGATCCATTACCAATTCAGGAATAGGAGCTGGTAGCAGCGGAAAGTGTCCTGAGCCGTTGGGAAAACTGGTAATGACGGACAGCATTGATAATTATTGTTTCCGCCTGAGTGGCAGTAGTTATATCACCATTGCTGCAGTGTGCCCATTAGCCAGTACATAGTAAAGCAGCCTTTCTGGCGACTATTTATCTTAGGTGCAGTACTGATATGTGATTAAGATATGTATAAATGTGTGACACTGAGTCACTACTCACGGACAAGCCTAGAGAAAGGGTAGACAGGACGTCTGAGGTCAGATACCAGGAGGGCACAAGATAAAAAGCAGCAGGAGAAAGTCGTGGTCAGGTAACAGTCCAGGCTCAAATACCAGGAGGGTACGTCAAGACTAGGGAGTAAAAAAAACAGTCAGAGGCCAAGTACGGGGTCAGGTACCTGCAGTCAGAGCGTCAAGAGCAGAGGGCATAATCCACATGAATAGTCACGACAAATCCTACGTCCGGCAACAAGAACACAGAAAGACACAATCAGACAGAGCCAAGCACACACCAAACTAAGCTCAGATACAGCTGACACCGATCTGCTATCAAGGATGAAAGGCATCTGGGGAAATGCCCGAAGGCTTGACCAGATTGAGCAGCAGGGCTGTTGATCAAAATGCTGCGAGCCCAGAATCAGATTGGATGAATGGACTGTCACTCACAATACTGACAGTCCAGCATACACCAGATCCCATTGCGAGGTTGAGCCATCACTCACAGCCTCCCTAGTCCATAGTAAAGATGAAACCATGACAAAAAGACTTCCCACATTCTGAATATGAGAACAGCTTTTCTCTGTATGACTTCACTCATGTCTAACAAGATTTCGTTTACTAAAGATTTCCCACACATTGATCATGAGTATGGCTTATCACCTGTGTGACTTCTCTTCAGAGAAGACGTGATTTATGTATAAAAGATTTACCAAATTCTGGAATGAATACGGCTTCTCTCCTGTGTGAGTTCTACGATGTTTAACAAGTTGTGATTTCTCTGTAAAGCATTTTCCACATTGTTGTTGAGGGAGGATCTAAAGGGATCCTTCACAGTTGACTCAGTGATTTCCAAATTAATCTACAGGGCGTTGCCGGCAACTGAAAATGACCAGACGGAGACATGTGTCTCTTTTTGGGGGGATCGCGAAGATCTCTTGCCCCTGTTTATTGTGTATCACTTTTCATAATCATAGAAATTATACTTCAACCAATCAGCATAAGAACACGCTCACAGTTCTTAACCTATAAGAATGCAGGAACAGTCTGTACGTCAAAGTCTCGTCGAACAATACACTCTCAGTCTCATGTCCTGTCCAGGTTGCAACAATCAAGGTCTCATAACAGCTGTAAACTTTAGGCCTAGTAACAAAATTTATATCAAAACAGCAAAATGGAGTAGAAAAGTACAAAATGGAGAATCTTTCTTTATTTGTTCCTTCACATTGTAAATATTAAAACAGACAAAATAAACTAGAAACCGCGCTTAAGGAGAGAATAGAAAATACTGAAACAAATCGCACATGGAGTACTCAAAAGCGGATCACACATTTAATACTCAAGGTCTATTGTAGTACTCAAAAAACAAACAGCGTTGCTCCCCTGCCTGAGGATATCGGCCGCAGTGGTGTACCCCCCTATGCAGGTAGCTAACCCTGCACCAGTGTCACACAAGGAGTGCAGCTGTAGCTAATACGCTTATCTATGTGGATATACTGCTGGCGGTATGCTAATTGTAAGTCCTGGCGTTCCCGGTTACGTCCGCCGTGTGCGATGGAGCCCCAATAGGCGTGCTCCTCTGTAGAAAAGGGGAGTTGTCCGTGGCATATGCCACACGCTGTGCCAAAAAGAGAGAGGCACACTGCGGGACCAGGAGCGCTCCGGCCGGTAGCGCTTCCTGGATACCACGAGGAATGGAGCAAGAGCAGAATGGCTGGTAGGCCCCGCCTACTAGTGACGTCACTAAGAGTACGGATCGCCGTAGCGCTCCAAGGAAAGGGGAGAAGGCAGTCTAACCAACGCGTTTCGAAGAGACTAAGCTCTTCTTCATCAGGGTTACAGGAATACCTACCCCTACTGTGTTATATACAGCCATGTATGTGTCCCGCCAATCCTGTTAACCCCGGACTTCCCAGCCAGTAATATATATCTCATCCACATACTCTAGACAGCATTGAGGGATCTTCATACTTCATGGAGTATTGTCTAATATGAAGTGTCAATAACACCACACTAACTATTGTGATATTACCATAATTAAAACCATAAATCTTTATTAGCCACAAATAAAAATAATAATAAAAAATACCTAGTTAAAATGAAAACATATACAATTGCAATTAAACGTCAAACGTTTGTTTTTTGAGTACTACAATAGACCTTGAGTATTAAATGTGTGATCCGCTTTTGAGTACTCCATGTGCGATTTGTTTCAGTATTTTCTATTCTCTCCTTAAGCGCGGTTTCTAGTTTATTTTGTCTGTTTATAGTGTATGCGGGTGGGCACTACCCGGCTTTGAATCTCGCAGCTTAGGAGTTGTGTTCCTGTTTGGGCGAGCGCCAATGTCGATTTTGTAAACATTAAAACAGTTTCTCCCCTGTGTGAATTCTTAGATGTGTTACAAGATTTGCTTTTTGGGTAAAACATTTCCAACATTCTGAACATGAATATGGCTTCTCACCTGTATGAATTCTCTGATGTATAATAAGATGCCCTTTAACCGCGAAGGACTTCCCACATTCCGAACATGAAAATGGTTTTACTCCTGTGTGAATTCTCTGATGTCTAATAAGATGCCCTTTTTCTGTGAAGGATTTCTCACATTCTGAACATGAAAATGGCTTTTCTCTTGTGTGAAATGTCTGATGTCTAATAAGATGCCCTTTAACCATGAAGGACTTCCCACATTCTGAACATGAAAATGGTTTTACTCCTGTGTGAATTTTCTGATGTTTAATAAGACTCCCTTTACTTCTGAAGGATTTCTCACATTCTGAACATGAAAATGGCCTTTCTCCTGTGTGAATTATCTGATGGCTAATAAGACTCGCTTTATCTGTGAAGAACTTCCCACATTCTGAACATGAAAATGGGTTTTCTCCTGTGTGAATTATCTGATGTCTAATAAGACTCCTCTTATGTTTGAAGGACTTCCCACATTCTGAACATGAAAATGGGTTTTCACCTGTGTGAATTCTCTCATGTATAACACATTTTGATTTATCTGTAAAGCATTTCCCACATTCTGAACAGGAGTATGGCTTCTCTCCTTCATGTTTGCCTTCAGTAAGATTATCTGAGCCTTTAGTAAATTCTTTATGACACTGAAATCTTGTATCCACGTTGTCACCTGGAATTGTAACAATGCGAGATTGCTCAGGAGAGGGTTCCTCATGATTAGGAGGATAAGAAAGTGAAGTGCTGGGAAGTCCAGGAGGTCCATGAAGGGTAATGAGGCTTTCTCCATTAGAGTGCTTCCTGATATCTTCTTTTTTACAATTTAGTGATAAACTGTTATTATCACAAGGAGTTCCTATAAAGATGAAAGATAAAATTCACAAAAGGGATTATGAAATTTGATGGAGCTCAAAATGAAGACCCTCGTCAGTGAAAGGACTGGTAATAAGGAAGACAACTACATGCCATAACATTATCACAATAGGTAAATTGAATAACATTTATAAAATGGTGAAATTGGCACAAATGGACCTCTAAAATACATTAATAAAGGTTAATTTTTAAAAGGGTTAAAAATACTTGATTATTTTAAAAAAGGTGAAAAAATGGAGGTTCAGTAGTGGAAAAAAAAATCTAGGTCTAATCTCTCCCTAGATGAGCCCTAAATTTCACCCTACCTGCCAGCCGAGGTTGGCACCCTAGTTGTAGACGTGATGGCATCTCCGCTGAATGTCGTTAGCCCTAGGGACCCTAAAGCACCCTCAACATCCTACACACTATAATAGACACAAAAAGCACACACATACAAAACAATTAAAGGGAGTACCTGTGATAGAAATATACACTCACTGGCCACTTTATTAGGTACACCTGTCCAACTTCTTGTTAACACTTAATTTCTAATCAGCCAATCACATGGCGGCAACTCAGTGCATTTAGGCATGTAGACATGGTCAAGACAATCTCCTGCAGTTCAAACCGAGCATCAGTATGGGGAAGAAAGGTGATTTGAGTGCCTTTGAACGTGGCATGGTTGTTGGTGCCAGAAGGGCTGGTCTGAGTATTTCAGAAACTGCTGATCTACTGGGATTTTCACGCACAACCATCTCTAGGGTTTACAGAGAATGGTCCGAAAAAGAAAAAAAATCCAGTGAGCAGCAGTTCTGTGGGCGGAAATGCCTTGTTGATGCCAGAGGTCAGAGGAGAATGGGCAGACTGGTTCGAGCTGATAGAAAGGCAACAGTGACTCAAATCGCCACCCGTTACAACCAAGGTAGGCCTAAGAGCATCTCTGAACGCACAGTGCGTCGAACTTTGAGGCAGATGGGCTACAGCAGCAGAAGACCACACCGGGTACCACTCCTTTCAGCTAAGAACAGGAAACTGAGGCTACAATTTGTACAAGCTCATCGAAATTGGACAGTAGAAGATTGGAAAAACGTTGCTTGGTCTGATGAGTCTCGATTTCTGCTGCGACATTCGGATGGTAGGGTCAGAATTTGGCGTAAACAACATGAAAGCATGGATCCATCCTGCCTTGTATGGAGCATCTTTGGGATGTGCAGCCGACAAATCTGCGGCAACTGTGTGATGCCATCATGTCAATATGGACCAAAATCTCTGAGGAATGCTTCCAGCACCTTGTTGAATCTATGCCACGAAGAATTGAGGCAGTTCTGAAGGCAAAAGGGGGTCCAACCCGTTACTAGCATGGTGTACCTAATAAAGTGGCCGGTGAGTGTATATATCATGTAGATCTCACTTGCATGTATACTCCTCTATAATCAAATATATACTTATATGCTCACAGCTAATATATACATTATAATCAATGGTTTAAAATGGCTGACACGAACTGCTATAACCCAGACAGATCATATGGGGTTTTCCATCCCTAAAGCAGAACAGTGTCAGATGTTAGGTGACTGCTTATCAAATGTCTCAACTCTGTCCTACATTCAGAACTCAAGTTTAGTTGCTTAATCCGCTGTCATATGAGCATTAATCACAATATTCTATATATGTTTAGATAACCAATGACAGAGGAGCTAGACAATATGGTAATTAACTAACCACCCCTGACAACCCCTAACCACTCCTTTCTATGTGAAAATATAAAACTATGTATGTACAATAAAGTGCCAGTATTGATGGAATGTTGTTCTGTCACAGTTGTGTACAGTCCATTCTTGATGAGCGCTCAAAATACTCAGTCTAATTGGGAGCGGCCACAGCACACACAGGGATAAGATTTATCCAACCCAAATATTTCCATATCATTAATGGCGCCCAACAGCGAGGCATGGATGAAACGCACACGGGGATCCTTCTTACCGGAGATACGGAGGTTTTGGCCATGGCCTTGGCACAGGGGCAGGAGACTGCGCAGCTCCATAAGTAAGGTAAGAAAATGTTATCATCTTACCTGAAAGTCCCCTGTGCCCAGTCCTTGTCTATGCCTCTTGCCGGTCAGGTGTGGTCACCAATTCCCAGGTAGTGTAAAAAATCCGAAGCCGAATCCAGACCCTGGGAGGTGTCTGCTGTGGGCCGTGTATGTGTTCTGTGTTTGTGTAAAATCCGGGAGAGGAAGTAAAAAGTGACTTTTGTTTTTGGTGGCTGGGTAACGGACAGCAGGAGGTCAAATCGCTGAATAAGCTATCACAGATTCCCGTGCAATAGGAGAGACAGAAGGTTTCGGGACAGGCAGTTCCATGTTCCAGGCTCGGATGGTGATAGCTTTGAGGGCTGCCACAGATTCCCGTAGCCGGCGGCCAGTCAGGACGACCGGAGCGGAGGGTGGTAGAATTTCCCGGGCATATGCGTGCCCAGTGCGATTGATAGTTGTCTGTTCCCAGCGCAACCTGCATGTGTCACAGAATTTAAAAGGGCATCTCTCGGATTGTCTATCTGTTTCTGTCTGTCAAGTGTTGCTGCTTTAAGAAGCATACAATTGAAAAGAAAGTTTGGGTTTTTTTTTTCTCTTCTCTCTCTCTCCCCTGAACTTCCTCTTTTTTTTTCAGCTGCGAGCAGAGATACATTGTAAATCACACTGTCACATCTGTTTTTTTTTTTTCCCTGACTGTTTTCAGCTGCAATGCAAGCTATGTGTAGCTATTTGTGAAGAAGTGATTGTATCTATCATCTTTGGTGCGACATACGTGTTTTCAGATACGTGATTTTAGTGACATTTGATATTATTGCAATAGCATACAGCAGCGTATAAAAGAGGAAGTGTGTCTCTGACTGTATTTGAGCGCAGAGATTCTAAAAGGAAAAAGGAGAAGAGAAAAGCCGTTTTAATTTTTAATTTTTTTTACTCTCTTAAAGGGTCTTTTTCTTTTTGCGGCATTTTAAAGTTTTTTAATTAAGTTTTCCTCAATCTTCAGTCTCTTTACCTTTTTACTTTTTTTGGGAAAAAGTAGTTTTTTTTATCTTCTTTCATTTTGTATCAAAATTTTGAGTTTTTGGTTGTGAGCTAAGTTTTTGACGGTTTTTCTTATCGTTTTGGGTTTTTCTTAGAGTTTTATATAATCATTTTTAGAAGTTTTTTTAGTACTGTTTTCTTTTCTTTTTCCTTTTGTGTGTTTTTCATTTTTTTACTCTTGCCATGGGAAATAAAGTGGCCAAGCAACAGGAGAGTCTTTTATTTCCTGATGAGCAAACAGCCCCTAGATAGTGGCAGAACACGAAGGTGTTAAGTATGTGAAGATTTTGGAAGGTATAAAGTTCGTGAAATTCATTAGAATGGCAGACTTCAGGCTGCGGAGTGGCATGACGTAGAAAGGAAAAATAAGGGAAGTTAGCTGATGTTAGATTGCTGAATACATGGTATGAAATAGCAGCAGAGCTTACATCGTTTAGGTGGTACAGAAAGTTATGTGAGCAAACCAGGAAGTGATTTTTGTGGGTATGAGACGGAAGAATCTGCGCAGTCTTTTAGCAGAATCCATGGTATAGGTAGTTATTTTTTGCACAGTATGTGGCACGCCCCGTCTCTCCCTACAGGGAGAAGGCATCATTGCTCCACTCTATTGTTCTCATTCTGTTGTCAGTCTTTTTCTCTCTGCATTCTTCTCTCTCGCTCTCTTTTCCTCTCCTCTTCCTCCACACTTTTCTCTTCTCTCTCCCCCTATCTCTCTCCTTCACACCTTCCCTCTTCTCCTCACTCTCTCTCTCCTCCTTCTCCACTCCCCCACCACACCTATTCCATTTTCTCCTCCTCTCTCTTCTCCTCACTCTCTCTCTCCTCCTTCTCCACTCCCCCACCACACCTATCTCCTCCTTCTTTTCCTTCTCCACACCCATCCCTCCTCCTCTCTCCACCTCCTTCTGCACACCCTGATTCTCCCCGTTTCTCTTTACCACACCTTTCTATCTCTCCCCTCCTACTATTCCTTTGTCTCACTCCTCAACCCCTCCCACTTCTTCTTCCTCTTTTTTTCCTCCTTGTTGCCGGCTGGGCCAACGCCCAATTCAAACAATATGGTGCTTACAGAACAAGGTTCCCCTTTCTATGTTCCTGGCACAAACCAGCCATTGCCATTTGTGATATCGGGGAAAGAAAGTGAAAATCCCACTAAGCACAATGCAGTAGGCAACCCCTAGACACATCAGGTAGCAGACAGCTCAGCCCTGGGTGCAGAGGGGGGAGGACTGATATCACCATGTATTGATAATGTACAACTTCAGCACCGGTCAGAGCTGCCTACATTCACACCAACATGAAACTATAAGCCTAATCCATCATAGCTTCAGCAAGGGGGGAGACATCCTCAAAGCAACTTCTAAGTCCAATATCAGCCAGTGTATGACCCCAGTACAAGCTATCACAACTATTCCTCTGATGAAGATAAAGAGGGAACATCATACATGCTGTCCAGTACTAGAAAAGAAACCCACAGGCACCAAGAATGCAAGGGCAGATAGAGGCACCACCATTACACTATGTGCACTGCACTTCAAGTCAGATGACAATCTTCCAGACCCAGGGATGTGTCCCATGCCATTTTACAGAAGAATGTAGCAGAACCAGTGAAAATATGCAGCCACCTGGAATGATCTCTGGGCCATGAATGAAAATAGAAGCAGGTGATGCACTCTGGCCAACCATGAAGGAACAATTCAAACTTCCAGCAGAATCAGACGTACACGCTTGGGAGTCAGGGCCACAGCTAATTGAACAGCTCAGAGAGTGGGCCAAAGGCAGATTGGCAGGACAAGCCATGACATGAGCCAAGACAAGACAGAGTCTGTAAAGAAGTTTCATGGCAGAGTAATGCAAGTATCCCAAGACTTGGGCTTCACCATTCATGACCAGATACACAGGCAAATGTTGGCACAGGCCTTTGTGCATGGACTGAGACAGCCAATCAGGAAACCACTGATAGTGGCTAGGCCTAGGAACAGGTCAATAGCAATGGACTGACCCAGAAAAAATGTTTTATGTGCGCCTAGGAGACTGTTTATTGCCGATTGTCACCAAAACTGCCGCCATTATAGCACCACAAAGAGCGCGAAGAAGGAAACGGGTGCTGTGCTGCTGAGAACGCCAGAAGGGGAGCCAGAGGTGAAGACACTGCAAAGTGCCGATCAACACACCGGAAGAACCGCTGCAGACTCCAGAGAGGAGACACCGACCTCAATAAGGTTAGCAAAGGGGAGAAGCTATGTTGGAGCAGGGGGAAGAAATGATGGCAGATGCAGCCACAGCCCCTGTAATGCCCCAAGACCTTGGGTTGGATGCAGCCGCCGGTCTCATGGCACCCCCGGGCCTCGCCACGAATGCACCTGCAGGCCCCATCTTACCACCGCAGTCTCAATCAGCAGGCTGGACCCCGCTGCCGCTGCAATACCCATCATGCTGTTGTCCACAGTAGCCAAAGGGATTAAGTCCCAACCAGGGGTGCAGAAGACAGCCCCTCTCATGGTGACCACTGACCTGGAAGCGCAACCACCCTGCAAAGACAGAAGAAGTGTCAAGTGTTACATCTGTGGCAAGTTTGGCCATTTCCAGAACCAGTGCAGGGCACCAACGCCCCCGAAGAGACTGTACCCATGCAACCCAAGAGTTGGTCCAGAGAAACAGGTCAAGGAAGAAGTGCAGAAAGCAGTGAAGTACCCCGTCTATAGGACAGAGGCAAGCAAGCCAGGTCCTCAAGACACTATGCTCCTGACATGTAAAACTTCATCTGCAAGACCAATACCTCAAATTACCCTTAAAATGGATGGCGTTGTCAGATCCAACGCGGTGCAGCCAGAAGTGTGATGACACCTGTGGAACTCGCTGATCCCACCTGCCTATCAGAATCCTCTGTGTCTCGCATGGGCATTGATGGTCAAGTCAGACATTCTCAGCTTGCAAAGCCACGGAGTGTGTGCACTCAGCCAGGACACTCTATCCTGTCCCAGTTTGTGGTGTAAAGGACCTGCCACTCAACCTGCTGGGAGCGAACCTACTGCAGAAGCTGAAGGCAACCACAGTGTTCCACGAAGATGGGACAGTGACACTTTCTTCATCCCTGACCCAAGAAGAGTCATGCTGGCGGCCCTACAAGAACATTAAGCAACCGATGAGGCCTACTCAAGGAGGTACTGGACATAGTACCAGAAAGTCTATGGTCTAAGGGACCCAAGCACGTGAGAAAACCTCAAGTTGCCCCAGTACGGGTGTCACTCAAGCCATGTACCCCGTACCCTCGTAAGGCCCAGGCCAGGCCTAGAGTCAAGCTGCCTCTGACCAACTGAAGGTCTACCTGGAAATAGGAATCATTGTTCCTCGCACATCGCCTTGCAATACCCCGCTTTTCCCCGTCAAGAAAAAGACTGTAAAAGGAGAGCCAGCCAAGTTCAGAATGGTATATGACCTGAGAGCTGTGAATGACGCTACGGTGTTTGAAACTGCAATTATGCCGAATCCGCACACTCTGCTCTCAAATGTGCCTGCCACAGCAAAAGTGTTCACAGTGACCGACCTGGCTAATGTTTTCTCCAGTGTTCCCCTTCATCTGGAAGACCAGTTCCTGTTTGCCTTAATACACCAGGGGGGACACCACACATGGACAGTGATGCCACAGTGGGCCCAGAACAGCCCTTCACAGTTCACCAAAGCAATGTCCACAGTTCTCACCAACTGAGTCACAGAACAAGCAGAAGTAACCCTGCTACAATACATGGACAATCTCCTTTGTGCAGTTGACTTTGACACGTGTAAAGCCCTTTCCTTGTATCTCCTACTCTACCTGGCGGAGCAGCACTGCAAGATCTCAAAGAACAGAGTCCAGTGGTGTCTGAAGCAAGTTACGTTCCAGAGACACTGTATTGCTCACCAGGCGAAACACCTGACAGATGACCGGAAGACCACAGTGGAGAAGATGGTCCCTCCGACAACTCCAAAGGTGCTACAGGCCTTCCTTGGTCTAGTTTCATATTGCAGAGCCTGGATCCCTGATGCTTCCGTCCTAATGCAGCCTCTGTGTGAATACGTCAGCGTGACCCCGTTCCTCCTGACAGATGCAGCCTTCAGTTCGTTCAAGAAGTTAAAAGGCTCTGTAGTCTCAGCGCCAGCACTAGGCCTATCTGACTACGAGAAGCCATTCCGTCTCTACTTGATGAGAAGAGAAGGCCTTGCTACTGGAGTCCTGACGCAGCTTCAGGGGGGAAAGCAGAGACTTTCGGACTACTTTTCAGCTTGCCTGGATCCAGTTGCAAGGGGAGCCTCTTCCTCCCGCATGAGAGCAGCAGTTGCAGCACACGCCCTCCTGGACAGGACTACTGACATCAGTGGAAAAACCATTGGAAATCCTGGCTCTGCATGACATCTCAGCAATCCTCAACCAAACCCAGCCAAAACATCTCTCCACCGCCAGGCATCTTTGCCTCCAGTGCTCTCTACTCCTGCCCAACAATGTCACCATCTCCAGATGCACAGTCCTCAACCTGTCCACTCTACTCCCACTCCCAAGGGGGGATACAGATATGGATCCTCAGATAAAAAGTCTGATCAAAATCTGCATGATACCTTCCGGACAGGAAAGAGCAGGACTACCCAAGGTGGCAGAAGAGCCAAGAGCCAAGGTGGCTCCAGATTTGCAGATGATGAAGGAAGATTCCTCACGGGATGTGCAGTGACCAGCAATCAAGAGATCCTGTGGTCCAGAAGTCTGCCGCCCAGTCTGTCAGCCCAGGAAGCAGAACTGATAGCGCTGATGAAGGCCTACCAGATGGCAGAAGACAAGACTGAGGAAATGTATACCGATTCAAGGTACTCGCATGGCATAGCACACGACTTCGGACCCATCTGGGCTGCAAGGGACTTCCTCACAGCAAGCGGAACAACCGTGAAGCATCATGGAGCCATTAAGGACCTGCTGAACACACTTCAACTTCCAAAAGTGGTGACAATACTAAAAGTCAAAGCGCATGGAAAACTGAACACAGTAGGGGCACGAGGCAACAACATGGCGGATATGGCAGCCAAAGAAACAGTCAAGGGAAGACAATATGGACAAGTGGAAGAGGTCGTAGAGCCGGACGGCTACTACAGGACGACTGAAGACAGGAAACCTGACAAGATGACATCCTGGGATCTGCTCAAAAAAGCTGCAAGAGCAAGCCCCAAAGGACAAGAAGGAATGCTGGATGCAGAAGTGAGCAACACATGAAGAAGGAAGGGTATACTCAATGGACTACAAACCCTGTTTACCCCGAAGCATGTACCCTATGGTGGTCCAGTGGGCACATGGGCCCACACACAGATTAAAGACACAGATGAATGATCCGATTGGTGCTTACTGGTTCGTTCCAGAAATCTCCACCCTAACAGCCAAGTTCATAAACAGCTGTCTGACCTGCGGCAAATGCAACCCTAGAAGAATGAAGAAAGTTCCCACACATCAACTTGCCAGACCAGAGGATCCAGATAGACCACATCCAGATGCCGCCAAGTGGAGGATTCGAATATGCCCTTGTGGTCGTGTTCTCAGGATGGCCAGAAGCTTTCCCAGTGAGGAACCAGTCAGCAAAGACTACTGCAAAGAAGCTACTCTCAGAGACGAGATATGCAGCCATGGGGTCCTAGAAGTGATAGAGAGTGACCAGGGACCCGCACTCACAGCAAATCTCACACGAGAGATCTAGTCAGCAGTAGGGTCAGACTTAGGCCTACACACTCCCAATCACACTACTCAGTGTAAGGCATACTTCCAGAGGCCCAGCAAAGCTGTCACCGTATGAAATTTTGTTTGTGTCTAGTCCCAGGTTAGGGGTATCCTTTCCCTCAGCAGCTATGTAATATGATACTTTGTCTGCTTATGTAATTGAAATCACCAAGAAACTTGCTAACATCCATTCTCGAGTTTTTTCTTCATTGCCAGATCCAGATACAGTGTCCGGTATGCACTCCTAGAAGCCAGGAGACTGGGGGTTGGTGAAAAAGCTTGTAAGGAGAACACCACTCGATCCCAGATCTGATGGTCCTGCTCAAGTGCTGCTGATGACACCAAACTCTGTGAAACTGGAAGGAAGACCCACTTGGATCCACTCATCGCATTGCAAGAAAGCTCCCCTACCAGAAGATGACATCCAAGCCAGAATGATGTTGCGGCCTGACCGGAAAGATGACCTACCTGATAAAGACTACACATCGCTCACTACACATGCTATTGACTAAGAGACTGATTACAACGAACCCCCGTTAGGGACAGATCTCCTGACCGCCCATTTGCGAAAAGTCTGTACGGAGTGGGGCACAGGCGTTAGGCTTGTGTCAGTTCGCCGACAGCACAAAAGAGTTGCAGCGCTTTGGGACAGGAAGCTAGGATTAGGGCAAGTGATATCTAAGGGGGGCTTGTGATAGAAATATATATATCATGTAGATCTCACTTGCATGTATACTCCTCTATAATCAAATATATACTTATATGCTCACAGCTAATATATACATTATAATCAATGGTTTAAAATGGCTGACACGAACTGCTATAACCCAGACAGATCATATGGGGTTTTCCATCCCTAAAGCAGAACAGTGTCAGATGTTAGGTGACTGCTTATCAAATGTCTCAACTCTGTCCTACATTCAGAACTCAAGTTTAGTTGCTTAATCCGCTGTCATATGAGCATTAATCACAATATTCCATATATGTTTAGATAACCAATGACAGAGGAGCTAGACAATATGGTAATTAACTAACCACCCCTGACAACCCCTAACCACTCCTTTCTATGTGAAAATATAAAACTATGTATGTACAATAAAGTGCAAGTATTGATGGAATGTTGTTCTGTCACAGTTGTGTACAGTCCATTCTTGATGAGCGCTCAAAATACTCAGTCTACTTGGGAGCGGCCACAGCACACACAGGGATATATTTATCCAACCCAAATATTTCCATATCATACCTAAGATATAAATATCTCGTAGTTATTGCTGTATGTTCCAGGAGGGATGCAGACAAGATGTGTAGTCACATTAATACCCCAAAAAAGATAATATGACCAGAGCATGCAATCACATCAATAGTCATCTTTGGGGCTACAATTTAGACAAAGAAAATCTATGATCCATATCGCTATTACACAGTGCCTATAATATTTATATGGTTTAGAATATCACTAATGGAACGCCAATCAAATGGGTGCACAGTCAGATATCAAATGACAAGGTACTATTAGATAATTAGCTCCTTTCTGTTCACTTAATTCAAAAGCCTAATGCCCAATGTGATATCTTCCGTTTGTCCCCCCCCCCCCACAAAAAATGGGTGCATAACTGAACATAAATCCGCCATACAAAAATCCCTCACAATATAGGTATTAATCCACTCTCCTAATTTCAGAAACCGGCACATAACTGGGTACATATTCCAGTATCAATAGCCATGAGAAAGAAATTCCACACAGTCGAATTCTGCCATTCTTAACTCCCTCTTAGCCAAGGGTTCATCAGGGGATCCAGGGATGAGGGCTTTAGTGTTCCTTCTGGCCGTAGTCAATGCTATATTTCCTTTAACAGATGACAGATCTGAGTGGGGACTTGCTTTCTTTTTGGATTGAGTTGAAGCTTTTATTGAGAATATTTTAGATAACGTTTGAGATCACATTTATCCGGCACGCTACGCTGAGCACTTTGGGATTTCCATCTAAATCTCTGAGTGACGTGATTCAGATGAAACCCCCGAGGGATCCATTCACTATAATGAGGCAACAGAGTTACTCTCGAATGGCCTCTGTTCAGGGGTGTCCTTTTCAGAAGTGCCTCCATCTGCCTCATTATAGCAGAGCACAGAATATATGTGTGCCGAACCTTACTGCCATCTTTGGGAGGCAGAATGAAAATAAATGAACAGCATGTGAAGAATTGGCTTTATTTCTTTTTTACACGGTTCATCGTGCGGTGAATGTGATTAGGCGAATTTACCCTTCGGGTCGGTGCGATTAAAGCGATACCAGATTTATAGCGGGTTTTATGTTTGACTGCTACCACACACTAAAAGATGCTTTCTATTGCAAAAACTAGTTTTTGCATCCCCATATTTTGAGAGCTATAGTTTTTCCATATTTTGGTTCACAGAGTCATGTGAGGGCTTGTTTTTTGCAGGACGAGCTGCCGTTTTTATTGTTACCATTTTTGGGCACAAGACATTTTTTGATCAGTTTCTATTCTGATTTTTGGGAAACAGAATGAATAAAAAACAGCAATTCAGGAATTAATTTTTGTTTTGTTTTTATGCTGTTCCGCGTGTGGTAAAATTCATAAGGCAGCTTTATGCTTCGGGGTTTTTTTATGTTTTGCCACTTTTACACAATAAAAACTATTTTATAGAAAAAATATGTATTTTTGCATCACTTTATTTTGAGAGCTATAATTTTTTTTTATTTTTCTGCTGATGGAGCTGTATCGTGGCTTGATTTTTTGCTAGACAAGATGACGTTTTCAGCTGTACCATTTTTATTTCCCTCCATCTTTTTGATCGCGTTTTATTGCACTTTTTTTTCAGTTCGGTGGTATGACGATAAAGCATTGTTTTTTGTATCGTTTTTCATTTATTTCTTTTTAGGATATTCACTGAAGGAGGTTAACTAGTGAGAGTTTTATAGAGCGGGTCGTTACGGATGTGACAATACCAAATGTTTACGGCGCATGTCGGAAAGGGGTTAATGACTTCAGATTTATTACGTTGCAATAGTCTCCCACCGATTTCTTTATTGAAAACAGACCCGAGTAGTAAGAGACCCCATTCTGACTCTGGCACTGGAACCACTGCTCCTGAATTCACCAACGTCTTTACATCTGCCAGCAGCCTTGTTGTGACCTGGGGAGACTGGATAGTTGTCAGGTGGCATCTTCTCTGGGGTACCTGCACGAATTGTATCTTTTAACCCTCTGCTATCGTTTGCAGTATCCATGGTTTCTTGGATACCTCTGTCCATGCTGGAAGAAAGTTGTGGAGCCTTCTCCCCACTTTCCTTGGGTCCTTGCTTATGTGCACTATTTGCTGAACGGGAAAAGGCACGTCTTCCTTACCTGCCCTTAGGGTAGCTCAATCTACTGGTCTTCCCTTTAACTTTGTATTCCGGCTTCTGACTGGAATAAGGCCTTCGAAAGGATGAAACTTTTTTAGGTTTCTCTTCCGGAAACCCCTTCTTTTCATCCGACACCCTTTCCAACATGTTGTCCAGTACAGGACCAAACATTCAAAGGCCAGAAAAGGGGATGGAGCACAATTTAATTGTAGAGTGACAACCCCCTGACCACATTTTCAGACATATTGTTCGCCTAGCTGTATTGGCTGGTACCTCATTCCTTGCGGCGAATCTAATGGATTCTGCTGAGGTGTTCGCCATAAAAGCTGTCGTCGTTTTGAGTAACGGCATAGATTCCAATATCTACTCTCTAGGTGTCTTCGCCCTTAGATGAGACTCCAACTCTTCCATCCATATATTCATGGATCTTGCCACAGAGGTACAGGCTATATTAGCCTTAATTATAGCTGCAGATGTCTCCCATGAGATGACCCTCTGCCTTTCTGGCCTTAGGATCTTTTAGTCATGACGAGTTTTAAAAGGGGATAGAAGTTTTCTTTTCTACTCTCGCTATAGGGATATCCACCTTAGGAATTTCTTTCCAAATTGTATGTCCTCCAACTCAAAAGGTAGACGTGATCTCAAATCTCCTGGAATTGTCAGTCTCTTTTCCACATCTTCCCACTCCTCTAGGACCATGGCTTTAATATGCTTATTGACAGGAAACACTATGTTCATACAGCTCCTTAAACCTCCAAGCAATTTATCTTGCATTGATGAGGGGGCTGGTGGGTATCCGCCACCTTCATAGTATTCCTGACGGCTGATAGAGCGCCAGTATCTTCCCAAGAGACAAGGTACTTCTTTTCCTCTGGGGACACTGTAACAAATTCTTCCCTTTCCTCTTGTTCAGGGTCAGTGTAATCTGATAATTTCTCCCCTTCTGGTCTGGATTTAATCTCCCGTCGTGGTCTTTTTTGCCTGGGAGCCATCCGGGAGGATTGTGGGGTGATTAACTCTGTGACGGAATTCTGAACCTCCTCTCTAATTATGGTCCTTATATCGGTCATAAATGAGGGGCGCTCATCTTTAACCATCTTGGCAATACACTCAGGGAATAACTGTTTCCCATGTGTCCGGCAGTTTAGTATTACACATGGCACATCTCTTTCCTTTCTTTATAGGTGTGGATGGTGTCATGGACCTTTTAGGGGCTTTCTTGTCCTATAAAGGAACAAGGGAAGGGACTAGGAATTATACCCTAGACAAGAGTGTGAGTCTGAGACCCAAACTCCCAGAACCTCACCTGTACCAGGGTTTGAGCAGGGGTATCAGACCTGCTAGTGGTTTGACCTTGCATAGCTGGCTGACTAGATGAACTGGAACCTCAGCTCACCCCTGTCCATACTTGAAATAGTATTGTCTCACCTGTCTTCCATCTGAATTGTCAAAAGGCGGTTCCCCTTTAAATAAGGATCTGGCACTTTTTTTTTTTTTTTAGCTCTCCCAAAAGTGTATTACACGATGGAACGCACGCTGGGTACTAGAAGCCTGCGCATCATCCTTCTGTAACTGGAAGTTCCTCTGAATCTTCTGCGCGTATCGGAGCCATGCGCAGAGATGGACCGTGCTAGCCAAGAGCCCCTCTGGAGGGGAAGCGGCTCACTCCAGGAGCCACCGCTCACCTAGACAGGCTGAGGGACACCTTATTCAGCGGGGTGTCGGCCTCCGGACCCTCTGCAGGAGGAAGGGGAGAGATGAGGAGGACCCCGTCCCGATCCTCCTGCGTCCGGCAGCAGGAGCTCCAGCTTGCTGGAAGATGACAGGTACAACTCTTCTGTGTCCGTCCCTGATAGGGACAGGAAAAACACTGAGGGGTGGTGGAGGGAGGGGCCTTTTAACCTCTTGTGTGTTCCTGTCCCTATTAAGGATAAGGACAACCTCCTGATGGTGCTGACAGGAGGGACGTCCTGGAAAAAATGGTTTTGTAAATCTTGTTGAAAAAATAAAGAAATTGCTGCTCAACTTTTAACCCTCATAACGCCCTAACAAAAAATCAACAGCAGGTGAAGAATTGGATTTATTTATTGTTTACGCCGTTCCTCGTGCGCTATAAGTGATTAGGCGACTTTCTTTTCTTCAGGTCGGTGCGATTACAGCGATACCAGATTTATATCTGGTTTTTATGTTTGGCTGCTGTCACACACTAAAAAACAGTTTTTTGTTCCAAAAACTAGTTTTTGCATCACTACATTTTGAGAGCTATAATTTTTCCATATTTCTGCAGACAGTCAAGAGACGGCTTGTTTTCTGCAGGACATGTTGACGTTTTTATTGGTACCATTTTCGGGCACATGACATTTTTTAATCGCTTTCTATTCTGATTTTTAAGAGGCAGAATGAACAAAAACCAGCAATTTCAGAATTTTTTTTTTTTTGTAATGCCGTTCCGAGTGTGGTAAAATTGATAAAGAAGCTTTATTCTTTGGGTCAGTACGATTACAGTGATACCACATTTTTATAGTTTTTTATGTTTGGCGCTTTTACAGAGTAAAAATTATTTAATAGAAAAAATATTTTTGCATCGCTTTATTCTGAGGGCTATAACTTTTTTATTTTTACACTGATGGAGCTTCATTGGGGGACACAGGAAACCATGGGACATAACAAACAGTCGATAACAAACAAGGACTAGTCAAAGGCACGATCAGAGACAAGAATCTCAGGTCAAAGATCGGGTACTTTAATATGCAAAACATTTCCACCCAGGCCCGAAAAAAAATACCAGAGGAGGCGGAAGGAGGTGAAAAGGACCTGGAAGGCAAAAACGTAGAAACAGCTTAGAGAGCTGCTAATGGAGGCCTGATGAAGAATGGTGCAGGAGGCCCTTGGCCGAGATGACGAGAGCAGGAAGAAAGTAATGGAGGTCTGTCCCATGTCAATATGCATCCAGATTAAGAGAGTGGATCCAGACTGTAAGACAAATATGATGACTCTACAGATGCAAAGGGGGAATCTGAGAGTCTGAAGAAACTGTCCTCGACAGATGGAGCGCTGAATCGCACTATGACCAGATACAATATATACAAGAGACCGATAAGGAGAATCAGAAGGAACAGAACGAGGATGACTCTGTAAAGGAAGAAAGAATGCTGTAGAGTGTTCAACACCAAACTCAGCCCCCCCCCAAGGCGCACGGGAGGGCCGTTAGAGATTTAGTAAGCGTGCTCACCCCACAGGAAATCTCGAACAAATGAAATGGAAAACTGATTTTCCTGAAAGGGAAGTAGAAACCTGCCCCTAGGGAGCTGAGGAACAAACTAGGCTAAAGATCCAACAATAGGGGGGTAAGGGGAAAATAAGAGGGTTTCCCTACTTATATCATAACCGGAGCTTGAATGCTGCACTTCACGAGCAGGCCGTGAAACTGGAATAGTCAAAATAGCGAAGATGATGGATATAGAAAACATATATAGATGTTTCAAAGTGGAGACTGTAAGAAAGTAGACTACCTCCATGATAGAAGAAGGCGGGAGTAAGGTGGAGGGTTCGAGTGTAGGCGACTGTGAAAGTGTTGGAGAACAATCGCTGAAAGGTGGAATCTGAGAGAGGACTGAAAAACCTCGTAGAACACCCTGGATCTCTTCAGGACGATGTAGGGTATGCTCCACCATAAACGACTAGGGACAAGAACAGTTGGATGAAAGAAAACGGAGAGCCATCTGATGAGACAACCAATTATTATTATTATTATTATTTATTGTTATAGCGCCATTTATTCCATGGCGCTTTACAAGTGAGGAGGGGTATACATAATAAAAACAAGTACAATAATCTTGAACAATACAAGTCATAACTGGTACAGGAGGAGAGAGGACCCTGCCCGCGAGGGCTCACAATCTACAAGGGATGGGTGAGAATACAGTAGGTGAGGATAGAGCTGATCATGCAGCGGTTGGTTGATCGGTGGTTACTGCAGGTTGTAGGCTTGTCGGAAGAGGTGGGTCTTCAGATTCAATCTCAAGGCATGTCCGATTCACTGAATAGTGGACAGAAAGAAACGTAGACAACTGCTGCTATTGACCATAAGGTACATGAAGGGTGGTGTGCCTGACTTACCGGATAGGGACAGAACACTAGTACCACTGCTGCAATCGGCTCTCGATACCCTGTGACTGATTGTGGATATAACCCAGAAGAAAAGGGCACAGGAAAGAGCACGTCTGTGCTGCGGTCAAGGTCAGGATACCTGACAGCATTACACAGAATAGCAGTGTCTGACGTCCAGCTATATTGTGCACAGCACCACAAACTCTGTCCTGAAGCATGTCCTGTTCTACCATATCTCCTGAGGACAGGGCAGCCGGGGCTTACAGACCAGAGGGAGACTGCTGGTGAGCATGGAGCTTCTATTCATCCGGGAGCTGGTGCATAAAAATAGTGTAGGCCTGGATGCAGCTCATCTCTCTTCATAATGCAGAGTAATGCCGGCATCTGATTCTGGAGAGGAAAGATGGCGCAGAGGGCAGAAAAGAGCAGAACGAGTTTCCGCGAGACAGAAAAAAAAAAAGCACACTGCTGTCCCGGATATAGAGGGAGCAAGGCACGATGTGATTGGATGAAAAAGGTGGACAGGAAGTGCTGGAGAGACCAAGCGACTGACTGGCTGGGATGATGGGGGGCACGTCCTAGTTCCAGGAGAAGGCCCAGAGCTGAGCTGGGGACTAAATTTAGAAACCAGGCCGCCGGGAAGAACCAGGGTGGTGAGGGAGTCACAGCTGGACTAAAAGGTTAGCAAAAAAAGCCCCTAATGAGCTGTGCATGACCCAGAGATGAGGAAAGGGAAGGAAACCACATGTCTGCAATAATAATGAACAAAAAACAAGCATTACTAATATTATATGTAGTGTGACAAAGTCACTGGAGGGGAGATATGTAGCACTGAGCTTGTTGGCTTCAGTAATATAAACCTAGGAAAATGATCCAGCACACTAAGTGCTGAGAGGGGTTAATCAGCCATGTTTAGTGCTGGGTTGATTGAACAGCTGTAGAGTGGGAGGGTCCTGAGGATAAATACCCAGGATTCTACAGCATTCAGTGTGGGGTGCGCCTGGAGAGAAAGCTCTGGAGCCGCATGTTCATGATCAGGAAAGATGAACTTTGTGTAGTTTGCTCCTGAAGAGTACGGATTCCTGTAGCAACAAGGACTGTGACACACGTTATTTTTTGCTTTCCTGTTAGGCCAAGAAGGCCATGTTTGTGTTGCTAATGTTGCCCTGGTTTATGCAGTACTCTAAATAAATCAGTGGAAAATTTAAAGAGACAGTGTCCTTGCATGTGCTGAGTGAAGACGGCTGCAAGGATGGAACTGCAGTCAGACAAAATGGAGGAGCTGATCAAGCACCTAATCCAAAGCCAGCAGCAGCACCAACAGCAGCTCCAGCAGCACCGGGAGCAGCAGCACCAGCTGGCACAACAGGAGACAAGTAAGCAGCTGATGCAACAGCTCCAGCAACTGCAGATTGAGTTACTCAGAGGTAATGCATGGCACAGCGGAAGCATCGACCCCAATGTCAGCTGATGATTTTTCTGTCCAGAAGGAGGTGAGAATAGCCTTGCAGAAAATGACACCACGTGATGACAGAGAGGCCTTTTTAACAGTTTTTGAACGGGTCGCAGATAGGGAGAAACTCCCACCAGAGCAGTGGGTGGAAGTCCTGAAGCCATACTTAATGGGGGAGCCACAAAAAGCCTATCATGATTTTGGTTTACAGGACACAAATATGCAAAATTGAAAACAAAAAATTTCGGGCACTTGGGGGTGACAATGTCTATCAGGGCACAACTGGTCCACTGCTGGGCATATCACCGTGACAAATCTTCTTGCTCCCAAATGTTTGATCTGCTGCACCTTGTCCAAAAGCGGTTACAGCCACTGTCCTCTACACCAAAGCAGAGGGTGAAGCGAGTTTTAATGGACTGGTTCGTGTACTCCCTTCACAGCCTGTTGCATACTTGGGTTGCCCAGGAAGATCCCCGGAATCCCTATGACTTGGTCGGAGTGGTCGAAAGGTATCAAGGGTCAAAAGGTCCTTGAGGAGACATCCCACTCCCTACTGGGGGGGGGCGGAAGTTAAAAAGGGGGTGGGGAGCCCAAAGTCCAAGGGGGTAGTCGAGGTCATGCCAAGGGCCTAATCAAGGGATGTAATTTGCTGGAGATGTCAAGGCCCAGGTTATATAGCTGCAGATTGTCGTCTGACCACCGAGCAAATGGACGGTAGCATAGGACGCTGGTGTTCATTCTACGCATATCCAGCTTGCAGTGTGGACTGTCCACCCAGCGAGGGGCCCAATCTTATCTTGTCTCATGGTGGAAAAGGGAATTTCTACAGCGACTACAGGAAACTAAATGAGCTGGCTAAATTTGAAGCGTATCCGATGCCCAATGTCTATGAACTCGTAGAGAAGCTAGGGTCAGGCAGATACATCACCACTCTAGACCTAACTCAAAGTGCAAAGGAGATGACGGCCTCTTCTACACCTGACGGTTGCTTCCAGTATACCAGAAAGCCGTTCGGGGTGCCAGGAGCCCGAGCTACCTTCCAGAGAGTCATGGACCGGATCAGAGCCCCTCACAAAAAGTAAGCCGCAGCTTACCTTGACGATATTGTGATTGTCATCCCCGATTGGAGTAGTCATCTGCAGAAGATCCAGGCCATGCTGGATGTGCCGAGGAAGGGGGGAAAGGTTACCGTAAACCCAAAGAAGTGTGCCATGGGGAAAGAGAGGAAAAATACTTGTGCTACATTGTCGTAAAACGTGAAGCAAAACCGCAAGTGAGTAAGGTGGAGGTAATCCAAAATTGGCCTAAAAAGATCTCCAAGAAACAGGTCCTGAGGCATTTCTAGGAATGGTGGGAACCTATCAGCGGTGTATACCGAATTTCACGAAGATAGCCACACCCCTGACCGATCTTCTTAAGGGCACAAAGACGTTAATGGCCAAAGGGTCTCTGGAAGCAGAAATGGCGGTCCAAGAGATGAAACTCAGGGCTACAGGACTTCAACTTTCATGTGGAACACAGGCCTTGGAAGCACTTTGGTAATGTAGATGCCCTTGTCTAGACTTCCGTGTTTAGTGAATGAAGGTGCCAAAACCCCAGGCTTTGGGCAGATGTGGGGGATATGTGAAAGTCACTGGCAAAGTACTGGAGGGGAGATATGTAGCACTGAGGTTGGTAGCTTCAGTAACATAAACCTAGGAAAATGATCCAGCACACTACGTGCTGAGAGGGGTTAATCGGCCATGTTTAGTGCTAGGTTGATTGAACAGCTGTAGAGTGGGAGGGTCCTGAGGATACATACCCAGCCTTCTACAGCATTCAGTGTGGGGTGGGCCTGGAGAGAAAGCTCTGGAGCCACATGTTCATGATCAGGAAAGCTGAACCTTGTGTAGTTTGTTCTTGAAATGTACGGATTCCCGTTGCAACTAAGACTATGACACGTTATGTTTTTGTTTTCCGGTTAGGCCAGGAAGGCGATGTTTGTTTTGCTAATTTTGCACTGGTTTATGCAGTACTCTTAATAAACCAGTGGAAGATTTAAAGAGACAGTGTTCCTGAGTCTACCTCTATGTGTAGCCGAGTGAGATGATCTACCACAATATATATCTACGTATATACGTTTACCAGAGAACCCCAATGTTTTCCTGGGTCTCAAAAATTTCCCGATGGACTACGGCACACACACTGGAGAGAGTGGACCTGCGGGAGAAAAATCACCTCCGGTGTCCTCCAATGAAGCGATAGAGAAATTAGCTTAGTCACTGAGGGGTTAAGTTTGAATTTTTTGTATCTTTTTCTTATTATTTTCTTCGGATTTATTCGCAGTTGTATTCGGCAGCGATTACCGTTCTGGAGCAGGAAACTTTAAATGGTCGTGTAAAGAGTTAATAGTTGTTGAGTAAAGAAAAAAAACGGATTGTACACAGACGGCACACGGGCCAATGTAACTCAATTGGACTGATCAGATGAGTAGTTTTTTTTCATGGACCTAATATACATTTAAAGGGATGTTCCCAAAATCACTTTTTTTTTTTAATTTTGATATTATAATACATTTTTAAATCTGTCCTATTTTGCACATATCCCCTAATTTCGCCCCTCCAGGCTCTATTTACTCAACAGTTCCTGTGTGAACCCATATGTGAGGAGGAACCGCATGTTATATACCGGGGTTGGAGCTACAGAGCCGGATATTATATGCTAGGGGGCTATGGGGCCGAATATATCACATCTGTTTGTAGATACAAGCTCGTAATCCCTTTTATGATAAAGCAATTCTCCACCTGGCACAGAAGAGGGACTAAACATTTGTCATGTACTGTCACCTACCTGGTGTCCTCTGCTTGCCTCCAACTGAGACTGGTGTTCTGGTTCTCCTACATCCAAGATGGCCTCCATAGTGGCAGAGGGATGACAGCCGTAAGTCTGACCCACATCTCCATAGCACAGAACTTCCTGACTTACCACAGGACTCTTCATGCCACTCTGCAGCCGGCCTGGATGTGGAGGGACCAGAACGCCGGCCTCAGTGTAGGAGACAGTGGGAGGCAAACTGAGGGGACAGGTAGGACGACTCTACATGTGACATGTGTCGTCACTCGTCAGCATCAGGCAGAGGCTGCTACATCACCGAGATCCATAGGATGGGGAGATTCATAACCTGTAACACAAGCTCAGTCATTTATATGGCAGCACGAGACTTGTGGAAGAAAAATACAGACAGAAAGGATGGAAGAAATATTAACAAAGGTAAAGGAAAACTAAATCTGAGCTTCCTAAATCATTAAGAAGAGGTGTGAAGGCGGCCCCGTTATTCATCGGTGCACCGCTGGACTCTACAGGAGCAGCCGCGCCATCACCGGATGCTTCTGCTGTGATGAGGACAGAAGATAAAGCTTCACTGCACTGGAGACTCCACACAATATCACACACTGCCGTCATTATTACATACCAGTCATATCCCCCATCCTCAGGAATTCTTTGCCCCAACACATCTGACTATCAACCACATTCGGATTCTTCAGACGGAACCTGAAAACCCCTCTCTTCCGTAAAGCCTACAGCCTGCACTGACCCCGCTGCCTCCTCATCACTACTGAAGCTACCGCCTCACCAACACCGGAGCTGCAGCAACCCTGAACCTATTGTCTCCATCCCCACCATCCTGTAGAATGTAAGCCCGCAAGGGCAGGGTCCTCGCCCCTCTGTACCAGTCTGTCATTGTTAGTTTGTTTACTGTAAGTGATATCTGTAACTTGTATGTAACCCCTTCTCATGTACAGCACCATGGAATCAATGGTGCTATATAAATAATAATAATACTCATCATCATCATCATTGTTAGGGCTGGCACAACGCACCAAATAAATATAAAGATAGCAATAAGGTGAATTCGCAGCCCGGGGTCCACCGTGCAGAGATGGTAAACCACCTATACCAAAACATGGTATCCATCCACAGTCAGCTGTTTCGGGGTATTTGCCCCTCATCAGTGTGGAGTAGGAGTCTCCGCGGTGTTGGATGTTTTGATCTCCCCGAGGTCATTCATCCTTACGTTTATAGTCCTTTCACCAGACACTGCTCCTAATAGCCAGTTTCCTACTCCACACTGATGAGGGGCAAATACCCCGAAACAGCTGTCTGTGGATGGATACCATGTTTTGGTATAGGTGGTTTTCCTTCATTGGATGCTGCCCTTCCTGTGGTTGTTCCTTCCCGGTGAAAGACCTGGCTATTCATTGCTTGCGTTGAGAAACACGTGATGGTGTCTCCGCGGCTTTTCTACATGTCTCTGCTGAGCAGGCTGGGGAAAATGGGAGACCGCAGAGGACATGGTTCAAGATTCCCCCTGTGCAGCGGCGGGAACTGAACACCTAACAATCATCATCATCACCATGCACCGGTTAATATCACACACCTGTGAAAACATCTCCCGGAATCTCTTCCTTCCCGCCACTCACACACGGATGATCCCCGCTCGTCATCGCTTCTTCTTCGGTCTCCTCCTTCACTTTATTCTTAATCGGATCTTCCTCCTGATATATCAGATGTAACAATCAGCACAATACAAGAAACCACCAAAATCTGTGACATCTATGACCTCGATCAGAAATGTCCTCCATATACAGATTCGGTACAGGGCTCAGCACCGTCTACCTGATGATCCTCCGGGATGTTGTGATTCTCCTCCGGACAGTCCTGGGAATATAGAGGACAGGGGCATCTCTCTGGTGGATTTCTCCTCCTGGATCCATCTGTGGAGACACACAGTGATGGAATAGATTGTGTCATGTGATGATGAGATGATGGGAGTAGTAGTTGGTGACCACAGAACAGACATGGCAGTCTCCCCTCCTCACCCTGCTGATCGGCCCATATTGCGATCGCCTCTTGTGCTCCATGTATAACCTCAACCTGAATATCAACCAGATCTTCACCCTAAAAAGTAAAATGTAAGATGAGCTCAGGTCCCATCACTTCATGGTCAGATGTTGTGGGGGCTTCAGTGTCATCTACCTGATGGTCCTCCGGGATGTTGTGATTCTCCTCTGGACAGTCCTGGGGATACAGAGGACGGGGACATCTCTCTGGTGGATTTCCCCTCCTGGATCCATCTGTGGAGATACACAGACTGAATACATGACCTGCCGTGTATCTGTCTATATATGAGACACGTCTCTCAGAACCGGTAATTCTAGGTTTATGCATCAGGGACTAAATTACATTGTTGTGGTCCTCACCACCGGTACTGAGGTCCCCGGTTTGTGAATCCCAAGTATGAAGTGATAATTATTGAGGACAAAGCCAAATGCTCTCTGCTTTGCACTCGGAGGACGAGGACCCTGAGGAGAGGGACAGAGAAGACCCTGAGGAGAGGGACAGAGAAGACCCTCGTCAGTCAGATGGAGGAGCCGTACTAAGAAACAACTTCTCCAAGTTTCCTCTCCACCAGGGATGGAACCACAGAGGAGCTCGAGAAAGCTTCACATTTCTATCCAGTGGTTTCTTCTCTTCTAATTCACCATTATGGAGATTGGGGGAAGGACGGTTACCATTTACCAGTGATTGTTTTTTGGGAGCTCATGAGATCACCATGAGGACACGGCCTCCCTCCTGGATAGGATCCTCTGGGATCACTCTAAGAGGAGAGAACCTGCCGTCCTTCTATTAATAGATGAAAAATTATAGCTCTCAAAACATGGTGATGCAAAAACTTTATTTTGCAATTAAAAGCGAATTTTAGTGTGTGACAGAAGCCAAACATAAAAACATCGCAGTAAGGCTCGGCTCACATTTATCCTGCACCCTGCACTGAGCGCTTACGCCAGGGCTTCTATGTAAATCTCTAAAATATGCGATTTAGACAGAACCCCGGCGGAAGATTCCATATAATGAGGCAGATAGAGGCAGTGTCGACACCGTGTGGCTTATGATCCGGCGGTGTCTGTCTTTTTCGACAGAGTAACTCTGCAGTCTCATTATAGTGAATGGACCTGTCCGTCATGTCACCTGAATTACGTCACTCGGTGATTTAGATGGAAACCCGAAGTAAGTGCTCAGCGAAGAGTGCAGGATAAATGAGATCCAAAATGGGCCCAACAAAAGCTTCTATTAAATCCACTCAGGTCCGTCATCTCTCAATGGAAATATAGGGGGCTTCAACGTTACCATACCTCCCAACCGTCCCGGATCCCGCGGGACTGTCCTGATTTTGACAGTCAGCCCCGGGATCCCGGGAGGGACATTAGTTGTCCCGCACTGGTTGGGAGGTGTACATATCACCCAGTCCCTGAGCCCCTGCACCCGCCCGCAGACTAGAGAACTGCAGCATATTGGTTGCTCTGTGCGCACAGGCTCAGGACCTGTGATGAAGTCACAGGATGGGAGGAGTCAGGGGGTCACATGATCGGGAGGACCTCCGTGTACAGGACTCTGCTGGTTGTCATGACGCTGGAAGGTAAGCATGTGTGAGGTCAGGAGGTGTTTACAGTGTCGATGTAGCAGAGCCGTGTGTGTACAAGGTGTATGGATCGGAGCAGCGTGTGCAATGTGTATGGAGCGGAGGTGTGTGTGTACGAGGTGTACTGAGCGGAGCAGTGTGTGTATAAGGTGTATGGAGCAGAGCCATGTGTGTACGTAGCGGAGCCGTATGTGTACGAGATGTACGTAGCGGAGCCGTGTGTGTACGAGGTGTATGGAGCAGAGCCGTGTGTGTACGAGGTGTACGGAGCGGAGCCGTGTGTGTACAAGGTGTATGGGGAGGAGCCGTGTGTGTATGAGGTGTACGGAGCGGAGCCGTGTGTGTACGGAGCGGAGCCGCATGTGCAAGGTGTATGGAGCAGAGTTGCATGTGTACGAGGTGTATGGAGCGGACGCTGGCTGTGTCGGATCGGAGCAGATATTGCTCCTCGCTCTGACACTGACTGGCACAGGAGACACGGAGGTCTTTATCAGTGGCGTATCACAGCTGCAGCGACGTGAGCAGTCAGCGGCGTAGCTGAATGACACCATTCAGCGCCGTGGGAGTGGAAGCTGCCGGCTGCTGCGAGGGAGCGCGGTGAAAGGTGTTTGTGTGTAGTGATGGAGAAGGCAATGATGGGGGTGGGGTAACCATGTGTGGCCATTATACTGCACCCAGCATTGTGTGGGGCCATTATACTATACCCAGCATCGTGTGGGGCCATTATACTGTACAAAGCATCATGTGGCGCCATTATACTGTATGGACCATCACGTGGGGCAAGTATACTGTACGCAGCATCATGTGGGGCCATTATACAGTATGGAGCATAATGTGGCCAATGGCCATTGTACAGTATGGAGCGTCATGTGTGGCCATTGTACAGTATGGAGCGTCGTGTGTGGCCATTATACAGTATGGAGCGTCGTGTGTGGCCATTATACAGTATAGAGCGTCGTGTGTGGCCATTGTACACTATGGAGCGTCGTGTGTGGCCATTGTACACTATGGAGCGTCGTGTGTGGCCATTGTACAGTATAGAGCGTCGTGTGTGGCCATTGTACAGTATGGAGCGTCGTGTGTGGCCATTGTACAGTATGGAGCGTCGTGTGTGGCCATTTTACAGTATGGAGCGTCGTGTGTGGCCATTGTACAGTATAGAGCGTCGTGTGTGGCCATTGTACACTATGGAGCGTCGTGTGTGGCCATTATACACTATGGAGCGTCGTGTGTGGCCACTGTACAGTATGGAGCGTCGTGTGTGGCCATTGTACAGTATGGAGCGTCATGTGTGGCCATTATACAGTATGGAGCGTCGTGTGTGGCCATTGTACAATATGGAGCGTCGTGTGTGGCCATTGTACAGTATAGAGCGTCGTGTGTGGCCATTGTACAGTATGGAGCGTCGTGTGTGGCCATTGTACAATATGGAGCGTCATGTGTGGCCATTGTACAATATGGAGCGTCGTGTGCGGTCATTATACAGTATGGAGCGTCGTGTGTGGCCATTGTACAGTATGGAGCGTCATGTGTGGCCATTGTACAATATGGAGCGTCGTGTGTGGCCATTGTACAGTATGGAGCGTCGTGTGCGGTCATTATACAGTATGGAGCGTCGTGTGTGGCCATTGTACAATATGGAGCGTCGTGTGTGGCCATTGTACAGTATAGAGCGTCGTGTGCGGTCATTATACAGTATGGAGCGTCGTGTGTGGCCATTGTACAATATGGAGCGTCGTGTGTGGCCATTGTACAGTATAGACCGTCGTGTGTGGCCATTGTACAGTATGGAGCGTTGTGTGTGGCCATTGTACAGTATGGAGCGTCGTGTGTGGCCATTGTACAGTATAGACCGTCGTGTGTGGCCATTGTACAATATGGAGCGTCGTGTGTGGCCATTGTACAGTATGGAGCGTCGTGTGTGGCCATTATACAGTATGGAGCGTCATGTGTGGCCATTGTACAATATGGAGCGTCGTGTGTGGCCATTGTACAGTATAGAGCGTCGTGTGCGGTCATTATACAGTATGGAGCGTCGTGTGTGGCCATTGTACAGTATGGAGCGTCGTGTGTGGCCATTGTACAGTATGGAGCGTCGTGTGTGGCCATTGTACAGTATGGAGCGTCGTGTGTGGCCATTGTACAGTATGGACCGTCGTGTGTGGCCATTGTACAATATGGAGCGTCGTGTGTGGCCATTGTACACTATGGAGCGTCGTGTGTGGCCATTGTACAGTATGGAGCATCATGTGTGGCCATTGTACAATATGGAGCGTCGTGTGTGGCCATATTTTTTTGTTCATAATTATTGTTAACGAAACATTGTGATCAGAAGTGCTAAATGGGTGTGGTTGGGGCGTGGATAGTTGTGAAATGGGTGTGGCCTAAAATTTGCCGCTGACTTGGTCCCTCTTTCACATCCCCGAAAGTTGGGAGGTATGCGTTACTGATAGTACAAAGGTTCTGCAAAAGCACTTTGGCTTCTCGACTCCAAAAAGGAATTCAGCAAATTCTGCACTCCCAAATTCAAATGCCCCCAGTGTGTATAAACCACATTTAGCGCCCACATGTTTGGCATTTCTGTTGCAATGAGAACCTGCCTAATTTATGGGTGCACGGGCTGGGCATAATGTCCTGTCACTACAACGGATTGGTCATTACTACGGCAGTTTACAATTTTCACTGAACAACATCCACTGCTGCCTGTTTCTGGAAAAGACCCATGGAGTCAAAATAGTCACTATATCTGTAGATAAATTCTCAAAGGGGTGTAATTTGCAAAATGGGGTCACTTGAGGGGAATTCTGCTTTTCTAGCACTTAGGGGCTCTCTCTATGGAGTCCACAAACTATTCTAGGAAAATCTGCACTCCAGGAGCCAAATGGCCCTCCGGAATCTCACCATATGGCTAAAAAGTACTGTACAACCATATATGAGGTATTTCCACATTCAGCAACAGTTGTGGGACACATTTTTGTGCCATTTTTATCCATTTTACCTTGTGAAAATGTAAAGTCTGGGGCCAAAATAATTATATTTTCTTCACTGCCCAAAGGTATATAATTCTGTGACACACCTGTGGTGTCAATATGATCACTGCACCCCTACATGAGTTCATTGAGAGGTGTAGTTTGTAAAATTGGGTCATTGATGGGGGGGGGGGGGGGTTCTAGTGTTCTGGCACCTCAGGAGATCTTTCAATGGGTCATGACACACTCAAACCATAACAGTAAAATTTGAACTCCAATATGGCGCATCTTCCTTTCTGAGCTTTGCACTATGCCTCAAAAGTAGTTATGGGTCACATATGGTGTATTGGTGTTCTCAGAAGAAATTGCACCAATCATTTTCTCCTATTCACCATTTTGAACATTGAAAACTTCGGACCAAAGCAACATTTTAGTGGAAAAAAATGGTAATTTTCCATTGACTCAGCTAATGTTCTACATTTCTGTGAATAGCCTGAGGGCTAAAAATGCTCACTACACCCCTAGATTAATTCCTCAAGAGGTGTAGTTTCCAGAAACAGGACACTTGTGGTGGTTTCTGCTGTCTTGGCATATCAGGGGCTCTACAAATGTGACATCGCATCACCAATCTCTCTCAAAATAGCACTCCAGAATTCAGTTGGCGTTCCTTCCTTCCCGAGCCTTGCCATGCATGCAAACAGTAGTTTTCTACCACATATAGGATATTGGCGAATACAGGATAAATTGCACAGCAAATTTTAAGGTCCACTTTCTCCCGTTTTACTTATGAAAATTCAGAATTTGGATCTAACGCAACATGTTTGTGGGAATTGTTTTTATATATTTTCACGGCTCAAAGTTATAAACTTCTGAACTATGAGTTCAAGGTGCATACCACACTTTTACATATATTCCTTGAGGGGTGTAGTTTCCAAAATGGGGTCATTTGTGGTTTGTTTCACTGTTTAGGCGCATCAGGGGCCCTGCAAACACGACATGGGGTCCGCCATTTATTACACCCAATTTTGCGTTCCAAAAGTCAAATGGTGCTCCTTCCTTTCCGAGCTCTTCCGTGCGCCCAAACAGTAGTTTTCTACTACATATGGGGTATCGACGTACTCCGGAAACACTGCGCAACAAACTGTATGGTCCATTTTTGTAAAATTTGAGGCTAAAGCAATATTTTTGTGGGGAAAAGTAAAATCTTCATGTTTTCCCCCCACATTTCTTTAATTCCTATGAAGTTACTAAAGGGTTAATAAACTACTTGTATCTGGTTTTGAGCACTTTGAGGAGTGGAGTTTTTTAAATTGTGTCATTTTTGGGTATTTTGTGTCACATGGGCCCCTCAAAGTCACTTCAAATGGGATGTGGCCCCTAAAAATGGTTTTGTAAATTTTGTTGGAAAAAATGAGGAATTGCTGATAAAATTTTAACCATTTCAACTTCCTAACAAAAAAGTTTTAAAAAATAAAGTAAAGTAGACATATGGTAAGTGTAACTTATAGGCATAAAAATTCAAATATGCAAAAAATAATGACCAAAATTGACCTCGAACATGAAGTACAATATGTCACAAAAAAGTTTCTGAATCACTGGGATACCATGAAGCGTTCCAGAGTTATCTCATAAAGTGACACTGGTCAGAATTGTAAAATTTAACCTGACCATGAAGGTGAAAATATACTCGAGGAGTGAAAGGGTTAAAGAGAAAAATCTCAACATCCACCTTGATATAAACATTGGGATTTTTGCCCATATTTCAAGGCAAAACTTCTCCAGTTCCTTCAAATTAGATAGTTTCCTCTGGTGAACAGCGATCTTCAAGTCTCACCACAGATTCTCCTTGGATTAAGGTCTGCCACTCCAGAAAATTTACATGTTTCCCCTTAAAACACCGGAGTGTTGCTTTAGCAGTACGCCTTGTGTCATTTCCTCTTTGGAAGGTGAACCTTCATCCCAGTATCAAATCACTAACAGACTGAAACAGGTTTTGCTCAAGAATATCCCTGTATTTCGCACCGTTCATCTTCCCCTCGATTCAGACCATTTTTCCTGTCCCTGCTGCAAAAAAATCATCCCACAGCATTATGCTGCCACCACATTTCACTGTGGGTATGGCGTTCTTGGGGTGATGAGCTGTGGTGGTTTGACACCAGACACAGGGTTTTCTCTAATGTCCAAAAAGTTCAATTTTGGTCTCATCTGACACCTTCCTCCATACAATTGGGGAGTCTCCCACACATCTTTAGGCAAACTCAAAACGAGCCTTGCAATTTTTTTGTATAAGTAAAGGCTTTTTTCTACCCACTCTTCCATAAAGGCCACCTCTATGGAGTGTGCGGCTTATTGTGGTCGTATGGACAGATACTTCTGCAGTCTCTGCTTGGGAACTCTGCAGCTCCTTCAGGGTTACCTTTGGTCTCTGTGCTGCCTCCCTGATTAATGCCCTCTTAGCACAGGCTGAGAGTTTTGACATGCGCCCAGGTTTGTTGTGGTAACATTCTTTCCATTTGATGATAATGGATTTGATGGTGCTTCGGGGGATCATCAGAGATTGGGGGATTTTTTTCTTATAACTCAACCCTGACTTGCACTTTGTCCCTGACTTGTTTGGAGACTTTGTCTTCATGGTGTTGTTTGGTTAGTGGTGCCGCCTTCTCCCTCTGGTCACCCCACTGCCTCTTCCTGCCTGTTGTGGTCCTGCTGCTTCCGCCACCTCTGCACTGCTGTCCTCGCTCTGCATGGCACCTCGCCAGGTTGGGTCAGTGACTTCACCGTGCACCGAATCGTCTTTCACTTCCGCACTCTGGTCCGCCTCCCGACTTGTTGACTTAACATTACTTGTTGGCAACTGTGTCTCACCATCATCGTCCACTTGAGAATCTAATTGCTGTTCCCCACCGTAGTTTTCTTCTGACCGTGACTGCTCAAATATTTTGGCATGAATACATACGATCTCATGTCCCTCTTGAAACGTCCAGGGCGAGAGGCCAGAATCAATAAATGGAATTGTAAAGACTCGCTCCTCAGAGTGTCCAAGTGTGGGATCACTTGTCTCCTGGGACTCATGGATGAGCATGTTGGTTGTGCTCCCGCCTGCAAACTGTACGGTGTTATTTTTTTTAAATAAAATAATATGTAGCCCTGAAAATGAAGTTAGCGCGGGGGCCGCCTGCTGACTCTCCAAAATGTATGACTGAGGGCCACCTGATGGTGCTCAAAAAATTATGAGTGCCTGCTCCCTGATGGCCCTTCAAAATGTGTAATTACAGGTCCTCAAAAAAATTTGTTGCGAGGGCCGCATGATAACCCTGTTGATATGGTGTAGGAGGAGGAGAACAAGAAAAATAAAAAAAACATGAACTGTACACTCATTTTAGGGTGGAAAGGGTGCATGGGAATATCATACGCCTATTAGTTATCATGACCCCGGCAGGAATAAAACCCCCGGAATAATCATAAGCAGGGAGGGAGAAGTGACTGCGGCCTGCAAGCCTTAGATTGGAGTCAACTCTGTGTAAAATAAAAATAAAGATGCCATCATACAATGGGAGAAAGACCCAAATGTAACTCCTGTGTGAATAAATGGACAAAGGACTGGTGGTGTTCTGTCCCCAGGATGGGTTGGAGAACTTTCCCCCACATGGTTCATGAATATTCATTGGCAAAGGTCTCCAAGGAGGTAAAAACATGTTTTGAACCTCCAGTTTTGATCTATTTGAAGCCTTGTGGGCTGCCTGATGCTCTGAGCCGGCACAGGAGGAACTGGCGCCCACCTTAGCTGGAGTCCGATGCCTGAAGGTCTTTGTGCTAGTTGTATCCCGTGCCCCTGGATCTGGGACTCCTTGTTGTTGGCCTCAGAAGTCCCACTCCTTCTAAATGAAAGGTTTTCTGAGACCCTATTCTACGTATATTCCAGGGGGTGTTGCATTCCCTCCTTCTAATTTTTGATAGGTCTTGCACTTAGTGCATAGGCTTCAGCAGTCTACGAGTCCCAAAAATTCCGAAATCTCATGCACACGATTCCTTTTTTTTTTTTGACAAATGGAAAACTGCTGCATTTTTTAAAGAAGTAAGATGTCAAGTCTTTCAGTGATTTTACAGTGTTTTTTCCAGAAATGTGTCCAGGCGTCTTCCCCATGCTGTTCCCATGTCACTTGAGCCCCGTTTCCATCCATGTCAGAGATTTTACTACAATATCACATGCCGGTCATCATCACACACACACACACGCCCGTCATCATTACATACCTGTGGAAACATCTCCCGGAATCTCCTCCTTTCCATCACTCACACACGGCTGATCCCCCCTCGTCATCGCTTCTTCTTCTGTCTCCTCCTTCACTTTATTCTTAGTCGGATCTTCCTCCTGATATATCAGATGTAACAATCAGCACAATACATTTAGTAGCATCTTAAGGGGGGCACGCGTGTGGGGTCAGGCACGCGCATCCCTGCAGCAGAGCATCACGGCATCTAAGCATCGAGACGCCGCAGTTATTTCAACGGCAGGTGTCAGGACCCCACTCTATGTATCGGTCTTTGGGTATGTCTGCTGAGTAAGCACTTTTTACGCGGATCTAGCTTTGCTATTAACCCATCTTACTTCTTCACCATGTTTACATATGCCCTTACAGTGTTTGCTCCACTAATCCTCTCTCTCCTTTGCTATCCACAAACCCCAGCACCCTCTAACCAAATAATCATCTCCTCTTCCTTCTTTCCTCCCCACCAGACCTCCTCTGCTGACCTGCTCCTCAACCTCAAATCTGTCCTAATAAAACAAGCCGCCCACTCTCCTTCTCCCACCTGCTCTCCCTCTCTCTGCTTCTCCTCACTGCTGGCGATTTATCTCCCAACCCTGCACCCCTCACAGCACATACCTCCCATTACTACCCCCTCCTACTGCTCCCTATCTAATATGAACTACTGCAATCTTTCCAACATAAAACTCGTGCCCCTGATGCCCACCCCCCTACTCCCTCTCTCTGGAGCACTCTAGAATGCCCGCTCAATCTGCAATAAGCTTCATGTGATTCATGACCTTTTTCTCTCTCACAAGCTTGCCTTCATCGGCCTCATAGAAATATGGCTAACACCATCTGACACCGCCTCCCCTGCTGCACTGTCTTACAGCAGCCTTCACTTCACCCACACTCCTCGCCTTAGCAACAGACATGGTGGAGGAGTGGGTCTTCTCCTTTCTTCAAACTGCACCTTTAACCCAATCCCACCTCTGCCCTCCCTTATCCCCCCCTCTTTTGAAGTCCATTCTGTCCGCATCTACTCTCCTTCCAACCTCCAAGTGGCCGTCATATACCGACCTCCGGGCCCGGCCACTGCCTTTATTGACCAATTCTTCACATGGCTTCTTCACTTTCTTTCCACTGATATTCCCACTATCATGATGGCTGACTTCAACATCCCCACTGATAGCCTTCAGTCAACAGCCTCCAAACTCCTGTCCCTTACTTCATCTTTTGGACTTACTCAGTGGTCGTCCTCAGCCACCCACACAGACAGACATACATTCGACCTGGTGTTCACCCATCTCTGCTCTTTATTTAACTTCACCACCTCCCCTCTCCCTCTATCCGACCTCCATCTGCTCACTTTCTCATCCCTGTCCTCCTCACCGGTCACCTACGTCCAGCAACATGCGCACCCCCGCAGAAACCTTGCACACCTAGACACCCACACGCTCTCTGACTCTATCCTACCACTGACATCCATATCCTCACTCCACGACACAGACAGTGCCACTGCTTTCTACAATGTCACTCTCCCATCAGCTATTGACACGGTTGCCCCTCTCTTTCATGGCAGAGTGCGACGTATCAATAGACAACCCTGGAACAATAACACCACTAAAAATCTCCGGCAAGTGTCCAGGGTTGCAGAGCGGCATTTGAAGAAAACAAATTCACAAGACGACTTTACTGCATTCAAACAGGCAACACTCGCTTTCAAATCTACTCTCACCTCTGCTAAACATGCGACTTCACAACCCTCTCTTCCCTATCCTACTACCCGAAACAGTTATTCAAAACCTTTAACTCCCTCCTTTGCCCCCTCCAACCTCCCTCATCTCTGCTGAGGACTTTGCCACACACTTTAAAAATAAGATCGACAAAACAAGGCAAGTCTTCATTGTTCAACCACCATAACCCCTTTGTATACCAGACCAAAGCCCTAACCCCATAACATCCCTATCCAACATCACTGAAGGGGGGCTTAATTGTCTCCCCTCCAAATCGCACCTCACCACCTGTGCGCTCGACCCCATCCCATCCCACCTCCTCCCCAACCTCACCACCACACTTATCCCATCCCTAACCCACCTCTTCAACCTATCACTAACTTCTGGCACCTTCCCTTCTGCTTTCAAACATGCCACAATCACGCCTATCCTTAAAAAGCCAACCCTCGATCCAACAGCTATGTCCAGCTATCGCCCAATATCGCTGCTCCCATTCTCTTCCAAACTCCTGGAGCAGCACGTCCACGCTGAACTCTCCTCCCACTTCTCATCTAACTTGCTCTTTGACAATCTACAATCTGGTTTCCGCCCCCATCATTCCACTGAGACTGCCCTGACCAAAATTACTAACGACCTACTTACCGCCAAAGCTAAGGAACAATACTCTGTACTCCTCCTTCTAGACCTGTCCTCTGCTTTTGACACAGTTGACCACTGCCTCCTACTAAAGATCCTCTCCTCCTTTGGCATCAAAGTTCTCGCCCTATCCTGGATCTCCCCATACCTTTCCAACCGCACATTCAGCATCTCCCACTCCCACACTACCTCCTCATACCACCCTCTCTCTGTTGGAGTCCCCCAAGGCTCTGTTCTAGGACCCCTACTCTTCTCAATCTATACACTTGGCCTGGGACAACTCAAAAAGTCCCATGGATTCCAGTACCACCTTTATGCTGATGACACTCAGATCCACCTTTCTGGCCCAGACATCACCGCACTGCTGTCCAGAATCCCAGAGTGTCTATCAGCCATATCCTCCTTCTCCTCTCGCTTCCTCAAACTCAATGTGGACAAATCTGAACTCATCATCTTTCCTCCATCTCATAGATCTTCCTTACCTGACCTATCTATCGCAATCAATGACATCATGCTTTCCCCCGTACCAGAAGTCCGCTGCCTTGGAGTAACCCTTGACTCTGCCCTGTCCTTCAAACCGCACATCCAAGCTCTTTCCACCTCCTGTCACCTCCAGCTCAAATATATCTCCAGAATCCGTCCTTTCCTCAATCCTCAATCTACTAAAATGCTTGTGCATGCCCTCATCATCTCCCACCTTGACTACTGCAACATCCTTTTCTGTGGCCTCCCTGCTAACACCCTTGCACCTGTCCAGTCCATCCTTAACTCTGCTGCCCGACTAATCCATCCCTCTCCTTGTTACTCCTCCGCTTCCCCCCTATGCAAATCTCTTCACTGGCTCCCATACCCTCAGCTTACCCAGTTCAAATTACTAATACTGACCTACAAAGCCATCCATAACCTGTCACCTCCATATATCTCTGAACTAATCTCCCGATATCTTCCCTCACGTAATCTTGAACCTGAAAACGCACCTTTTCAGGAAAGCCTACAGCCTGCACTGACCCCGCTGCCTCCTCAAACTACCGGAGCTACCGCCTCACCAACACCAGAGCTCCTGCAACCCTCAACCTACTGTCTCCTTCCCCATAATCCTGTAGAATGTAAGCCCACAAGGACAGGGTCCTCGCCCCTCTGTATCAGTCTGTTATTGTTAGTTTACTGTGATATCTGTAACTTGTATGTAACTCTTCCTCATATACAGCACCATGGAATCAATGGTGCTATAGAAATAAATAATAATAATAATCATAATCATAATAAAAAGAATACAAGAAACCACTAAAATCTGTGACATTACGACCTCGATCAGAAATGTCCCCCCACATACAGATCCGGTACAGGGCTCAGCACCGTCTACCTGTTGATCCTCCGGGATGTTGTGATTCTCCTCCGGACAGTCCTGGGGACACAGAGGATGGGGACATCTCTCTGGTGGATTTCTCCTCCTGGATCCATCTGTAGGAGACACACAATGATTGAATAGATTGTGTGATATGATGATGAGATGATGGGAGTAGTAGTAGGTGACCACAGAACAGAAATATCTGTGGCTGCAGCACTAATAACAACCAACCAAAGCTGAAGAGACAATCTGATGTTAGGGGAAGGTTTCCTCTCACCTCGTGGTGTAAGAGGCCGGAGCTCCTCCATCATCACGTCCTGGTACCGATCCTGGTGTCCTTCTAGATACTCCCACTCCTCCATGGAGAGATAGACAGCGATGTCCTGACACCTTATAGGAACCTGACAACAACCACACCGTCATCACCCAGAATCCTCCAGTGCTGTATAATGTCCCAGCAGTCACCTCTCCGCTCATCACCCAGAATCCTCCAGTGATGTATAATGTCCCAGCAGTCACCTCTCCGCTCATCCCCCAGAATCCTCCAGTGCCGTCCTGTGCAATGTCCCAGCAGTCACCTCTCCGCCCATCACCCAGAATCCTCCAGTGCCATCCTGTGTAATGTCCCAGCAGTCACCTCTCCGCCCATCACCCAGAATCCTCCAGTCCTGTATAATGTCCCAGCAGTCACCTCTCTGCTCATCACCCAGAATCCTCCAGTCCTGTATAATGTCCCAGCAGTCACCTCTCCGCTCATCCCCCAGAATCCTCCAGTGCCGTCCTGTGCAATGTCCCAGCAGTCACCTCTCTGCTCATCACCCAGAATCCTCCAGTGCTGTATAATGTACCAGCAGTCACCTCTCCGGTCATTACCCAGAATCCTCCAGTCCTGTATAATGTCCCAGCAGTCACCTCTCCACTCATCACCCAGAATCCTCCAGTGCTGTCCTGTATAATATCCCAGCAGTCACCTCTCTGCCCATCACCCAGAATCCTCCAGTCCTGTATAATGTCCCAGCAGTCACCTCTCCGGTCATTACCCAGAATCCTCCAGTCCTGTATAATGTCCCAGCAGTCACCTCTCCACTCATCACCCAGAATCCTCCAGTGCTGTCCTGTATAATATCCCAGCAGTCACCTCTCCGCTCATCACCCAGAATCCTCCAGTCCTGTATAATGTCCCAGCAGTCACCTCTCCGGTCATCACCCAGAATCCTCCAGTGCTGTTTAATGTCCCAGCAGTCACCTCTCCGCTCATCACCCAGAATCCTCCAGTCCTGTATAATGTCCCAGCAGTCACCTCTCCGCACATCACCCAGAATCCCCCAGTCCTGTATAATGTCCCAGCAGTCACCTCTCCGCTCAGCAGCTCAATCATCTTGTTGCTGAGCTCCAGGATCTTCTTGTTCCTCTCATGTAGCAGGGAGTGCGGGGGAGGCTCTGTGATGGGGCCCAGGCTCCGCCCTCCTGACTCCTGGAGATGGATGATGGGAGTCACACCGTCCCCCGGGGTCTTCCTCACTATTGTGTAATCCTGTGTATGGAGAGAGACACTTAGGGAGAAGAATTCCTTCCCAACTCCAGATCTGACAATCAGTAGAAATCCCGGGATCAATAACCGTCTCCAGTAATCTGGGGCCATAACCGGGAATATTATTCCCCTCCGGACAGACATCCCGGCCCCTCTACAGCTCTTATAGGGAATCCCCATGACAACTCCTCCGGGCAGAGAGCTCCACACAATCACTGCTCTTACAGGAAAGAATCCTTCTCTCTATTCTGGATTTCCTCCTCCCGATGTCAGACTTGTCACAGAACACAATAAAGCTGATAGAAATGTAGAGGAGTTACCTCTCCGCTCAGCAGGGAGACGATCTCCAGGGCGAAGCGGAATAATCTTCTGGTGGTCTCATCCCTGTCCTCGTCCATCCTCGGGGTCATTCAGGAGGAGGAGGGATGAGCACTGGATCAGCTGGAGGGATCTCGTCCTGCCGGCGTCTTCATGATGAAGGAGAAGATGGAAATCACAGGGGACGAGAGAACGACAATCACTAAATTCTGCCAAATATCAACATTTATCAGGAGGAAAAGCCACAAAACTCCACCGCGGCCTCCTCCACCGATCTGACCGCTCATCATCAGCCTCGTAGGAGGAGAACAGTCACTGAGGTAACTAAATCACCAGCAGGGGGGCGGTCACCGTGGTAACTGTTGTGAACTCTGTTTTCGGGCTCACTCTTGTGGTCACAGGTGGTACTGTGTGAGTGTTGTTTTTGGGCTCCCCCTGGTGGCTCTGTTTGTTATCCTGCGGGTCTGTGGCTGGATCAGCTGTCTCGTTATCCACTAGGAAGGTTTCCTATTTAGTTCTGCTACACCTTCACTTGTTGCCTGCTGTCGATGTATTCAGTGCTATTCTGATTACTCCTGACTATCTTCGTTTTCTGTCTCTTCATGAGAAGCTAAGTTTCTGTTTGATTATTTTTTGCTCATCAGTCTGCAATATGATTTCTGTGTATGATGAGTTTAGTCCAGCTTGCTAATATGTGAATTCTTGCTGCTGGTAAGCTCTGGGGTACGGAGTTGCTTCCCCCGCACCGTTAGTTGGTGCGGGGGCTCGAGCGATCTCTGCGTGGAGATTTTGTATAGGGTTTTCTATTGACCGCACAGTTCCCTTCCTATTTTCAGCTATCTAGTGTTAGCGGGCCTCATTTGCTAAATCTATTTCATCTCTACGTTTGTGCCTTCCCCTTAACTCACCGTTAATATTTGTGGGGGCTTTTCTATATCTTTGGGGTCATTTCTCTGAGGCAAGTGAGGTCTTTACTTTCCCTCTAGGGATAGTCAGTTTCTCAGGCCGTTTAGAGACGTCTAGGATTTCCAGGTAACGTTCCACGGCTACCTATAGTTCTGTGCGGATAGGATCAGGTTGCGGTCAATCCAGTTACCACTTCCCCAGAGCTAGTCGTCAGTTTAGTTCCTTAGCTAGTCAGACTTGCGATCCTTGCCTCTAGGATCATAACAGTACAGCAGGCCGCTAAAGTGTTAAATGCATGGCACAAGCAGGATAAGAGAAGCCTTGAGAATTTAATTTTTTTTTTCCCTTTGCTGCCGTGTGTCTAGCTGCTGTGTGTCTAGCTTCTCTCCTCCTCTTAATCTTGGTGTGGCTCTGAGTTCAGCTGCTGACATGGATATCCAGAGTTTGGCTTCCAGTGTGGATCATCTTGCTGCAAGGGTACAAAGTATTCAGGATTTTGTTGTTCACAGTCCTATGTCAGAGCCTAAAATACCTATTCCGGAGTTGTTTTCTGGAGATAGATCTAGGTTCCTGAATTTTAAGAACAATTGTAAATTGTTTCTTTCTTTGAAACCTCGTTCCTCTGGTGATTCCGCTCAGCAAGTTAAAATTATTATTTCCTTCTTATGTGGTGACCCTCAAGATTGGGCTTTCGCATTGGCGCCAGGGGATTCGGCATTGCTCAGTGTGGATGCGTTTTTTTCTGGCCCTTGGATTGCTCTATGAGGAACCTAATCTTGAGAACCAGGCTGAAAAAGCTTTGCTGGCCCTCTCTCAGGGGCAAGATGAAGCAGAGGTGTATTGTCAGAAATTTCGGAAATGGTCGGTGCTTACTCAATGGAATGAGTGTGCCCTGGCTGCAAATTTCAGAAAAGGTCTTTCTGAAGCCATTAAGAATGTCATGGTGGGGTTCCCTACGCCTGCAGGTCTGAATGAGTCAATGACTCTGGCCATTCAGATTGATCGGCGTTTGCGGGAGCGCAAACCTGCGCACCATTTGGTGGTGTCTTTTGAGCAGACACCTGAGTCTATGCAATGTGATAGAATTCTGACCAGAAGTGAACGGCAAAATTATAGACGGCAAAATGGGTTGTGCTTTTACTGTGGTGACTCAGCTCATGTTATCTCAGCATGCTCTAGGCGCACAAAAAAGATTGATAAATCTGTCACCATCGGTACTTTACAGCCTAAGTTCATTTTGTCTGTTACCTTGATTTGTTCCCTGTCATCTTACTCGGTTATGGCTTTTGTAGATTCAGGTGCTGCCCTGAGTTTGATGGATTTGTCATTTGCCAGGCGCTGTGGTTTTGTTTTGGAGCCTTTAAAATTCCCTATTCCACTAAGGGGAATTGATGCTACACCATTGGCTATGAATAAACCTCAGTACTGGACACAAGTGACCATGTGCATGACTCCTGTTCATCAGGAGGTGATTCGCTTTCTTGTACTGCATAATTTGCATGATGTTGTCGTGTTGGGTCTGCCATGGTTGCAGACTCATAATCCAGTCCTGGATTGGAAAGCAATGTCTGTGTCAAGTTGGGGTTGCCAGGGAATTCATGGCGACGCTCCTGTGGTGTCAATTGCTTCGTCCACTCCTTCTGAAGTCCCTGCGTTTTTGTTGGACTACCAGGATGTATTTGATGAGCCCAAGCTCAGTTCCCTACCTCCTCATAGGGATTGTGATTGTGCTATAAATTTGATTCCTGGTAGTAAGTTTCCTAAGGGACGACTTTTCAATTTATCAGTACCAGAACATGCTGCTATGCGGAGTTATATAAAGGAGTCTTTGGAGAAAGGACTTATTCGCCCCTCCTCCTCCCCTCTTTGTGCGGGGTTCTTTTTTGTGGCTAAGAAGGATGGTTCCCTGAGACCTTGTATTGATTATCGCCTTCTAAATAAAATCACGGTCAAATTTCGGTATCCTTTGCCACTGTTATCTGATCTGTTTGCTCGCATTAGGGGGTCTAGTTGGTTCACCAAGATAGATCTTCGTGGTGCGTATAACCTTGTGCGTATTAAGCAGGGTGATGAATGGAAAACTGCATTTAATACGCCCGAAGGACATTTTGAGTACTTGGTGATGCCTTTTGGACTTTCTAACGCTCCTTCTGTGTTTCAGTCCTTTATGCACGACATCTCCTGCGAATATCTGGATAAATTTATGATTGTGCATCTGGATGATATTCTGTTTTTTTCTGATGATTGGGAGTCCCATGTTAAGCAGGTCAGGATGGTGTTTCAGGTCCTGCGCGCCAATGCTTTATTTGTGAAGGGCTCAAAATGTCTTTTTGGAGTCCAGAAGGTTTCTTTTTTGGGTTTCATTTTTTCTCCTTCTACTATTGAGATGGACCCAGTCAAGGTCCAGGCTATTCATGACTGGACTCAGCCTACATCTGTTAAGAGTCTTCAGCAGTTCTTGGGTTTTGCAAATTTTTACCGTCGCTTCATCGCTAATTTTTCTGGTGTTGTTAAGCCTTTAACGGATTTGACCAAGAAGGGTTCTGATGTTACTAATTGGTCTCCTGCGGCTGTGGAGGCCTTTCGGGAGCTGAAGCGCCGGTTTTCTTCGGCTCCGGTCTTGTGTCAGCCAGATGTCTCTCTTCCTTTCCATGTCGAGGTTGATGCTTCTGAGATTGGAGCGGGGGCGGCTTTGTCGCAGAGAAGCTCTGATGGCTCTGTGATGAAGCCATGTGCTTTCTTTTCAAGAAAGTTTTCGCCTGCCGAGCGAAATTATGATGTTGGCAATCGGGAGTTGTTGGCTATGAAGTGGGCATTTGAGGAGTGGCGACATTGGCTCGAGGGAGCTAAGCATCGTGTGGTGGTCTTGACTGATCACAAAAATCTGATTTATCTCGAGTCTGCCAAGCGGCTGAATCCTAGACAGGCTCGTTGGTCATTGTTTTTCTCTCGTTTCGATTTCGTGGTCTCGCACCTGCCTGGTTCGAAGAATGTGAAGGCTGATGCTCTTTCTAGGAGTTTTGTGCCTGACTCTCCTGGAGATTCAGAGCCGGCTGGTATCCTCAGAGAAGGGGTGATTTTGTCTGCCATCTCCCCAGATTTGCGACGAGTGCTGCAGGAGTTTCAGGCGGATAGACCTGACCGTTGTCCACCGGAGAGACTGTTTGTCCCTGATAGATGGACCAGCAGAGTTATTTCCGAGGTTCATTCTTCGGTGTTGGCGGGCCATCCTGGAATTTTTGGTACCAGAGATTTGGTGGCCAGGTCCTTTTGGTGGCCTTCCTTGTCGCGGGATGTGCGTTCCTTTGTGCAGTCTTGTGGAATTTGTGCTCGGGCTAAGCCTTGCTGTTCTCGTGCCAGTGGATTGCTGTTGCCTTTGCCTGTTCCGAAGAGGCCTTGGACGCACATTTCCATGGATTTTATTTCGGATCTCCCTGTCTCTCAGAGAATGTCTGTCATCTGGGTGGTTTGTGATTGTTTTTCTAAGATGGTCCATTTGGTGCCCTTGCCTAAGTTGCCTTCCTCCTCCGAGTTGGTTCCGCTGTTTTTTCAAAATGTGGTTCGTTTGCACGGGATCCTTGAAAATATTGTGTCCGACAGAGGATCCCAGTTTGTGTCTAGATTTTGGCGGACCTTTTGTGCTAAAATGGGCATTGATTTGTCTTTTTCGTCGGCCTTCCATCCTCAGACGAATGGCCAAACCGAGCGAACTAATCAGACCTTGGAAACCTATTTTAGGCTACGTTCACATTCGCGGCGGGCGCCGCAGCGGCGGACGCCGCAGCGGCGCCGTATGCGTCATGCGCCCCTATATTTAACATGGGGGCGCATGGACATGCGTCGCACTTGCGTTTTGCGCTGCATGCGTCGCGGCGGCGCCCGCGTCCGGGCGCAGAGGACGCAGCAAGTTGCATTTTTGCTGCGTCCAAAATCAATTTAAAAAAGGACGCATGCGGCGCAAAACGCAGCGTTGTGCATGCGTTTTGCTGCGTTTTTGTTTGCGTTGTGCGCTGCGGCGCCGACGCTGCGGCGCACAACGCAAATGTGAACGTAGCCTAAGATGTTTTGCTTCTGCTGATCAGGACGACTGGGTGACTTTTCTGCCATTGGCCGAGTTTGCCCTTAATAATCGGGCTAGTTCTGCTACTTTGGTTTCGCCTTTTTTTTGTAATTCTGGGTTTCATCCTCGTTTTTCCTCGGGTCAGGTGGAGCCTTCTGACTGTCCTGGAGTGGATTTTGTGGTGGATAGGTTGCATCAGATTTGGAATCATGTGGTGGACAATTTGAAGCTGTCACAAGAGAAGGCTCAGCGCTTTGCCGACCGCCGTCGCTGTGTGGGTCCCCGACTTCGTGTTGGGGACTTGGTGTGGTTGTCTTCTCGCTTTGTTCCTATGAAGGTCTCCTCTCCTAAGTTCAAGCCTCGGTTTATCGGTCCTTATAGGATTTTGGAAGTCCTTAACCCTGTGTCATTTCGTTTGGACCTCCCAGCATCGTTTGCTATTCATAATGTGTTCCATCGGTCGTTGTTGAGGAGGTATGTGGTGCTGGTTGAGGGAGAATTGGAATACGTGGTGGAGAAGATCTTGGATTCTCGTATTTCTAGACGGAGGCTTCAGTATTTGGTTAAGTGGAAGGGCTATGGTCAGGAGGATAATTCCTGGGTTGTCGCCTCTGATGTTCATGCGGCCGATTTGGTTCGTTGTTATGATCCCAGTGGCAGGGGATCACAGGAATCACTAGCTAAGTTACAGAACGTAGAACAAGCTCTAGGGAGGTGGAAACTGGGCTGACCGCAAACCTGATCCTAACCAAACACACTAAAGGTAGCCGGTGAACGTGCCTAAAATCCTAGACGTCCCGACGCAGCCTGAGGAACTGGCTACCCCTAGAGAGAAAGAAAGACCTCACTTGCCTCAAGAGAAATAACCCCAAAGATATAGAAAGCCCCCAACAAATAATAACGGTGAGGTAAGGGGAAATCACATACGTAGAAATGAATACAGATTCAGCAAATGAGGCCCGCTAATACTAGATAGCAGAAGACAGATAGTGAACTGTGCGGTCAGCAGAAAACCCTAAAAAATATCCACGCTGAGAATTCAAGAACCCCCAAACCAACTAACGGTGTGGGGGGAGAAACTCAGCCCCCTAGAGCTACCAGCAAGTGAGGAAATCACATGTAAGCAAGCTGGACTAGAAACATGATGAACACTGATGATCAAAAAATGAACAAACGGAAACTTAGCTTCTCTTGAAGAGACAGGTAGCCGGGTAGTCAGAAGGAATCAGAATAGCACTGAATACATTGACAGCAGGCATGGACTGATAGTCCAGGTGAGCTAAATAGGAAACCAACCCACCTATAACGAGACAGCTGATGCCAGCCACAGACCTGCAGAAAGAGCACTCACACAGTACCACTTGTGACCACAAGAGGGAGCCCAGAAATAGAATTCACAACAGTACCCCCCCCTTGAGGAGGGGTCACCGAACCCTCATCAAGACCACCAGGGCGATCAGGATGAGCTGCGTGGAAGGCACGAACCAAATCGGCCGCATGAACATCAGAGGCGACAACCCAGGAATTATCCTCCTGACCATAGCCCTTCCACTTAACCAAATACTGAAGCCTCTGTCTAGAGATATGAGAATCCAAGATCTTCTCCACCACGTACTCCAATTTGCCCTCAACCAGCACCGGAGCAGGAGGCTCAACAGAAGGAACCACAGGCACCACATACCTGCGCAACAAAGACCTATGGAACACATTATGAATGGCAAACGATGCTGGGAGGTCCAAACGAAAAGACACCGGATTAAGGATTTCCAAAATCTTATAAGGACCGATGAAGCGAGGCTTGAATTTAGGAGAGGAGACCTTCATAGGAACATACCGAGAAGAAAGCCATACCAAATCCCCAACACGAAGTCGGGGACCCACACCGCGACGGCGGTTGGCAAAGCGCTGAGCCTTTTCCTGTGACAACTTCAAATTGTCCACCACATGGTTCCAAATCTGCTGCAACCTATCCACCACAGAATCCACCCCAGGACAGTCGGAAGGCTCAACCTGACCCGAGGAAAAACGAGGATGAAAACCAGAATTGCACAAAAAGGGCGAAACCAAAGTAGCAGAACTAGCCCGATTATTAAGGGCAAACTCGGCCAATGGCAAAAAAGTCACCTAATCATCCTGATCAGCAGAAACAAAACATCTTAAATAGGTTTCCAACGTCTGATTAGTTCGCTCGGTTTGGCCATTCGTCTGAGGATGGAAGGCCGATGAAAAAGACAAATCAATGCCCATCTTAGCACAAAAAATCCGCCAAAATCTGGACACAAACTGGGATCCTCTGTCAGACACAATATTTTCAGGGATGCCGTGCAAGCGAACCACATTCTGAAAAAATATAGGAACCAAATCGGAGGAGGAAGGCAACTTAGGCAAGGGCACCAAATGGACTATTTTGGAAAAACGATCACACACCACCCAGATGACAGACATTCTCTGAGATACTGGAAGATCCGAAATAAAATCCATGGAAATGTGCGTCCAAGGCCTCTTCGGGACAGGCAAAGGCAAAAGAAACCTGCTGGCACGAGAACAGCAAGGCTTAGCCCGAGCACAAATCCCACAGGACTGCACAAAGGAACGTACATCCCGCGACAAGGAAGGCCACCAGAAGGTCCTAGCCACCAAATCTCTGGTACCAAAAATCCCAGGATGACCTGCCAACACCGAAGAATGAACCTCGGAAATAACTCTGCTGGTCCATCTATCAGGGACAAACAGTCTCTCTGGTGGGCAACGGTCAGGTCTATCCACCTGAAATTTCTGCAGCACTCGTTGCAAATCTGGGGAAATGTCAGACAAAATCACTCCCTCCTTGAGAATACCAGCCGGCTCTGAAACTCCCGGAGAGTCAGGCTCGAAGCTCCTAGAAATAATAATAATAATCTTTATTTATATAGCGCCAACATATTCCGCAGCGCTTTACAGTTTAACAGTTTCAAACACAACAGTCATAGGTAACAATGTTAACAATACAGCAATAAAGCAAAATATGACAACCCTGCTCGTGAGAGCTTACAATCTACAATAGAAAGAGCATCAGCCTTCACGTTCTTCGAACCAGGCAGGTACGAGACCACAAAATCGAAACGGGAGAAAAACAACGACCAACGAGCCTGTCTAGGATTCAGCCGTTTGGCAGACTCGAGATAAATCAGATTCTTGTGATCAGTCAAGACCACCACACGATGCTTAGCTCCCTCGAGCCAATGTCGCCACTCTTCAAATGCCCACTTCATAGCCAACAACTCCCGATTACCAACATCATAATTCCGCTCGGCAGGCGAAAACTTTCTTGAAAAGAAGGCACAAGGCTTCATCACAGAGCCATCAGAGCCTCTCTGCGACAAAACAGCCCCTGCTCCAATCTCAGAAGCATCCACCTCGACCTGAAAAGGAAGAGAGGTATCAGGCTGGCGTAAGACTGGAGCTGAAGAAAACCGGCGCTTCAGCTCCTGAAAGGCTTCCACAGCCGCAGGAGACCAATTAGTCACATCAGAACCCTTCTTGGTCAAATCCGTCAAGGGCTTAACCACGCCAGAAAAATTAGCGATGAAGCGACGGTAAAAATTAGCAAAACCCAAGAACTTCTGAAGACTCTTAACAGATGTAGGCTGAGTCCAGTTATGAATAGCCTGGACCTTGACTGGGTCCATCTCAATAGTAGAAGGCGAAAAAATAAAACCCAAAAAGGAAACCTTCTGTACTCCGAAGAGACATTTTGAGCCCTTCACAAATAAAGCATTAGCACGCAGGATCTGAAACACCATCCTGACCTGCTTCACATGGGACTCCCAATCATCAGAAATGACCAAAATGTCATCCAGATACACAATCATAAATGTATCCAGATATTCTCGGAATATGTCATGCATGAAGGACTGAAACACCGAAGGAGCATTAGAGAGTCCAAAAGGCATCACCAAGTACTCAAAATGGCCCTCGGGCGTATTAAATGCTGTTTTCCATTCATCCCCCTGCTTAATACGCACAAGGTTATACGCACCACGAAGATCTATCTTGGTGAACCAACTGGACCCCTTAATCCGAGCAAACAGATCAGACAATAATGGCAAAGGATACTGAAATCTGACCGTGATTTTATTTAGAAGACGGTAATCTATACAAGGTCTCAGAGAACCATCCTTTTTGGCCACGAAAAAAAAACCTGCACCAAGAGGGGATGAGGATGGGCGAATATGTCCCTTCTCCAAAGACTCCTTTATGTAACTCCGCATCGCGGCATGTTCTGGTATAGACAAATTAAAAAGTCGTCCCTTAGGGAACTTACTACCAGGAATCAAATTTATAGCACAATCACAATCCCTATGAGGAGGCAGGGCACCGGATCTGGGCTCATTAAATACATCCTGGTAGTCTCAGGGACCTCAGAAGGAGTAGAAGAAGCAATCGACACCAAAGGAGCATCGCCATGAATTCCCTGACAACCCCAACTTGACACAGACATAGCTTTCCAATCCAAAACTGGATTATGAGCCTGCAACCATGGTAGACCCAAAACGACAACATCATGCAAATTATGCAGCACGAGAAAGCGAATCACCTCCTGATGTACAGGAGTCATGCACATGGTCACTTGAGTCCAATACTGAGGCTTATTCTCAGCCAATGGTGTAGCATCAATTCCCCTCAGTGGAATAGGGAATTCCAAAGGCTCCAGGACAAAACCACAGCGCCTAGCAAACAAAAAATCCATCAGATTCAGGGCAGCACCTGAATCCACAAAAGCCATAACCGAATAAGATGACAAGGAACAAATTAAAGTAACAGACAAAATGAATTTAGGCTGTATAGTACCAATGGTGACAGGTTTAGCAATTTTTTGTAAGCGCTTAGAGCATGCTGAGATAACATGAGCAGAATCACCACAGTAAAAGCACAACCCATTTTGACGTCTATGACTTTGCCGCTCAATTCTAGTCAGAATTCTGTCACATTACACTGACACAGGTCTCTGTTCAGAAAACACCGCCAGAGGATGCGCAGATTTGCGCTCCCGCAAACGCCGATCGATCTGAATGGCCAAAGCCATTGAATCACTCAGACTTGTAGGCGTGGGAAACCCCACCATAACATCCTTAATAGCTTCAGAAAGACCTTTTCTGAAATTTGCAACCAGGGCACACTCATTCCATTGAGTAAGCACCGACCATTTCCTAAATTTTTGACAATACACCTCTACTTCATCCTGACCTTGAGAGAGGGCCAGCAAAGCTTTTTCTGCCTGATTCTCAAGATTAGGTTCCTCATAAAGCAGTCCAAGCGCCAGAAAAAACGCATCCACATTCAGCAATGCAGGATCCTCTGGCGCCAGAGAGAAAGCCCAATCTTGAGGGTTGCCGCGTAACAAAGAGATAACAATTTTAACTTGCTGAGCGGAATCACCAGAGGAACGAGGTCTCAAAGACAGAAATAATTTACAATTATTCCTAAAATTCAGAAACCTAGATCTATCTCCAGAAAACAACTCAGGAATAGGTATCTTAGGCTCAGACATAGGGCTATGAAAAACAAAATCCTGAATGTTTTGCACCCTTGTAGCAAGATGATCCACCCTAGAAGTCAGACTCAGAATATCCATGTCTGCAGCTGAGCTCAAAACCACCCAGAGATTAAGGGGATGAGAGAAGCTGGACAGACTGCAGCAAAGGAAGAGAAAAAAAAAAATTGTACTCAGGAGTTCTCTTATCCCACTTCTGCGATGCATGAAACACTTTTTGGCCTGCTGTACTGTTATGATCCCAGTGGCAGGGGATCACAGGAATCACTAGCTAAGTTACAGAACGTAGAACAAGCTCTAGGGAGGTGGAAACTGGGCTGACCGCAAACCTGATCCTAACCAAACACACTAAAGGTAGCCGGTGAACGTGCCTAAAATCCTAGACGTCCCGACGCAGCCTGAGGAACTGGCTACCCCTAGAGAGAAAGAAAGACCTCACTTGCCTCAAGAGAAATTACCCCAAAGATATAGAAAGCCCCCAACAAATAATAATGGTGAGGTAAGGGGAAATCACAAGCTGGACTAGAAACATGATGAACACTGATGATCAAAAAATGAACAAACGGAAACTTAGCTTCTCTTGAAGAGACAGGTAGCCGGGTAGTCAGAAGGAATCAGAATAGCACTGAATACATTGACAGCAGGCATGGACTGATAGTCCAGGTGAGCTAAATAAGAAACCAACCCACCTATAATGAGACAGCTGATGCCAGCCACAGACCTGCAGAAAGAGCACTCACACAGTACCACTTGTGACCACAAGAGGGAGCCCAGAAATAGAGTTCACAACAGTTCGTGCCTTCCATGTGACTCACCCTGATCGCCCTGGGGGTTTTGATGAGGGTTCGGTGACCCCTCCTCAAGGGGGGGGGTACTGTTGTGAACTCTGTTTTCGGGCTCCCTCTTGTGGTCACAGGTGGTACTGTGTGAGTGTTGTTTTTGGGCTCCCCCTGGTGGCTCTGTTTGTTATCCTGCGGGCCTGTGGCTGGATCAGCTGTCTCGTTATCCACTAGGGAGGTTTCCTATTTAGCTCTTCTACACCTTCACTTGTTGCCTGCTGTCGATGTATTCAGTGCTATTCTGATTACTCCTGACTATCTTCGTTTTCTGTCTCTTCATGAGAAGCTAAGTTTCTGTTTGATTATTTTTTGCTCATCAGTCTGCAATATGATTTCTGTGTATGATGAGTTTAGTCCAGCTTGCTAATATGTGATTTCTTGCTGCTGGTAAGCTCTGGGGTACGGAGTTGCTTCCCCCGCACCGTTAGTTGGTGCGGGGGCTCGAGCGATCTCTGCGTGGATATTTTGTATAGGGTTTTCTATTGACCGCACAGTTCCCTTCCTATTTTCAGCTATCTAGTGTTAGCGGGCCTTATTTGCTAAATCTATTTCATCTCTACGTTTGTGCCTTCCCCTTAACTCACCGTTAATATTTGTGGGGGCTTTTCTATATCTTTGGGGTCATTTCTCTGAGGCAAGTGAGGTCTTTACTTTCCCTCTAGGGATAGTCAGTTTCTCAGTTTCTGAAGAGACGTCTAGGGTTTCCAGGTAATGTTCCACGGCTACCTATAGTTGTGTGCGGATAGGATCAGGTTGCGGTCAATCCAGTTACCACTTCCCCAGAGCTAGTCGTCAGTTTATTTGCTTAGCTAGTCAGACTTGCGATCCTTGCCTCTAGGATCATAACAGGTAACTACACCTCCAGCAGAGGACGGTCAATGTGGTAACTCTACCGCTAGTGGGGGACTGTCACTGTGGTAACTACACCGCCAGCAGAGGTCGGTCACCATGGTAACTATACCACCAGAGGGGGACGGTCACCGTGATAAATACACTGCCAGCGGAGGCTGTGAGATGAGGAGATGCTGTACATCCCTGTTGCTATAGCCCCTTCCAAGGAGAGCTACCGTATTTTTCTAACTATAAGATGCACTTTTTTCCTCCCAAATTTGTGGAGAAAAGTGGGGACTGCGTCTTATAGTCCGGATATACCGGCTCTGTCTGTGGTGGGGAGCGGTTTTGGCAGAGCAGCAGGTCACAGAGGCAGGAGCCAGCGGATACGGCTAACTCCTGTGCCCGCTGCTAAAGAGAAATGAATATTCACTGCATTCCATGTCCATGGTCGTGGAGGACAATGAATATTCATTTCTTGTTGGCATCCTAGTATGATTGGTCTCATCTTGTTCCTAGTATGCATGGCCCCATCAGGAAAGAGTAAAAAAACAAACCATTACACTTCCTTCATCCGCTCCCTCGCAGCGTCCTGCTCCGGTGCCAGCAGCGCTTAATGCTTGTAAGCAGCACATGGCAGGGGCGTGACTGCCGGCAGCAGCAGGAAGGCTCCGGCTGATACTGCGCGCTACTGAAGAGCAATGAATACTCACTGCTCTCTGCGATGAACAGTCCCGGTGAGTATTCCGGCAGCTGTGCTCTGCTTGTGACGTCCCTGCCATGTGCTGCTTACAAGCATTAATCAGCTGCTGGCAACGAAGTAGGAATCGTGATCCACTCACCGCTATTAACTAGTTAAATGCTGCTGTCAAACGCTGACAGCGGCATTTAGCAAGCGATTCTGGTCATCCGTCACATGATCGGGGGTCATTGGTGTGTCGGCATGACAACCAGAGGTCTCCCTCTATGGTTCTTGATGCGGGATTGCTATGAGCGCCACCCTGTGGTCAGCGCTCATAGCAAGTCTGTAATTCCGCTACATAGGAGCGATCTGAGCATCACCTCTATGTAGCAGAGCCGATTGGGTTGTGGCAGCTTCTAGCCTCCCATGGAGACTATTGAAGTATGGCAAAAGTAAAAAAATGTTTTTAAAAATATGAAATAAAAAAATATACAAAAGTTCGAATCGCCCCCCTTTCGCCCCATTCAAAGACCCCCCCCCTCAAAAAAAAAAATCAAATCTACACATATTTGGTATCAATGCATTCAGAATCGCCCGATCTATCAATAATAAAAAAGGATTAACCTGATCGCTAAACGGCGTAGAGAGAAAAACATTCAAAACGCCAGAATTACGTTTTTTTGGTCACCGCGACATTGCATTAAAATGTAATAACGGGCGATCAAAAGATCGTATCTGCACCGAAATGGAATCATTAAAAACGTCAGCTCAGTCCACAAAAAAATAAGCCCTCACCCGACCCGAGATCATGAAAATGGAGACGCTACGGGTATCGGAAAATGGCACAATTTATTTATTTATTTTTCTAGTAAAGTTTGGAATTTTTTTTTCACCACTTAGATAAAACGTAACCTAGACATGTTTGGTGTCTATGAACTCGTAGTGACCTGGAGAATCATAATGGCAGGTTAGTTTTAGCATTTAGTGAACCTAGCAAAAAAGCCAAACAAAAAACAAGTGTGGGATTGCACTTTTTTCCATTTCACCGCACTTGGAATGTTTTTCCCATTTTCTTTTACACGACATGGTAAAACCAATGGTGTCGTTCAAAACTACAACTCGTCCCGCAAATAATAACCCCTCACATGGCCATATGGCCGGGAAAATAATAAAGTTATGACTCTGGGAAGGAGGGGAGCGAAATACGAAAAACCGGAAGAAGCTCCAGTCATGAAGGGGTTAAGTAGCAAATTGTCTCCGTCACTAAGGGGTTAACATCCCCAACACTGAGGAGCCGCAGTCACATGGAGCAGGAGCCTCCACAGGAACAGCTCTGATCTCACCCCACACTCTCCTCTCACAGATTTACCACAAGCACCAAAACTCCACCAAACCCTCCTGTAATCTCACCGGAATGGCGGGAAATCTGCTGCTGGCTGACACCAGAGAACACGAGCTGCACACAACCAGGACGGAGCTGCTGCACTGAGAGCTGAAGGACCTGTGGTGACGTCACCGTCATGTGACCAGGGGGCGGGGCTCAGGACGGAAGTGGTGAAGGACCTGTGGTGATGTCACTGTCATGTGATAAGGGGGCGGGGCTCAGAAGAGAAGCAGTGATACTGGTGAACCAGTCATGTGACAATAGTGACATCACCAAGCTCCTCCCGCTCTTCCAGTGTAGACACTTCTTTCTTGTTCTGTCTCTTGTGAGAGTCCCGATGCCGGCTCAGCGGTGACAGGAGGAGAATGGAGGAGATTCCGGCAGCTCCGGTGTAGACGGCTCAATGGTGACAGGAGGAGAATGGAGGAGATTCCGGCAGCTCAGGTGTAGACGGCTCAGCAGTGACAGGAGGAGAATGGAGGAGATTCCGGCAGCTCCGGTGTAGACGGCTCAATGGTGACAGGAGGAGAATGGAGGAGATTCCGGCAGCTCCGGTGTAGACGGCTCAGCGGTGACAGGAGGAGAATGGAGGAGATTCTGGCAGCTCCGGTGTAGACAGCTCAATGGTGACAGGAGGAGAATGGAGGAGATTCTGGCAGCTCCGGTGTAGACGGCTCAGCGGTGACAGGAGGAGAATGGAGGAGATTCCGGCAGCTCCGGTGTAGACGGCTCAGCGGTGACGGGAGGAGAATGGAGGAGATTCCGGCAGCTCCGGTGTAGACGGCTCAGCGGTGACAGGAGGAGAATGGAGGAGATTCCGGCAGCTCCGGAGTAGACGGCTCAGCGGTGACAGGAGGAGAATGGAGGAGATTCCGGCAGCTCCGGTGTAGACGGCTCAGCGGTGACAGGAGGAGAATGGAGGAGATTCCGGCAGCTCCGGTGAAGACGGCTCAATGGTGACAGGAGGAGAATGGAGGAGATTCCGGCAGCTCCGGTGTAGACGGCTCAATGGTGACAGGAGGAGAATGGAGGAGATTCCGGCAGCTCCGGTGTAGACGGCTCAATGGTGACAGGAGGAGAATGGAGGAGATTCCGGCAGCTCCGGTGTAGACGGCTCAGCGGTGACAGGAGGAGAATGGAGGAGATTCCGGCAGCTCCAGTGTAGACGGCTCAGCGGTGACAGGAGGAGAGTGGAGGAGATTCCGGCAGCTCCAGTGTAGACGGCTCAGCGGTGACAGGAGAAGAATGGAGGAGATTCCGGCAGCTCCGGTGTAGATGCAGCGCCCCAGAGTTCTGGTCGTTGCAGTACTGTGGCTCCGCCACTATGGGGAGCTATGGTGCGTCCGATGGCACTGAAGGAGTTCATCTGATCAGGTATCACACACACCAATACATTTCACCGCCGGGCCTCCAGGGGGAGCTAAGGGTTCTATTTACTAGGCCACTCTCCACTTACAGGTAAAACTGGGGGTCAGGCAGGAAGTTAGGGAGAAAGCTGACTGGGTTGGAACCAGGCAACACCTTGTGGCAGAGGGTGTTGTTGGGGAAGATACAGTAGGGTCTCTGTCAGGGGTGGGATCCTGACAGAGGCTTGGCAACAAGAACGAACGTAACGGGACCGCGCCTGCACTGAGAAGCGGCGGTGCCCTAAGGAAGGACTAGAAGAGAGATATATTGTGCTGAGTGAGAAACGAGATCGAAGCAATAGGAGAATACCAGTAGGGGTGATGCTGTGAGGAGGCAACATCCTACTGAGGCGCATTACCGGTGGCCGGAACGCCGAGGGAGTATTTCAATAGACAGCTTCAAGCAATACTCTAAACAGCGGCAGGACAGTCAGTCTCAGGCGGGCTGTCTCACCTAAATCACCTATGAAGTCTTGGGAGGCAATTGCGGGAGAGGGGCGTCTCTAGGGTCCCGGAAGAACTCCAGGCCTACCCGACAAACGGGTGCCGTTCTAACTGTAACATCAGGAAGGGACGGAAGATTAGCAGAAGATCAGTTAATCGAGTTGTTGTGAGGGAACACGAGAAACAGACACAACAGTTGTGGGGTACTTTCCGTAAGCATAGCAGGGAAGGACTACAACACATAGCGCTAAGAAGGAAGGCACTGATTTCCACCTGTGAAGTGAACTCTGGAGGTGCCATTGGACCGGCCGGACTTGCGCAGCCTGGTGAACCATATTCTGGACTGAGGACTCAGAGATCTCCAGTAAAGAGACTGCAACCTGGTGTCCTCGTTATTTACCGCGACCTGCACCCCACAACTGCACCGCTACACCACCACTTATTGCACCGGACGTCCCCCACTGACGGACAGGGCCACGGACCGGGTCTAGCCACCGTGACAACCCCAGGACTGAGACCCAGAGGCCCGGCTCCGGGTACCCCTCGGCCCTGCGGCGGTGTGGGGGCGCTCCAAACTTGGCGTCACGAACAGGATCTACTTAAGCCTGAAGAATCGGGTCATGTGTGCCTTGGAACTGTGATTTATTGTGCTTGGACTGTGCTTTATTGAGAGACTGTGTATTGCTCTTTGCTGGGAGAGGTTCCCGCCAAAAGCCGCCGCCATTGCTACATTGGAGAAGAAGGAGGGCGTGCTATGGGAGGAGACTACCAGAGTGGCGCGAGAAATGGCTACCGCCCCCTGTGCTTCTGGCTGCAAAGTGAGGACCTGCCCTCAAGCAGAGGACAACCCCCTGATTTGCAACGGCAGGAGACGGAGAAGCCCGGCCCTGGAGAAATGGCGGAGTCCGATGCATGCATTGCCGCCGATCAGCAGATCATGACGGAGAACAACGAGTGCCTGAACGGAGAAGGAGTAATCCCGGCTTGCCCTCGTTCACCGGAGGCGGACCCGTGTCCCCTGCAGCCGGAGGATCCGAAGCCCCTGGGACAGACAACGGAGCTGAGTCCACCAATCCCGACCTCGGAGCCGGAGGGGGAGGAGCTGCGGTCTGAGCTGCAGCCGACTCCAGCGTTCTTGTCAGCGGACCGGATCGACATCGGTGGAACCACATCAGGCGCAGGTACGGAAGACACCCCTGCCTCCACGCTCGATCCCGCTCCCGCGACCGATCCTCCCCGCAACAGTAATCCTTCGTTCACAATCGAGCGGGTGGTCCTCGCCCCCGGTGCGATGGGGAAGTTGTTACCGCCACTACCAACCAAGTGGGGGGAGCCCATAGAGATGGGCCCGGACGGAGTGATGTTCCGGTGGGACACCCCCTGGGTTGAGCAGGATGGGGTTCCAGTGGATGGTCTCACCATTGCCATACTTACCTGGGACCAGTATAATCAATGCGTGTTCTAGCATTGGAAACAGCGAGGTGAAGTTGAAAAACGGGAGACGCAACGCAGGAAGTTTATATATGGTGGGAAGGACGTGGTAAGGCGGGGAACTGTGTCGGCCTTCTACCCAAGGAAAGGATGGGGCTCTATACAGGAACTAGGCCTATCGACTGACGTCTTCGTTGCTAGTTACGACGTGGAAACTCCCTGCTGTGATCGGGATGGCGAACCATTGCGGGAGGGAGATCAGGTGACGTACACCCGTCACCAGAACGCACAAGGGTGGCGTGCCCGGAATGTTCAGCGATGCAAGCCTGAGAGAGCGTCACCTGCGGCCCCAATCATGGTTGATCCAGGTTTGCCAGATCTCGTTACTGTCACCACTGTACGTCTTGTGGTAGCTCCCGAACTTGCCAGCAGGGTCAGTCTTCAAATTCAAACACCGGGTGACCTGGTGGTCCCTGCGGGGCCTGCCGCCGGAATCCGGGCCACAGTAGTCGGGGCCCAAGGGCCAAGGCCACCTGAAGAAGAATAAACCTCGGAAACCTGAAATATGTAAATAGTTCTCCATTTAACTGTTTGTCTACTGTTTGCTGCTGAACCCGTCCAGGGTTAATTCTTTATGGATCCCTCTGCTGACCCGGGATCCCTGTTATTTGTTTACTTTTCTTCAAGTTTGCACAAGTTGAAAGAACTGCTGTAATCATGGGCCGTGCGTGATACAAACTTTTTGTAAATAGTTTGCACCTTCTTAAAGGCGCTTCCTACTGGTTTTACTTAAAGACTCTTTGCGAAGATACCGTACCGGAACCTTTTGCTGAGCATGGACTGGTAGTCTGAGAAGACGAACTACCTCAGAAAGACTTGATCCCCTCTTAAAGGGGATGCCAAAAGTGTACTTATGAGTGATACTGTTTTAGAACAGTAATGTGATGACAATGCTTAAAGTGAAAATGATAATGTTTACATGTAGAAGTTGTATGTATTGGTCTAGTTACTTGTACAAGAAATCTTGATAATGTTCTTTAGAAGGAAGTGTGAGAGCTAAAAGAAAGGTGCAGTAGGCCCGTAGGGGTAGACATAGTGTCCTGCATAGTCGGTAGTAGGAAAGTAAAGATGGGATTTAATGTTCTAGAAAATGTTTGATAATGTTGATAAGCAATGGGGATAGAAGGTAAACCCTGAGTCCTCCATAGAAAGTTAGTTATTGTAAAAGAAAGAGTTAATAATGTGTTACAGAGGACAGAAAGTGAACCCGTAGGGGTTAGGTAGTGAGTCCTCCTAGGAGCCATATGTAGATGGCTCAGTGCTTCCAAAACTGAAAGAATGTTATGATCTGTACTGTGTATAGAAGTAGAAAAGGCAGTAGGTCCTGGCTGAACGGGACGGTCCTGTAACAGAAAGGAGAGGCAGTAGGTCTGGTGCCGATAGGACAGGCGGTCCTGCAGATTAAAGAAGGAGAATGAGAAAGTTAAATTACCTTATAATGTGATTATAGGAAGGTCTTTAGTGGATAAAGAGTGTATGTCCTTAAAGGCGATTGTTAAATTATTGTTCAACAATTTTGCACTTAGTAGAATACCCGGTTGGGTAACAGGAGTTATTTATAGCCTGTAATTTATAATGTTAACCATGTTTGTAACGTTCAAGTGTCCTCACCTCCCATAAAGGGAAGCATGTTCAAGTATACTTATGTTATTGCACTCAAACAAAATTGTATGTCTTTTTGCTAACTTATATTGTTGTTTTTCTTCCCAGTCCCGGAGTACTGTGTTTAACCAGGGGGGAGTGCAGCGCCCCAGAGTTCTGGTCGTTGCAGTACTGTGGCTCCGCCACTATGGGGAGCTATGGTGCGTCCGATGGCACTGAAGGAGTTCATCTGATCAGGTATCACAGACACCAATACATTTCACCGCCGGGCCTCCAGGGGGAGCTAAGGGTTCTATTTACTAGGCCACTCTCCACTTACAGGTAAAACTGGGGGTCAGGCAGGAAGTTAGGGAGAAAGCTGACTGGGTTGGAACCAGGCAACACCTTGTGGCAGAGGGTGTTGTTGGGGAAGATACAGTAGGGTCTCTGTCAGGGGTGGGATCCTGACAGAGGCTTGGCAACAAGAACGAACGTAACGGGACCGCGCCTGCACTGAGAAGCGGCGGTGCCCTAAGGAAGGACTAGAAGAGAGATATATTGTGCTGAGTGAGAAACGAGATCGAAGCAATAGGAGAATACCAGTAGGGGTGATGCTGTGAGGAGGCAACATCCTACTGAGGCGCATTACCGGTGGCCGGAACGCCGAGGGAGTATTTCAATAGACAGCTTCAAGCAATACTCTAAACAGCGGCAGGACAGTCAGTCTCAGGCGGGCTGTCTCACCTAAATCACCTATGAAGTCTTGGGAGGCAATTGCGGGAGAGGGGCGTCTCTAGGGTCCCGGAAGAACTCCAGGCCTACCCGACAAACGGGTGCCGTTCTAACTGTAACATCAGGAAGGGACGGAAGATTAGCAGAAGATCAGTTAATCGAGTTGTTGTGAGGGAACACGAGAAACAGACACAACAGTTGTGGGGTACTTTCCGTAAGCATAGCAGGGAAGGACTACAACACATAGCGCTAAGAAGGAAGGCACTGATTTCCACCTGTGAAGTGAACTCTGGAGGTGCCATTGGACCGGCCGGACTTGCGCAGCCTGGTGAACCATATTCTGGACTGAGGACTCAGAGATCTCCAGTAAAGAGGTAAAGAGACTGCAACCTGGTGTCCTCGTTATTTACCGCGACCTGCACCCCACAACTGCACCGCTACACCACCACTTATTGCACCGGACGTCCCCCACTGACGGACAGGGCCACGGACCGGGTCTAGCCACCGTGACAACCCCAGGACTGAGACCCAGAGGCCCGGCTCCGGGTACCCCTCGGCCCTGCGGCGGTGTGGGGGCGCTCCATAGACGGCTCAGCGGTGACAATAGGAGAATGGAGGAGATTCCGGCAGCTCCGGTGTAGACGGCTCAATGGTGACAGGAGGAGAATGGAGGAGATTCCGGCAGCTCCAGTGTAGACGGCTCAGCGCTGACAGGAGAAGAATGGAGTAGATTCCGGCAGCTCCGGTGTAGACGGCTCAGCGGTGACAGGAGGAGAATGGAGGAGATTCCGGCAGCTCCGGTGTACAGGGCTCAGTGGTGACAGGAGGAGAATACAGGAGATTCCGGCACCTCCGGTGTAGACGGCTCAGCGGTGACAGGAGGAGAATACAGGAGATTCCGGCACCTCCGGTGTAGACGGCTCAGCGGTGATGGGAGGAGATTCTGGCAGTTCCGGTGTAGACGGCTCAACGGTGACAGGAGGAGAATGGAGGAGATTCCGGCAGCTCTGGTGTAGACGGCTCAGCGGTGACAGGAGGACAATGGAGGAGATTCCGGCAGCTCCGGTGCAGACGGCTCAGCGGTGACAGATTGAGAATGGAGGAGATTCAGGCAGCTCTGGTGTAGATGGCTCAGCGGTGACAGGAGGAGAATGGAGGAGATTCCGGCAGCTCCGGTGCAGATGGCTCAGCGGTGACAGGCGGAGAATGGAGGAGATTCCGGCAGCTCCGGTGTAGACGGCTCAGCGGTGACAGGAGAATGGAGGAGATTCCGGCAGCTGCGGTGCAGACGGCTCAGCGGTGACAGGAGGAGAATGGAGGAGATTCCGGCAGCTCCGGTGTAGACGGCTCAGCGGTGACAGGAGAACAATGGAGGAGATTCCGGCAGCTCCGGTGCAGACGGATCAGCGGTGACAGGAGGAGAATGGAGGAGATTCTGGCAGCTCCGGTGTAGACGGCTCAGTGGTGACAGGAGGAGAATACAGGAGATTCCGGCAGCTCCGGTGGAGATGGCTCAGCGGTGACGGGAGGAGAATGGAGGAGATTCCGGCAGCTCAGGTGTAGATGGCTCAGCGGTGACAGGAGAAGAATGGAGGAGATTCCGGCAGCTCCGGTGTAGACGGCTCAGCGGTGACAGGAGGAGAATGGAGGAGATTTCAGCAGCTCCGGTGTAGGCGGCTCAGCGGTGACAGGAGGAGAATGGAGGAAATTCCGGCAGCTCCGGAGTAGATAGCTCAGCGGTGACAGGAGGAGAATGGAGGAAATTCCGGCAGCTGCGGTGTAGATGGCTCAGCGGTGACCGGAGGAGATTCCGGCAGCTCCGGTGTAGACGGCTCAGAGGAGACAGGAGAAGCATGGAGGAGATTCCGGCAGCTCCGCTGTAGACGGCTCAGCGGTGACAGTAGGAGAATGGAGGAGATTCTGGCAGCTCCGGAGTAGATAGCTCAGCGGTGACAGGAGGAGAATGGAGGAGATTCCGGCAGCTCCGGAGTAGACGGCTCAGCGGTGACAGGAGGAGAATGGAGGAGATTCCGGCAGCTCCGATGTAGACGGCTCAGCGGTGACAGGAGAATAGAGGAGATTCTGGCAGCTCCATTGTAGATGGCTCGGGTGACAGGAGAATGGAGGAATGCGACGCCAGGGAGCCATGCCGGACGCGTACCTGCGACACCCATTAGACCGGACCGCCCTGCAGGTGAGTTTGATAAAAGTTATTCTTCTTATCTTTCAGGTCGGATCGGGGGCTTTTCTACAGCATTATAGATTGCCGTATATCAGCCCTGAAAGGCGGTGGCCGTATCTTATATCAGCAAAACCTGCTGACAGGTTCGCATTAAATAATATCTTCAGTGACCAGTCGCCACCAGAAGTCACATAATAAGTATATTGCGTCCACCTGGGCATAATTTGTTCTCAGTATAGCTACAGCTGTTTTGTGAAGGCCTCAGAGGTGTGAGAACATTAGGGATTAAACTGCGTCATGAAAACCAAGGAGCGCACCACACAGGTCAGGGTTAAAGCTGTGAAGCGTACAGCAGAGTTAGGTTATAAAAAATAGCCCAAGCTCTGAACATCTCACAGAGCACTGCTCAAACCATCATATAAAAATGGCACAACTGCAAACCCACAAAGACATGGCCGTCCACCTGAACTCACATCCAAAGCAAGGAGAGCACTAATGAATAAAGTAGCCAGGAGTCCCATGGTCGCTGGAGGAGCTGCAGTAAGCCACAGCTCAAGGAAGGGAATCTGTCCACAGGACAACTATTAGGTCACGTTGACATATTCAGTAATTGGTCATTATTTTACCTCAGTATTTGCAAACCAAAACCTGGAGTGGGTGAAAAATGCTGAAGTGGTGACGTGTTTCTATTATACTTTTCCTCTATTTGTTCGATTCTTGATATTGGCTTACAAATCCTGAGGTAATATACTGAACGTGTCTTTAGACATATACTCCACAAATCTGTTTTTCATGGGAGAAAAAGCCGTTTTTGACAGCAAGTCATAAGAAATCCCGTAGCAAAAATACATGTAGGAGACACAGCGAGGACATGGAAGAAAGGGCTCTGGCCAGAGAAGACCAAAGTATAATTTTTGGAGCTAAATCTAAACAGTGTATGGCAGAATACTAACACTGCACATCACCCTAAAAGCACCATCCGCTATATATGGGGTGCAGACTGTATTTGGAGAGTACATACGGTGCAGGCTAAATATGGGGAGTGCATGGTGGGGTAAAGGCTGTGTGGGGAAGACATGGGGTGCAGGCTGTATGTGCGGTGTACATGAGGTGCAGGCTGTGTGTGGTGAGTATATGGGGTGCGGGCTGTGTGATAGAGTGCCACAAAGGAAGGGAAGGTAAGTTCTCAGTGGAGCTGAACATTCAGTATGGGAGGCAGTATATAAGGAGGGACTTTGTGTAGAACCAATATGGAGGGAGTTCAGTGTGAAGCTGGGGTACAGTATGGAGAAGGGGCACTGTTGGGATGGTTACTGCAAATGGGGACAGTGTGGAGGCTATAGTTCATAACCTGGGTATAGTGTGTAGGCCATGGTTAAAGGAGGATGATTTGATAGTTATTCTTCATAAGAAAAGACAGTATAATAGTTTATGGGGAATGGATGGTGTTTTGGTTATAGTATGTATATATGTGTCTTAGTAACCCCTTACACACTATCTCCAGATCTGCCATTTTTTGTCAAAATAAATACTATGCATCGGAGATTAAAAAAAACAACAAAACACAGCCAGTGTATGTCAGTGTACAATTATTGTCTGGTCTTACATGCCCAGTCACAAGTCTTTATTACAACCACAGAGATAAGGAAAGTGGGAACGGCTTCTTACATTACATTACCTAAGAAAGTATTTTAGTTAGGAATAACAAGGTCATAAATTATGGATTCTGCAAAATTTCTTTCAGATTGATTCTACAAAGCTTACTATGCCTTCTGTAACAAAGAAAGCTTAACACACAGACAACGCTATATCAGAGACAAGGCCATGTTATTGCTTTTATCACATTCTTTTCCCTCTCCACTCCTTGTGTACAATCCCCACCCCACAAACTTGCACACCCTCGCAGAAATCTTAAACATCTTGATCTACACTCATTCTCTGAATCCCTCCTCCCTCACAGACATAAGTTCCCTACACAATGCGGATGCTGCTCTATATAACACCACAATAGCTGTAGCTTTGGAATCTGTTGCCCCTCTCACACAATCCAAAGCTCGCAAAATCAACAGACAGCCCTGGCACACCAGCCTGACAAAAGAACTGAGGCGAGCTTCTAGGGTTGCTGAGCCGAGATGGAAAAGATCCCACTCCAACGAGCACTTCATCGCATTCAAACAGTCCCTCACTACTTTCAAGACCACACTCGCCACAGCTAAACAAACCTACTTCTCATCTCTCATATCGTGCCTGTCTCATAACCCTAAACTGTTATTCAACACCTTCAATTCTCTCCTCCATCCCCCAGCACCTCCTCCCTCCCCACTCATCTCAGCTGAAGACTTTGCCTCATTTTTCAAGAAGATTGATAACATCAGAGACAGTTTTGGTCAACAACCCCCAGAGCCCTTCCTCCCAACTTCCCAGCTCTCACCTTCAAAACCAACTTCTTCACCATTACAGAAGATCGACTCTCCACTCTACTCCCAAGATTGCATCTCTGCACTTGACCCGATCCCATCCCACTTCATCCCAAACCTCGCCACAGTCTTCATCCCAACCCTAACCCATCTCTTCAACCTATCGCTAACAATTGGTGTTTTCCCCTCAAGTTGTAAACATGCCTTAATCACACCTGTTACGGAACCCCTTAGCACCCAGATTATGTTGTGCAGTTATATGTATGTATAATAGTTTCCATGTGAGGGGCATGTCCCAAATGCATCAGCCCACAGGCTGCGCCCCTGGGCAGAGGGGACAAGATATCCCCCTTCTGACCTCTCCCACCTTTGTAATTCCCACAGTAAATATCGGCAGGCTCCGGTCCCCTGTGGCTATTGTAATGTATGTCTGGCCTGCCGCTTTTCAATAGGCCTGCCCTCTGTACCTGTGTGATATATACCGTATTCTGTGTCCTGTGAGTAAAGTGTTGTCATACTGGAAGTACGTGGAGAAGCAGGCATATTTTATATGCGCCCATGTAATCAAGGAATTCCAGCCAGCATCCTTCATTCAGACTCGAGCTAAACCAGAGTGGACAGGGTGGTACTAAAGAGGTACTCCAGCACGGGAGACCTTGTTACAACACATATCCTCAAAAAGCCCTCTCTTGACCCATCCTGTTGTGAATTCTGTGTTATGACCCCAATGGCGAGGGTCTCAGAGGAACGTGGAAGTCTGCAGAATACAAAAATCCAGCTCATAGGGCAGTGGTAACTGGGTTGACCATATATCTACTCCTAACGCCAACACTAGAAGTAGCCGGGGATCATTCCTACGTTGATTCTAGATGACACGCGCCAGCTGGAGAATCTAGCTACCCCTAGTAGAGGAAAACAAAGACCTTTCTTGCCTCCAGAGAAGGGGACCCCAAAGCTGGATAGAAGCCCCCCACAAATAATGACGGTGAGGTAAGAGGAAATGACAAACACAGAAATGAACCAGGTTTAGCACAGAGAGGCCCGCTTACTGATAGCAGAATAAAGAAAGGTAACTTATATGGTCAACAAAAACCCTATCAAAATCCACACTGGAAATTCAAGAACCCCCGAACCGTCTAACGGTCCGGGGGGAGAACACCAGCCCCCTAGAGCTTCCAGCAAAGGTCAGGATATAGATTTGGAACAAGCTGGACAAAAATACAAAACCAAAACAAATAGCAAAAAGCAAAAGGCAGACTTAGCTGATATAACTGGAACCAGGATCAGTAGACAAGAGCACAGCAGACTAGCTCTGATAACTACGTTGCCAGGCATTGAACTGAAGGTCCAGGGAGCTTATATAGCAACACCCCTAACTAACGACCCAGGTGCGGATAAAAGGAATGACAGAAAAACCAGAGTCAAAAAACTAGTAACCACTAGAGGGAGCAAATAGCAAATTCACAACAGTACCCCCCCCTTAGTGAGGGGTCACCGAACCCTCATCACGACCACCAGGGCGATCAGGATGAGCGGCATGAAAGGCACGAACTAAATCGGCCGCATGAACATCAGAGGCGACCACCCAGGAATTATCCTCCTGACCATAGCCCTTCCACTTGACCAGGTACTGAAGCCTCCGCCTGGAGAGGCGAGAATCCAAGATCTTCTCCACCACGTACTCCAACTCGCCCTCAACCAACACCGGAGCAGGAGGCTCAGCAGAAGGAACTACAGGCACAATGTACCGCCGCAACAAGGACCTATGAAATACATTGTGAATAGCAAACGACACAGGAAGATCCAGACGAAAAGATACAGGATTAAGGATTTCCAATATCTTGTAAGGCCCAATAAAACGAGGTTTAAATTTGGGAGAGGAGACCTTCATAGGAACAAAGCGGGAAGAAAGCCATACCAAATCCCCAACGCGTAGTCGGGGACCCACACCGCGGCGGCGGTTGGCAAAGCGCTGAGCCTTCTCCTGTGACAACTTCAAGTTGTCCACCACATGATTCCAGATCTGCTGCAACCTATCCACCACAGAATCCACCCCAGGACAGTCAGAAGGCTCCACATGACCCGAAGAAAAGCGAGGATGGAAACCAGAGTTGCAGAAAAAAGGCGAAACCAAGGTGGCGGAACTAGCCCGATTATTAAGGGCAAACTCAGCCAACGGCAAGAATGTCACCCAATCGTCCTGATCAGCAGAGACAAAACACCTCAAATAAGCCTCCAAGGTCTGATTGGTTCGCTCCGTCTGACCATTAGTCTGAGGATGGAAAGCAGACGAAAACGACAAATCAATGCCCATCCTACTACAAAAGGATCGCCAGAACCTGGAAACGAACTGGGATCCTCTGTCTGACACAATATTCTCAGGGATGCCGTGCAAACGAACCACGTTCTGGAAAAACACAGGAACCAGATCGGAAGAGGAAGGCAGCTTAGGCAAAGGAACCAAATGGACCATCTTGGAGAAGCGATCACATATCACCCAGATAACGGACATGCCCTGAGATAGCGGAAGATCAGAAATGAAATCCATGGAGATATGTGTCCAAGGTCTCTTCGGGACAGGCAAGGGCAAGAGCAAACCGCTGGCACGAGAACAGCAAGGCTTAGCTCGAGCACAAGTCCCACAGGACTGCACAAATGACCGCACATCCCTTGACAAGGAAGGCCACCAAAAGGACCTGGCCACCAGATCTCTGGTGCCAAAAATTCCCGGGTGACCTGCCAACACCGAGGAATGAACCTCGGAAATGACTCTGCTGGTCCACTTATCCGGGACAAACAGTCTGTCAGGTGGACAAGACTCAGGCCTATCAGCCTGAAATCTCTGCAACACACGTCGCAGATCCGGAGAAATAGCTGACAAGATAACTCCATCTTTAAGAATACCAACAGGATCAACGACGCCAGGAGCATCAGGCACAAAGCTCCTAGAAAGAGCATCGGCCTTCACATTCTTTGAACCTGGTAAATACGAGACAACAAAATCAAAGCGGGAGAAAAACAATGACCAGCGGGCCTGTCTCGGATTAAGGCGTTTAGCAGACTCGAGATACATCAGATTTTTGTGATCAGTCAAGACCACCACACGATGCTTAGCACCCTCGAGCCAATGACGCCACTCCTCAAATGCCCATTTCATGGCCAACAACTCCCGATTGCCCACATCATAATTTCGCTCGGCAGGCGAAAACTTCCTAGAGAAAAAGGCACAAGGTTTCATAACAGAGCAACCAGGGCCTCTCTGCGACAAAACGGCCCCTGCCCCAATCTCCGAAGCATCCACCTCAACCTGAAAGGGAAGTGAGACGTCAGGCTGGCACAAAACAGGCGCCGAAGTAAACCGGCGTTTCAACTCCTGGAAAGCCTCCACGGCAGCAGGAGCCCAGTTAGCTACATCAGAGCCCTTCTTGGTCATATCCGTCAAAGGTTTCACAATGCTAGAAAAATTAGCGATAAAACGACGGTAGAAGTTAGCGAAGCCCAAGAACTTCTGAAGACTCTTAACTGACGAGGGCTGAGTCCAATCAAGAATAGCTCGGACCTTGACTGGGTCCATCTCCACAGCAGAAGGGGAAAAAATGAACCCCAAAAAGGGAACCTTCTGTACACCAAAGAGACACTTTGAGCCCTTGACAAACAAAGAATTTTCACGCAAAATTTTAAAGACCAACCTGACCTGCTCCACATGCGAATCCCAATTATCAGAAAAAACCAAAATATCATCCAGATAAACAATCAAAAATCTATCCAGATACTTCCGGAAAATGTCATGCATAAAGGACTGAAAAACTGAAGGCGCATTGGAGAGCCCAAAAGGCATCACCAAGTACTCAAAATGACCTTCGGGCGTATTGAATGCGGTTTTCCATTCATCACCTTGCTTAATGCGCACAAGGTTGTACGCACCACGAAGGTCTATCTTGGTGAACCACTTGGCACCCTTAATCCGGGCAAACAAGTCAGACAACAGCGGTAAAGGATACTGAAATTTGACAGTGATCTTATTTAAAAGCCGATAATCAATACAAGGTCTCAAAGATCCGTCCTTTTTTGCCACAAAAAAGAATCCCGCACCAAGAGGGGAAGAAGACGGACGAATATGTCCTTTCTCCAGAGACTCCTTGATATATGAACGCATAGCGGTATGTTCAGGTACCGACAGATTAAACAGTCTTCCCTTAGGAAATTTACTGCCTGGGATCAAATCTATAGCACAGTCACAGTCCCTATGAGGAGGCAGTGCACTGGACTCAGACTCACTGAAGACATCCTGATAATCAGACAAATACTCCGGAACTTCCGAAGGCGTAGAAGAAGCAATAGACACAGGCAGGGAATCCCCATGAATACCACGACAGCCCCAACTTGAGACTGACATAGCCTTCCAGTCCAGGACTGGATTATGGGTCTGTAACCATGGCAGCCCTAAAACAACCAAATCATGCATTTTATGTAAAACCAGGAAACGTATCACCTCGCGGTGTTCAGGAGTCATGCACATGGTAACCTGTGTCCAATACTGCGGTTTATTTGCTGCCAATGGTGTAGCATCAATACCCCTAAGAGGAATCGGATTTTCTAATGGTTCAAGAGTAAAACCACAGCGCTTAGCAAATGAGAGATCCATGAGACTCAGGGCAGCACCTGAATCTACAAACGCCATGACAGGATAAGATGACAGTGAGCAAATCAAAGTTACAGACAGAATAAATTTAGGTTGCAAATTACCAACGGTGACAGGACTAACAACCTTAGCTATACGTTTAGAGCATGCTGAGATAACATGTGTAGAATCACCACAGTAGTAGCACAAGCCATTCCGGCGTCTATGAATTTTCCGCTCATTTCTAGTCAGGATTCTATCACATTGCATTAAATCAGGTGTCTGTTCAGACAACACCATGAGGGAATTTGCGGTTTTTCTATCACATTGCACCGAATTAGGTGTCTGTTCAGACAACACCATGAGGGAATTTGCGGTTTTGCGCTCCCGCAACCGCCGGTCAATTTGAATAGCCAGTGCCATAGTATCATTCAGACCTGTGGGAATGGGAAAACCCACCATAACATTCTTAATGGCTTCAGAAAGGCCATTTCTAAAATTAGCGGCCAGTGCACACTCGTTCCAATGTGTCAGCACGGACCATTTCCGAAATTTTTGGCAATACACTTCAGCCTCGTCCTGCCCCTGAGACATAGCCAGCAAGGCCTTTTCTGCCTGAATCTCAAGATTGGGTTCCTCATAAAGTAAACCGAGCGCCAGAAAAAACGCATCAAGATCAGCCAATGCCGGATCTCCTGGCGCCAGCGAAAAAGCCCAATCCTGAGGGTCGCCCCGTAAGAACGAAATAACAATTTTTACTTGCTGAGCAGAATCTCCAGATGAACAGGGTCTCAGGGACAAAAACAATTTACAATTATTCACGAAATTCCTAAACTTAAACCTGTCTCCGGAAAACAGTTCAGGAATCGGTATTTTAGGTTCTGACCTAGGATTTCTGATAACATAGTCTTGTATGCCCTGCACACGAGTAGCCAGCTGGTCCACACTTGTAATCAAGGTCTGGACATTCATGTCTGCAGCAAGCATAGCCACTCTGAGGTAAAGGGGAAGAAGAAAAAAAAAACTCAGAATCTTCTTTCTTATAATCCCTCTTCTGCATTAAACATTTAATACTGGCCTGGCAAACTGTTATGACCCCAATGGCGAGGGTCTCAGAGGAACGTGGAAGTCTGCAGAATACAAAAATCCAGCTCATAGGGCAGTGGTAACTGGGTTGACCATATATCTACTCCTAACGCCAACACTAGAAGTAGCCGGGGATCATTCCTACGTTGATTCTAGATGACACGCGCCAGCCGGAGAATCTAGCTACCCCTAGTAGAGGAAAACAAAGACCTTTCTTGCCTCCAGAGAAGGGGACACCAAAGCTGGATAGAAGCCCCCCACAAATAATGACGGTGAGGTAAGAGGAAATGACAAACACAGAAATGAACCAGGTTTAGCACAGAGAGGCCCGCTTACTGATAGCAGAATAAAGAAAGGTAACTTATATGGTCAACAAAAACCCTATCAAAATCCACACTGGAAATTCAAGAACCCCCGAACCGTCTAACGGTCCGGGGGGAGAACACCAGCCCCCTAGAGCTTCCAGCAAAGGTCAGGATATAGATTTGGAACAAGCTGGACAAAAATACAAAACCAAAACAAATAGCAAAAAGCAAAAGGCAGACTTAGCTGATATAACTGGAACCAGGATCAGTAGACAAGAGCACAGCAGACTAGCTCTGATAACTACGTTGCCAGGCATTGAACTGAAGGTCCAGGGAGCTTATATAGCAACACCCCTAACTAACGACCCAGGTGCGGATAAAAGGAATGACAGAAAAACCAGAGTCAAAAAACTAGTAACCACTAGAGGGAGCAAATAGCAAATTCACAACATTCTGCTCTTGGGCTCCCTCCGGTGGTTATAAGTGTTAGCGCTGCTGTCTTTGGATCGCAGTCAGGTGTGTCCACTTATTGCAATTTTGACTGGGCTATTTAGTCTTGCTTGACCCTTTAGTCAGTGCCAGTTGTCCATGGTTTTTGGAAGATTCACATCTCTGCCTGGTTTCTCCTGCTATGCTGTCCAAATCTACAAAGATAAGTTCTGGCTTGTTTTTTGCAGTCCACATGCTGTGGGCCTTATAGTTCTGAGCATTTCTATGTTTTTTCTTGTCCAGCTTTGTCTGTGTAAGGATTTATTCAGCCAAGCCGGAATCTGTGGAGATGCAGAAATACCCTCTATATCTTTAGATGTGGAGATTTTGTATTTTCTGCGCTGGATATTTTCTAGTGTTTTAATTCTGACCGCATAGTACTCTGTCCTGTCCTTTTCTATTTAGCTAGAGTGGCCTCCTTTGCTAAATCCTGTTTTCAGTCTGCGTATGTTATTTCCCTCTCCTCTCACAGTCAATATTCGTGGGGGGCTGTCTATCCTTTGGGGATTTTCTCTGAGGCAAGATAGTTTTCCCATTTCTATCTTTAGGGGTATTTAGTCCTCTGGCTGTGTCGAGGAGTCTAGGCCGTGTTAGGTACATCCCACGGCTACTTCTAGTTGCGGTGTTAAGTTCAGGGTCTGCGGTCAGTACAGTTACCACCTTCTCCAGAGTACGTCTCATGCTGCTCCTGGGCCACCAGATCATAACACCATCCTCTGTATCTAGCTATCGCCGTATATCACTTCTTCCCTATGCCTCAAAACTACTGGAACAACACGTCCATCTTGAACTGTCTTCCCATCTCTCTTCTTGCTCCCTCTTCGATCGCGTAGAGTCTGGCTTCCGGTCACACCACTGCACTGAAACAGCCCTAACAAAGGTCACCAATGACCGATTAACCGCCAAGAGCAAGTGACACTATTGTGTCCACCTCCTCCTAGACCTGTCCTCTGCCTTTGACACAGTGGACTATTCCCTATTATTACAGACCCTATCATCTTTTGGCGTCACAGACTTGGCCCTATCCTGGATCTCGTCATACCTAACAGAGTGGACATTCAGCATCTCCCACTCACACACCACCTCCTTACCTCGCCCCCTATCTGTCGGAGTCCCGCAAGGTTCAGTCCTAGGGCCCCTGCTCTTCTCCAGACACACTTTTGGCCTGGGACAGCTCAAAGAATCTCACGGCTTTCAGTATCATTTCTATGTCGCTGACACACAGATCTACATCTCTGGACCAGATATCACCACCCTACTAACCACAGTCCCTCAATGTCTGTCCGCTATTTCATCCTTACTCTCCACTAGATTTCCAAAACTTAACATGGACAAAATTGAATTCATCATCTTTCCCCCATCTCACGAGACCCCCTCAACGAACCTATCCATTACAGTAAACGGCTGCCCACTCTCCCCAGTCCCACAAGCTCGCTGCCTCGGGGTAATCCTTGACACTGATCTCTCCTTCAAACCACATATCCAAGCCCTTTCCACTTCCTGCCACCTTCAACTCAAAAATATTTCATGGATCCGTACATTCCTAAACCAAGAATCTGCAAAAACCCTAGACCATGCCCTCATCATCTCCCGCCTTGACTACTGCAACCTCCTGCTCTGTGGCCTCCCCTCGAACACTCTCACACCCCTCCAATCTATTCTAAACTCTGCTGCCCGACTAATCCACCTGTCCCCCTGCTATTCCCCGGCCTCTCCCCTCTGTCAATCCCTTCACTCCCCATTGCCCAGAGACTCCAGTTCGAAACCCTAACTATGACATGCAAAGCCATCACAACCTGTCTCCTCCATACATCTGTGACCTCGTCTCCCGGTACTTACCTGCACGCAACCTCCAATCCTCACAAGATCTCCTTCTCTACTCCCCTCTTATCTCCTCTTCCCACAATCGCATACATGATTTCTCTCGCGCATCACCCCTACTCTGGAACTCTCTACCACAACATATCAGACTCTCGACTACCATCGAAACCTTCAAAAGGAACCTGAAAACCCACCTCTTCCGACAAGCCTACAACCTGCAGTAACCACCGATCGACAAAACCGCTGCACGACCAGCTCTATCCTCGCCTACTGTATTCTCTCCCATCCCTTGTAGATTGTGAGCGCTTGCGGGCAGGGTCCTCTCTCCTCCTGTACCAGTTATGACTTGTATTGTTTAAGATTATTGTACTTGTTTTTATGTACACCCCTCCTCACATGTAAAGCGCCATGGAATAAATGGCGCTATAATAATAACACTTATGTTAAGTTAATAGTAAAATACAAAATTATTAGAGATATATAGATATTTTTAATTGTCTAAATAATAAAGTATAAATATTTTCCACAACATGTGCTTCAAGCATACTTCGATCACACCCATCGTCAAAAAGCCCTCCCTTGACCCATCCTCTGTGTCTAGCTATTGCCCCATCTCACTTCTCCCCTACGTCTCAAAACTACTGGAAAAACACGTCCATCATCTTGAACTGTCCTCCAACCTCTTCTCCTGCTCCCTCTTTGACCGCTTACAATCTGGCTTCAGACTGCATCATTCCACTGAAACTGCCCTGACTAAAGTCTCTAATGACCTACTAACTGCCAAATCCAAGCGACACTACACTGTCCTCTTCCTCCTGGACCTGTCATCTGCTTTTGACAGTCAACCAGTCCCTATAACTAGACTCTCTCATCTCTTGGCATCACAGATTTGGCCCTATCTTGGATCTCTTCATACCTAACAGACCGAACATTCAGGGTCTCTCACTCGCAGATCACGTCAATATCATCTCTATGCTGATGACACACAGATCTACCTCTCTGGGCACTATATCACCTCATTAGTAACCAGAATCCCACAATGTCTGTCCGATATTTCAGCCTTCTTTGCAAGATTTCTAAAACATAATTCAAGATCTTTCCCCCATCTCACTCAACAGACTTATCCCTTAAAGTCAATGCCTGCCCACTCTCCTCAGTCCCGCAAGCTCGATGCCTCAGGGTAACCCTGGACTCTATAATCTCTCCTTCAAGCCATACAGTCAAGCCCTTCCCACTTCCTGCCAATTTCCAGCTCAAAAATATTTCCCTGATCTGTACATTCCTGCATCAACAATCTGCAAAAACCCAGTCTATGCCCTCATCATTTCTCACCTTGACAACTGCAACCTCCTGCTCTGTGGCCTCCCCTCTAACACTCTTGCACCCCTCCAGTCTATCCTAAACTCCGCTGCCCGACTAATCCACTTGTCTCCCCACTATTCCCCAGCCTTACCTCTCTGTCAATCTCTTCACTGGCTCCCCATTTCCTAAAGGCTTCAGTTCAAAACCCTCACCATGGCATACAAAGCCATCCACAACCTGTGTCCTCCATACATCTGTGACCTGGTCTTCCGGCACTTACCTGCAGGCAACATCCAATCCTCAAAAGATACTCTTCCCATAATTACATACAAGATATTTTCCGTACGTTCCCCCTTCTCTGGAACTCGCTACCACAACATATCAGACTCTCGCCTACCATGGAAACCTTCAGAAGGAAACTGAATACCCACTTCTGGCAGACTTACAACCAGCAGTAACCCTTGTTCTATCATATTGCTGCACGACCAGTTCTGCCCTCACCTACTGTATTCTCGCCCATCTCTTGTAGACTGAGCCCTCGCGGGCAGGGTCCTCTCCTCCTGTACCAGTCAGTGACTCGTATTGTTCATGATTATTGTACTTATTTTTACTATGTATACCCCTCCTCACATGTAAAGCGCCATGGAATAAATGGCGCTATAATAGTAAATAATAATATAAGCTGAGACGGTGAAGAGGCAATATATTATAGGAGACGAGACCATGTATCATAAGAGGGACAGTGTAGATGTAATTTCTTGTGCACGGAGCACAGTGGGGCACTATTATTTATTCAACATTATTATATATAACAATATTTAGGCTTAAAAATTATTTCACCGAACAAACTAATGTTCTGCTAATAGATCGGGTGATTGGCAGCCTGTTTAGATTAGCCGATCGGTATTGATTATCAGCCAGTGTGGATGCACCTTATAGAGTAACTAAATTTTGGGAAGATTTTTATTTTATATTTTACGCAATTTAGTTCTCAGCAAATCGGTGGGGAACCCGGTCCTGAGACCCCACCAATCACTCCAAAGCTGTATCAAAGGTGCGAGGTCAGTAGACAAGCGTACACAGACACAGCGGAGTACAGATACAGTAGAAAGTCACAGCAGAATGGATGTATTCATACATCGGCTAATATCACAGATCTGATAGTGAGATCTGTGACACTCAGAGCAGGGACTATTCTGACCCGATTTGTGACTCAAACTCGGCCATTCAGGTCTATGGGGATCCATGAGGCACAGATGCAGATCGGACACTTCACATATTCTTCCATTTGCCATCACGGATCTGTTGCTTTGTGACAATCTTTAATGAAAATGTGACGGACAAAGGATTTTCTTATTGGCTTTGAAGCGAGGACCCCTCTACACACAGAAGCATCCAGGGTACAACTAGGAGGACACCTAAGAAGATCGGTCTATTTCTCTCAGAATGTAACACACGGATGTGGAAACGTAGCCTTAGACTGTGAGATGAACCTGTTGATATCGGCGGGTGCAGCCTATATTAGTCTAGTGAGTATAAGGGGTTATCCAGGATTAGATCATTGTTTTACCATGCGCCTAAGAACAGGCAACTAGCTGATGTCTCCCAGCACGGGGCTGTCACAGACCGCTCCTGGCGGCGATTCTAAGGCTTCTGTTGATGTCACTTTGAAAAAGCAATGGCTTCTCTTCTGCTTTGTTGACGAATGTGACTGGAAGCCTTTCATTCACCATGAAATCAGCTGTAACACCACATCGATAGAGCAGCACGGAAGAGGAAGAACTGTTAAATTGCTGCGGAGCAGCTGAATCACCGGCAGCAGCGGTCAGTGACCGCTTTGAGCTGGCACCGGACAGAACAGGCAGGAAGTTACCAACTACAGTAGTGTTCAAAATAACAGCAGTCCAATATGACTGACCCGATTAATCACCGTTTTTGGTATAAGTTATATAACATGTCACACACTTTACCAAATGGTGCTGTAGACTGTAAGAAAACCAATGGACTCCGCATTCCTGATCTTCAGGTTTCTGAGTCTCTGTAGTAAAATAATTAAGGGGAAAGCGTTCCCAATAATATCCGTGTGGAGATGAATTACTGAGGTCAATCATTCTGTGAAGAGACAGGTGTGAATCCGGTGGCCCTTATATAAGGGTGAAGCCAGGACATGTTGTACATGCATTTATCCTTGGATGCCTGAGAAATATGAGTCGTTCGAGACATTGTTCAGAAGAACAGCGTACATTAATTGGCGAGGATAAAACTTATAAAGAAGTGCAGACAATGATCTGCTGTTCAGCTACAATGATCTCCAATGCTTTATAATGGAAATCCAAACCGGAGAGATGTGGAAGAAAACGGAAGACGACCATTCTAATGGACGGAAGAATGGCAAAGGCTCAGCCAGTGATCAGCTCCAGGATGATCACAGACAGTCTCACGTTACCAGTGATCGGCTCCAGGATGATCACAGTCTCACGTTACCAATGATCGGCTCCAGGATGATCACAGACCGTCTCACGTTACCAATGATCGGTTCCAGGATGATCACAGACCGTCTCACGTTACCAGTGATCGGCTCCAGGATGATCACAGACCATCTCACGTTACCAGTGATAGGCTCCAGGATGATCACAGACAGCCCCATGTTACCAATGATCGGCTCCAGGATGATCACAGACAGTCTCAAGTCACCTGTGAGGACTGTGACAGAAGACGCCTGTGTGACGCTAATCTCTCTGTAAGAAGTCCCCGCAAAGTCCCACTGCTAATAAAGAGACATATACAGAAATAGATACAATTTGCCAAAGAACACATCAACCGGCCTAAAGAGAAATGGAGAAACATTTTATGGACTGATGAAAGTAAAATTGTTCTTTTTGGGTTCAAGGGCTGCAGTCGTCAGATGACCTCCAAACTTTGCATGCAGCCACAGTGAAGCATGGTCGTGAAGCACCATGATATGGGCAGGTTTCTGCGGAGGCAAACAGGATCATGGGGTGCATTAAAAGAGGTCTGGATACACATGATGAGAGCATTGTATTGCCTCTGTACAAATCCCTAGTTAGACCGCACATGGAGTACTGTGTCCAGTTTTGGGCACCGGTGCTCAGGAAGGATATAATGGAACTAGAGAGAGTACAAAGGAGGGCAACAAAATTAATAAAGGGATGGGAGAACTACAATACCCAGATAGATTAGCGAAATTAGGATTTAGTCTAGACAAAAGACGACTGAGGGGCGATCTAATAACCATGTATAAGTATATAAGGGGACAATACAAATATCTCGCTGAGGATCTGTTTATACAAAGGAAGGTGACGGCACCAGGGGGCATTCTTTGCGTCTGGAGGAGAGAAGGTTTTTCCACCAACATAGAAGAGGATTCTTTACTGTTAGGGCAGTGAGAATCTGGAATTGCTTGCCTGAGGAGGTGGTGATGGCGAACTCAGTCGAGGGGTTCAAGAGAGGCCTGGATGTCTTCCTGGAGCAGAACAATATTGTATCATACAATTATTAGGTTCTGTAGAAGGACGTAGATCTGGGGATTTATTATGATGGAATATAGGCTGAACTGGATGGACAAATGTCTTTTTTCGGCCTTACTATGTTATGTTATGTTACTATGGTGCTGGACCTATTTACCACATACCAGGGATCATAGACCAGTTTGCAGATATTACAATACTTGAAGATGTCATGCTGCCTTACTCTAAAGAGGATATGCCCCTGAAATGAGGGTTTCACCAAAACAACGACCCTAAACACAGCAGTAAACCAGCAAAACTTTGGTTCCAGTCCAACAAGATTGAGGTTATGGAGCGGCCAGCCCAATCCCCAGACATTAATCCAATAGAACACTTGTGGGGCGACATCAAAAATTCAATTTCTGAGGCAAAGCTAACAAATGCTAAATAATTGTGGTATGTATCCAAGCATCCCTGGTTGGAATAACAGGTGACTGGGGCCAGAGGTTGGGTGATGCTATGTAGAACCGCTCATTATACGCATGGCCCACACTATGCAACCATCAGCGAGCTGATCAATCGCGCGATCAAGCGCTTCACCAGCCATCGGAGCTGTGGTACCCACGGCGCTGGATGTGGTTGGTGGCTCTGTAATATGCTTTGTTTTTCGCTTATGTTTTCGGGGTGCCTCTACCACTTCTAGGCATAGTCGCGGTGGGTCATTCAGACGGCTGGTCGAAGGCTGTCCAGCACTTAAATGGAGTATTTCACAATGGTCCGCCGGTACAGGGTTTCCTGCGCCATGCACCACACAGATCGGCGATACCGGGGGTGTTCTAACAACTTCTTTAGCCGACTGTATTGCCGTCCACACTGGTACTGCGCCATTCTCGGAGAGCTGTAGCGGCTGTAGAGGTGCTGGAGGTGTTTTTCTCATGACTTTGCTTTTAGCTGCAGGAAAGATTATACATGTGTCAGATATGTGCGAGACCGCCGCATGTCGCTACGCTTAGCTGCGGAAAAGATTATACATGTGTCAGATATGTGTGGAACCAGGATCTCATTGGAGAAGCACGTGTATCATTGATTGTACAGAGACTGTGCATGTATATCAAAATACACACTTACGGACTAGCGATGTGGGGTGGATGATTGCCGTGGCGGCTTCTGGAGCTTCTGTGAGGTTCTCCATTAGCAGCGGTATATTCTCTTTTGTGAAAATTCTTCTAGGCTTCAGTTTACAAGCTATAAATAAAGATATAGGACTTAGTAGAGGCGCTTGGGGATTTTCTCAGAGTGGTTGTGCAAAAACACGTTTTCATACGATTGCTACCTTTTCCTTTCTTGCTCGCAGTCCCTCGTGGTTTTTTAGGGGCTCTAGAAACAGGGCTGTTTCTCGGTGTGGGGGCCTGGTACCACAGCTCTTCAGCGGACATCTGATTGTGTTCTGAGGTAATTGGTTCTGGAATCAAGTCGATATCTGTAAAGAATTAATATATATTTACACGTCTAAATACTTAAAAGATATTCAGGTCGACATCTGTAAAGAATTAATATATATTTACACATCTAAATACTTAAAAGATATATATATATATATATATATACACACACACAGACACACAACGCACCTATGATGTCTTGCGCCAAATCCCACACCGCTGCGTTAGCTTCATTAGTGTTACTATACTCAGCTCCAGCTGTACCACACTCCAGAGCAGCCACGCTAAGGCTGTTTAAAAAAATCATCGGGGATGGTCCTGATAAGTTCATCTTAAACAAGAAAGAATAAAACAATATAAAAATAATATACAAAACAGCCCTTACTTAGAGTGGCACACTAACAAATGCATTTATATAAAGCTTGAAACATACCTAATAGCGATTCCTCAACTAGGTCGGAAAAAGCCGAAAAATTTTGGGATTCCATCTAAAATAAATTATCTGTGTAAATTTTTGTGCTATCTATATTAATTTTACACAACAGACAAACTCATTTATATACCGCAACAAATAAATTTGCGCCTAGTGTATAAATATGTTTATACTAAGCAAATCATAGGTAATACGGATAAGTCTTTCTATATTAATTTTACAACACAAATATGATTTATACAGTAAAACTATATTATACAGCGCAACTAAATTTACAGCTACTGCATAAATATGTTTATGTTAAACAAAACATGTGTAATAAATAAGTACGCTAGTTTGGGTGTATTAACAGCTATTAACTACTGTATTACACAAATTATGTCATAATAAATATACGGCTAAATTATTAAAACATATAATGCCGCTAACCATCAATATAATACTAACTTATTAAAACAAATAACAACCTTAATTATGGTTTTAGCTATACATAGTTAAATATAATTAAGCATTTGCGAATAATAAGACAAAGTAGAATAATACGGCGCTCTGTATATACTTACATTTAGAATAGCTCAGAGATTAGCCTGGTCTGACTTCTGGTGGATGTCTGGTGTAGTGCAGTGGTACAGACAGCTGTATTTATTCTGAGTGTCAGAAAACAAGCCAACTGTTAACACCCAGAAACACACCCAGTTACGCCCCGCCACACGCCTTCTGTTAACACCCAGAACACAAACAGACAATTATTGCTTGTATTAACTCAATCATGATATAGCCGGATTAAAACTTGAAATTTTATACAATTGAATTTCTGAAAGAAGCAGATGGTTATTGATCGAGACACAATCATTTATTCAATCATGACGACTAAATCGTATGATGCCATATTAGAAAAACAATATTTTACAACCAAGGCCCCCGGATCATTCTGCGGAATTGACAAATTATTTAGAGAGACAAGAGACCGTGGAATAAAGAAATCTGATGTGACTGACTGGTTGAATAAACAAGATGCCTAGACTCTACACAAGCCTTTTAGAAAACGTTTTTTGACAAATAAAATTTACGTCGCGGACATTGATGCGCAGTGGCAAGCGGATCTCGTAAGTTTAATTGACTATTCAAGGGAAAATGATAATGTCAAATACATCCTGACGGTGATTGATACTCTATCGAGATACGCATGGTGCGTGGCCTTATCAAACGAGACCGGTGCAAGTGTAGCCAGATCGTTCGAATTAATATTTCAAAATGATAAACGCATACCGAAGAAATTGCAGACGGATCGCGGCAAAGAATTTATAAATTCACAACTCAAGCAACTATGTAATATGCATAATATTTACCACTTTTTTACCAACAATGATGTGAAGGCATCTATGGTAGAGCGCTTTAATCACACATTTAAAACCCGTATGTGGCGCTATCTTACGAAGCATAATACCTTTAGGTATATTGATATTTTACCGGATTTGGTGCATAGCTACAATCATACTTATCATTCTACCATATGCTGTAGTCCCGCTGAAGTGAGTTCGCAAAACGCGATGCAAATCTGGCGCAATATTTACAGTTCTACTATTACTAATAAACCGATTAAACCGTCTTTAAAGGTTGGAGATCATGTCAGAATATCACGCTATAAGGGAACATTCTGTAAGAGCTATGAGAAAACGTACAGCGAAGAGATTTTTTTAATTACCAGTGTCTCCAATAAATTTCATAAACCTCTTTATAAAATTAGTGATTTAGCCAGTGAAGCTGTAGAGGGGTCATTTTATAAGGAAGAGCTGCAAAAAATACCTATGGATGAGAATCGGGTCTACAGAGTAGAAAAGATTTTGAGAAAAAAACGTGTCGGGGGTGTGAGTCACTGCTTCGTCAAATGGCTGGGGTACCCCGAAAAATTCAATAGTTGGATCCCGGCTTCGGAGTTGACAGATATATAGCCATGGAAGCGGGTTCGTTTTTCATCACATTACCCAGCAATTCCTCAATTAAAATCTACCCCGACAACACCATATCGAATTACAATACCAAGTTAGCGAGGGCCGTTCATCTTTCAGCCACTTATGAAGTGGCGTTAACGGAAATACAGTACCCCATACCTGGAACACGTTTGAGGCTTTTGAAGGAAACTTCTACGCGGCTAAACACGGCGAACCGTTAGAACATTATCACATAAAATCAGGATTTTACTCGAACATTCATAAGCTGGTTGGCGCGGTCAATGCCCGAATAGAGGCGCTGAATTTATCCACGCCTGCCTACAGAATACGGTATGATGAGCTACGCCGAGAGGTGATCCTGCCCGACCCAGCCCCTATACAGTTTGCTCTAGGTACTAAGGTAAAATTTATTTTCGGCCTACAGACCGTCGATGACTCCCCCGTTGCTTTAATGCCGTGGAATCGCCGCTTTTACCCCGATTCAAAGGCTGGTTTTTATTCGCTTTTTGCATACACTGATATAATTCAACATCAGCTTGTAGGCGACAGTTACGTTCAACTGTTACGAACCGTAGAAGTTAGCGGGGATGATAATGATATTGTCACGGTGCGCTACACGCGTCCCGATTACATACCGCTCTGCAAACAACACTTTGACTCCATAAACATTACAGTCATGTCGGACCAGGATACGCCGGTTAAATTCAGATACGGCAAGTGTATCGTGCGATTACATTTTAGACCGCGACAGTATTGACACAATAAAATGGTGTCTCAAAGGGTGTATGGAGATCCCGCTGTTTATGCCTGCTACTATACTGCCCAGTCGGGGCACGGGCTAGAGGGATTCCGCGGGAGCGAGTACATGTATGGCTCTGGCCTGGCCGGGATATTTAAAGGCTTATTTCGTCGCGCCGTGCCGCTTTTCAGAAAAGGCTTAGAATTAGTAAAACCACACTTAACCCCTTTCTGTCATCGGACGTACTATTCCGTCCATGTGGGGTGGGCCCTAATTCCCAAGGACGGAATAGTACGTCCAGCACGATCGGCCGCGCTCACGGGGGGAGCGCGGCCGGGTGTCAGCTGCCTATCGCAGCTGACATCCGGCACTATGTGCCAGGAGCGGTCACTGACCGCCCCCGGCACATTAACCCCCAGCACACCGCGATCAAACATGATCGCGGTGTGCCGGCGGTACAGGGAAGCATCGCGCAGGGAGGGGGCTCCCTGCGTGCTTCCCTGAAACCCCCGGAGCAACGCGATGTGATCGCGTTGCTCCAGGGGTCTCCTACCTCCTATCCCTGCAGGCCCCGGATCCAAAATGGCCGCGGGGCTGCATCCGGGTCCTGCAGGGATCACTTCCGGGTGCCGAGCAGGCTGCATATGAAAGCTGCAGCCTGCACGGCTGTAAGTGAGATCGGAGATCTCACAGAGTGCTGTGCACACTGTGAGATCAGCAATCTGTAATGTCCCCCTCTGGGACAAAGTAAAAAAGTAAAAAAAAAAAATTCCCACATGTGTAAAAAAAAAATAAAAAAAAAAATTCCTAAATAAAGAAAAAAAATATATTATTTCCATAAATACATTCCTTTATCTAAATAAAAAAAAACAAACAATAACAGTACACATATTTAGTATCGCCGCGTCCGTAACGACCCCACCTATAAAACTATATCACTAGTTAACCCCTTCAGTGAACACCGTTAAAAAAAAAAAAACGAGGCAAAAAACAACGCTTTATTCTCATACCGCCAAACAAAAAGTGCAATAACACGCGATCAAAAAGACGGATATAAATAACCATGGTACCGCTGCAAACGTCATCTTGTCCCGCAAAAAACGATCCGCCATAGCATCATCAGCAAAAAAATAAAAAAGTTATAGTCCTCAGAATAAAGCGATGCCAAAATAATTATTTTTTCTATAAAATAGATTTTATCGTATAAAAGCACCAAAACATAAAAAAAATGATGTAAATGAGGTATCGCTGTAATTGTACTGACCCGAAGAATAAAACTGCTTTATCAATTTTACCAAACGCGGAACGGTATAAACGCCTCCCCCAAAAGAAATTCATGAATAGCTGGTTTTTGATCATTCTGCCTCACAAAAATCGGAATAAAAAGCGATCAAAAAATCTCCCGTGCCTGAACATGTTATCAATAAAAACGTCAACTCGTTCCGCAAAAAACAAGACCTCACATGACTCTGTGGACTCAAATATGTAAAAATTATAGCTCTCAAAATGTGGTAATGCAAAAAATATTTTTTGCAATAAAAAGCTTCTTTCAGTGTGTGACAGCTGCCAATCATAAAAATCCGCTAAAAAACCCACTATAAAAGTAAATCAAACCCCCCTTCATCACCCCCTTAGTTAGGGAAAAATAAAAAAATTAAAAAAAATGTATTTATTTCCATTTTACCATTAGGGCTAGGGTTAGGGCTAGGGTTAGGGTTGGGGCTAGGGTTAGGGTTGGGGCTAGGGTTAGGGTTGGGGTTAGGGTTGGGGCTAGGGTTAGGGCTGGGGCTAGGGCTGGGGCTAGGGTTAGGGCTGGGGCTAGGGTTGGGGCTAGGGTTAGGGTTGGGGCTAGGGTTAGGGTTGGGGCTAGGGTTGGGGCTAGGGTTAGGGCTACATCTACGGTTGGGAATAGGGTTGGGATTAGGGTTAGGGGTGTGTCTGGGTTAGAGGTGTGGTTAGGGTTACCGTTGGGTTTAGGGTTAGGGGTGTGTTTGGATTAGGGTTTCAGTTATAATTGGGGGGTTTCCACTGTTTAGGCACATCAGGGGCTCTCTGTCATGATCTCTGCAGGCAGAGATCATAGCAAGCCTATAGAGGAACAAGCTCTCGGAAGATGGAACTATACTGACCATGAACTAAGCCTGCCGCGCAACTAGAAATAGCCAGGTAGCATTGCCTATTTATCGCTAGATGCCCAGCTCTGGCCTAAGACCTAAATAGCTAGCAGAGGGAAATATAAGACCTGGCTCACCTCTAGAGAAATATTCCAAAGAAGACAGTAGCCCCCCACATATAATGACGGTGAGTTCAGATGAAACAACAAACGCAGCAGGAAAATAGTCTTAGCAAATTTGAGGTCCGCTTACTAGATAGCAGAAGACAGATAGTATACTTTCATGGTCAGCAGAAAAACACTAACAAAACACCATCCAGAGATTACCTTAAACTCTGGCATTAACTCATAACGCCAGAGTAGCAATCCCTGATCAACGAGAGCTTTCCAGACACAGTAACAAAACTTCAGCTGTGAACTGGAACAAATAGGCAAAACAAAACATGGACAAAAGTCCAACTTATCTAGTAGTTGTCTAGAAGCAGGAACAAGCACTGAGAGGCATCAGATAACATTGTTGACCGGCAAGAAACCACCAGAGAAATGAGCTTAAATAGCGACACCCACTACTGATGGAACCAGGTGAAACAGGAAAGAGGATGACAAGTCCAATTCCACAAGCGGCCACCGGGGGAGCCCAGAATCCAAATTCACAACAGTACCCCCCCCTCAAGGAGGGGGCACCGAACCCTCACCAGATCCACCAGGGCGACCAGGATGAGCCCTATGGAAGGCACGAACAAGATCAGAAGCATGAACATCAGATGCATTGACCCAAGAATTATCCTCCTGGCCGTAACCCTTCCAGTTGACCAGATACTGGAGTTTCCGTCTGGAAACACGAGAGTCCAAAATTTTCTCCACAACGTACTCCAACTCACCCTCAACCAACACCGGAGCAGGAGGCTCAACTGAAGGTACAACAGGTACCTCATACCTGCGCAATAATGACCGATGAAAAACGTTATGAATGGAAAAGGACGCAGGGAGGTCCAAACGGAAAGAAACAGGATTAAGAATCTCCAATATTCTATAAGGGCCGATGAACCGAGGTTTAAACTTAGGAGAAGAGACCCTCATAGGGACAAAACGAGAAGACAACCACACTAAATCTCCAACACAAAGCCGAGAACCAACACGACGATGACGGTTGGCAAAACGCTGAGTCTTCTCCTGGGACAACTTCAAATTGTCCATAACCTGCCCCCAGATGTGATGCAATCTCTCCACCACCGCATCCACTCCAGGACAATCCGAGGATTCCACCTGACCGGAGGAAAATCGAGGGTGAAACCCCGAATTACAGAAAAACGGGGACACCAAGGTGGAAGAACTGGCCCGATTATTGAGGGCGAACTCTGCCAATGGCAAAAAAGCAACCCAATCATCCTGGTCAGCAGAGACAAAACACCTCAGATATGTCTCAAGGGTCTGATTAGTCCGCTCGGTCTGGCCATTAGTCTGAGGGTGAAAAGCAGATGAAAAAGACAAATCTATGCCCATCCTAGCACAGAATGCCCGCCAAAATCTAGACACAAATTGGGTACCTCTGTCAGAAACAATATTCTCAGGAATACCGTGCAATCGGACAACATTCTGAAAAAACAGAGGAACCAACTCAGAAGAAGAAGGCAACTTGGGCAGAGGAACCAAATGGACCATTTTAGAGAAACGGTCACAGACCACCCAGATGACAGACATCTTCTGGGAAACAGGCAGATCTGAAATAAAATCCATCGAGATGTGCGTCCAAGGCCTCTTAGGAATAGGCAAGGGCAACAGCAGTCCGCTAGCCCGAGAACTACAAGACTTGGCCCGAGCACAAACGTCACATTACTGCACAAAGACTCGCACATCTCGTGACAGGGAAGGCCACCAGAAGGATCTTGCCACCAAATCCCTGGTACCAAAAATTCCGGGATGACCTGCCAATGCAGAAGAATGTACCTCAGAGATGACTCTGCTGGTCCAATCATCCGGAACAAACAGTCTATCAGGCGGACAACGATCCGGTCTATCCGCCTGAAACTCTTGCAAGGACCGCCGCAGATCAGGAGAAACGGCTGACAAAATTACTCCCTCCCTAAGGATACCTGTGGGTTCAGAATTACCAGGAGAGTCCGGGTCAAAACTCCTAGAAAGGGCATCTGCCTTAACATTCTTAGAACCCGGTAGGTATGACACCACAAAATTAAAGCGAGAAAAAAATAAAGACCAGCGCGCCTGTCTAGGATTCAGGCGTCTGGCAGTCTCAAGATAAATCAAATTTTTGTGGTCAGTCAATACCACCACCTGATGCCTAGCCCCCTCGAGCCAATGGCGCCACTCCTCAAACGCCCACTTCATGGCCAAAAGCTCCCGATTCCCAACATCATAATTCCGCTCTGCGGGCGAAAATTTGCGAGAGAAGAAGGCACAAGGCCTAATGACGGAGCAGTCGGAACCTTTCTGCGACAACACTGCCCCAGCTCCGATCTCCGAAGCGTCAACCTCAACCTGAAAAGGCAGATTCACATCAGGCTGACGCAACACAGGGGCAGAGGCAAAACGGCGCTTAAGCTCCCGAAAGGCCTCTACAGCATGAGGGGACCAATTAGCAACATCAGCGCCTTGTCTGGTCAAATCAGTCAGTGGTTTAACGACATCCGAAAAACCAGCAATAAATCGGCGGTAAAAGTTGGCAAAGCCCAAAAATCTCTGAAGACCCTTAAGAGAGGAGGGCTGAGTCCAGTCACAAATAGCTTGCACCTTGACGGGATCCATCTCAATGGAAGAGGGAGAAAAAATATACCCCAAAAAGGAAATTTTCTGGACCCCAAAAACGCACTTAGACCCCTTCACACACAAAGAATTAGACCGCAGAACCTGAAAAACTCCCCTGACCTGCTGGACATGAGAGTCCCAGTCATCAGAAAAAATCAGAATATCATCCAGATATATTATCATAAATTTATCCAGAAAATCGCGGAAAATATCATGCATAAAAGACTGGAAAACTGAAGGGGCATTAGAAAGACCAAAAGGCATGACCAAATACTCAAAGTGGCCCTCGGGCGTATTAAATGCGGTCTTCCACTCATCCCCCTGCCTGATCCGCACCAAATTATACGCCCCACGAAGATCAATTTTAGAGAACCACTTAGCACCCTCTATACGAGCAAACAAATCAGTAAGCAATGGCAATGGGTATTGATACTTAACAGTGATCTTATTCAGAAGCCGATAATCAATACATGGTCTCAAAGAGCCGTCTTTTTTTGAGACAAAGAAAAACCCAGCTCCCAAGGGAGAAGAAGATGGACGAATATGTCCCTTTTCCAAAGACTCCTTTATATATTCCCGCATAGCAGCATGTTCCGGCACAGACAAATTAAACAAACGACCCTTTGGATATTTACAACCCGGTATCAAATCTATGGCACAATCGCACTCACGGTGCGGAGGTAACGACCCAAGCTTGGGTTCGTCAAAGACGTCTTGATAATCAGAGAGGAACTCAGGGACTTCAGAGGGAATGGACGACGAAATAGAAACCAAAGGTACGTCCCCATGAATACCCTTACATCCCCAGCTCAACACAGACATTGCTCTCCAGTCCAAGACTGGGTTGTGAGACTGCAACCATGGCAATCCCAGTACCAAATCGTCATGTAAATTATACAGCACCAGGAAACGAATAATCTCCTGGTGATCCAGATTGATACGCATGGTTACTTGTGTCCAGTATTGTGGTTTATTATTAGCCAATGGGGTGGAGTCAATCCCCTTCAGAGGAATAAGAGTCTCCAAAGGCTCTAAATCAAAACCACAACGATTGGCAAAGGACCAATCCATAAGACTCAGAGCGGCGCCAGAGTCAACATAGGCGTCCGTGGCAATGGATGACAAAGAACAAATCAGGGTTACAGACAAAATAAACTTAGACTGAATGGTGCCAATGGAAACAGACTTATCAAGCTTCTTTGTACGCCTAGAGCATGCTGATATAACATGAGTAGAATCCCCACAATAGAAACACAATCCATTCTTCCGTCTAAAATTCTGTCGCTCGCTCCTGGACAGAATTCTATCACACTGCATACTTTCTGGCGTCTTTTCCATAGACACCGCCAGATGGTGCACCGGTTTGCGCTCCCGCAGACGCCTATCAATCTGAATAGCCATTGTCATGGACTCATTCAGACCTGCAGGCAAAGGGAACCCCACCATAACATCCTTAACGGCATCAGAGAGACCTTCTCTGAAAGTTGCCGCCAAGGCGCACTCATTCCACTGAGTAAGCACAGACCATTTACGGAATTTTTGGCAGAAAACTTCAGCTTCGTCTTGCCCCTGAGATAGTGCCATCAAAGTTTTTTCTGCCTGAAGTTCCAAATGAGGTTCCTCATAAAGCAAGCCCAAGGCCAGAAAAAACGCATCCACATCGCGTAACGCAGGATCCCCTGCTGGCAATGAGAAGGCCCAATCTTGAGGGTCACCCCTGAGCAAGGAAATCACAATCCTAACCTGCTGAGCAGGGTCTCCAGCTGAACGAGACTTCAGGGACAAATAAAGCTTACAATTATTTCGGAAATTCTGGAAGCTAGCTCTATTCCCTGTGAAGAACTCCGGCAAAGGAATTCTCGGCTCAGATACCGGAGCATGTACCACAAAATCTTGTAAATTTTGTACTTTCGTGATGAGATTATTCAAACCCGCAGTTACACTCTGGAGATCCATTATTGTCAGGTGCACACAGAGCATACAGAGATTAGGAGGAGAGAGAGAAAAAAGACTGCAGCAAGGCAGACTGGAGGAAAAAAAAAAAAATTCCAGCAGACTTCTTATAACTCTCCTTTCTCAACCTGGGTCTTTAACACTTTATTGGCCGGTCAAACTGTCATGATCTCTGCAGGCAGAGATCATAGCAAGCCTATAGAGGAACAAGCTCTCGGAAGATGGAACTATACTGACCATGAACTAAGCCTGCCGCGCAACTAGAAATAGCCAGGTAGCATTGCCTATTTATCGCTAGATGCCCAGCTCTGGCCTAAGACCTAAATAGCTAGCAGAGGGAAATATAAGACCTGGCTCACCTCTAGAGAAATATTCCAAAGAAGACAGTAGCCCCCCACATATAATGACGGTGAGTTCAGATGAAACAACAAACGCAGCAGGAAAATAGTCTTAGCAAATTTGAGGTCCGCTTACTAGATAGCAGAAGACAGATAGTATACTTTCATGGTCAGCAGAAAAACACTAACAAAACACCATCCAGAGATTACCTTAAACTCTGGCATTAACTCATAACGCCAGAGTAGCAATCCCTGATCAACGAGAGCTTTCCAGACACAGTAACAAAACTTCAGCTGTGAACTGGAACAAATAGGCAAAACAAAACATGGACAAAAGTCCAACTTATCTAGTAGTTGTCTAGAAGCAGGAACAAGCACTGAGAGGCATCAGATAACATTGTTGACCGGCAAGAAACCACCAGAGAAATGAGCTTAAATAGCGACACCCACTACTGATGGAACCAGGTGAAACAGGAAAGAGGATGACAAGTCCAATTCCACAAGCGGCCACCGGGGGAGCCCAGAATCCAAATTCACAACAGCTCTCCAAATGCGACATGGCGTCCGATCTCAATTTCAGCCAATTCTGCGTTGAAAAAGTAAAACAGTGCTCCTTCCCTTCCGAGCTCTCCCGTGCGCCCAAACAGGGGTTTACCCCAACATGTGGTATCAGCGTACTCGGAACACATTGGAGAACAACTTTTGGGGTCCAATTTCTCCTGTTACCCTTGGGAAAATACAAAACTGGAGGCTAAAAAATAATTTTTGTGGAAATTTTTTTTTTTTTATTTGCATGGCTCTGCGTTATAAACTGTAGTGAAACAATTGGGGGTTCAAAGCTCACAACACATCTAGATGAGTTCCTTAGGGGGTTTACTTTCCAAAATGGTGTCACTTGTGTTTTTTTTTCTGTTTATTTACATTAGGGCTCTGCAAACGCAATGTGACGCCTGCAGACCATTCCATCTAAGTCTGCATTCAAAATGGCGCTCCATCCCTTCCGAGCCCTCCCATGCGCCCAAACAGTGGTTCCCCCCACATATGGGGTATCAGCGTACTCAGGACAAATTGGACAACAACTTTTGGGGTCCAATTTCTCCTGTTACCCTTGGGAAAATACAAAACTGGGGGCTAAAAAATAATTTTGGGGTGAATTTTTTTTTTTTTTTTCACGGCTATGCGTTATAAACTGTAGTGAAACACTTGAGGGTTCAAAACTCTCACAACACATCTAGATGAGTTGCTTAGGGGGTCTACTTTCCAAAATGGTGTCACTTGTGGTTTTTTTTTACTGTTTATTTACATTAGGGCTCTGCAAACGCAATGTGACGCCTGCAGACCATTCCATCTAAGTCTGCATTCAAAATGGCGCTCCATCCCTTCCGAGCCCTCCCATGCGCCCAAACAGAGGTTCCCCCCCACATATGGGGTATCAGCGTACTCAGGACAAATTGTACAACAACTTTTGGGGTCCAATTTCTTCTCTTACCCTTGGGAAAATAAAAAATTGGGGGTGAAAAGATAATTTTTGTGAAAAAATATGATTTTTTATTTTTACGGTTCTGCATTATAAACTTCTGTGAAGCACTTGGTGAGTCAAAGTGCTCACCACACCTCTAGATAAGCTCCTTAGGGGGTCTACTTTCCAAAATGGTGTCACTTGTGGGGGGTTTCAATGTTTAGGCATATCAGGGGCTCTCCAAACGCAACATGGCGTCCCATCTCAATTCCAGTCAATTTTGCATTGAAAAGTCAAATGGCGCTCCTTCGCTTCCGAGCTCTGTCATGCGCCCAAACAGTGGTTTACCCCCACATATGGGGTATCGGCGTACTCAGGACAAATTGTACAACATCTTTTGGGGTCCATTTTCTCCTGTTACCCTTGGTAAAATAAAACAAATTGGAGCTGAAGTAAATTTTGTGTGAAAAAAAAGTTAAATGCTCATTTTTATTTAAACATTCCAAAAATACCTGTGAAACACCTGAAGGGTTAATAAACTTCTTGAAAGTGGTTTTGAGCACCTTGAGGGGTGCAGTTTTTAGAATGGTGTCACACTTGGGTATTTTCTATCATATAGACCCCTCAAAATTACTTCAAATGAGATGTGGTCCCTAAAAAAAAAATGGTGTTGTGAAAATTAGAAATTGCGGGTCAAATTTTAACCCTTATAACTCCCTAACAAAAAAAAAATTTTGGTTCCAAAATTGGGCTGATGTAAAGTAGACATGTGGGAAATGTTACTTATTAAGTATTTTGTGTGACATATCACTGTGATTTAATTGCATAAAAATTCAAAGTTGAAAAATTGCAAAATTTTCCAAATTTTCGCCAAATTTCCATTTTTTTCACAAATAAACGCAGGTAATATCAAAGAAATTTTACCACTATCATGAAGTACAATATGTCACGAGAAAACAATGTCAGAATCACCGGGATCCGTTGAAGCGTTCCAGAGTTATAACCTCATAAAGGGACAGTGGTCAGAATTGTAAAAATTGGCCCGGTCCATAACGTGCAAACCACCCTTGGGGGTGAAGGGGTTAAAGACGGCGGTCCGGAACATCGCGACGGACGCCGTCACGACCGCCTCAACGGCCCTTATGAAACGGATAAATACACAACCACAGCAAGACGGATCTGGGATAATTTATGTCGCTAAAAAAGCACAAAAAAGAAAGAGGCACGCTTGCCCCCCTTCACCACCGATGCTCATGAATAAAACTACCACCAAGAGACGCCACCATCAGAAACGAGTAAGGCGCTCTGTGGACGACATCTTCTAATCAGTTATCATGGCTTTCCTGCATGACGCTTCTGTAGAGTGCGCAAAATCTGAACTGGATATTTTTGACGTACCCCCGACACAAACAAGTATAGCGAAATCTCTATTTGTAGAAGTACAACCGGTTGCGGCTCTGTCAGACAATGGTCCGTTGGAATTTTTCATATCTGGGAGCGGCAATTATTATTATGATCTAAACAACACGCTGCTGTACATAAGCTGTTGCATCGTGAAGCAAGATAATATGGCTATCGCCGATGGCTCCCGGGTGGCTCTCATAAACTATCCTCTAGCCACCCTTTTTAAACCAGGTCGATATTACTCTGGGAGATCGACTTATCTCACAATCGGACAATCTCTACAGCTATAGAGCGTACATAGAGACCCTTTTAAATTACAGCTCACAGACGCTGGCATCACAATTTACAGCTGGTTCTATAAAGACACTGCGGGCCATCATAATGACCGGAGCTTGGATGGCGCAAATGCAGGGTTTATCAAAAGAGCCAATGCAGCTTCTCGCTCAAAGCCCATCGACCTCTTGGGGCCCATTTTTGGGGATTTATTTAATCAACCAAAGTTAATATTGAATGGTCTTGACCTTAAGGTTAAGTTAACAAGAAATAAGGATGCTTTCTGCCTCATGTCCGCAGAAGCCGAGCCGCTGAAGGTGCAAATCTCGCAAGCGGCTCTCTATGTGAAAAGAGTGCAGGTGTCTCGGGCTGTCCGAATCGGCCACAGCCAGGCCCTCCTATCCGCAACCGCCAAGTACGCTATTGACCGAACATGTCTGAAAGTGTACAGCATCGCCGCAGGGACACGGATCACGAACCACGAGAACCTCTTCCTAGGCCAGATACCAAAAACTGTTCTATTGGGGTTTGTAGATAATGAGGGGTTCAGCGGTTCATACTCGAAAAATCCGTTGCACTTCCCCCACTACCACGTCAACCACGCCGCTTTATATCTGGACGGCCAGCAGATACCCGCGAGACCTTATAATCCTAATTTTAATGATGATTTAGCCATCAGAGAGTATATGGCGCTTGCCCATATATCTGGCAAGCAAAAGGCTGATTGTGCCATGGCGATAGACCGTGAAGAATTTATGGCTGGATTCACTCTATTTGCTTTTGATTTATTGCCTGATCAAGAGCCTGGAGGCCATTTCTCGCTCATTAAAACAGGTAACCTACGTGCTGAAGTCCGCTTTGCGCTAGCGACACCCCACACGATAAATATGATTGGTGTGGTTGACTGCAAAAACATTCTGGAAATTAATAATAGGAGAGATCTTGTACGATTTTAATTAAGTAACGATGGACAGCCTGCAGCTTACAGCGATACTGAAGGCCGATAATTATACAGACCGCATATTCGCCGGTGTGTTTCCGTGTGATCTGCTTCCGGAAGAGTGACTCAGAGACCCGCGGCATATATCGTGAATACAGACCCGGCGAATCAAGCTGGACGCCACTCGGTATTAATCGTACTCTGCGATAAGACGGGCATATTTTTTTTATAGTTATGGGCTTCGTGCGGACAATATTATCTTCCCACGCGATTTTGTGGCAGTCCTGAACAAGAATTGTGACTCGTATTGTTATCAAGACGCCCAAATCCAAGATATGTATAGTCGTGTATGCGGCCATTATTGCATATATGTATTGCAACATTTAGCGCTCGGGTTACCATTCAAGAAGCTTTTACAACATTTCACTTCTGACTTGCAAAGAAATGATAGAATCGCATCAGAGTTTGTGGGATCAAAATTAGCAACTTTAAAGAACCGTTATAACACTCGTCATCTTTTTCATCAAAAATGTATGTGCCTTTGTGCACAGTTGTATTGAGATTTAGCTAACATTGCAGAGTCGTATCAATTTAATAAAGTCTTTTAAAACCCATACAATGATTGTCATTTTTTCATAATATTGAGAATTATACCGTGGACATTATCTGTACAGGGTGGGGCGTCTCTGTGCTTGTGGCTATCTATTTTATCTGTTAAGCAGCGTGACTGTGGTTAGCTGGCCGCGCTTTGCAGGGACATTATCTGTACAGGGTGGGGCGTTATCACACCTAACACAACCCTGGACACGCTGAAAAATTATGCTGACGCTGCTTCATTCTAAATGTGTCGCGGTCAGCTCCACTGACAACTAATATCATAGGATATAAAATAAGCAGCATGGTGTGTTATAAACACAACAAACTCACAGCACTTGCAAATAAGAGTAAACTTAATACAATACATATTACAGAGGCCACATGCCCTGATTACAGAATGCAATCGCACAACAACTACATATGAAAATCTAATATAAAAACAATACTGGCATAATAATCGCTGGGTCAAATTAACAATATCAAACTGTATCAAAAGCTGACAGCCAGACAAGGAGGGACAGCTGCTGACAGGGCGGGGAGGAGGGGTTACACACTTTGATACATTTTGATAGGGGCGGGACACCTGTCAGATTGAGTTTGACGAATGGTCCCGATGCTACACTACTAGCGCTATCTTATTTCACAGCTCTTTACAGAAATTATCATCGCTGTCTCCAATGGGGCTCACAATCTAAATTATATATAATTAATCAGAACTCTCTAAAGAAAACCCAAACCAATCGGAGGGTAACACTTCATCAAAAATTAATACATAATGACCAATCACCATAGTGATGCCCCCGGAAAAAGCAGAGCGAAACACATGTGGGGGTGGAGGGATGCAAGACTTTCATTACCTGTGGATACCCTTCTAGGTAAAACTAATTACTTTAAACTTGTATTATATCTATTGACTTTATTTGGATCCACCCTAGGCACTAATAATTAGAAACTGCACTTCATTATCTTGAATCACTTGCATCCAGCACACTGGTACTATGGTGTCAGGAATATAATGTATTTGATTGTCTATTATCACGCACACTGAGCCCTGCTACATCCAAGAACTGAGTACAGACACACACTATGGGCTATTCCGACCTCCCTTCCTCCCAATTTTTGCCCCTGCTAACAACACAGCTGTAATGTGAAACCAGTGTGCTGGGAGCAGGCCTAATCCGCTTTGTGTAAGAGCATGGTCAGGGGTGGGGCATTCTCTATGTTCTCTTAAACTGGTATATAATCTCGTAGCTTAGGTCTGGAAGCAGGACAAATACATTTTTGGCATCTGTATTGGCCGGGTCATCACCCAGTGCGTTTTCAAAGCGCAGCCCCTAGCATGTGTAGACTTAACTGGAAGCTAACCTCGTGAGAAGACATGCAATACATTCGTTGTCACTCTATGAGGTTACCAGCACACGCTAGGAAAAATATGAGTTTTAATAAAGTTCTAAGTCTCTCTGGATAGGGGAGTGGAGTCTATAGTTCCGTCCTCTCAGTGATGTCATGACCAGGGGGTATAACTGAGGGGGAGCTCATTTTTCACTAGTCTTTGCCCAGGAAAAGAGCCAACAGCAGCTCTGCAGGTTGCTCTGATACATTTTGATGTTGATCCTCTCCCCAGCCGCATGGTCAGCCATGATCTGAAATGATATGAGGGAATTTAAGTGTTTTTTTCAACTTTAATCCCTTTTTATTTGTAATCGTTCTGTACATAGGATACTTGTCTCCTTTTATAACATCTTTTTATACATTTGTAAACACTGCCTACCTTTTGGAGTAAAATATATAAAATTACTAGCTTAGTTTCTTCTTGCTCTATAACATACTGTCACGTCCTCTGAAGTAAATTACGCTACTAAGTGGGTTGGATCCTGACCCATTACCAATTCAGGAATAGGAGCTGTGGCAGTGGAAAGTGTTCTGGGCAAATGGGAAAATTGGTAGGAACGGACAGCATTGATAATTATTGTTCCCGCCTGAGTGGGAGCAGTTATATCGCCCTCGCTGCAGTGAGCCCATTAGCCAGTACATAGGAAGGCAGCCTTTTTGGCGACTAATTATCCTAGGTGCAGTACCGTCTGACATGAGGGTAAGGGTGGCGCCAGAGAGCTGCAAGTTCCAAACCGTAATTGGGAAGTGGGATATAGATAAATCCCCTTCAGAAAAGATCTGGGGCCAACCAAACAACCCCGGTTCATGACATATTGGTGTCAGCGGTGTGGATAAAAATATCCCCCCTGTGATTCGTGACATATTGGTGGTGGGTTAATAGAGCATTTGTGATCTGGTTTGAGCAATCATTCCTCTCACTAAAAAATTACAGTTCTTGCGAGGACTCTGCGTGAAAAAGTTTTGGAGAACAAACTCAGTGTTTTAGTCCTGAGAGGATAACGTGTGTACTTTCGATTACCCCCTCCCTTTCTCAGTTTTTCTATGCTATCTTTTATTTGGAAATGATGGTCACAAAAGGAGAAGACTGGTACATCCAGCAGAATAAGGACACTTGTTGGAATATGCACGTACCACGGCCTAGACCCCATGGCAAAACCAAGGCCCACATGGTCACGGAACTGGTGAGATTTATAGCGGACCAAGCCCGTCCTCAGAGCCCAGTGGACGCAAAAGCCAGCACTAGCGCAGGTGTTGCTGATGCCGAGGACAACCGCTGAATGCCAGCCCTACTTGCAACCAGGGGAGCATGGACCCCCACCTGCAGCTGGCTCTGCAACAATGCTCCGCAGATGACACAGAGAGACGTCTGAAGTTTATCTAATGTTTATGCTAAAATGGAAGAAATGTTTATCAATTGGAAAGAGGGAGGCATATCTAAAGAAGAATATAAAGCTGTCTGCAGAACATGTAGGACACGAATCAGATTAACTAAAGCAGACAATGAATTAAGGCTTGCAAGAGAGGTCAAAAGCAATAAAGGATTTTGGGGATATGTCAAAAGTAAAAGAAAAGTCAAAAGATTCTATAGGATTTTTACAGGATGGAAATGATGTTGAGAAGGCCGAACTTTTAAATTCCTGGGGTTGGAGGGACCGGGACTCTTCACTGAGCTGTGTAAGTCAAGCGCTTTTTATATTTTCAACTTTGTATTTGCCTTCTTGGTCTATGTATTGCTAATTGGTAGATGTTTAATACGCTCCGGATAGCTGATTACCAAGAATATATTGGGCTTTAGACCCACTACCCCTATCAGGCTGCTGGACAGTCTGTGTAGAGTGGTTGGATATTGGGTGTTTTTCTAAAGCCCATTTGGGCAATAATAATATTTATGCTTGAATCATATGCTGCATGTGAATAGTGACCATCTGTATCCCTCTCAATCTGAGATAATTTGGTTTCTATGTTAAGATTTTTGTTTTGTTAGTGATTTTTAATATGGGATTAATAAAATAAAATATTTTCATACTTTGAGCTCGGTGTGCTTTTTCTGTTTCATTGCCAATTTTGGCATTTAGATGATACCGATAGGATTTAACATGTATGTAAGTACCTGGATAAGAATGAAGTGATTAACCAGAGTCAGCATGGGTTTGTAACTAATAAGTCATGTCACACTAACTTAATTTCCTTCTATGACAGAATCACTGACTGGGTGGATCAGGGAAATGCTGTAGATATAGTATATCTTGACTTCAGCAAAGCATATGACAAGGTATCTCACACAATCCTTATTGAAAAAATGACTAAGTATGGAATGGACAAGGCAACTGTTAGGTAGATTCATAATTGGCTTAGTGATTGGACCCAAAGAGTGGTCATAAATGTCTGCACATCCAGTTGGAAGAATTTCTCAAGTGGAGTACCACAGGGCTCTGTCCTGGGCCCTGTATTGTTCAACATCTTTATCAATGATTTAGATGAAGGAATTGAGGGTAAACTGATTAAATTTGCTGATGACACAAAGCTAGGAGGGATAGCTAATACTAGAGAAGAGAGAGACGATTCAAAAAGATATAAATAAACTGGAGCAGTGGGCAGGAACTAACAGAATGGTTTTTAACAAGGAAAAATGCAAAGTACTACATCTGGGCAATAAAAATGAAAAAAGCATATACAAAATGGGAGGAATAGGGCTAAGCAACAGCACACGTGAAAAAGACTTGGGTTTACTTATAGATCACAGACTGAACGAGTCAACAGTGTGATGCAGCAGCAAAAAAGGCAAATGCAATTCTGGGATGTATTAACAGAAGCATACAGTCTAGATCACGTGAAGTCATTATTGCCCTCTATTCCTCTTTAGTCAGACCTCATCTGGAATACTGTGTCCAGTTTTGGGCACAACATTTAAAAAAAGACATCAACAAACTGGAGAAAGTTCAGAGAAGAGCGACCAGAATGGTGACCGGTCTGCAAACCATGACCTATGAGGAACGTTTACAGGATTTGGGAATGTTTAGCTTGCAAAAACGAAGACTGAGAGGAGACTTAATAACTGTCTACAAATAGCTCAAGGGCTGTCACATTCTAGAAGGATCATCTTTATTCTCGTTTGCACAAGGAAAGACTAGAAGCAATGGGATGAAACTGAATGGGAGGAGACACAGATTAGATATTAGAAAAAACTTTTTGACAGTGAGGGTGATCAATGAGTGGAACAGGCTGCCACGAGAGGTGGTGAGTTCTTCAATGGAAGTCTTCAAACAGAGGCTGGACAGACATTTGTCTGGGATGATTTATTGAATCCTGCTTTGAGCAGGGGGTTGGACCAGATGACCCAGGAGATCCCTTCCAACTCTATCATTCTATCCTGAAATTTCAAGAGGCTGAGAGAGCCGAGTGGGAGGCCCAAGCTCAGAGAGCCCATGAACTGCAGATGGCCCAACTTGGGGCAGTACCATCCACCACCCGGGGCAGCGAGTCCAGCAATGCTCAGTTCCCCAAACCCCGGCCAGAGCACTTTCCTGTGATGGAAAAGGACTGGGACTTGGACTTTTTTCTGAGGGCCTTTGAGAAAGCATGCCGACAGTACCGGCTGCCTGAGAGCCAATAGGCCCGATACCTGACTCCAGGGCTAAGAGGCAAAGCTGTGGAGGCGTTTGCTGTTCTCCCTCAAGACTAAGATGGTGACTATGAGGCCATCAAGCAGGCCCTGATAAAGAAGTACCAGCTAATTCTTGAGGTTTACTGTAGAAAGTTCTGGAACCTCCAACGTGGCCCACACGACAGTTACAGCGATGTGGTGCATAGACCCAGGACCCACTTTGACCAGTGGATCCAAGGACTGTCAGCGACCACCTATGGACAGCTGCAGAACCTGATGATCAAAGACCTGTTCTTACATCTTTGACCAGCTGAGGTGCGACAATTCGTGATAGACCAAGAGCCCAAAGAAGCGGATAAAGCAGCGCAGATTGCCCATGCCTAGGAGGCCAACCGTAAATTGGAAGTCCGGAAGCCACTCACCGCCAGCTGGAGAGGGGGTAAGCCTGCAACCAACCCCAGTGCCCCTGCCAGCCGACTCACTGGAGGCCATCTCCGTTGCCAACAGCACCAGACCTACCACCGATATTCGCAAGTGTTTTGCCTGCAATAGGACTGGTCATATCAGCGCCAACTGCCCAAAGCAGAACCCCCCGTCAAGGCCCCAGGGCCTAATGCAGCAGTTATTTTGGTGGGTGGGACGGTTAGAGGGGTGTATGACAACGTGCAGCACATCACCGTGGGGGGCCATGTCGCTAAAGGCCTCAAGGACAGCGGGGCTGAATGAACCCTCATCCATCCAGAACTGGCAGCCCCTGATGAGATTATTCCGGGGAAAATCTTGACTGTCACTGGGATTGGGGGCATTCGCTGTCCCCGCCAATGGCCCGGGTGTTTATAGATTGGGGTGCCGGGAGCAGGGTGAAGGAAGTGGGGTTGTCTGATAACTTGCCCACTGATGTTTTATTGGGGACTGATTTGCGGCGGATGGTTGCGTATTATGTCCTTGACCCCCCTCCCAAAGCTAATGCGGATAAAAATGATGAGGAATTGCATGCGTCCCTGAGAGTGATATACCATAAAATGCTTTATCTCGCACTGATGATGATGAAAATGTGCATGTTTTGCCTGCTAGCCATTTATTTCCTAAGGATGATGTGTTCACAGGTGCAGGAGTGCTCAGCCACGTCACTCGGTGGGGAGGGGTGGCCGAGGAACCCCTAACAGGAGCAAGTGATGGTGCTAAGGGAAATGGGGAGATGCATGGGAACCATGAAGAAGGTGATGCCGTGCAACTGGCCAGTGCCACAGAGGAAGGTAACTGCCCCACAGGTAGCACTACTCCTGAGATGTTGGGAGTGGATGGAGAGGTAGTACCCATAGCAGCGCTGGCTGATGGGTCTGTGGAAATCCCCGGGGAGTCAGCCAACATAGCTGTCATCAGCAGTCAGAGTGCCCGGAACGCAGATAACATTCTGCCTACTGGACCCAACTCAGTTACAGGGGTGACTGAACCAGAGATGGACCCAGAGCAGGTCCCAAAGGGTTCCGGTGGGGAAGGGATCCCTAGCCAGGAGTTCCAGGCTGCTCTGCACTCAGATGTAAGCCTGGAGAATTTGCGACACCTCGCCGAGACGCCCACCTCCGCGACTGATAAGGAGAAGGCATTCTGGGAACGAGGGTGGTGATACCGGAAGACAGTCCCTGGTCAATACAAAAAGGAGTGGTTGAGGGAAAGACAGCTGGTCGTCCCATACCAATTCAAGTGTGAGTTGTTGCTGATTGCCCATGAGATCCCACTCGCTGGACACTTGGGGATCAGCAAAACTAAGGCCCGGCTGTCTTGACACTTCTATTGGCCCAAGATGGGGACAGATGTGTCAAACTACTGCCGCTCCTGTATCACCTGTCAAAGAGTGGCGAAGGCAGGGCTTGCTCTTAAGGCTCCCCTGATCCCTTTGCCAGTGAAAGGAGCCTTTCCAGAGGATTGCGGTGGACATTGTGGGCCCGCTGGCCATCCCCAGCAGCTCTGAAAAGCAATACATCCTCACTGTGGTAGACTACACTACCCGCTACCCAGAGGCAGTGGCTCTGTCCTCAACTAGGGCAGATAAGGTGGCGGCTGCACTGTTGGCCATCTTTTCGCAGGTAGGGTTTCCCAAGGAGATGCTTACTGATCAAGGGACCCAATTCATGTCTCTCCTAATGGGGGCTCTCTGTAAAAGAGTGCTGGTGAAGTGTTTGATATCGAGTGTGTATCACCCAAACCAATGGCTTCAACTGTACCCTCAAACAGATGCTACGCATGCTGGTAAAGACTGTTATGAACCGGTGACCCTGGAGCAGCATGAGACTATCTCTGGAGTAGGTGGTACCTGTACTGACCGCAAACCTAAACTGGCACCACAACTGGAAGTAGCCGTGGGGTGTACCTAACATGGCCTAGACACCTCGACACAGCCGGAGGACTAAATACCCCTAAAGTTGGAAATGGGAATTCTATCTTGCCTCAGAGCAGATCCCCAAAGGATAGACAGCCCCCCACAAATATTGACTGTGAGTTTAAGAGGAAGGACGTACACAGGCAGAAAAACAGGGTTTAGCAAAAGAGGCACATCTAGCTAAATAGAAATGGATAGGACAGAATTCTAAGCGGTCAGTATTAAAATCCTAAAAATATCCACAGCAGAATATACTATATTCTACATCTAACTAAAGACATAGAATGTATTTCTGCATCTCCAGAGAAACCAGCAAGACAGAAAAATCAAAACAAGCCTAAGCTGGACAAAAACATATTAAATTGTTCTGAACAGTAAAGCAAACAGCAAGTATGCTGCAGGGACACAAACCAGACACTTAGCTGACTTGACAGCAGGGCATGAGGAGCCAGACAGAGATGCAATCCCTTCAAGAACAATTGACAACTGGCACTGACTAAAGGATCAAGCAAGCCTAAATAGCCCAGTCAGGATTGCAATAAGCGGATACACCTGATGAAGGCTGAGATCCAGAGACAGCAGCACTACCCCTTATAACCACCGGAGGGAGCCCAAGAGCAGAATTCACAACAAAAGACCCAAGGATGCGACTGGGAGTGGTACCTGCCACACTTGCTATTCGCTTACCGAGAGGTTTCTGTTGTGAACTCTGCTCTTGGGCTCCCTCCGGTGGTTACAAGTGGTAGCGCTGCTGTCTTCAATCGCAGCATTTCATCAGGTGTGTCCACTTAATGCAATCCACTGGGCTATTTAGTTTTGCTTCACCCTTTAGTCAGTGCCAGTCGTCCATGGTTCCTGGAGGATCCACATCTCTGTCTGGTCTCTCCTGCTTGCTGTTCATTGCAACAAAGATAAGTTCTGGCTTTGCTTTTGCAGTCCACATGCTGTGGGCCTTATAGTTCAGTGCATTTCTATGTTTTGTCTTGTCCAGCTTGGTCTGTATAAGGACTTGCTCATCCAAGCTGGTATCTCTGGAGATGCAGATATACCCTCCATACCTTTAGTTAGATGTGTAGTTTTTGTATTTTCTGTGGTGGATATTTTCTAGTATTTTAATACTGACCGCATAGTACTCTGTCCTATCCTTTCTATCTAGCTAGAATGGCCTCCTTTGCTAAATCCTGATTTCAGTCTGTGTATGTTAATTCCCTCTCCTCTCACAGTCAATATTTGTGGGGGGCTGTCTATCCTTTGGGGATTTTCTCTGAGGCAAGATAGTTTTTCTGTTTCTTTCTCTATGGGCATTTAGTCCTCCGGCTGTGACGAGGTGTCTAGGGAGTGACAGGAACATCCCACGGCTACTTCTAGTTGCGGTGTTAAGTTCAGGGTCCGCGGTCAGTACAGTTATCACCTTCTCCAGAGTATGTCTCATGCTGCTCCTAGGCCACCAGATCATAACAGTACGACTGGCCCACAATGAGTTAATTGCATCTCAAAAGAAGGGAAGGAAAGTGCTGAGCCATTTTTTTTTCTGTAGTCTGTTGTGTCTTTTTTTCCCTCTTTACTTCTGGGTGGCTCAGGAGTTTGGCGCTGACATGGATGTTCAGGGATTGGCTTCTCATGTGGATCAGCTTGCTGCTAGAGTACAGGGTATTTCCGATTATATCGTCCAGAATCCGGTTTTAGAACCTAGAATTCCAACTCCTGATTTGTTTTTTGGGGACAGGTCCAAATTTGTGAGCTTTAAAAATAACTGTAAACTGTTTTTTGTAAAATGTTGTGGTTTCCCCTTACAGCCTTTGCAGAACCCTATTCCTTTGAGGGGTATTGATGCTACACCGTTGGCTAAAAATAAACCTTAGTTTTGGACACAGCTGACCATGTGCATGGCGCCAGCCCATCAGGAAGATTGTCGTTTTCTGGTGTTGCATAATTTGCATGATGCTATTGTGCTGGGTTTCCCATGGTTACAGGTACATAATCCGGTGTTAGATTGGAAATCTGTCTGTGACTAGTTGGGGTTGTCAGGGGGTTCATGGTGACATTCCCTTGATGTCAATTTCCTCTTCCCCCTCTTCTGAAATTCATGAGTTTTTGTCAGATTTCCAGGATGTATTCGATGAACCCAAGTCCGGTTCCCTTCCACCACATAGGGACTGTGATTGTGCTATTGACTTGATTCCTGGCTGTAAGTTTCCTAAGGGCCGACTTTTCAACCTGTCTGTGCCAGAACATGCCGCCATGCGGAGTTATGTTAAGGAGTCTTTGGAGAAGGGGCATATTCGGCCATCTTCTTCACCATTGGGAGCAGGTTTTTTTTTTGTTGCCAAGAAGAATGGCTCCTTGAGACCCTGTATTGATTATCGCCTCTTAAATAAGATCACGGTCAAATTCCAATACCCTTTGCCGTTGCTTTCTGATTTGTTTGCTAGGATTAAGGGGGCTAGTTGGTTTACTAAGATTGACCTTCGAGGGGCATATAATCTTGTTCGTATTAAGCAGGGTGACGAATGGAAAACCGCGTTTAATACGCCCGAAGGCCATTTTGAATACCTTGTGATGCCATTCGGGCTCTCTAATGCTCCATCTGTGTTTCATTCCTTCATGCATGATATCTTTCGGAGTTATCTTGATAAATTCATGATTGTATATTTGGATGATATTTTGATTTTTTCCGATGATTGGGAGTCTCATGTGAAACAGGTCAGGATGGTATTTCAGATCCTTCGTGATAATGCTTTATTTGTGAAGGGGTCTAAGTGCCTCTTTGGAGTGCAGAAGGTTTCTTTTTTGGGCTTCATTTTTTCTCCCTCATCTATAGAAATGGATCCAGTTAAGGTTCAGGCCATTCATGATTGGATTCAGCCCACATCTGTGAAGAGCCTTCAGAAATTTTTGGGCTTGGCTAATTTTTATCGCCGTTTCATTGCCAACTTCTCCAATGTGGTTAAACCCCTGACCGATTTGACGAAGAAAGGCGCTGATGTGACGAATTGGTCCTCTGCGGCTGTTTCTGCCTTTCAGGAGCTTAAACGCCGATTTACTTCTGCCCCTGTGTTGCGTCAGCCGGATGTTTCTCTTCCATTTCAGGTTGAGGTTGACGCTTCTGAGATTGGGGCAGGGGCCGTTTTGTCTCAGAGGAATTCTGATGGTTCCTTGATGAAACCGTGTGCCTTCTTTTCTCGAAAGTTTTCGCCTGCAGAACGCAATTATGATGTCGGCAATCGAGAGTTGTTGGCTATGAAGTGGGCATTTGAGGAGTGGCGACATTGGCTTGAGGGAGCCAAGCACCGTATTGTGGTCCTGACCGATCATAAGAATTTGATTTACCTTGAGTCTGCCAAGCGGCTGAATCCTAGACAGGCTCGATGGTCCCTATTTTTCTCCCGTTTTGATTTTGTGGTCTCGTATCTTCCGGGTTCTAAGAATATTAAGGCGGATGCCCTCTCTAGGAGCTTTTTGCCTGATTCTCCTGCGGTCCTTGAGCCGGTCGGCATTTTGAAGGAAGGGGTGATTCTTTCTGCCATCTCCCCTGATTTACGACGGGTTCTTCAGGAATTTCAGGCTGATAAACCTGACCGCTGTCCAGTGGGCAAACTGTTCCTGATAGATGGACTAGTAAAGTGATTTCTGAGGTTCATTGTTCTGTGTTGGCTGGCCATCCTGGGATTTTTGGTACCAGAGATTTGGTTGGTAGGTCCTTTTGGTGGCCTTCTTTGTCACGGGATGTGCGTTCTTTTGTGCAGTCTTGTGGGACTTGTGCGCGGGCTAAGCCTTGCTGTTCCTGCGCTAGTAGGTTGCTTTTGCCTTTGCCGGTCCCTGAGAGGCCTTAGACGCATATTTCTATGGATTTTATTTCAGATCTTCCGGTTTCCCAGAGGATGTTGGTTATCTGAGTGGTTTGTGACCGGTTTTCTAAGATGGTTCATTTGGTACCTTTGCCTAAATTGCCTTCCTCTTCTGATTTGGTTCCATTGTTTTTTCAGCATGTGGTTCGTTTGCATGGCATTCCGGAGAATATTGTGTCCGATAGAGGTTCCCAGTTTGTTTCTAGGTTTTGGCGGGCCTTTTGTGCTAGGCTGGGCATTAATTTGTCTTTTTCTTCCGCATTTCATCCTCAGACAAATGGCCAAACCGAGCGAACTAATCAGACCTTGGAAACCTATTTGAGATGCTTTGTGTCTGCTGATCAGGATGATTGGGTGGCTTTCTTGCCATTGGCCGAGTTTGCCCTTAATAATCGGGCTAGTTCTGCTACCTTGGTTTCGCCCTTCTTTTGTAATTTTGGTTTTCATCCTCGTTTTTCTTCAGGGCAGGTTGAGCCTTCTGATTGTCCTGGGGTGGATTCTGTGGTTGACAGGTTGCAGCAAATTTGGGCTCATGTGGTGGACAATTTGGTGTTGTCTCAGGAGGAGGCTCAGCGTTTTGCTAACCGTCGTCGGTGTGTTGGTTCCCGGCTTCGGGTTGGGGATTTGGTCTGGTTGTCTTCCCGTCATGTTACTATGAAGGTTTCTTCCCCTAAGTTCAAGCCTCGGTTTATTGGCCCTTATAAGATTTCTGAGATTATTAATCCAGTGTCTTTTCGTTTGGCCCTTCCAGCCTCTTTTTCCATCCATAATGTTTTTCATAGATCTTTGTTGCCGAAATATGTGGTGCCCGTTGTTCCCTCTGTTGATCCTCCTGCCCCGGTGTTGATTGATGGGATTGATGGGGAGTTGGAATATGTAGTTGAGAAGATTTTGGATTCTCGTTTTTCAAGGCGGAAGCTTCAGTATCTTGTCAAATGGAAGGGTTATGGCTAGGAGGATAATTCTTGGGTTGTTGCCTCCGATGTTCATGCTGACGATTTGGTTCGTGCCTTTCATTTGGCTCTTCCTGATCGGTCTGGGGGCTCTGGTGAGGGTTTGGTGACCCCTCCTCAAGGGGTGCATACTGTTGTGAATTCTGCTCTTGGGCTCCCTCCGGTGGTTATAACTGGTAGTGCTGCTGTCTTCAATCGCAGCATTTCATCAGGTGTGTCCACTTAATGCAATCCACTGGGCTATTTAGTTTTGCTTCACCCTTTAGTCAGTGCCAGTCGTCCATGGTTCCTGGAGGATCCACATCTCTGTCTGGTCTCTCCTGCTTGCTGTTCATTGCAACAAAGATAAGTTCTGGCTTTGCTTTTGCAGTCCACATGCTGTGGGCCTTATAGTTCAGTGCATTTCTATGTTTTGTCTTGTCCAGCTTGGTCTGTATAAGGACTTGCTCATCCAAGCTGGTATCTCTGGAGATGCAGATATACCCTCCATACCTTTAGTTAGATGTGTAGTTTTTGTATTTTCTGTGGTGGATATTTTCTAGTATTTTAATACTGACCGCATAGTACTCTGTCCTATCCTTTCTATCTAGCTAGAATGGCCTCCTTTGCTAAATCCTGATTTCAGTCTGTGTATGTTAATTCCCTCTCCTCTCACAGTCAATATTTGTGGGAGGCTGTCTATCCTTTGGGGATTTTCTCTGAGGCAAGATAGTTTTTCTGTTTCTTTCTCTAGGGGTATTTAGTCCTCCGGCTGTGACGAGGTGTCTAGGGAGTGATAGGAACATCCCACGGCTACTTCTAGTTGCGGTGTTAAGTTCAGGGTCCGCGGTCAGTACAGGTACCACCTTCTCCAGAGTACGTCTCATGCTGCTCCTAGGCCAACAGATCATAAAAGGTTTCGCAGGCCTCAACAGGGTTCTCGCTCTTTGAGTTCCTGTACGGCAGGCGAGTCCGGTGACCCCTTGGGTTGGTAAGGGAATCCTGGGATGAGGTGCCGAACCCTTCGGAAGTGTCCATAGTGCAGTATGTCATGCGCTTCCATGACAAAATGCAGACCTTCATGCAGTAGGTGCATGACAACATGACGCAGGCTTAGGCTGACCAGAAGCACTTGTACGACCAGAATGCCCGGGAGCAGACCTACCAGGTGGGTCAAAAGGTGAGAATGCTCGTCCCCGTACCAAAAGATAAGCTTCAGGCAGCCTGGGAAGGCCCGAACGTCATCCACCAACAGCTCAACCCAGTAACCTACGTGGTCACGCTTGACCACGCTCGGGGTAGGCGAACAGCCTTTCACGTCAATATGATGAAGGCTGATCACGAACGTGAAGCCTACGTCCTGCCAGTCTGCAACCTGACCAAAGACGGTAAGGAAGACCCCCTCCTGGACATGCTGGCCCAAGCCAAGGCAGGTGGGTCCATCGAGGACGTGGAGGTAAAACGCCTTTCTAACCGAACCTCAGCGGTCGCAGCTGCAAACCAGGCTGGAACCCATCCAGGCCGTGTTCTCCAACTGACTTGGAAGGACTGAGTTAGCAGTCGACGAGGTGGACACCGGGAATCATGCCCCACTGCGGCAAACACCCTATCGGATCTCCGACGAGGTGCAGCAGGTTATGCGCCAGGAGATCAATGAGATGTTAAAGCTGGGATTGAATCAATGGTCCAAAAGCGTGTGGGCCTCATCTGTAGTCCTCGTGCCAAAGAAGGATCGGACCACCCAGTTCTGTGTAGACTACAGGGGGCTCAACGTCATCACAGCCTCTGACCCGCACCCAGTGCCGCGCATTGAGGAGCTGCTTGAGCGGTTAGCTGGTGCAAAATTTCTGTCCATTATTGATTTGAGTCGGGGATACTGGCAGATTCCCCTGAGCCCCGAGGCGGAGAAGTTAGCTTTTATCATACCCTTTGGACTGTATGAGTCCACGGTCATGCCATTTGGCATGAAAAATGCCCCTGCCACTTTCCAACGGATGGTCAACCACCTGCTTCAGGGAATGGAGAAGTACGCAGTGGTGTACTTGGATGACATTGCTGTTTTCAATTACTCCTGGGAGGAACACCTGCAGCATGTACAGAGGTACTCAGGCGAATTCACCAAGCAGGCGTGACCATCAAGCCGGGAAAGTGTCAGATGGGCATGAGAGAGGTCCACTACATGGGGCACCGGGTAGGCAGGGGATTCATGAGGCCAGAGCCTGGAAAAGTGGACGCGTCCTGGCCCACCCCCAGGACCATGAAACAGGTGATGCCCTTCCTGGGCACTGCAGGGTACTATGGGCGCTTCGTACAGAACTATAGTAGCCTGGCAAAACCCTTGACGGATCTCATCAGGAAGAAGCTACCCCAGTCGACTGGACGGACAGCTGTGAGGTGGCTTTCCGGGCTTTGAAAACAGCCCTGTGCAAATCTCCCGTGCTAAAAGCAGTCGGCCTTTCCTGGAACAGACTGATGCCAGCGAGTTTGGCCTTGGTGCTGTGCTCAGCCAGGTCGACTCAGGGAACCAAGAGCACCCCATGGTGTACCTGAGCCGGAAGTTTCTACCGAGGGAAGTGGCCTAGAAAACCACTGAGGAGAGCCTGGCCATGGTCTGGGCCCTGCAATGTTTGCAGCCCTACCTCTACAGTCGCACCTTCACTGTGTTGACCGACCACAACCCTCTGCGCTGGCAACAACCTGTGTCTAGTACGAAAGAAAGGTTGCTGCGCTGGAGCCTTGCCCTCCAGCAGTACGAATTTACAGTCAAACACAAAACGGGCAGTGAAATGGCAATGCAAGACGGGCTATCCCGCCGCGGCGAACCTGCAGAGGTGTGCATGGAGGAGTACCAAAAGGTCCCGCCTCCAAAGCAGTCCAAAAGGGGAGGTGTCAGGAATATGATGTATTTGATTGTCTATTATCATGCACACTGAGCTCTGCTACATCCAAGAGCTGAGTACAGACACACGCTGTGGGTTTTTCCGCCCCCCCCCCCCTTCCTCACAGCTTTCCTCTGCTGACAATACAGCTGTAATATGAAACCAGTGTGCTGGGAGCAGGCCTACTCCGCTTTGTCTAAGAGAATGGTTGGGGGGCATTCTCTATGTTCTCTTAAACTGGTATATAATCTTGCAGCTTAGGTCTGGAAGCAGGACAAATACATTTTTGGCCTCTGCATCGGCCGGGCCACCACCCATTGCATTTTCTAAGCGCAGCGCCTAGCAGAAACGGAGGAACAGATTACGACTTAACCAGGTCACCCAGCTACCCCATGTATAGACTTAAATGGAAGCTAACCTCGTGAACAATACGTTAGTCATCACTCTACGAGGTTCCCAGCGCATGCTAGGATGAATATGAGTTTTAATAAAGTTCTGAGTCTCTCTGGAAAGGGAAGTGGAGTCCATAGCTCCTGTAATAATTATAGGGGATAATTCAGGAGACTCTTTGCGTGGAACAAGACAACAGGACACAGTTTTAGAAGTGGTAAAGTTTATATTATCACACGGTGATTCAAGCAGGTGCAGAGAGAAACTCAAGTCCACAACACTTGGTGCAAATAATAAACGCAGCTTAGCAGTCAATAGGAAACTTCAGAGGTAGATGAAAACAAACCGAAAGTCTATGAAGCACAGTTATTCTTGAGGAAACTTGACACGAATAGATCCTTGACTTAGTCCAGACACAGATAGATATGCTATTAGGCAGTTCAAATCATATCTTAGGTCAACCAAGGAGGCTGTAACAACTCTGCTGGCATCACAGCATGGCCTCCCATCTCTCACACTATCTTACCCACTGCTCCAGGTCATGTTGTGGTTTCTGTTTCTTGCCAGCACCATGTCTCTGCTCTCTGCATGCTTCATGGCTCTGAGTATAGAGGGGCGGCGCCTGAACTCTGATTCTTATAGGAATCAGGTGCATCTGTCCAATCTGTTCCTGACCAATTGCCAGGATACCTCCAGTATATAGTGCAGCTCCACCCAGTGTTCTGGGCCTGTGCAATGTGGTTGCTCAGTAAGTGTCTAGCTGCTGAGTTTGCCTGGCCTTGCTCTATATTTCTCCCTCGCTGGAGGCTCTACTCTGTATTCTTGTCTTGTTCTTGTTGTCCGCCCTCCAGGAGGCAGAATATCCTGGTCGTTGTGTCTTGTTCCATTGCCTTGTCTGTACTCAGTCTTATCTCCGTCTTTATCTGTGGCTTCCTTCCCTGATGTGTCTTTCCTTGTGTTCTCAGTCTGCTTATGTTCTGCACTCCTGCAGCTCTGCCTGCTCTATACCTTTCTGGCTTTTACCTCTGCAGCTCCTCTCTGCTTTCCAAGCGGTTCTGCTCCATTCATCCCTGCTCCGCTCCCGTTGCAGTAAGAATCTCTTGCTGCAGCTCTTCTCCACATTCCTTGTGGTTCTGCTCTGCTTTTATTGCTGCGCAATCTCTTGCTGCTCTACCGCTCCTATCCGCAGCCTTGCGGTTCTCTTCCTATGTGAACAGGTCCCAACCTGTTCCTCTCATATTTCATATCTGTTCCTGCACCTCCTGTGTGAACAGGTCCCTACCTGTTCCTTTCATATTTCATATCTGGTCCTGCACCTCCTGTGTGAACAGGTCCCTACCTGTTCCTCCATACTACATTTCCATACCTGCACCTCTAGTGTGAACAGGCTCCTACCTGTTCCTTCATATACCATATCAACCAGTCCTGTGTTCTCTGCTGTGCCTTCCTATCCAGTGTTCCTGCCAGTCCAGCCGTTCCTGCCGTCCCTGCCAGTCCTGTGTTTCCTGCCGTCCCTGCCAGTCCTGTTTCCTGCCGTCCCTGCCAGTCCTGTTTCCTGCCATCCCTGCCAGTCCTGTGTTCTCTGCCGTGTCTCTGATAGCCCTGTGTTCTCTGCCAGTCCTGTGTCTCAGCCGTGCCAGCCTTCTCGTCTGAGTTTTAGCCATGCCCGTCCGCCACTCCTGCCTGATGCCCGCACCAATCCTGGTGTTCCTGTCTCCCAAGTGGGATCAGCAGCCACAGCCAGACACCGCCCTGGAGTAGCACCTGGCAGCTGCCTGCTGCACAGCCTGACCTCACCATCAGGGGCTCCAGTGAAAACCCAGGCAGCTGTCATAGTCACGCCCCTTCCAGGGTAGTCTGGTTTGTGGCACAGTGGGGCCACATATCCCCCGTGTGCTCACGCCCACCAGTCAGGGCGCGAGCGTGACAGTTTGCACAGGCCATGGCCTCCGCTGTATCCCATGTCCTACCGCTCGCAGAGCATGATGAACTTTTTTCCTGCCCGTATGAGCAACCTGAAAAATTTGTTCCACCAAGGGTGGTTCAGATTGAAGAGACCTCTGACCCAATTATAGTCTCTAATGCTCTCTTCAAGCAACTTCAGGCCTATGAGGAGGAGCACTATCCAGCTGACCCACCTAGGTTCTATGGGAATCCTGAAGAATGTCAGGGGTTCCTGAAACAGTGCTTGCGCTACATCCTGCAGAATGCAGCTTGTTTTCCCTCTGACCAGATTAAGGTGGGCTACATCATGTCTTACCTAGCAGGAGATGCTTTATTATGGATTTGTCCCCTCTGGGAAGCAGGGGATCCTATCGTCATGAGTCTTGGGGCCTTCCGTAACGTCTTTGACAAGCCTCGTCCTGCTGCTCCTGTGAAGTCTTCCCCATCTAGATCCGAGAGGCGCTCCAGACGGGCGAAACCCATGAAGAAACCCCCACGTCAAGCCATGACCGTCTGTGACCCTTCTGTTCCTCCACCCGTTAAAGCAGCTACCTGTGTGAAGCCTAAGGTTGATGAGAGTGGGCTGGCAAAGCAGCAGCCTGAAATCAGCCATAACAAGGGCATACAATGTCACTGCTTTTGTGAGGAACACCTGGATGGCCTCTGTCCAGGGGATCTTAAGCTCCAAAACCTCGGGCCAGTTGGAGAGGCTGCCCCTGGCGTGAGTACTTCCTCTCTAAGTTAATGACTGTTTCTCTGCCTTCTGGGAGCTTTGGTGTGTCTAAGCCGCCTGTCATACGGAGTCGGTGTATGGTCTCCGTTCTACAGCTCCAGAACCCGGTGTGGGCGTTGCCTGATAATGGCCGAACCCTGCTAAAGAGCAGTCTAGTCCTACAAGGACAACTACAACTCCAAGTTGGAGCCTTATACACAAAGAAGTTTGTCTTCCACATGCTGTCTGTTATGCCCATGGGTTATTCTGAGCCAAGGACTCTACCACCCGCTCTGGTCAAGGGTTCCAGTAAAGTGCTTCGTTTGAACTTACCCAGTCTTGAGAAGTGTCTGGTTCCCATGCGTCAAAGACACTCAGCAGAGTCATCTTCTTCAGCTGGTCTGCTAGTCGACGAGTCAAGGTGTGCTGACGTCACCGAAGATGGGGAAACGGTGACGATGTCTCCACACATCTCCAGCGACTATACCAGTAAACACTTAGTCGTCGAGTCAAGGTGTGCTAATGTCACCGAAGATGGGGAAGCGGTGACTATCTCTCCACACATCTCCAACGACTATACCTGTATTCCGTTCCTTGGAACATCCCCGCCACTTGGACAATTTCTTCTGGATAACGGGCAGAAGATGGTTCCTATGTTTATACCTTCTGCGTCCTTGTGGCTGGCTGGTGAAGATTTCAAAATAGAAGTTTGTTCACCTCAATTTTTCTCTGACCCGGTGGAGCTGATGCTCTCCACACTCATCTCTAGTGACTTTTCCTGTGTTCAGTACTCTAGTACGTCTCTGCTACCTGAAAGTATGTGTCTGGATATCGGGCAGAGGGTGCATCCTGTAAGTGTTCCTTCAGCTTCCATGTGGCCGGCTGGTGAGGATAACAAGTCAGTAGCATCCAAGTCCCTGCTTCTTGCCTACCCTGAGGAAATGGTCCAGTCTATTGAGAAAGCTAACCCCATTGGGTACAATGAGACTTTGCTACCTGAGATTTCCGATGAAGCTAACCCTACAAAGCACAAAGAGACTTTGTTTTCTGAGATTCCTGGTGACCCGCCTGCCTTATTCTACTCTGAAGATGTCATGTTATCCTGGACTATGTGTGCTCCTATCCTTCTTCTACAAGTTATTCTGGCGAGCTTGAAGAAGAGGGGCCGTAAAGGGGGGGTACTGTAACAACTCTGCTGGCATCACAGCATGGCCTCCCATCTCTCACACTATCTTACCCACTGCTCCAGGTCATGTTGTGGTTTCTGTTTCTTGCCAGCACCATGTCTCTGCTCTCTGCATGCTTCATGGCTCTGTGTATAGAGGGGCGGCGCCTGAACTCTGATTCTTATAGGAATCAGGTGCATCTGTCCAATCTGTTCCTGACCAATTGCCAGGAGACCTCCAGTATATAGTGCAGCTCCACCCAGTGTTCTGGGCCTGTGCAATGTGGTTGCTCAGTCAGTGTCTAGCTGCTGAGTTTGCCTGGCCTTGCTCTATATTTCTCCCTCGCTGGAGGCTCTACTCTGTATTCTTGTCTTGTTCTTGTTGTCCGCCCTCCAGGAGGCAGAATATCCTGGTCGTTGTGTCTTGTTCCATTGCCTTGTCTGTACTCAGTCTTATCTCTGTCTTTGTCTGTGGCTTCCTTCCCTGATGTGTCTTTCCTTGTGTTCTCAGTCTGCTTATGTTCTGCACTCCTGCAGCTCTGCCTGCTCTATACCTTTCTGGCTTTTACCTCTGCAGCTCCTCTCCGCTTTCCTAGCGGTTCTGCTCCATTCATCTCTGCTCCGCTCCCGTTGCAGTAAGAATCTCTTGCTGCAGCTCTTCTCCACATTCCTTGTGGTTCTGCTCTGCTTTTATTGCTGCGCAATCTCTTGCTGCTCTACCGCTCCTATCCGCAGCCTTGCGGTTCTCTTCCTATGTGAACAGGTCCCAACCTGTTCCTCTCATATTTCATATCTGTTCCTGCACCTCCTGTGTGAACAGGTCCCTACCTGTTCCTCCATACTACATTTCCGTACCTGCACCTCTAGTGTGAACAGGCTCCTACCTGTTCCTTCATATACCATATCAACCAGTCCTGTGTTCTCTGCTGTGCCTTCCTATCCAGTGTTCCTGCCAGTCCAGCCATTCCTGCCAGTCCTGTGTTTCCTGCCATCCCTGCCAGTCCTGTGTTCATGCCAGCCCTGTGTTCTCTGCCGTGTCTCTGATAGCCCTGTGTTCTCTGCCAGTCTTGTGTCTCAGCCGTGCCAGCCTTCTCGTCTGAGTTTTAGCCGTGCCCGTCCGCCACTCCTGCCTGATGCCCGCACCAATCCTGGTGTTCCTGTCTCCCAAGTGGGATCAGCAGCCACAGCCAGACACCGCCCTGGAGTAGCACCTGGCAGCTGCCTGCTGCACAAGCCTGACCTCGCCATCAGGGGCTCCAGTGAAAACCCAGGCAGCTGTCATAGTCACGCCCCTTCCAGGGTAGTCTGGTTTGTGGCATAGTGGGGCCACATATCCCCCGTGTGCTCACGCCCACCAGTCAGGGCACGAGCGTGACAGAGGCCTGGTTAATAGTCTCAGGTTTTGCAGAGCAGAAACAGCTTACATGTCCAGCAAATGCAGATGGAAGTAACACGAGCAGCAGATGAAGGAGGATTACTGAACACTAGTGTATGCAGCAGGAACTCAGAGTGGCAGGATCTCCAACACAGGTTCACAGGAGCAGGTGCACAGACTGAAGGCTGGGGTGGAGTTTTATAGCAGGAAGACAAGTGCACATGAGACCAAAGACGCCATGTTGGAAAAGGGCGGTAATGCACAAAAGGTAAAAAATGTTCAGAGTCCTGACAGCTCCGCCCACTCAGAGACGTCACAACCAGGGGGTATAAGTGAGGGGGAGCTAATTTTTCATTAGTCTTTGCCCAGGAAAAGAGCTAACAGCAGCTCTGCAAGCTGCTCTGATACATTTTGATGTTGCTCCTCCCCCAGCCGCATGGTCAGCCATGATCTGAATTGATATGAGAGAACTGTAAGTGTTTTTTTCAACTTTAATCCCTTTTTATTTCTAATCATTATGTACATATGACAATTATCTCCTTTTTATAATATCTTTTTAAACATTTGTAAACACTGTCTATCTTTTGGAGTAAAATATATAAAATTACTAGCTTCATTTCTCCTTGCTCTATAACGTACTGTCCTCTGAAGGAAATTATGCTACTAATTGGGTTGGCTCCTGACCCATTACCAATTCAGGAATAGGAGCTGGTGGCAGCAGAAAGTGTTCTGAGCCGTTGGGAATACTGGTAATGACGGACAACATTGATTATTATTGTTCCCGCATGAGTGGCAGTAGTTATATCACCCTCGCTGCAGTGTGCCCATTAGCCAGTACATAGTAAGGCAGCCTTTCTGGCGACTTTTTATCTTAGGTGCAGTACTCTGTCTGACCTGAGGTTAAGGGGGTGCCAGAGAGCTGCAAGTTCCAAACCAGAAGTGGGATATAGGTAAATCCCCTTCAGAAAAGAACTGGGGCCAAACAAACAACCCCAATTCATGACATATTGGTGTCAGCAGTGGGGATGATAAAAATATGCCCTCTGTGATTCGTGACAAATCGATATTAAAATTGTGTAGGTTTTGTTATAATTGTTGCCTATGCAATGTATTGTTCTGCATCTCTTTTTGGCATGAGGCACCTCATTTTATATATTTTTTTTGTTTTAATATTGAGTAATAAATATATATTATTTTCTCATTTACCTCTTTTTGTACACTTCTTGACCCGAGATTTTCTTCCATCGTCATTATATATTAAGATCACATATTAAGGTATGTTTAAATGTGTGACACTGAGTCACTACTCACAGACAAGCCTGTTATGACCTGGTGGTAACGGAACAGCACTGATATGACCTGGTGGGAACGGAGCAGCACTGATATGACCTGGTGGGTAAAATAGATCATGGACAAGCTCTGAGGAGGTGGTAGCTTTACTGACCGCAATCCCTAATCCTAACACAAACACTAGAAATAGCCGTGGGACGTTCCTGTCACTCCCTAGACGCCTCTTCACAGCCTAAGAACTAACTACCCCTAAGATGGAAATAGAAAACTATCTCGCCTCAGAGAAATTCCCAAAAGGAAAGATAGCCCCCCACATATATTGACTGTGAGTGGAGAGGGAAATGACAAACGCAGGGATGAAAACAGATTTTAGCAAAAAAAGGCCAACTCTGACTAGATAGACAGAAATAGGAAAGGGCACTGTGCGGTCAGTATATAAAACCTAAAAATCCACGCAGAGATTACAAAAATAACTTCCACACCTGCTTCCCCAGAGCTTCCAGCTAGCCTGAATATTTCATAATGACAAGCTGGACAAAAAGAGACATAACTTTAAACTGAACAGTAAGTACAAGAACTAGCAAGAACTTATCTTATGCTGACATGGACAGGCCATCAGAGAAATCCAAGGAGAGGACGGAGTCTAACCTAGAAAAACATTGACAGCTGGCATGAATTACAGACCAGGGCCCTGTTAAATAGCAAGGCCAAGGGAGCCGACTAGTGAAGTCAGCTGCCAGGCCAAACTCCAGGAGCAGCAGTTCCACTCGAAACCACCAGAGGGAGCCTAAGGGCAGAACTCCCAAAAGTACCATTCATAACCACAGGAGGGAGCCCAAGAACGGAATTCACAACAGTACCCCCCCTTGAGGAGGGGTCACCGAACCCTCACCAAAGCCCCCAGGCCGATCAGGACGAGCCAGATGAAAAGCACAAACCAAATCGGCCGCATGGACATCGGAGGCAAAAACCCAAGAATTATCCTCCTGGCCATAACCCTTCCACTTGACCAGATACTGAAGTTTCCACCTCGAAAGACGAGAATCCAAAATCTTCTCCACCACATATTCCAACTCCCCGTCAACCAACACCGGAGCAGGAGGGTCAACGGAGGGAACCATGGGCACCACATATCTCCGCAACAAAGATCTATGGAACACATTATGAATGGAAAAAGAAGCAGGAAGGGCCAAACGAAAAGACACCGGATTAATAATTTCAGAAATCTTATAAGGACAAATAAAACGAGGCTTGAACTTAGGGGAATAAACCTTCATAGGAACATGACGAGAAGACAACCAGACCAAATCCCCAACACGAAGCCGGGGACCAACGCACCGACGGCGGTTAGCAAAACGTTGAGCCTTTTCCTGAGACAACGTTAAATTGTCCACCACTTGAGTCCAAATCCGCTGCAACCTGTCCACCACAGAATCCACACCAGGACAGTCCGAAGGCTCAACCTGCCTCGAAGAAAAACGAGGATGAAAACCGGTTACAAAAAAAAGGCGAAACCAAGGTAGCCGAACTGGCCCGATTATGAAGGGCAAACTCGGCCAACGGCAAGAAGGCCACCCAATCATCCTGATCCGCAGACACAAAGCATTTCAAATAGGTTTCCAAGGTCTGATTGGTTCGCTCAGTTTGGCCATTTGTCTGAGGATGAAATGCCAAAGAAAAAGACAACTCAATGCCCATTGTAGCACAAAAGGACCACCAAAACCTAGACACAAACTGGGAACCTCTATCAGACACAATATTCTCCGGAATGCCATGCAAACGAACCACATGCTGAAAAAATAATGGAACCAAATCAGAGGAGGAAGGCAACTTAGGCAAAGGTACCAAATGGACCATCTTAGAAAACCGGTCACAAACCACCCAGATGACAGACATCTTCTGAGAGACAGGAAGATCAGAAATAAAATCCATGGAAATATGCGTCCAGGGCCTCTCAGGAACCGGCAAAGGCAAAAGCAACCCACTAGCACGGGAACAGCAGGGCTTGGCCCGGGCACAGGTCCCACAGGACTGCACAAAAGAACGCACATCCCGCGACAAGGAAGGCCACCAAAAGGACATGGCAACCAAATCTCAGGTACCAAAAATCCCCAGATGACCAGCCAATACAGAACAATGAATCTCAGAAATTACCTTACTAGTCCATCTATCAGGAACAAACAGTTTCCCCACAGGACAGCGGTCAGGTCTATCAGCCTGAAACTCCTGAAGCACCCGCCGCAAATCAGGGGAGATGGCAGAAAGAATCACCCCCTCCTTGAGAATACCAGCCGGCTCAAGGACTCCCGGAGAATCAGGCAGAAAACTCCTAGAAAGGGCATCTGCCTTCACATTCTTAGATCCCGGAAGATACGAGACCACAAAATCAAAACGGGAGAAAAACAAAGACCATAGAGCCTGTCTAGGATTCAACCTCTTGGCAGACTCGAGGTAAATAAGATTCTTATGATCGGTCAAGACCACAACGCGATGCTTAGCTCCTTCAAGCCAATGACGCCACTCCTCAAATGCCCACTTCATAGCCAACAACTCTCGATTGCCGACATCATAATTACGCTCAGCAGGCGAAAACTTTCTGGAGAAGAAAGCACACGGTTTCATCAAAGAGCCAACAGAACTTCTCTGAGAAAAAACGGCTCCTGCCCCGATCTCAGAAGCGTCACCCTCAACCTGAAAAGGGAGAGAAACATCTGGCTGACGCAACACAGGGGCAGAAGTAAAACGACACTTAAGCTCCTGAAAGGCCTCCACAGCCGCAGAGGACTAATTCACCACATCAGCAGCTTTCTTTGTCAAATCGGTCAGAGGTTTAACCACAGTAGAAAAATTAGCAATGAAGCGGCGATAAAAATTAGCAAAGCCCAAAAATTTCTGAAGGCTCTTCACAGATGTAGGTTGAGTCCAATCATGAATGGCCTGGTCCTTAACAGGGTCCATTTCAATAGCCGAGGGTGAAAAAATGAAACCCAAAAAAGAAACCTTCTGAACTCCAAAAAGGCACTTAGACCCCTTCACAAACAGTGCATTAGCACGAAGGATCTGAAATACTATCCTGACCTGCTTCACATGAGACTCCCAATCATCGGAGAAAACTAAGATATCATTCAAATATACAATCATAAATTTATCCAGATACTCCCGGAAAATATCATGCATAAAGGACTGAAACACAGATGGAGCATTAGAGAGCCCGAAAGGCATCACCAGATATTCAAAATGGCCTTCGGGCGTATTAAATGCTGTTTTCCATTCATCACCCTGTTTAATACGAACAAGATTATACGCCCCTCGAAGGTCGATCTTGGTAAACCAGCTAGCCCCTTTAATCCGAGCAAACAAATCAGAAAGTAAAGGTAAAGGGTACTGGAATTTAACTGTGATCTTATTGAGAAGTCGATAATCTATACAGGGCCTCAAGGAGCCATCCTTCTTGGCAACAAAAAAGAACCCCGCTCCCAACGGTGACGAAGACGGGCGAATATGCCCCTTCTCTAAGGACTCCTTTACATAACTCCGCATAGCGGCATGCTCTGGCACAGACAGATTGAAAAGTCGACCCTTAGGGAACTTACAGCCAGGAATCAAATTAATAGCACATAAATCCACAGTCTAGAAATATTGCAGACGCACTGCCGCTCTATGCTGGACCCTTATACCTCAGGGAAATCACCGTATAAGCCTTTATAGTCAAAATAGAAAAGAAATATCGCTGCATATGCTGCACCTGGGTGCTGCTTAAGAAAAAACAATATGTAGAAAAATATCCAAGGTAGAGAAGATGAAAAGCGCACTCACTGGTGTTCAGCAAAAGCGATTTTATTCACGTGCAATGATGCAGTGCAGGGAGGGTAGAAAACACATGGCGGATGACAGCTGTTTCGTGCTACCAAGCACTTCAACAGATCCCACAGGAGGAAATTGACATCACAGGAATATCACTATGTATCCCTTGGCAACCCCAACTAGTCACAGACATAGATTTCCAATCCAGCACCAGATTATGTACCTGTAACCATGGAAAACCCAGCACAACAACATCATGCAAATTATGCAACACCAAAAAGCGAATATTTTCCTGATGTGCTGGAGCCATCTACATGGTCAAATGTGTCCAGTACTGAGGTTTATTCTTGGCCAATGGCGTAGCATCAATCCCCCTCAAGGGAATAGGGCTCTGCAAAGGCTCCAAGGAAAAACCACAGCGCCTGGCAAAGTCTAAGTCCATTAAGTTCAGGGCAGCGCCAGAGTCCACAAATGCCATTACAGAAAAGGACAACAATGAGCAAATCAGAGTAACAGACAAGAGAAATTTAGGCTGTATAGTACTAATGGCAACAGACCTAGCGACCTTCTTAGTACGCTTAGGACAATCAGAAATAGCATGAGCAGAATCACCACAGTAAAAACACAGCCAATTCTGACGTCTGAATTCCTGCCGTTCTGCTCTAGTCAAAGTCCTATCACATTGCATAGGCTCAGGACTCTGCCCAGAGGACACCGCCATATGGTGCACCACCTTACGCTCACGCAGGCGCCGTTCAATCTGAATGGCCAGAGACATTGATTCGTTCAAACCAGCAGGTGTGGGGAACCCCTCCATAACATCCTTAAGGGCTTCAGAAAGACCCTTTCTGAAAATAGCTGCCAGGGCATCCTCATTCCATTTTGTAAGCACAGACCACTTTCTAAATTTCTGGCAGTAAATTTCTGCCGCTTCCTGACCCTGACACAGAGCCAGCAAGATCTTTTCTGCCTGATCCACAGAATTAGGTTCATCATAAAGGAGTCCGAGTGCTTGAAAAAATGCATCTACATTGAGCAATGCAGGATTCCCTGGCTCAAGAGAGAATGCCCAGTCTTGCGGGTCTCCACGGAGCAGAGAAATAACAATCTTCACCTGCTGAACGGAGTCACCAGAGGAACGGGGTCTCAGAGCAAAACACAATCTGCAATTATTTTTGAAGTTCAAAAATTTAGATCTATCCCCAGAAAACAAATCAGGAATAGGAATTCTAGGCTCAGAAACCGGAGTCTGGACAATATAATCTTGGATACTCTGTACCTGTTATGATCCTAGTGGCAAGGATCGCAAGTAGGACTAGCTAAGTAACTAAACAGACTACAAACTCTGGGGAAGTGGTAACTGAATTGACCGCAACCTGATCCTATCCGCACACAACTATAGGTAGCCGTGGAACGTTACCTGAAAATCCTAGACGTCTCTTCACGGCCTGAGAAACTGACTATTCCTAGAGGGAACAAAAGTCCTCCCTTGCCTCAGAGAAATGACCCCAAAGATATAGAATAGCCCCCCACAAATATTAACGGTGAGTTAAGGGGAAAGCACAAACGCAGAGATGAAATTAGATTTAGCAAATGAGGCCCGCTAACACTAGATAGCAGAAAATAGAAAGGGAACTGTGCGGTCAATTAAAAACCCTATTCAAAATATCCACGCAGAGATTGCTCGAGCCCCCGCACCAACTAACGGTGTGGGGGAAGCAACTCTGTCCCCCAGAGCTTACCGGCAGCAAGAAATCACATATTAGCAAGCTGGACTAAACTCATCATACACAGAAATCATATTGCAGACTGATGAGCAAAAAATAATTAAACAGAACTTAGCTTATCCTGAAGAGACTGAAAACGAAGATAATCAGGAGTAATCAGAAAAGCACTGAATACATTGACAGCCGGCAACAAGTGGAAGTGAAACAGAGCTATATAGGAACCTCCCAGTGAATAACGAGGCAGCTGATCCAGCCACAGACCCGCAGGATAACAAACAAAGCCACCAGGGGGAGCCCAAAACAAAAGTCACACAATACCACCTGTGACCACAAGAGGGAGCCTGAAAACAGAGTTCACAACAGTACCCCCCCCTTGAGGAGGGGTCACCGAACCCTCATCAAAACCCCCAGGGCGATCGGGATGAGCCACATGGAAGGCACGAACCAAATTGGCCGCATGAACATCAGAGGCGACAACCCAGGAATTATCCTCCTGACCATAGCCCTTCCACTTAACCAAATACTGAAGCCTCCGTCTAGAAATACGAGAAACCAAGATCTTTTCCACCACGTATTCCAATTCTCCCTCAACCAGCACCGGGGCAGGAGGCTCAACCGGAGGAACCACAGGCACCACATACCTCCGCAACAACGACCGATGGAACACATTATGAATAGCAAACGATGCTGGGAGGTCCAGACGAAATGACACAGGGTTAAGGACTTCCAAAATCTTATAAGGACCGATAAACCGAGGCTTGAACTTAGGAGAGGAGACCTTCATAGGAACAAAGCGAGAAGACAACCACACCAAGTCCCCAACGCGAAGTCGGGGACCCACACAGCGACGGCGGTTGGCAAAGCGCTGAGCCTTCTCTTGTGACAGCTTCAAATTGTCCACCACATGATTCCAAATCCGATGCAACCTATCTACCACAACATCCACTCCAGGACAGTCAGAAGGCTCCACCTGACCCGAGGAAAAACGAGGATGAAACCCCGAATTACAAAAAAAAGGAGAAACCAAACTAGCAGAACTAGCCCGATTATTAAGGGCAAACTCGGCCAATGGCAAAAAAGTCACCCAGTCGTCCTGATCAGCAGAAACAAAACATCTTAAATAGGTTTCCAAGGTATGATTAGTTCGCTCGGTTTGGCCATTCGTCTGAGGATGGAAGGCCGACGAAAAAGACAAATCAATGCCCATTTTAGCACAAAAGGTCCGCCAAAATCTAGACACAAACTGGGATCCTCTGTCGGAAACAATATTTTCAGGGATCCCGTGCAAACGAACCACATTTTGAAAAAACAGCGGAACCAACTCGGAGGAGGAAGGCAACTTAGGCAAGGGCACCAAATGGACCATCTTAGAAAAACGATCACACACCACCCAGATGACAGACATTCTCAGAGACAGGGAGATCTGAAATAAAATCCATGGAAATGTGCGTCCAAGGCCTCTTCGGGACAGGCAAAGGTAACAGCAAACCACTGGCACGAGAACAGCAAGGCTTAGCCCGAGCACAAATTCCACAAGACTGCACGAAGGAACGCACATCCCGCGACAAGGAAGGCCACCAAAAGGACCTGGCCACCAAGTCTCTGGTACCAAATATTCCAGGATGGCCCGCCAACACCGAAGAATGAACCTCGGAAATAACTCTGCTGGTCCATCTATCCGGGACAAACAGTCTCTCCGGTGGACAACGGTCAGGTCTATCCGCCTGAAACTCCTGCAGCACTCGTCGAAAATCTGGGGAGATGGCAGACAAAATTACCCCTTCTCTGAGGATACCAGCCGGCTCTGAATCTCCAGGAGAGTCAGGCACAAAACTCCTAGAAAGAGCATCAGCCTTTACATTCTTCGAACCAGGCAGGTACGAGACCACAAAATCAAAACGAGAGAAAAACAACGACCAACGAGCCTGTCTAGGATTCAGCCGCTTGGCCGACTCAAGATAAATCAGATTCTTGTGATCAGTCAAGACCACCACACGATGCTTAGCTCCCTCGAGCCAATGTCGCCACTCGTCAAATGCCCACTTCATAGCCAACAACTCCCGATTACCGACATCATAATTCCGCTCGGCAGGCGAAAACTTTCTTGAAAAGAAAGCACATGGCTTCATCACAGAGCCATCGGAGCTTCTCTGCGACAAAACAGCCCCCGCTCCAATCTCGGAAGCATCAACCTCGACCTGGAAAGGAAGAGAGACATCTGGCTGACATAAGACCGGAGCCGAAGAAAACCGGCACTTCAGCTCCCGAAAGGCCTCCACAGCCGCAGGAGACCAATTAGTAACATCAGAACCTTTCTTGGTCAAATCCGTCAAAGGCTTAACAACACCAGAAAAATTAGCGATGAAGCGACGGTAAAAATTAGCAAAACCCAAGAACTTCTGAAGACTCTTAACAGATGTAGGCTGAGTCCAGTCATGAATAGCCTGAACCTTGACTGGGTCCATCTCAATAGCAGAAGGAGAAAAAATGAAACCCAAAAAAGAAACCTTCTGGACTCCAAAAAGACATTTTGAGCCCTTCACAAATAAAGCATTGGCACGCAGGACCTGAAACACCATCCTGACCTGCTTAACATGGGACTCCCAATCATCAGAAAAAAACAGAATATCATCCAGTTACACAATCATGAATTTATCCAGATATTCGCGGAAGATGTCGTGCATAAAGGACTGAAAGACAGAAGGAGCGTTAGAAAGTCCAAAAGGCATCACCAAGTACTCAAAATGGCCTTCGGGCGTATTAAATGCAGTTTTCCATTCATCACCCTGCTTAATACACACAAGGTTATACGCACCACGAAGATCTATCTTGGTGAACCAACTAGACCCCTTAATGCGAGCAAACAGATCAGATAACAATGACAAAGGATACTGAAATTTGACCGTGATTTTATTTAGAAGGCGATAATCAATACAAGGTCTCAGGGAACCATCCTTCTTAGCCACAAAAAAGAACCCCGCACCAAGAGGGGAGGAGGAGGGGCGAATAAGTCCTTTCTCCAAAGACTCCTTTATATAACTCCGCATGGCAGCATGCTCCGGCACTGACAAATTGAAAAGTCGTCCCTTAGGAAACTTACTACCAGGAATCAAATTTATAGCACAATCACAATCCCTATGAGGAGGTAGAGAACCGAGTTTGGGCTCATCAAATACATCCTGGTAGTCAGACAAAAACGCAGGGACTTCAGAAGGAGTGGATGAAGCAATTGACACTACAGGAGCGTCGCCATGAATTCCCTGACAACCCCAACTTGACACAGACATTGCTTTCCAATCCAGGACTGGATTATGAGTCTGCAACCATGGCAGACCCAACACGACAACATCATGCAAATTATGCAGTACAAGAAAGCGAATCACCTCCTGATGAACAGGAGTCATGCACATGGTCACTTGTGTCCAGTACTGAGGTTTATTCGTAGCCAATGGTGTAGCATCAATTCCCCTTAGTGGAATAGGGAATTTTAAAGGCTCCAAAACAAAACCACAGCGCCTGGCAAATGACAAATCCATCAGACTCAGGGCAGCACCTGAATCTACAAAAGCCATAACCGGGTAAGATGACAGGGAACAAATCAGGGTAACAGACAAAATGAACTTAGGCTGTAAAGTACCGATGGTGACAGATTTATCAACCTTTTTTTTGCGCTTAGAGCATGCTGAGATAACATGAGTTGAGTCACCACAGTAAAAGCACAACCCATTTTGCCGTCTATAATTTTGCCGTTCACTTCTGGTCAGAATTCTATCACATTGCATAGACTCAGGTGTCTGCTCAAAAGACACCACCAAATGGTGCGCAGGTTTGCGCTCCCGCAAACGCCGATCAATCTGAATGGCCAGAGTCATTGACTCATTCAGACCTGCAGGCGTAGGGAACCCCACCATGACATTCTTAATGGCTTCAGAAAGACCTTTTCTGAAATTTGCAGCCAGGGCACACTCATTCCACCGAGTAAGCACCGACCATTTCCGAAATTTCTGGCAGTACACCTCTGCTTCATCTTGCCCCTGAGAGAGGGCCAACAACGCTTTTTCAGCCTGGTTCTCAAGATTAGGTTCCTCATAGAGCAATCCAAGAGCCAGAAAAAACGCATCCACACTGAGCAAAGCAGGATCCCCTGGCGCCAATGCGAAGGCCCAATCTTGAGGGTCACCACGCAAGAAAGAAATAATAATTTTAACTTAATTTTAACTTTAATTTTAACGGAATCACCAGAGGAATGAGGTTTCAAAGAATGAAACAATTTACAATTGTTCTTAAAATTCAAGAACCTAGATCTATCTCCAGAAAACAACTCCGGAATAGGTATTCTAGGCTCTGACATAGGACTGTGAATAACAAAATCCTGAATACTTTGTACCCTTGCAGCAAGATGATCTACACTGGAGGCCAAACTCTGAATATCCATATCAGCAGCTGAATTCAGAGCCACACCAAGATTAAGAGGAGAGAAGCTAGACACAGCAGCTAGACACACGGCAGCAAAAAAAAAAAAAATTCTCAAGGCTTCTTTTCTCCTGCTTCTGCCATGCAATTAACACTTTACTGGCCGGCTGTACGGTTATGATCCTAGTGGCAAGGATCGCAAGTAGGACTAGCTAAGTAACTAAACAGACTACAAACTCTGGGGAAGTGGTAACTGAATTGACCGCAACCTGATCCTATCCGCACACAACTATAGGTAGCCGTGGAACGTTACCTGAAAATCCTAGACGTCTCTTCATGGCCTGAGAAACTGACTATTCCTAGAGGGAACGAAAGTCCTCCCTTGCCTCAGAGAAATGACCCCAAAGATATAGAATAGCCCCCCACAAATATTAACGGTGAGTTAAGGGGAAAGCACAAACGCAGAGATGAAATTAGATTTAGCAAATGAGTCCCGCTAACACTAGATAGCAGAAAATAGAAAGGGAACTGTGCGGTCAATTAAAAACCCTATTCAAAATATCCACGCAGAGATTGCTCGAGCCCCCGCACCAACTAACAGTGCGGGGGAAACAACTCTGTACCCCAGAGCTTACCAGCAGCAAGAAATCACATATTAGCAAGCTGGACTAAACTCATCATACACAGAAATCATATTGCAGACTGATGAGCAAAAAATAATTAAACAGAACTTAGCTTATCCTGAAGAGACTGAAAACGAAGATAATCAGGAGTAATCAGAAAAGCACTGAATACATTGACAGCCGGCAACAAGTGGAAGTGAAACAGAGCTATATAGGAACCTCCCAGTGAATAACGAGGCAGCTGATCCAGCAACAGACCCGCAGGATAACAAACAAAGCCACCAGGGGGAGCCCAAAACAAAAGTCACACAATACCACCTGTGACCACAAGAGGGAGCCTGAAAACAGAGTTCACAACAGTACCCTTGCAGCGAGATGATCAACATGCGAGGACACACCCTGAACCTCCATATCAGTACCCAAATCCTGAACCACCCAAAGATTAAGGGGAAAAGAAAAGACAAAACAAGCTACCAAAAAAAAAAAAAAATGACTCAGAACTTTCTTTTCCCTCTTTAGAGATGTATTTAACACATTGTGGGCCAGCTGTACTGTTATGACCTGGTGGGAACGGAGCAGCACTGATATGACCTGGTGGGTAAAATAGATCATGGACAAGCTCTGAGGAGATGGTAGCTTTACTGACCGCAATCCCTAATCCTAACACAAACACTAGAAATAGCCGTGGGACGTTCCTGTCACTCCCTAGACGCCTCTTCACAGCCTAAGAACTAACTACCCCTAAGATGGAAATAGAAAACTATCTCGCCTCAGAGAAATTCCCAAAAGGAAAGATATATGTGGGGGGCTATTGACTGTGAGTGGAGAGGTAAATGACAAACGCAGGGATGAAAACAGATTTTAGCAAAGGAGGCCAACTCTGACTAGACAGACAGACATAGGAAAGGGCACTGTGCGGTCAGTATATAAAACCTAAAAATCCACGCAGAGATTACACAAATAACCTCCACACCGACTCACGGTGTGGAGGGGCAATTCTGCTTCCCCAGAGCTTCCAGCTAGCCTGAATATTTCATAATGACAAGCTGGACAAAAAAAGACATAACTTTAAACTGAACAGTAAGTACAAGAACTAGCAAGAACTTATCTTATGCTGACATGGACAGGCCATCAGAGAAATCCAAGGAGAGGACTGAGTCTAACCTAGAAAAACATTGACAGCTGGCATGAATTACAGACCAGGGCCCTGTTAAATAGCAAGGCCAAGGGAGCTGATTAGTGAAGTCAGCTGCCAGGCCAAACTCCAGGAGCAGCAGTTCCACTCGAAACCACCAGAGGGAGCCCAAGGGCAGAACTCCCAAAAGTACCATTCATAACCACAGGAGGGAGCCCAAGAACGGAATTCACAACACAAGCCTAGAGAAAGGGTAGACAGGAGGTCTGAGGTCAGATACTAGAAGGGCACAAGATAAAGAGCAGCAGGAGAAAGTCGTGGTCAGGTAACAGTCCAGGGTCAAATACCAGGAGGGTATGTCAAGACTAGGGAGTAAGAAAAACAGACAGTCTAGAGGCCAAGTACGGGGTCAGGTACCTGCAGTCAGAGAGCGTTAAGAGCAGAAGGGATAATCCACATGAATAGTCATGACAAATCCTACGTCCGGCAACAAGATCAGAGAAAGACACAAACAGACAGAGCTAAGCATACACCAAACTAAGCTCAGCTACAGCTGACACCGATCTGCTATCAAGGATGAGAGACATCTGTTGAAATGCCCGAAGGCTTCACCAGATTGAGCAGCAGGGTTGTTGATCAAAATGCTGTGAGCACAGAATGACCCAGGATCAGATTGGATGAATGGACTGTGACTCATAATACTGACAGTCCAGCATACACCAGATCCCATTGCAAGGTTGAGCCTTCACTCACAGCCTCCCTAGTCCATAGTAAAGATGAAACCATGACAAAAAGACTTCCCACATTCTGAATAAGAGAACAGCTTTTCTCTGTATGACTTCACTCACGTCTAACAAAATTTGGTATACTAAAGATTTCCCACACATTGATCATGAATATGGCTTATCTCCTGTGTGACTTCTCTTCAGAGAAGACGTGATTTATGTATAAAAGATTTACCAAACTCTGGACATGAATACGGCTTCTCTCCTGTGTGAGTTCTACGATGTTTAACAAGTTGTGATTTCTCTGTAAAGCATTTTCCACATTCTGAACATGAATATGGCTTTTCTCCTGTGTGAATTCTCTGATGTTTAATAAGATGCCCTTTATTTGTGAAGGATTTCTCACATTCTGAACATGAAAATGGGTTTTCTGTGTGAATTATCTGATGTTGAAAAAGACTCCTTTTTTGTTTGAAGGATTTCTCACATTCTGAACATGAAAATGGCTTTTCTCTTGTGTGAGTTCTCTGATGTGTAATAAGATGCGCTTTATTCACGAAGGACTTCCCACATTCTGAACATGAAAATGGCTTTTCTCCTGTGTGAATCCTCTGATGTGTAATAAGATGAGCTTTAATCACGAAGGACTTCCCACATTCCGAACATGAAAATGGCTTTTCTCCTGTGTGAATCCTCTGATGTGTAATAAGACTCCCTTTAACCGTGAAGGACTTCCCACATTCCGCACATGAAAATGGATTTTGTCCTGTGTGAGTTCTCTCATGCACAACAACTTGTGATTTCTGTAAAAAACATTTCCCACATTCTGAACATGAAAATGGCTTTTCTCCTGTGTGAATTTTCTGATGTTTAATAAGATACCATTTATCTGTGAAGGCCTTCTCACATTCTGAACATGAAAATGGCTTTTCTCCTGTGTGAACTCTCTGATGTTTAATAAGTCTCTCTTTATCTGTGAAGGATTTCTCACATTCTGAACATGAAAATGGCTTCTCTCCTGTGTGAATTTTCTGATGTCTAATAAGATGCCCTTTATCTGTGAAGGATTTCTCACATTCTGAACACGAAAATGGCTTCTCTCCTGTGTGAATTTTCTGATGTCTAATAAGATGCCCTTTATCTGTGAAGGCCTTCTCACATTCTGAACACGAAAATGGCCTTTCTCTTGTGTGAATTCTCTCATGTATAATATATTTTGATTTCGTTGTAAAGCATTTCCCACATTCTGAACAGGAGTATGGCTTCTCTCCTTCATGCTTGCTTTGAGCTATATAATCTGAGCTTTTAGTAAATTCCTTGTGACACTGAAATCTTGTATCCACTTTGTCATCTGGAATTGTGGTAACAATGCAAGATTGCTCAGGAGAGGGTTCCTCATAACTAGGAAGATTATAAGAAAGTGAAGCACTGTGAAGTCCAGGAGGTCCATGAAGGGTAATGAGGTTTTCTCCATTAGAGTGCTTCCTGATATCTTCTTTTTTACACTTTAGTGATAAACTGTTATTATCACAAGAATGTCCTATAAAGATGAAAGATACAATTCACAAAAGGGATTTTTAAATTTAATGGAGCTCAAAATGAAGACCCTCATCAGTGAAAGTATTGGTAATAAGGAAGACAACTACATGCCATAATATTATCACAGTAGGTAAAGTGAATAACATTTATAAAATGGTGACATTGGCACAAACAGACTTCAAAAAATTAACCTTTATTAATGTATTTAAGAGGGTTAAAAATACTTGATTATCTTAAAAAGGTGAAAATGGAGGGTCAATAGGGAGAAAAAAATATCTAGGACTAATCTCTCCTTAGATAAGCCCTAAAGTTCATCCTATCTGCCAGCGGAGGCTATTATTATTATTATTTATTTATATAGCATCATTGATTCCATGGTGCTGTACATGAGAATGGGTTACATACAAGTTACAGACATCACTTACAGTAAACAAACTAACAATGACAGACTGATACAGAGGGGCGAGGACCCTGCCCTTGCGGGCTTACATTCTACAGGATAATGGGGAAGGAGACAATAGGTTGAGGGTTATTATTATTATTATTATTATTGTTATAGCGCCATTTATTCCATGGCGCTTTACAAGTGAGGAGGGGTATACATAATAAAAACATGTACAATAATCTTAACCCTTTTGCGACATGCGCTGTACATGTACTGCGCATGTCGGGTCCCCTGCTTTGATGTGGGCTCCGGCGGTGAGCGCACGTCAAAGTCGCGACATGTCAGCTGTTTTGTACAGCTGACATGTGCGCGCAATAGCGGCGGGTGAAATCGCTATTCACCCGCCGCTATTAACCTGTTAAATGCCGCTGTCAAATGCAGACAGCGGCATTTAACTACCGCATCCGGCCGGGCGGCCGGAAATGACGTAATCGTCGACCCCCGTCACATGATCGGGGGTCGGCGATGCATCAGGATGGTAACCATAGAGGTCCTTGAGACCTCTATGGTTACTGATGCCGGCCTGCTGTGAGCGCCCCCCTGTGGTCGGCGCTCACAGCACACCTGCATTTCAGCTACATAACAGCGATCTGATGATCGCTGTTATGTAGCAGAGCCGATCGGGCTGTGCCTGCTTCTAGCCTCCCTTGGAGGCTATTGAAGCATGGCAAAAGTGAAAAAAAAAAAGTTTTTAAAAATGTGAAAAAAATATTAAAAATATAAAAGTTTAAATCACCCCCCTTTCGCCCCATCCTAAATAAAACAATAAAAAAACCCAAAAACCTACACATATTTGGTATCGCCGCATTCAGAATCGCCCGATCTATCAATTAAAAAAAGCATTAACCTGATCGCTAAACAGCGTAGCGAGAAAAAAATCTGAAACGCCAGAATTACGTTTTTCTGGTTGCCGCGACATTGCGTTAAAATGCAATAACGGGCGATCAAAAGAACGTATCTGCACCAAAATGCTATCATTAAAAACGTCAGCTCTGCACGCAAAAAATAAGCCCTCACCCGACCCCAGATCACGAAAATTGGAGACGCTACGGGTATCGGAAAATGGCACTTTTTTTTTTTTTTTTTTTAAGCAAAGTTTGGAATTTGTTTTCACCACTTGGATAAAAAATAACCTAGTCATGTTAGGTGTCTATGAACTCGTAATCAAGTAAAAAAGGCAGCACACTGCAGCGCTAAGACATGCAAACATGAAACATGAAAACTGAACTGCAATACTGCACTAGAAATATGAAAAATGAGAGCGTTTAGCGCATAAAAATGGCCAATTTTATGTGTACCTGATAGCCCCTTTACGGCATCTCTCGTATATCAGGTCCTACGCTTGCCTACCTCGCTGAGAATAAATGTCTCCATGTGAATGGGTACCTGTGAAAACCTCTTCCTAGACTCATATTCTCTCTCTCTGTGGAGGGGTCCAGTATTCTCAGCGAGGTAGGCAAGCGTAGGACCTGATATACGAGAGATGCCGTAAAGGGGCTATCAGGTACACATAAAATTGGCCATTTTTATGCGCTAAACGCTCTCATTTTTCATATTTCTAGTGCAGTAATGCAGTTCCGTTTTCATGTTTGCATGTCTTAGCGCTGCAGTGTGCTGCCTTTTTTACTTGACTATATATGAGTTGGTTACTCTGGGTTCAGCACCTGTTCACACTTAGTCTATGTATGGATGTGACGGTCAGTTTTTTCAAATATATTATTTAGCCTTCTGACTGAGCACTCCGCCTCCTAGCCCAGGTGTTTTAATCGCAGCAGGTCCAGTACCCCTCCACAGAGAGAGAGAATATGAGTCTAGGCAGAGGTTTTCACAGGTACCCATTCACATGGAGACATTTATTCTCAGCGAGGTAGGCAAGCGTAGGACCTGATATACGAGAGATGCCGTAAAGGGGCTATCAGATACAAATAAAATTGGCCATTTTTATGCGCTAAACGCTCTCATTTTTCATATTTCTAGTGCAGTATTGCAGTTCAGTTTTCATGTTTCATGTTTGCATGTCTTAGCGCTGCAGTGTGCTGCCTTTTTTACTTGACTATATATGAGTTGGTTACTCTAGGTTCAGCACCTGTTCACACTTAGTCTATGTATGGATGTGACGGTCAGTTTTTTCAAATATGAACTCGTAATGACCTGGAGAATCATAATGGCAGGTTAGTTTTTGCATTTAGTGAACCTAGGAAAAAAGCCAAACAAAAAACAAGTGTGGGATTGCACTTTTTTTGCAATTTCACCGCACTTGGAATTTTTTTCCCATTTTCTAGTAAACAACATGGTAAAACCAATGATGTCGTTCAAAAGTACAACTCGTCCCGCAAAAAATAAGCCCTCACATGGCCATATTGACGGAAAAATAAAGAAGTTATAGCTCTGGGAAGGAGGGGAGCGAAAAACGAAAACACAAAAACGAAAAAGGGCCACGGCATGAAGGGGTTAAACAATACAAGTCATAACTGGTACAGGAGGAGTGAGGACCCTGCCCGCGAAGGCTCACAATCTACAAAGGTTGGGTGAGAATACAGTAGGTGAGGATAGAGCTGGTCATGCAGCGGATGCAGGAGCTCCGGTGTTGGTGAGGCGGTATCTCCGATAGTGATGAGGTTGGCACCCTAGTTGTAGACGTGATGGCACCCCCGCTGAACGTTGGTAGCCCTAGGGACCCTAATGCACCTTGAACATCCTACACACTATAATAGACACAAAAAAACACACACATACAGAAACAATTAAAAGGAGTACCTAACATATAAATATCTCGTAGTTATTGCTGTCATGTTCCAGGAGGGATGCAGACAAGAAGTGTAGTCACATTAATACCACAACAAAGATGATATGGCCAGAGCATGCAATCACATTAATAGTCATCTTTGGGGCTACAATTTAGAGAAAGAAAATCTATGATCCATATCCCTATTACACAGTGCGTATAATATTTATATGGTTTAGAATACCACTAAAGGAACGCCAATCAAATGGGCGCACAGTCAGATATCACATGACAAGGTACTATTAGATAATTAGCTCCTTTCTGTTCACTTAATTCAAAAGCCTAATGCCCAATGTGATATCTTCTGTTTGCCCCCCCCCCACAAAAAATGGGTGCATAACTGAACATAAATCCGCCATACAAAAATCCCACACAATATAGGTATTCATCCACTCTCCTAATTTCAGAAACCAGCACATAACTGGGTACATATTCCAGTATCAATAGCCATGAAAAAGAAATTCCACACAGTCGTGGTACTTATCCGCCATTCTTAGCTCCCTCTTATCACGACGCGTTTCACCCTTCGGAAGTATAAGGCCGGGGTCACACAAGAGAGGAATACGGACGTATTCACAAAACAACGCATTGCACACGGACCAATGATTCTCTATGGGGCAGCTCCCATCAGCCGTATACTTCTCGGCCGTATTCAGGATCCGAGTGAAATCGCAGCATGCTGCATTTGTCAGCATATTGCGCAAAAAATCCGCCAATGAAAGTCTATGGGGGCGAGAAAAATACGGATTACACACGGACCAGCAGTGTGACTTGTGAGAAATACGCAGCGGTGTTCTGTAGAAAAGCCGGTAATTCAGTGCGGTGTACAGTAACATCACACGGACAGGTTAGAATAGAACAGAGAAAATTAATGTCTACACGTAGAATAGGTCTACACATACATGTCTACACATACATACATACATACAGTGGGGCAAAAAAGTATTTAGTCAGTCAGCAATAGTGCAAGTTCCACCACTTAAAAAGATGAGAGGCGTCTGTAATTTACATCATAGGTAGACCTCAACTATGGGAGACAAACGGAGAAAAAAAAATCCAGAAAATCACATTGTCTGTTTTTTAACATTTAATTTGCATATTATGGTGGAAAATAAGTATTTGGTCAGAAACAAAATTTCATCTCAATACTTTGTAATATATCCTTTGTTGGCAATGACAGAGGTCAAACGTTTTCTGTAAGTCTTCACAAGGTTGCCACACACTGTTGTTGGTATGTTGGCCCATTCCTCCATGCAGATCTCCTCTAGAGCAGTGATGTTTTTGGCTTTTCGCTTGGCAACACGGACTTTCAACTCCCTCCAAAGGTTTTCTATAGGGTTGAGATCTGGAGACTGGCTAGGCCACTCCAGGACCTTGAAATGCTTCTTACGAAGCCACTCCTTCATTGCCCTGGCGGTGTGCTTTGGATCATTGTCATGTTGAAAGACCCAGCCACGTTTCATCTTCAATGCCCTTGCTGATGGAAGGAGGTTTGCACTCAAAATCTCACGATACATGGCCCCATTCATTCTTTCCTGTACCCGGATCAGTCGTCCTGGCCCCTTTGCAGAGAAACAGCCCCAAAGCATGATGTTTCCACCACCATGCTTTACAGTAGGTATGGTGTTGGATGGATGCAACTCAGTATTCTTTTTCCTCCAAACACGATAAGTTGTGTTTCTACCAAACAGTTCCAGTTTGGTTTCATCAGACCATAGGACATTCTCCCAAAACTCCTCTGGAGCATCCAAATGCTCTCTAGCAAACTTCAGACGGGCCCGGACATGTACTGGCTTAAGCAGTGGGACACGTCTGGCACTGCAGGATCTGAGTCCATGGTGGCGTAGTGTGTTACTTATGGTAGGCCTTGTTACATTGGTCCCAGCTCTCTGCAGTTCATTCACTAGGTCCCCCCGCGTGGTTCTGGGATTTTTGCTCACCGTTCTTGTGATCATTCTGACCCCACGGGGTGGGATTTTGCGTGGAGCCCCAGATCGAGGGAGATTATCAGTGGTCTTGTATGTCTTCCATTTTCTAATTATTGCTCCCACTGTTGATTTCTTCACTCCAAGCTGGTTGGCTATTGCACATTCAGTCTTCCCAGCCTGGTGCAGGGCTACAATTTTGTTTCTGGTGTCCTTTGACAGCTCTTTGGTCTTCACCATAGTGGAGTTTGGAGTCAGACTGTTTGAGGGTGTGCACAGGTGTCTTTTTATACTGATAACAAGTTTAAACAGGTGCCATTACTACAGGTAATGAGGGGAGGAAAGAGGAGACTCTTAAAGAAGAAGTTACAGGTCTGTGAGAGCCAGAAATCTTGATTGTTTCTGACCAAATACTTATTTTCCACCATAATATGCAAATAAAATGTTAAAAAAACAGACAATGTGATTTTCTGGATTTTTTTTTCTCAGTTTGTCTCCCATAGTTGAGGTCTACCTATGATGTAAATTACAGACGCCTCTCATCTTTTTAAGTGGTGGAACTTGCACTATTGCTGACTGACTAAATACTTTTTTGCCCCACTGTACATACATATAAATATATATATATATATATATATATATATATATATATATATATATATATACATACACACACACACACACACACACACACACACACACACACACACACACACATATACAGTATATACACACATGTTATGGACCTGGTGGTTAGGAGCACCCGGAATGACCTGATGGTTAAACTAGTAATCGGGACAAGCTCTGGGGAAGTGGGAACTCTGCTGACCGCAAACCCTACTCCTATCACACACACTAGAAATAGCCGTGGAGCGTACCTAACTCTCCCTAGACGCCTCTTTACAGCCTAAGAGCTAACTACCCCTAAAGATAGAAATAAAAGCCTTACCTTGCCTCAGAGAAATTCCCCAAAGGAAAAGGCAGCCCCCACATATATTGACTGTGAGTTTAGAGGAAAGTCACAAACACATGAATGAAGAAGGTTTTAGCAAAGGAGGCCAGACTTCACTAAATAGTCAAAGGATAGAAAAGGGAACTTATGCGGTCAGCACAAAAAACTACAAAAAACCACGCAGAGTATGCAAAAGGACCTCCACACCGACTCACGGTGTGGAGGTGCAACTCTGCACCCCAGAGCTTCCAGCTAGCAAGGAAATATCATGATAGCAAGCTGGACTAGAATAAGCAATACTAAGAAATATATTCAAGAAGCAGTAACAACAAATGAACTAGCAGGAACTTAGCTTCTGCTGGAGTAGACAGGTCATCTGAGAAGTCCAAGAGAGATCTGAACCAATACTGAGACATTGACAGCTGGCATGAAGTAACGATCTGAGTGGAGTTAAATAGGAAAGCCAGCATAGCAATAAACGAGAGCAGCTGAGGAAGGAACCTCAAGACCAGCAGTTCCACTCAAAGCCACCAGAGGGAGTCCAAGGACAGAACTCACCAAAGTACCATTCATGACCACAGGAGGGAATCCGAGAACGGAATTCACAACAGTACCCCCCCCTTGAGGAGGGGTCACCGAACCCTCACCAGGGCCCCCAGGCCGATCAGGACGAGCCAAATGAAAGGCACGAACTAAATCGGCAGCATGGACATCGGAGGCAACAACCAAGGAATTATCCTCCTGACCATAGCCCTTCCATTTAACCAGGTACTGAAGCTTCCGTCTTGAAATACGAGAATCCAAAATCTTCTCTACCACATACTCCAACTCCCCCTCGACCAATACCGGAGCAGGAGGATCAACGGAGGGAACCATAGGCGCCACATATCTCCGCAACAACGACCTATGGAACACATTATGGATGGCAGAAGGACCAAACGAAATGACACAGGGTTGAGAATTTCAGAAATCTTGTAAGGACCAATGAAACGAGGCTTAAACTTAGGAGAAGAAACCTTCATAGGAACATAACGAGAAGACAACCAAACCAAATCCCCAACACGAAGTCGGGGACCAACACAGCGATGGCGGTTAGCGAAACATTGAGCCTTCTCCTGGGACAACGTCAAATTGTCCACTACGTGAGTCCAAATTTGCTGCAACCTGTCAACCACAGAGTCCACACCAGGACAGTCAGAAGGCTCAACCTGTCCTGAAGAAAAACGAGGATGGAAACCAGAATTGCAATAAAAAGGCGAAACCAAAGTAGCCGAACTAGCCCGATTATTAAGGGCGAACTCAGCCAAAGGCAAGAAGGTCACCCAATCATCCTGATCAGCAGAAACAAAGCATCTTAGATAGGTTTCCAAAGTCTGATTGGTTCGTTCGGTTTGGCCATTTGTCTGAGGATGGAAAGCCGAAGAAAAAGACAAATCAATGCCCATCTTCGCACAAAAAGACCGCCAAAACCTACTGAGAACCTCTGTGCGACACAATGTTCTCCGGAATGCCATGCAAACGAACCACATGCTGAAAAAATAATGGGACCAAATCAGAGGAGGAAGGTAATTTAGGCAGGGGTACCAAATGGACCATCTTAGAAAAAAGATCACAGACCACCCAGATGACAGACATCCTTTGAGAGACAGGAAGATCAGAAATAAAATCCATGGAAATATGCGTCCAGGGCCTCTTCGGGACCGGCAAGGGCAAAAGTAACCCACTGGCACGAGAACAGCAGGGCTTGGCCCGAGAACAAGTCCAACAGGACTGCACAAAAGAACGCACATCCCGTGACAAGGAAGGCCACCAGAAGGACCTAGCCACCAAATCTCTGGTACCAAAAATTCCAGGATGACCAGCCAACACCGAACAATGAACCTCAGAAATAACTCTACTAGTCCATCTATCCGGGACAAACAGTTTCTCCGCTGGACAACGGTCAGGTCTATCAGCCTGAAACTCCTGCAGCACCCGCCGCAAATCAGGGGAGATGGCAGACAGAATTACCCCCTCTTTGAGAATACCAGCCGGCTCAGGGACTCCCGGAGAATCAGGCAAAAAACTCCTAGAAAGGGCATCAGCCTTCACATTCTTAGTACCTGGAAGGTAGGAGACCACAAAATCGAAACGGGAGAAAAACAGCGACCATCGAGCCTGTCTAGGATTCAACCGCTTGGCAGACTCGAGATAAGTCAGATTCTTGTGATCCGTCAAGACCACCACGCGGTGTTTGGCTCCCTCAAGCCAATGTCGCCACTCCTCGAATGCCCACTTCATAGCCAGCAACTCCCGATTGCCAACATCATAATTACGCTCAGCAGGCGAAAACTTTCTAGAAAAGAAGGCACATGGCTTCATCACAGAGCAATCAGAACTTCTTTGAGACAAAACAGCCCCTGCTCAAATCTCAGAAGCATCAACCTCGACCTGAAAAGGAAGCGAAACATCTGGCTGACACAACACAGGGGCCGACGAAAAGCGACGTTTCAACTCCTGAAAAGCCTCAACGGCCGCAGAGGACCAATTCACCACATCAGCACCTTTCTTTGTCAAATCAGTCAAAGGTTTAACCACACTAGAAAAGTTAGCGATGAAGCGACGGTAAAAATTAGCAAAGCCCAGGAATTTCTGAAGGCTCTTCGTAGATGTAGGTTGAGTCCAATCATAAATGGCCTGAACTTTAACAGGATCCATCTCGATAGTAGAAGCGGAAAAAATGAAGCCCAAAAAGGAAACCTTCTGAACTCCGAAGAGACATTTAGACCCCTTCACAAACAGGGAATTAGCACGAAGGACCTGAAATACCATTCTGACCTGCTTAACATGAGACGCCCAATCATCCGAAAAGACCAAAATATCATCCAAATATACAATCAAGAATCTATCCAGATACTTTCGGAAGATGTCATGCATAAAGGACTGAAACACAGATGGAGCATTAGAAAGCCCAAAAGGCATCGCCAGGTACTCAAAATGGCCCTCGGGCGTATTAACCCCTTCACCCCCGGAGCTTTTTCCGTTTTTCCGTTTTCGTTTTTCGCTCCCCTCCTTCCCAGAGCCATAACTTTTTTATTTTTCTGTCAATTTGGCCATGTGAGGGCTTATTTTTTGCGGGACGAGTTGTACTTTTGAACGACATCATTGGTTTTACCATGTCGTGTACTAGAAAACGGGAAAAAAATTCCAAGTGCAGTGAAATTGCAAAAAAAGTGCAATCCCACACTTGTTTTTTGCTTGCCTATTTTGCTAGGTTCACTAAATGCTAAAACTGACCTGCCATTATGATTCTCCAGGTCAGTACGAGTTCATAGACACCTAACATGACTAGGTTCTTTTTTACCTAAGTGGTGAAAAAAAATTCCAAACTTTGCAAAAAAATAAATAAATAAAATTGCGCCATTTTCCGATACCCGTAGCGTCTCCATTTTTCGTGATCTGGGGTCGGGTGAGGGCTTATTTTTTGCGTGCCGAGCTGGCATTTTTAATGATAGCATTTCGGTGCAGATACGTTCTTTTGATCGCCCGTTATTGCATTTTAATGCAATGTCGTGGCGACCAAAAAAACGTAAATCTGGCGTTTCGATTTTTTTTTTCATTACGCCGTTTAGCGATCAGGTTAATGCTTTTTTTTTATTGATAGATCGGGCGATTCTGAACACGGCGATACCAAATATGTGTAGGTTGGGCTTTTTTTTTATTGATTTATTTTGATTGGGGCGAAAGGGGGGTGATTTAAACTTTTATATTTTTTTTATTTTTTTCACATTTTTTTTTACTTTTTTTTTTAACTTTTACCATGCTTCTATAGCCTCCATGGGAGGCTAGAAGCAGGCACAGCCCGATCGGCTCTGCTACATAACAGCGATCATCAGATCGCTGTTATGTAGCTAAAATGCAGGTGTGCTGTGAGCGCCGACCACAGGGGGGCGCTCACAGCCACCGGCAATCAGTAACCATAGAGGTCTCCAGGACCTCTATGGTTACAATGGAGGAGCATCGCCGACCCCCGATCATGTGACAGGGGTCGGCGATGCGCTCATATCCGGCCGCACGGCCGGATGCGGTAGTTAAATGCCGCTGTCTGAGTTTGACAGCGGCATTTAACTAGTTAATAGCGGCGGGTGATCGCGATTTCACCCGCCGCTATTGCGCGCACATGTCAGCTGTAAAAAACAGCTGACATGTCGCGACTTTGATGTGCGCTCACCGCCGGAGCGCACATCAAAGCGGGGGTCCCGACATGTGACGTACTATTACGTCACATGTCGGGAAGGGGTTAAATGCTGTTTTCCATTCATCGCTCTGTTTAATACGCACAAGATTATACGCCCCTCGAAGATCTATTTTGGTGAACCAACTAGCCCCCTTAATCCGAGCAAACAAATCTGACAGCAGAGGCAAAGGGTACTGAAATTTGACCGTGATTTTATTAAGAAGGCGGTAATCTATACAGGGTCTCAGAGAACCATCCTTCTTGGCCACAAAAAAGAACCCTGCTCCCAACGGTGACGAAGACGGGCGAATATGCCCTTTCTCCAAGGACTCCTTTATATAACTCCGCATAGCGGCGTGTTCTGGCACAGATAAATTGAAAAGTCGGCCCTTAGGAAACTTACTACCAGGAATCAAATTAATAGCACAATCACAATCCCTATGAGGAGGTAGAGCACTAGATTTAGGTTCATCAAATACATCCCGGTAATCCGATAAGAACTCAGGGATTTCAGAAGGAGTGGAAGAAGAAATTGACATCAACGGAACATCGCCATGTACCCCTTGACAACCCCAACTAGACACAGACATTGATTTCCAATCCAATACTGGATTATGAACCTGTAGCCATGGCAAACCCAACACGACCACATCATGCAAATTATGCAACACCAAAAAGCGAATTTCTTCCTGATGTGCAGGAGCCATGCACATGGTCAACTGAGTCCAATACTGAGGTTTATTCTTGGCCAAAGGTGTAGCATCAATTCCCCTTAATGGAATAGGATACTGCAAAGGCTCCAAGGAAAAACGACAGCGCCTGGCAAACTCCAAGTCCATCAAATTCAGGGCAGTGCCCGAATCCACAAATGCCATAACAGAGTAGGATGACAAAGAGCAAATCAGAGTAACAGATAAAAGAAATTTAGGCTGTACAGTACCAATGGTGACAGACCTAGCAAACCGCTTAGTGCGCTTAGGACACTCAGAGATAGCATGAGTGGAGTCACCACAGTAAAAACACAGCCCATTCTGACGTCTATGTTCTTGCCGTTCAGCTCTGGTCAAAGTCCTATCACATTGCATAGGCTCAGGCCTCTGCTCAGAGGACACCGCCAAATGGTGTACAACTTTGTGCTCGCGCAAACGCCGATCAATTTGAATGGCCAAGGATATTGATTCATTCAAACCAGCAGGCATGGGGAACCCCACCATAACATCCTTCAGAAAGACCCTTTCTAAAAATTGCTGCCAGGGCACACTCATTCCATTGAGTAAGAACAGACCATTTTCTAAACTTCTGGCAATATACCTCCGCTTCATCCTGACCCTGACACAAAGCCAGCAAGATTTTCTCTGCCTGATCCACTGAATTTGGTTCGTCATAAAGCAATCCCAGTGCCAGAAAAAACGCATCTACATTACGCAATGCAGGATCTCCTGGCGCAAGGGAGAATGCCCAGTCCTGAGGGTCGCCACGCAACAAAGAAAGAACAATCTTGACTTGCTGAATGGGGTCACCAGAGGAGCGGGGTCTCAAAGCAAGAAAAAGTCTACAATTATTTTTGAAATTCAGAAACTTAGATCTATCCCCAGAAAACAAATCAGGAATTGGAATTCTAGGCTCTAATATCGGATTCTGAACTACATAATCTTGAATGCTTTGCACCCTTGCAGTGAGTTGATCCACACAAGAGGACAGACCTTGAATATCCATATCTACACCTGAGTCCTGAACCACCCAGAGATTAAGGGGAAAAGAGAGACAAAACACACTGCAAAGAAAAAAAAATTGGTTCAGAACTTCTCTTATCCCTCTTTTGAGATGCATTAACACTTTGTTGGCCAGCTGTACTGTTATGGACCTGGTGGTTAGGAGCACCCGGAATGACCTGATGGTTAAACTAGTAATCGGGACAAGCTCTGGGGAAGTGGGAACTCTGCTGACCGCAAACCCTACTCCTATCACACACACTAGAAATAGCCGTGGAGCGTACCTAACTCTCCCTAGATGCCTCTTCACAGCCTAAGAGCTAACTACCCCTAAAGATAGAAATAAAAGCCTTACCTTGCCTCAGAGAAATTCCCCAAAGGAAAAGGCAGCCCCCACATATATTGACTGTGAGTTTAGAGGAAAGTCACAAACACAGGAATGAAACAGGTTTTAGCAAAGGAGGCCAGACTTCACTAAATAGTCAGATGATAGAAAAGGGAACTTATGCGGTCAGCACAAAAAACTACAAAAAACCACGCAGAGTATGCAAAAGGACCTCCACACCGACTCACGGTGTGGAGGTGCAACTCTACACCCCAGAGCTTCCAGCTAGCAAGGAAATATCATGATAGCAAGCTGGACTAGAATAAGCAATACTAAGAAATATATTCAAGCAGTAACAACAAATGAACTAGCAGGAACTTAGCTTCTGCTGGAGTAGACAGGTCATCTGAGAAGTCCAAGAGAGATCTGAACCAATACTGAGACATTGACAGCTGAAGTAACGATCTGAGTGGAGTTAAATAGGAAAGCCAGCATAGCAATAAACGAGGGCAGCTGAGAAAGCCAACCTCAAGGACCAGCAGTTCCACTCAAAGCCACCAGAGGGAGTCCAAGGACAGAACTCACCGAAGTACCATTCATGACCACAGGAGGGAGTCCGAGAACGGAATTCACAACACACACATATATCTAATATATAAAGCTGAATGTGTGTATGTGTGTATGTATGTGTGTATGTCCTGGATTGGCATCTGAACCGTCGCAGCTATAGCCACAAAATTTTGCTCAGTCACACGTCTCGACCCCGAGAGCGTCATAGGCTATGTTGTGAGGTGAAATTTTAACCCCGCGCTTTCCAATTCACCAAACAATTTTGCCCCTATCTACATAATGGGGAAAAAGTGAAAGGAAAAGTGTTGGAGGCGTCGCAGCTACAGGCACAAAATTTTGCACAGTCACACGTCTGGACCCCGAGAGCGTCAAAGCTATGTTGTGAGGTGAAATTTTAACCCCGCGCTTTCCAATTCACCAAACAATTTTGCCCCTATCTACATAATGGGGAAAAAATGAAAGGAAAAGTGTTGGAGGCAAATTAACAGCTGCCAGATGTGAACAAGGGGGACTTAAAGAATGACAACGATGGCGCCAAAGAGTATATACTGTACAGTTGCTAAGGTGGGGCCCCAACATGGGATAATCACCACACCACCACTGGGATATGAACACTCACACAAAATGCGCCATACACTACCACGTGCTTGAACACATATACCACCCTCAGCGCACATTTCACCACACATACACCAACCTCGCCACATAAAAGTCGAAACACAAAAGTCGCCGCTCAAAACTCGCCACGCGCAAAACTCTCCACATGCAAAACTCTCCACACGTGCAAAACTCACCTCATGGAAAACTCGCCACACGCAAAACTTGCACACGCAGAAAAATTGCCACATGCACAAAAGTTGCAACACATGCAAAAGTTGCCTCACACAAAACTTGCACATACTCAAAAGGCACCACACATAAAACTCGCCACGCACAAAACTCGCCATGCGCAAAACTTGCTGCACACAACTTGCTACACTAACCTGTCACATGCAACTCGACACACAAAAAGTTGCTACACGCATGTCGCCACACAAAACTCATCTCACAAAAGTCGCTACATGCATGTCGCCACACGCAACTCAACACACACAACTTGACACATGAAACTCGCCCTAAAACACACACAAGTCTGGTATTGTCCTTCAAAAATAAAAATCTGATTAATAAGCAGACAAACTACAAGAGCAACAAATGTACCATATAGGAATCCGGCAGCTGTCAGTCACATGACCTGTCTATTATGTGTATGTGTGAGCTAATATATACTGCCAGGGGGTGGGCTTACTGTTGGCTGGGGATTTATCAGGCTGCCAATAGCAACCAATCACAGCTCAGCTTCTATTTTGCTACAGTTAATTAATCTGAGCTCTGATTGGTTAATATAGGCAACAAAGACATTCTCAGTATAACAAAGCCAATATATGTTGTGAAATTCATCTATTAGCTTAGTTTTTGCCTTTTAATAATTACATTTCTATCTATTTGTTTTGTGGTTTTTGTGTGCAGAATAGATTTTTGTTAACACATTCTATTTTGCTAACAGCAGTCATTAACCCAGGCGAAGCCGGGTAGTACAGCTAGTATATACATAAAAATGTCACAATGCCAAGTCAATTCCAAATGTGTAAACCTGCTAAATCTGCAGGGGGTTGAATACTACTTGTGGGCACTGATATATATATATATATATATATTATATATATATATATATATTTACCTGGTGGGCTCTGCACCCGGACTCTTTCTTTGTGATATATATATATATATATATAAGAAAAATAGAGCAGCACAAAGAAAGAGTCCGGGTGCAGAGCCCACCAGGCAAATACCAAACCTCAAAATAAAAATCCCGAAAAATTGCAGGCAGCGCACTGTTTATAGTGAAGAAGAGCTATTTAATCAGCCCAGAAGGCGACGTTTCGGTGCTACCAGGAACCTTTCTCAAGCAGTGAACATGTGAAGGTGCCGGGTATATGAAGAGTATACCTGATTATAATCATTTGCATTAATCATCATTGTAAGAGCATGTAATTACATTATAATTAACATGCATACAGTGCAGGCAGTGATACAGGAATTATTCATCACATAAAGTGCAGTGCATAAATATAGATAGAGAAGGCAAAGGAAGATCTGCATTTACACATCAATTGGTGATGATAAAACCGGTGTACAGCCTTGTTAATCACATCCATGACTTGTCCCACTCCCTTGGGTAAAGGCAAAAAGATCCAAGTAAACCTCAGTACTACTAAGTCTTATGGTCGGGATGTAGCATGTGGGGAGGGGGGCAGGAGCGAGTGGGATCGCACGGTTATCCCACTTCAGGAGGCAGAAAAATGTCCTCACTGCCGGAATCAGTGCTGGGGAAACCAGTGGTCCCGATGATTAAGTGCAGTGAATATTCATTAGCTACTCCCCGTCCACCTATCAGCTGAGCGGTGAGCCGGGAGCAGCAAATGAATACTGCACTTAAGCAGGGACACACATGGTTGCCTCAGTGTTGATTCCTGCAGCAGATGGGGAGATCCTTGTGTCCGGGGGAGGAGGAGGCAGCAGCAGGGTCCGGGGGAGAGGAGATCGCTGGTACCTTCCTGGGCTGGAGCTGAGTGCTGTGCAGTGTGCACAAGGAGGACCTGTGATGATGTCAGGAGTGGGCGGGCTGGAGCATCACATGGCAGCTCAGAGCCCTCCCTCTTCTTGACATCATCACAGGTCCTTCAGACTCCCCACTAGAATCTGCTGGCTTCCATTACCTGTGCTGTGGAAAGGCAACAAGAGGGAGGGCTCTGTGTGTGCAGCCATGGGATGCTCCAGCTTTTACCTCACCACAGTGTGGCTGCCACAATTAAGAGGTTAGTCTTTACAAAACACAATAAAGCACTCTGCCACTCCTTTAGTGAACTATAACTCCCAGCATGTCTTAGGATCTGCAGGACATGCTGGGAGTTGTAGTTCTCCAATGGGATTTTAAAGCAGCACTCCAGTGCTATTTTGCAGTGCTGGAGTGGTGCTTTCAATATAACCCCTGTGCCCCCATTCTTATACTCTCCCTCCAGCGTCTTCATATCGTACTTCACAGACACCACACTGGTCCCGCAGCTTCTAACATAATAACGTACTATTATATATAATAACACCACATATTATAGTATGTTATTAAATATTGATATTTTACCACATTTTTTTGCTTCTTTTTTTCCCTATTTTCCACCTCTAAAACCTGGGTGCGCCTTATAGTTCGGTGCGTCTTATAGTCTGAAAAATACGGAATATATATATAAACAGAAAACTAAATGTACAGCGGTGTTCTAGCACGGTTATCATTCAGTTCTCATCTTGGGTTAATATAATACACCATAGTCGTAAGTCTATCATTTTCAAGCATGTTACAAAGGAACGAAACCTCAGCGCTACAATATATTCATATAATGACTGATAAGCTACAACATCTTTATAAATATAAACAGAAAAACTAAACATACAGCACATAGAGGGTTAATATAGCAGCACTTTGATACTGAACAATACTTGTGTCACTATAAGTATAAACATCGCACCATAGATATGAGACTCATTCTCGAGCAGGTTTTACAGAGGATTCCCATTAACATGAGATATTAGAAGGGCCGGGAACAATCCATAAGGGTGAGAAGACCCCCCATTACTGGGGACCCACCACACGGAGAATGGGGGGGGGGACACAAGCCTCGCTAAAGAAATGGGTCTCCACCCCAAATTCTTCCATGGATAATATTCTCCTCTGAAGCCACAGCTTACATCTTTACAATAGAGGGAATTATCCCAAAATTACAGGAAGGTCTCTTGTGTCCAGAATAAATGTATCTGCATTATTGTTCGATCTCAATTTCCAACAAAACAAAAATAAAAATCACCCTGCCAATCTGAATGGGACAAGCCATGGATCAGAAGATTTGATTATATTCACATTTTTCAAAAAAGGAAAAATTTTTTTTAAAAACAATTAGCACTAACCCAAGAAAAAAGAAAAAGATTCCAGCTGAAGCCCAAGAGACACCGCAGAGAGTAACTCATAGAAGAACGGATGATAATTCACATTTAATCCGAAAGGGTTCAGCAGATTTAACCTCCGGACCCAGAATAATCCCACAGTTTTAAGCATTGTAACCCAATCGCCGCCCCATCTCAAAGGTTAATATATGATACGAAATGTAAGATATTGTCCAGTGTGGTCCTGGTCCACAAAATGTTAATCAGGTTTCTTTTTTATAATTGTGTATCTGAGGTGATTCACATGTTCACTGCTTGAGAAAGGTTCCTGTTGGGACCGAAACGTCGCCCTCTGGGCCGATTAAATAGCTCCTCTTCACTACAAACGGTGCGCTGCCTGCAATTGTTCTGGATTTTTATATATATATATATATATATATATATATATATATATATATATATATATATATATATATACATATACTAGATGGTGGCCCAATTCTAACGCATCGGGTATTCTAGAATATGTACAGTGGGGCAAAAAAGTATTTAGTCAGTCAGCAATAGTGCAAGTTCCACCACTTAAAAAGATGAGAGGCGTCTGTAATTTACATCATAGGTAGACCTCAACTATGGGAGACAAACTGAGAAAAAAAAATCCAGAAAATCACATTGTCTGTTTTTTTATCATTTTATTTGCATTTTATGGTGGAAAATAAGTATTTGGTCAGAAACAAACAATCCAGATTTCTGGCTCTCACAGACCTGTAACTTCTTCTTTAAGAGTCTCCTCTTTCCTCCACTCATTACCTGTAGTAATGGCACCTGTTTAAACTTGTTATCAGTATAAAAAGACACCTGTCCACAACCTCAAACAGTCTGACTCCAAACTCCACTATGGTGAAGACCAAAGAGCTGTCAAAGGACACCAGAAACAAAATTGTAGCCCTGCACCAGGCTGGGAAGACTGAATCTGCAGTAGCCAACCAGCTTGGAGTGAAGAAATCAACAGTGGGAGCAATAATTAGAAAATGGAAGACATACAAGACCACTGATAATCTCCCTCGATCTGGGGCTCCACGCAAAATCCCACCCCGTGGGGTCAGAATGATTACAAGAACGGTGAGCAAAAATCCCAGAACCATGCGGGGGGACCTAGTGAATGAACTGCAGAGAGCTGGGACCAATGTAACAAGGCCTACCATAAGTAACACACTATGCCACCATGGACTCAGATCCTGCAGTGCCAGACGTGTCCCACTGCTTAAGCCAGTACATGTCCGGGCCCGTCTGAAGTTTGCTAGAGAGCATTTGGATGATCCAGAGGAGTTTTGGGAGAATGTCCTATGGTCTGATGAAACCAAACTGGAACTGTTTGGTAGAAACACAACTTGTCGTGTTTGGAGGAAAAAGAATACTGAGTTGCATCCATCAAACACCATACCTACTGTAAAGCATGGTGGTGGAAACATCATGCTTTGGGGCTGTTTCTCTGCAAAGGGGCCAGGACGACTGATCCGGGTACAGGAAAGAATGAATGGGGCCATGTATCGTGAGATTTTGAATGCAAACCTCCTTCCATCAGCAAGGGCATTGAAGTTGAAACATGGCTGGGTCTTTCAACATGACAATGATCCAAAGCACACCGCCAGGGCAACGAAGGAGTGGCTTCGTAAGAAGCATTTCAAGGTCCTGGAGTGGCCTAGCCAGTCTCCAGATCTCATCCCTATAGAAAACCTTTGGAGGGAGTTGAAAGTCCGTGTTACCAAGCGAAAAGCCAAAAACATTCACTGCTCTAGAGGAGATCTGCATGGAGGAATGGGCCAAAATACCAACAACAGTGTGTGGCAACCTTGTGAAGACTTACAGAAAACGTTTGACCTCTGTCATTGCCAACAAAGGATATATTACAAAGTATTGAGATGAAATTTTGTTTCTGACCAAATACTTATTTTCCACCATAAAATGCAAATAAAATGATAAAAAAACAGACAATGTCATTTTCTGGATTTTTTGTTGTCAGTTTCTCCCATAGTTGAGGTCTACCTATGATGTAAATTACAGACGCCTCTCATCTTTTTAAGTGGTGGAACTTGCATTATTGCTGACTGACTAAATACTTTTTTGCCCCACTGTATGTATGTATATGTATGTAGTATATTGCCCAGCTACGTAGTATATTGCCCAGTCACGTAGTATATTGCCCAGTCACGTAGTATGTTGTCCAGCAACGTAGTATATTGCCCAGTAATGTAGTAAATTGGCCAGTGACATAAAATAAAAAATAAACATATACTCACCTTAGTCCTGGCTAGTCCTCCCAGGGTTGGTATGACTATGAGCGCAGGACCGTGATGTCATGGCAGGTCCTTCTGGCGCAGGCGCGCAAGACCTGTGATGAAGTCGCCATCACATGACTGTGACGTCATGGCAGGTCCTCCTCGCGCAGGCGCGCAAGACCTGTGAAGAAGTCGCCGTCACATGACTGTGACGTCATGGCAGGTCCTTCTCGCGCAGGCACGCATGACCTGTAATGACGTTGCGGTCACATGACCGTGACGTCATGGCAGGTCCTTCTCCCATAGCATCCTTAGCACCGGAACCTGCCGGCGGACAGGACGCGATGTCGCAGGGTGAGAATAACGGGGGGGGTTTTATTATTATTATTTGTAACATTAGATCGATTTTCTATTGATGCTGCATTCGCAGCATCAATAGTAAAAACTTGGTCACACAGGGGTAATAGCTGCGTAACTGGAGTGCGTTACACCGCGCTCCGGTAACGCTGGCATTAACCCTGTGTGAGGGCTAACTGGATGACTGGAGGGGAGTATGGAGCGGGCACTGACTGTGGGGAGGAAAGAGCGGCCATATTGCCGCCGGACTGTGGTTGTCGCTGATTGGTCGTGGCAATGGTCGTGGGCGTTTTGCCACGACCAATCAGCGACTTGGATTCCATGACAGACAGAGGCCGCGTCTAATGAATATCCGAGACAGACAGACGGAAGTACCCCTTAGACAATTATATAGTAGGATATACACACACACACACACACACACATACATATTGTGAGATAGCACTCACCAGCGTACTGGGGAATACTCGCTTGGCAGCAGGATAAACATAGACAGGCACGTTTTTTCTCACATAAATAGTCCATGTGGTTTATTATCCACTCCGCATAAACCACGGAAGGCCATGTTACACATCACAGACCTCACATATACTTAGCACTTCACAGTACACGGCTTTGAAGTACAATCAGCAAAGATGCAGGACCTTACTTTGTTCAGTTGTCCTGGGTGACTGCATTGCCGCACAGTTCATTAACTGCCCTTCATTAAGGCACATAGTCCTTTCCTTGTGCTGTTCAGGGATCCGGTCCTCCTCCCAGGACCTCCCAACGCCAGCATGTGCTTCCAGGAAGCCTTCTCCCAGGTCTTCCCACACAGGAACATACACAGCCCCCTCAGGAACCATGTGACCCACACCCTGGTCACGTTATGTACCTGTAACCACACCCACAGTAATGGATCACATGGGCTGGTCACGTGATCCTGACATCATTGCAGGTCCTCAAAACACCCGCACTGCCAAGTAGGAAAAAGGGGTACAGTGAGCGCCCTCACCCAGTGGTGAGGTATGTGGGTAGCCAGACCCTCCCATCTCTCATAGCTACCCGCAACACGGACCCAGGTGCACTAAATGATATCATCAGTGCTTACGTGCTCCAATGACAAGATACTCCGGGTTGCATCGCAGGGAGCATCCATCCCTGTGACACATACCTCCCATTAACCACAATGCCAGACACTGTCTCACTACCACATCCATGCATACTCATGGCCTCAACATGCCTCTGTGCGTATACTGGAGAGACCATACAGCGCCCCCTACCTGTTACAGGGGTCACTGCATCACATATCCCCCCCCCTCTGTTCAAACTTGTGGGGTTGAACATCTGTCAGACACCTGGGGACTCGAGACCGGGTATCCCAAGTCACCTTGCCTTACCCATCGAGAGAGCCCTCTTAGTTGGGTTTTAGCATCCCTTATCATCATACCTTTGTTAAGGTTTTTCCGCCCTCAGCGGTCAATGTGTATGTTTTGAGTTTTGGCCCTCAAGCCACCATCTATTTGTGTCAACAGACCTTTGGTCACCACATTTTTCCTGTATGCCCCGTCACCCGACTTTTCTCTCAATGGCCGGCTTCCCCGGTTAGTACTGTCATAAGTCCCACTGACGGTCGAACCGACTGTATGGTCTGAGTCTGACCCACTTAGTACACGACAGGAACTACTGTCCAGGTCTCTCCGTCTCATACTGAGAGTAGAACTGCTACTTGCAGATTCTCGACATTCTTGCCTTGCTGAAAGTCTTCGGCTACCTGCCATTTCATTATTTGGAGGGTCCCTTTTGTTCCCTTTTCCTTGGGAAGAAGGCGGCCGCCATCTCATGTTCTGCATCTGTTTACTAACTTGTAGTCTCTCATGTCTCAGCTGCTCTACCTCTCTTAGGTATGCGATGCGATATTCCAGGAGCATGCGGATATTCTCAAGACTCTCTCTGGATCCGACAACAAGGAATGAAACCATCCCATCTTCACCCATGAGTTGGACCTCGTCATCAGCCGGTATCCTCAGTCTCTTCACACCGGATTTATCCACCATCTCCTGCATCACTTTCCCAAACCTGCCAATGACCCTCGCCACCAGAACTCTGGGCACTTGGACTGTGTCTTCCACCAAGCCCAGACGACTTTAAGCTTTCATGGCTTGCTCCAAACGTCGAGTGGCCTCATTATTCCTCAACAGGATCATCTGTTTCGTGCGGAGGCACTGTAGGTGCATATCGTTCAGGACAGCCATCCGCTTCACTGTGACCTCCTTAGTCGACAGTATCACCAACTGTTTTGTCTCCAGTGCCCAGTGCACACTACACGCTTCTACTGCCTTTTTAAAGGCCTCATGTACACCCTCTCTGGTGCATGCATCTTGCGCCTCTTCGGGTACGTCTATCACGCACTTGAAGAGCGGAGTCTCACTCTCCTCAGGAACGGATGGCTCCTGCTTTGCCATCGACCTTTCCATCAAGACATCTGCCCCAACCGGGTGACTATCTTGTTCGGCTCTTAGCACACACTCTTCTTCAGCTTTACCCTCTTCCAGACCCCTGGTCAAGATGGGCATTAGCAGTTTCACCTCGTTACCACTCTGGTACTGGCACGGTAAGTCTGCGACCACCACCTCTTTCTCTTGTAGAGGGCCTTTTAGTGCTTCTCTGAGCACTTCCATGTCTTCCTTTAGGGTCTTATACATACGTTGCCATGTGAACAGGTGACCTCTGAGCTCAGAGACTTCCTTCTCCAGCTCATCCACCCTGTGCTCAGCCGCTTGTCTCAGGACCCTTTCTCGTTCGACATGTTCTTTCACTGTCTCTTTAACCCCTTCACCCCCAAGGGTGGTTTGCACGTTAATGACCGGGCCAATTTTTACAATTCTGACCGCTGTCCCTTTATGAGGCTATAACTCTGGAACGCTTTGACGGATCTTGGCGATTCTGACATTGTTTTCTCGTGACATATTGTACTTCATGTTAAAGGTAAAATTTATTCGATATAACTTGCGTTTATTTGTGAAAAAAATGGAAATTTGGCGAAAATTTTGAAAATTTTGCAATTTTCCAACTTTGAATTTTTGTGCCCTTAAATCACAGACATATGTCACGCAAAATACTTAATAAGTAACATTTCCCACATGTCTACTTTACATCAGTACAATTTTGGAACCAAAATTTTTTTTTGTGACGGAGTTATAAGGGTTAAAAGTTGACCAGCAATTTCTCATTTTTACAACACCATTTTTTTTTAGGGACCACATCTCATTTGAAGTCATTTTGAGGGGTCTATATGATAGAAAATACTCAAGTGTGACACCATTCTAAAAACTGCACCCCTCAAGGTGCTCAAAACCACATTCAAGAAGTTTATTAACCCTTCAGGTGTTTCACAGGAATTTTTGGAATGTTTAAATAAAAATGAACATTTAACTTTTTTTCACACAAAATTTATTTCAGCTCCAATTTGTTTTATTTTACCAAGGGTAACAGGAGAAAATGGACCCCCAAAGTTGTTGTACAATTTGTCCTGAGTACGATGATACCCCATATGTGGGTGTAAACCATTGTTTAGGCGCATGGCAGAGCTTGGAAGGGAAGGAGCGCCATTTGACTTTTCAATGCAAAATTGACTGGAATTGAGATGGGACGCCATGTTGCGTTTGGAGAGCCCCTGATGTGCCTAAACATTGAAACTCCCTACAAGTGACACCATTTTGGAAAGTAGACCCCCTAAGGAACTTATCTAGATGTGTGGTGAGCACTTTGCCCCACAAAGTGCTTCACAGAAGTTTATAATGCAGAGCCGTAAAAATAAAAAATCATATTTTTTCACAAAAATGATCTTTTCGCCCCCAATTTTTTATTTTCCCAAGGGTAAGAGAAGAAATTGGACCCCAAAAAATGTTGTGCAATTTGTCCTGAGTACGCTGATACCCCATATGTGGGTGTAAACCATTGTTTGGGCGCATGGCAGAGCTTGGAAGGGAAGGAGCGCCATTTGACTTTTCAATGCAAAATTGACTGGAATTGAGATGGGACGCCATGTTGCGTTTGGAGAGCCCCTGATGTGCCTAAACATTGAAACTCCCTACAAGTGACACCATTTTGGAAAGTAGACCCCCTAAGGAACTTATCTAGATGTGTGGTAAGCACTTTGACCCACCAAGTGCTTCACAGAAGTTTATAATGCAGAGCCGTAAAAATAAAAAAATCATATTTTTTCACAAAAATGATCTTTTCGCCCCATTTTTTATTTTCCCAAGGGTAAGAGAAGAAATTGGACCCCAAAAAATGTTGTGCAATTTGTCCTGAGTACGCTGATACCCCATATGTGGGTGTAAACCATTGTTTGGGCGCATGGCAGAGCTTGGAAGGGAAGGAGCGCCATTTGACTTTTCAATGCAAAATTGACTGGAATTGAGATGGGACGCCATGTTGCGTTTGGAGAGCCCCTGATGTGCCTAAACATTGAAACTCCCTACAAGTGACACCATTTTGGAAAGTAGACCCCCTAAGGAACTTATCTAGATGTGTGGTGAGCACTTTGACCCACCAAGTGCTTCACAGAAGTTTATAATGCAGAGCCGTAAAAATAAAAAATCATATTTTTTCACAAAAATGATCTTTTTGCCCCCAATTTTTTATTTTCCCAAGGGTAAGAGAAGAAATTGGACCCCAAAAAATGTTGTGCAATTTGTCCTGAGTACGCTGATACCCCATATGTGGGTGTAAACCATTGTTTGGGCGCATGGCAGAGCTTGGAAGGGAAGGAGCGCCATTTGACTTTTCAATGCAAAATTGACTGGAATTGAGATGGGACGCCATGTTGCGTTTGGAGAGCCCCTGATGTGCCTAAACATTGAAACTCCCTACAAGTGACACCATTTTGGAAAGTAGACCCCCTAAGGAACTTATCTAGATGTGTGGTGAGCACTTTGACCCACCAAGTGCTTCACAGAAGTTTATAATGCAGAGCCGTAAAAATAAAAAATCATATTTTTTCACAAAAATGATCTTTTTGCCCCCAATTTTTTATTTTCCCAAGGGTAAGAGAAGAAATTGGACCCCAAAAAATGTTGTGCAATTTGTCCTGAGTACGCTGATACCCCATATGTGGGTGTAAACCATTGTTTGGGCGCATGGCAGAGCTTGGAAGGGAAGGAGCGCCATTTGACTTTTCAATGCAAAATTGACTGGAATTGAGATGGGACGCCATGTTGCGTTTGGAGAGCCCCTGATGTGCCTAAACATTGAAACTCCCTACAAGTGACACCATTTTGGAAAGTAGACCCCCTAAGGAACTTATCTAGATGTGTTTTGAGAGCTTTGAACCCCCAAGTGTTTCACTACAGATTATAACGCAGAGCCGTGAAAATAATTTTTTTTTTTCTTCTCAAAAATGATTTTTTAGCCCCCAGCTTTGTATTTTCACAAGGGTAACAGGATAAATTAGACCCCAAAAGTTGTTGTCCAATTTGTCCTGAGTACGCTGATACCCCATATGTGGGGGGGAACCACTGTTTGGGCGCATGACAGAGCTCGGAAGGGAAGGAGCGCCATTTGGAATGCAGACTTAAATGGATTGGTCAGCAGCCGTCACGTTGCATTTGCAGAGCCCCTGATGTACCCAAACAGTACAAACCCCCCACAAGTGACCCCATATTGGAAACTAGACCTCCCAAGGAACTTATCTAGATGTGTTTTGAGAACTTTGAACCCCCAAGTGTTTCACTAAAGTTTATAGCGCAAAGCCGTGAAAATAAAAATTCTTTTTTTTTTTCACAAAAATGATTTTTTAGCCCCCAGTTTTGTATTTTCACAAGGGTAACAGGATAAATTAGACCCCAAAAGTTGTTGTCCAATTTGTCCTGAGTACGCTGATACCCCATATGTCGGGGGGAACCACTGTTTGGGCGCATGACAGAGCTCGGAAGGGAAGGAGCGCCATTTGGAATGCAGCCTTAAATGGATTGGTCTGCAGGCGTCACGTTGCATTTGCAGAGCCCCTGATGTACCCAAACAGTACAAACCCCCCACAAGTGACCCCATATTGGAAATTAGACCTCCCAAGGAACTTATCTAGATGTGTTGTGAGAACTTTGAACCCCCAAGTGTTTCACTACAGTTTATAATGCAGAGCCGTGAAAATAAAACATCTTTTTTTTCCCACAAAAATGATTTTTAGCCCCCCAAATTTTTATTTTCCTAAGGATAACAAGAGAACTTGGACCCCAGAAGTTGTTGTTCAATTTGTCCCGAGTACGCTGATAACACATATGTTGGGGTAAACCCCTTTTTGGGCGCACGGGAGAGCTCGGAAGGGAAGGAGCACTGTTTTACTTTTTCAACGCAGAATTGGCTGGAATTGAGATTGGACGCCATGTCGCGCTTGGAGAGCCCCTGATGTGCCTGGACAGTGGAAACCCCCCAATTCTACCTGAAACCCTAACCCAAACACACCCCTAACCCTAATCCCAACGGTAACCCTAACCACACCCCTAGCCCTGACACACCCATAATTCTAATCCCAACCCTAATCCAAACGTAAATGTAATCCAAACCCTAACCCTAACTTTAGCCCCAACCCTAACTTTAGCCCCAACCCTAACTTTACCTCCAACCCTAGCCCTAACCCTAACCCTACCCCTAACCCTAAACGTGACTGAAATACGTGGCACTGAAATACGTGGCACTGAAATACGTGGCACTGAAATACGTGGCACTGAAATACGTGGCACTGAAATACGTGATACGTGGCACTTAAATACGTGGCACTGAAATACGTGGCACTGAAATACGTGGCACTGAAATACGTGGCACTGAAATACGTGGCACTGAAATACGTGGCACTGAAATACGTGGCACTGAAATATGTGATACGTGGCACTTAAATACGTGGCACTGAAATACGTGGCACTGAAATACGTGGCACTGAAATACGTGGCACTGAAATACGTGGCACTGAAATACGTGGCACTGAAATACGTGATACGTGGCACTTAAATACGTGGCACTGAAATACGTGGCACTGAAATACGTGGCACTGAAATACGTGGCACTGAAATACGTGGCACTGAAATACGTGATACGTGGCACTTAAATACGTGGCACTGAAATACGTGGCACTGAAATACGTGGCACTGAAATACGTGGCACTGAAATACGTGGCACTGAAATACGTGGCACTGAAATACGTGGCACTGAAATACGTGGCACTTAAATACGTGGCACTTAAATACGTGGCACTGAAATATGTGATACGTGGCACTTAAATACGTGGCACTGAAACACGTGGCACTGAAATACGTGATACGTGGCACTGAAATACGTGGCACTGAAATACGTGCAACTGAAATACGTGGTACTAAAATATGTGGCACTGAAATACGTGATACGTGGCACTGAAATACGTGGCACTGAAACACGTGGCACTGAAATACGTGATACGTGGCACTGAAATACGTGGCACTGAAATACGTGGCACTGAAATACGTGGCACTGAAATACGTGGCACTGAAATACGTGGCACTATGACTGTCAGAAAATGTTCATTAAACGGTTAGGGGTGAGGTTAGGGGTAGAGTTAGGGTTAGGGTTTGGATCCCTTTATCACCTTGATGGTGGTGGGTGGCTTTTCAGTGTGTTTTCTGTTTTTTTCGATAAAAATGCATGCGTTTTTAACGCAAACAAACGCATGTGCTTAAAAACGCAAGAAAATACTGCAGGTTGTATTTCTGAAAATGAACGCATGCAGAAAAAAACCGCATGCGTTTGAAAACGCGACCAAACGCGTACAAAAAAACCGAAAAAATTTCAATGTTAAATATAGGGAAAAAACGCATGCAATTTTTTGTGCAAAAAACGCTGCAGACAAAAACGGAAGTGTGAAACCAGCGACGCTTTTTATAGCAAAAAAGTTTTTGCGTCTCCACATTTTGAGACCTATAATTTTTCCACATTTGCTCCACAGAGTCATGTGAGGTCTTGTTTTTTGCGGGACGAGTTGACGTTTTTATTGGTAACATTTTCGGACACGTGACCGTTTTTGATCGCTTTTTATTCCGATTTTTGTGAGGCAGAATGACCAAAAACCTGCTATTCATGAATTTCTTTTGGGAGAGGCGTTTATACCGTTCCGGGTTTGGTAAAATTGATAAAGCAGTTTTATTCGTCGGGTCAGTATGATTACAGCGATATCTCATTTATATCATTTTTTTTATGTTTTGGCGCTTTTATACGATAAAAACTATTTTATAGAAAAAATAATTATTTTGGTATCGCTTTATTCTCAGGACTATAACTTTTTTATTTTTTTGCTGATGATGCTGTATGGCGGCTTGTTTTTTGCGGGACAAGATGACGTTTTCAGCGGTACCATGGATATTTATATCAGTCTTTTTGATCGCGTGTTATTCCACTTTTTGTTCGGCGGTATGGTAATAAAGCGTTGTTTTTTGCCTCGTTTTTTTTTTTTTTTTCCTTACGGTGTTTACTGAAGGGGTTAACTAGTGTGGCAGTTTTATAGGTTGGGTCGTTACGGACGTGGCGATACTAAATATGTGTACTTTTATTGTTTTTTTTTTTTAATTTAGATAAAGAAATGTATTTATGGGAATAATATTTTTATTTTTTTTTTCATTATTTTGGAATATTTTTTTTTATTTTTTTTTTACACATTTGGAAATTTTTTTTTTTACTTTTTTACTTTGCCCCAGGGGGGGACAATACAGATCGGTGATCTGTCAGTTTGCATAGCACTCTGACAGATCACCGATCTGCGAGAAGTACAGGCTGCTTCACAGTGCCTGCTCTGAGCAGGCTTCTGTGAAGCCACCTCCCTCCCTGCAGGACCTGGATCCGCGGCCATCTTGGATCCGGGTCTGGAGCAGGCAGGGAGGGAGGTAAGACCCTCGCAGCATCGCGTTGCTGCGGGGGGCTCAGGGAAGCCCGCAGGGAGCCCTCTCCCTGCGCGATGCTTCCCTGCATCGCCGGCACATCGCGATCATGTTTGATCGCGGTGTGCCGGGGGTTAATGTGCCGGGGGCGGTCCGTGACCGCTCCTGGCACATAGTGCCGGATGTCAGCTGCGATATGCAGCCGACACCCGGCCGCGATCGGCCGCGCTCCCCCCGTGAGCGCGGCCGATCGGCTATGACGTACTATCCCGTCGGCGGTCATACGGGCCCACCCCACCTCGACGGGATAGTACGTCGGATGTCATGAAGGGGTTAATCAGCTCTATTTCATGATCCTGTTCTCTTTTGGCTAACATGTGTCGCATTATCACTTCTTTAAATATACTTTCAGATGGGCCAGCTTGCTCACCCACACTCTGCTGCTTCCGAGTTTTACCTATTTCTTCATTAACAGGTTCAACACTCTCTTGGGCTTCAGTAGTGACAACCTTAGCCTCGTCCCCATTCACAGGGACCTCAGAGTACTTCCCACACTCCAGGTCCTCTGCATCTTCCATCAAATCTTCACAAGGTGCAACTAGTTCAGCCCCTTTGCCTCTTTTACGTCTCCGGCGACGGGAGGAAGTTTTGCTACTTATACCAGAGTCAGTCTTACTGCCCTCTTTTCCATTTTCGTCACCGTCTGAATGGGAGTCACCACCACCCGATCGGTCATCCAGGAACCAGCCGTCCCCAGCTAAACAGGTCACATTTTCTGGAATGGCTGCCACCGCTATCATGACCTCAGCCTGTGGAGCCCCGTCGCCTCTCCGTGTCAGTACCTCTGATAGCACAGCGTCATACTCTGCTCCAGCGCTTGTTACTGGCCATGACATGTAACAGTCACCCCCAGAGCCAGTCTCACACCCCACAACATGGTGAACCCTCAAGTCACTCTTAAACTGGGTGTCAGCTTCACAGGCTTTATTGACCACGTCAGTTAAAGTCATCTTGGGGTACACATCAGGTGACATGTCCGTAATTTGGGCAGTTGGGCAGACGCACCTTCCCCACTGGTCAACCCGTCATCTGACCCATCAGTTTTGGGAGGTGTTTCTGCCAACGTTGTGTCACTAAGTTGGGCCCGTTTACCATTTTCCTTGGTCATGCCCACCTTAGGACTGTCAACTCTAGGGAGCGCATTTTCAACAATGCTACCTCCCATACACATAATTTCTACAAACACTTCACCCTTTTTCCACCAGTCCCACAGTGCTTCCAAATCTTGCCCTATTACCATAGGACACGGCAAGTCCGGGACGACAGCAACCTCATGGTATGTGGAAACATCAGCTGCGACAATGTAGAGAGTGGCTGCCTGAAGACGTTTAGTGTCCCCAGGTGACACAGAACTTCCTGGAAGGGTCCTCAGCAAAGACGCCTCTCTCCCCGGGTCTATCAACCCCCGCACACGCTCTCCATTCAGCCAAAAAGGACACAGTTGGGACTCGTCACTGATCGCCGCCCCTTTTTTGGCTCCACCCCCTTTTTGGGCAAGTGCTCTGCTTTTTGACACCACCCCTGTTCGGGATACAGCCCCCTTTTGGGATTCCACCCCTTTTTGGGCTATTACCCCTGTTTGGGTTACTGCCCCTTTTTGGGACTCCGCTCCCTTTTGGGCAACCATGCCCGTTTGGGGTCACCGCCCACTATTAGGGATACTCCCTTCCCTGGGATACACCCCGTGGACTTCCCCACGGCACTCATGCCCCAGTTCGCACAGTACACCCCTTTGTCTCTGGGCTTGTACTGGCCCTTTAAGAGTCTGCCCGACTTGAGAGGGAAAAAAAAAAAAATTAACATTTTTTTTTTTCTCTTTTATATGTCACTTCACCAGCTCCTGCTGGTACTGCCACAGCTCCCGCCGCAGTCACATACAACCGGCACCTCCGGCTGCCAACCACAAGCCGCTGACACTGCAGCTCCCGCAGCTCCGGCCACCGCGGAACCCCTTGCTGCAACCGCGGCTACACTCCACAAGGCTCTACCGCAGACTTCGTGGACCCGCCGATCCACAGCGAGCCGCTTGTCACCTTCGTGGACCCGCCGATCCACAGCAAGATGCTTGTCAGCTTCGTAACCCCGCCGAGTTACAGCCAGATGCAATCTTCGTGGCCCCGCCGAGCCACAGCAAACAACTCCACACGTGCGTCCTGGATCGTTGCCCGTTTCGAGCACCATATGTGAGATAGCACTCACTAGCGTACTGGGGAATACTCGCTTGGCAGCAGGATAAACATAGACAGGCACGTTTTTCCTCACATAAATAGTCCATGTGGTTTATTATCCACTCCGCATAAACCACGGAAGGCCATGTTACACATCACAGACCTCACATATACTTAGCACTTCACAGTACACGGCTTTGAAGTACAATCAGCAAAGATGCAGGACCTTACTTTGTTCAGTTGTCCTGGGTGACTGCATTGCCGCACAGTTCATTAACTGCTCTTCATTAAGGCACATAGTCCTTTCCTTGTGCTGTTCAGGGATCCGGTCCTCCTCCCAGGACCTCCCAACGCCAGCATGTGCTTCCAGGAAGCCTTCTCCCAGGTCTTCCCACACAGGAACATACACAGCCCCCTCAGGAACCATGTGACCCACACCCTGGTCACGTTATGTACCTGTAACCACACCCACAGTAATGGATCACATGGGCTGGTCACGTGATCCTGACATCATTGCAGGTCCTCAAAACACCCGCACTGCCAAGTAGGAAAAAAGGGGTACAGTGAGCGCCCTCACCCAGTGGTGAGGTATGTGGGTAGCCAGACCCTCCCATCTCTCATAGCTACCCGCAACACGGACCCAGGTGCACTAAATGATATCATCAGTGCTTACGTGCTCTAATGACAAGATACTCCGGGTTGCATCGCAGGGAGCATCCATCCCTGTGACACATACCTCCCATTAACCACAATGCCAGACACTGTCTCACTACCACATCCATGCATACTCATGGCCTCACTATGCCTCTGTGCGTATACTGGGGAGACCATACAGTGCCCCCTACCTGTTACAGGGGTCACTGCATCACAATATATGTGTGTGTGTGTGTGTGTGTGTGTGTGTGTGTGTGTGTGTGTGTGTGTGTGTGTGTGTGTGTGTGTGTGTATATATATATATATATATATATATATATATATATATATATATATATATATATATATATACATATACACACACACACACACACACACATACACACATATATATATATATGGCATTGAGACACATGGAAATATAGCATTGACTGCGGCCAGAAGGAACACTGAAGCCCTCATCCCTGGATCCCCTGATGAACCCTTAGGCTGGCGTCCCACCTAGCGTAGGGAAATACAGTCCATTTTTTTACGGCCAAGATAGGCAGAAAAGTTCCTGAACAGTGATCCGTATTCAACAGGATGCAATTTTTTTTTTCTCCAAAAATTATCCGTATGGCATCCGTACGGCGAGATTTTCTCACCGGCTAGAGAGCAGAAAAGCCGGTAATTCAATTGCCGGCTTTTCCTATCTCCTTATCAAACCCGACAGGATATGAGACATGGTTACATACAGTAAACCATTTCATATCCCTTATTTTTTTACATATCAACACTAGCGGGCAGGGTCCTCACTCCTCCTGTACCAGTTATGACTTGTATTGTTTAAGATTATTGTACTTGTTTTTATTATGTATACCCCTCCTCACATGTAAAGCGCCATGGAATAAATGGCGCTATAACAATAAATAATAATAATAATAATAATGTTCCAGGTGTCTGTGGGCAAAATGTGGGAGTTGTAGGTGTTAAAATAAAGGGTTAGATCACGGAAAAAACTGGCGTGGGCTCCAGCACAATTTTCTCCGCCAGAGCGGTAAAGCCAGTAACTGAGGGCAGATATTAATAGCCTAGAGAGGGTCCATGGTTATTGCCCCCTGGCTAAAAACATCTGCCCCCAGCCACCCCAGAAAAGGCACATCTGGAAGATGCGCCTATTCTGGCACTTGGCCACTCTCTTCCCACTCCCGTGTAGCGGTGGGATATGGGGTAATGAAGGGTAAGTAAACCATGTCTCATATCCTGTCGGGTTTGATAAGGAGATGGCAAAAGCCGGCAATTGAATTACCAGCTTTTAAGCGATCCAGCTCTGTATGAAATATATATATATACTAGACTGTGGCCCGATTCTAATGCATCGGGTATTCTAGAATATGCATGTCCCCGTAGTATATGGACAATGATGATTCCAGAATTCGCGACAGACTGTGCCCATCGCTGATTGGTCGAGGCAACCTTTATGACATAATCGTCGCCATGGCAACCATTATGACATCTACGTCGATACTGTGCCCGTCGCTGATTGGTCGAGGCCTGTCGGGAGACGCGGGATTTCCAGGACAGACAGACAGACAGACGGAAAAACCCTTAGACAATTATATATATCTATATATATAATTGTCTAAGGGTTTTTCCGTCTGTCTGTCTGTCTGTCCTGGAAATCCCGCGTCTCTGATTGGTCGAGGCCGCCAGGCCTTGACCAATCAGCGACGGGCACAGCATGGCGACGATGATGTCATAAAGGTTGCCTCGACCAATCAGCGACGGGCACATGGCGGCCTCGACCAATCAGCGACGGGCAAAGTATCGACGTAGATGTCAATGGTTGCTATGGCGACAATGTCATAAAGGTTGCCTCGACCAATCAGCGACGGGCACATGGCGGCCTCGACCAATCAGCGACGGGCACAGTATCGACGTAGATGTCATAATGGTTGCCATGGCGACGATGATGTCATAAAGGTTGCCTCAACCAATCAGCGACGGGCACATGGCAGCCTCGACCAATCAGCGACGGGCACAGTATCAACATAGATGTCATAATGGTTGCCATGGCGACGATGATGTCATAAAGGTTGCCTCAACCAATCAGCGACGGGCACATGGCGGCCTCGACCAATCAGCGACGGGCACAGTATCGACATAGATGTCATAATGGTTGCCATGGCGACGATGATGTCATAAAGGTTGCCTCGACCAATCAGCGACGGGCACAGTCTGCCGCGAATTCTGGAATCATCATTGTCCATATACTACGGGGACATGCATATTCTAGAATACCCGATGCGTTAGAATCGGGCCACAGTCTAGTAGATATATAATTGTCTAAGGGTTTTTCTGTCTGTCTGTCTGTCCTGGAAATCCCACGTCTCTGATTGGTCGAGGCCGCCAGGCCTCGACCAATCAGCGATGGGCACAGCGATGATGATGTCATAAAGGACGTAGACATCCCGCGTCTCTGATTCAGCGATGGGCACAGTATCGACATAGATGTCTGTTATGACCCCAATGGCAGAGGGTCTCAGAAATAATTAGTAAGTCTGCAAACACAAAAACCAGCTCATAGGGCAGTGGTAACTGGCCTGACCATATATCTAATCCTAGCACCACAAATAACAGCAGCCGGGGAACGTGCCTACGTTGATTCTAGACGTCTCGCGCCAGCCGGAGAACTAACTAACCCTAGAAGGGAAAAGAAAGACCTTTCTTGCCTCCAGAGAAAAGACCCCAAAAGTTGGATACAAGCCCCCAACAAATAATAACGGTGAGGTAAGAGGAAAAGACAAACGTAAGAATGAGCTAGGTATTTAGCAAAGAGAGGCCCACTAGCTAATAGCAGAATATAGTAAGATGACTTATATGGTCAGCAAAAACCCTATCAAAAATATCCACGCTGGAAATTCAAGAACCCCCAAACCGTCTAACGGCCCGGGGGGAGAACACCAGCCCCCTAGAGCTTCCAGCAAGGACAGGAATCACATTTAGTACAAGCTGGACAAAAATGAGAGCAAGCAAATAACCCAAAAAACAAAGAAGCAGGACTTAGCTTAATTTTGCACGAACCAGGACCAGCAGATAGGAGCAAACAGAAAGGATCTGATTACAACGATGCCAGGCACTGGACTAAGGATCCAGAAGGTTTATATAGCAACACCCCTGGACTAACGACCCAGGTGGGTGCAAACTGAGGGAAGAAAATCCCAGAGTCATATCACTAGTAACCACAAGAGGGAGCCAAAAAGTCTAATTCACAACAGATGTCATAATCGTTGCCATGGCGACGATGATGTCATAAAGGTTACCTCGACCAATCAGCGACGGGCACAGTCTGCCGCGAATTCTGGAATCATCATTGTCCATACACTGTGGGGACATGCATATTCTAGAATACCCGATGCGTTAGAATCAGGCCACAATCTAGTGTGTATGTATATATATATATATATATATATATATATATATATATATATATATATATATATATATATATATATATACATACACATATACAGTTAGGTCCATATATATTTGGACAGAGACAACATTTTTCTAATTTTGGTTATAGACATTACCACAATGAATTTTAAGCAAAACAGTTCAGATTCAGTTGAAGTTCAGACTTTCAGCTTTCATTTGAGGGTATCCACATTAAAATTGGATGAAGGGTTTAGGAGTTTCAGCTCCTTAACATGTGCCACCCTGTTTTTAAAGGGACCAAAAGTAATTGGACAATTGACTCCAAGGCTATTTCATGGACAGCTGTGGGCAATCCCTTCGTTATGTCATTCTCAATTAAGCAGATATAAGGCCTGGAGTTAATTTTAGGTGTGGTGCTTGCATTTGGAAGGTTTTGCTGTGAAGTAAACATGCGGTTAAAGGAGCTCTCCGTGCAGGTGAAACAAGCCATCCTTAAGCTGCGAAAACAGAAAAAACCCATCCGAGAAATTGCTACAATATTAGGAGTGGCAAAATCTACAGTTTGGTACATCCTGAGAAAGAAAGAAAGCACTGGTGAACTCATCAATGCAAAAAGACCTGGACACCCACGGAAGACAACAGTGGTGGATGATCGCAGAATAATCTCCATGGTGAAGAGAAACCCCTTCACAACAGCCAACCAAGTGACCAGCACTCTCCAGGAGGTCGGCGTATCAATATCCAAATCTACCATAAAGAGAAGACTGCATGAAAGTAAATACAGAGGGATCACTGCACGGTGCAGCCACTCATAAGCATCAAGAATAAAGAGGCTAGACTAGACTTTGCTAAAAAACATCTAAAAAAGCCAGCACAGTTCTGGAAGAACATTCTGTGGACAGATGAAACCAAGATCAACCTCTACCAGAATGATGGAAAGAGAAAAGTATGGCGAAGGCGTGGTACAGCTCATGATCCAAAGCATACCACATCATCTGTAAAACACGGCGGAGGCAGTGTGATGGCTTGGGCATGCATGGCTGCCAGTGGCACTGGGTCACTAGTGTTTATTGATGATGTGACACAGGACAGAAGCAGCCGAATGAATTCTGAGGTCTTCAGAGACATACTGTGTGCTCAGATCCAGCCAAATGCAGCCAAACTGATTGGTCGTCGTTTCATCCTACAGATAGACAATGATCCAAAACATGAAGCCAAAGCAACCCAGGAGTTTATTAAAGCAAAGAAGTGGAATATTCCTGAATGGCCAAGTCAGTCACCTGATCTCAACCCAATTGAGCCGCATTTCACTTGTTAAAAACTAAACTTCAGACTGAAAGGCCCACAAACAAACAGCAACTGAAAACCACTGCAGTGAAGGCCTGGCCGAGCATCAAAAAGGAGGAAACACGGCGTCTGGTTATGTCCATCAGTTCAAGACTTCCGGCAGTTATTGCCAACAAAGGGTTTTCAACCAAGTTCTAAAAATGAACATTTTATTTTTAATTATTGAATCTGTCCAATTATTTTGGTCCCTTTAAAAACAGGGTGGCACATGTCAAGGAGCTGAAACTCCTAAACCCTTCATCCAATTTTAATGTGGATAACCTCAAATGAAAGCTGAAAGTCTGAACTTCAACTGCATCAGATTTGTTTTGTTTAAAATTCATTGTGGTCATGTCTATAACCAAAATTTAGGAAAATGTTGTCTCTGTCCAAATATATATGGACCTATCTGTATGTATATATATATATATATATATATATATATATATATATATATATATATATACATATACACACACACACACTGATATACATACTGTATATATGTTTTCACAAATATTTGAGCCCATGGATCCATTCTATGTCTATTTTGCATGCCGATGAGAAAATCTCACCGTATGGATGCCATACGGATAATTTTTGGAGGAAAAATAAAAAATAAAAAAAATATTCGCATCCTCGTGTTGAATACGGATCACTGACCAGGAACTTTTCTGTGTATCTCGGCCATAAAAAAAAATACACGGTTCATCGTGCGGTATAAGTGATTAGGTGAATTTACTCTTCGGGTCGTGCGATTACAGCAATAACAGATTTATACCGGGTTTTTAGGTTTGGCAGCTGGTACCATTTTTGGGCACATGACATTTTTTGATCACTTTCTATTTTGATTTTTGGGAGATAAAATGAACAAAAACCAGGAATTAAAGAATTCATTTTTGTTTTTTATACTGTTCTGTGTGTGGTAAAATTGATAAGGCAGTTCTATTCTTTGGGTCTTTTTTTTTTTGTTTTGGCGCTTTTACATAATAAAAACTATTTTATTGAAAAAAATATGTATTTTTGCATCACTTTATTCTGAGAGTTATAACTTTTTTTAATTTTTCTGCTGATGGAGCTGTATCGTGGCTTGATTTTTGCGAGACAAGATGACGTTTTCAGCGGTATCATTTATATTTACATCCGTCTTTTTGATTGCGTTTTATTGCACTTTTTTTTCAGTTCGGTGGTATGATGATAAAGCATTGTTTTTGCCTCGTTTTTTATTTATTTCTTTTTACGATGTTCACTGAAGGAGGTTAACTGGTGAGACAGTTTTATCGAGCAGGTCGTTACGGACGTGACTATACCAAATATGTGTTTGTTTTTTATTTCCATAAATAAATTGTGTTTATTAGAAAATAGTTATTTCGTTTTTTTCATTATTTAGGGATTTAAAAAAAATTTTTTACACAATTTTTTTTTTTTTTACATTGTCCCATAATGGGACATCACTGTATTATATCAGATCGCTGATCTGACACTGCACTGCAGAGCATCAGATCAGGTTCTTACAGGCAGGGAAGGAGGCATGACGGTGCCTGCTGAGAGCAGGGGCCCACAAACCACCTTCCCTGTACGACCCCGCAGCCATCTTGGGTCCGGGGGTCTCCATGGAGACCATCAGGACAAAGAGATAGCATTGCGTTGTCCTGATGAAAGCGCACAGGGAGCCCCCTCCCTGTGCAATCCTCCTCTATGTCGATGTCACTACTGACGGCGGCATCAGAGGGATAAAATGCCCGAAACTGATGCTACCACTGATCGTGGGCGTTGCTGCAGGGTGTCAGCTGTCACATACAGCTGACACCTGCACACGATGACTGCAGCACTCAGCGTGAGGCTGTGTGATCGTGCTGCCGTACATATACTTCTCTTTGCGGGAACACACCTCCCGCAGAGCAGTATAGGTGCGGCGCATGTCGGACAGGGGTTAATGACTTCAGATTTATTATGTTGCAATAGTCTCCCACCGATTTCTTTATTGAAAAGAGACCCGAGTAGTAACAGAGACCCCATTCTGACTATGGCACTGGAACCACTGCTCCTGAATTCACCAACTTCTTTACATCTGCCAGCAGCCTTGTTGTGACTTGGGGAGACTGGATAGTTGTCAGGTGGCACCTTCCCTAGGGTATCTGCACGAATTGTATCTTGTAACCCTCTGCTATCGTTTGCAGTATCCATGGGTTCTTGGACATGCCGGAAAAAAGTTGTGGAGCCTTCACCCCACTTTCCTTGGGTCCTTGCTTATGTGCACTATTTGCTGAACGGGAAAAGGCACGTCTTTCTTTACTGCCCTTCGGGTAGCTCCATCTACCGGTCTTCCCTTTACCTTTGTATTCTGGCTTTTGACTGGAATAAGGCCTTCGAAAGAATGAAACTTTTTTAGTTTTCTCTTCCGGAAACCCCTTCTTCTCATCCGACACCCTTTCCAACATGTTGTCCAGTACAGGACCAAACATTCGAAGGCCAGAAAAGGGGATGGAGTACAATTTAATTTTAGAGTGACAACCCCTTGACCACGTTTTCAGCCATATTATTCGCCTACCTGTATTGGCTAGCGTATCATTCCTTGCAGCGAATCTAATGGATTCGGCTGAGGTGTTTGCCATAAAAGCTGTCGCCATTTTGAGCAACGTTATGGATTCCAATATCTACTCTCTAGGTGTCTTCTTCCTTAGATAAGCCTCCAACTCCATATATTCATGGATCTTGCCACAGAGGTACAGGCTATATTAGCCTTAATTGTAGCGGCAGATGTCTCCCATGAGATGACCCTCTGCCTTTCTGGCCTTAGGATCTTTTAGTCATGATGAGTTTTCAAAGGGGATAGCTATTTTCTTTTCTACCCTCGCTATAGGGATATCCACCTTAGGAATTTCTTTCCAAATTGTATGTCGTCCGACTCAAAAGGTAGACGTGATCTCAAACTTCCTGGAATTGTTGGTCTCTTTTCTTTGAAGCGTATCCTATGCCCAACGTCTATGAACTCGTAGAGAAGCTAGGGTCAGCTAGATACATCACCACTCTAGACCTAACTCAAAGTGCAAAGGAGATGACGGCCTCTTCTACACCTGACGGTTGCTTCCAGTATACCAGAAAGCCGTTCGGGGTGCCAGGAGCCCGAGCTACCTTCCAGAGAGTCATGGACCGGATCAGAGCCCCTCACAAAAAGTAAGCCGCAGCTTACCTTGACGATATTGTGATTGTCATCCCCGATTGGGGTAGTCATCTGCAGAAGATCCAGGCCATGCTGGATGTGCCGAGGAAGGGGGGAAAGGTTACTGTAAACCCAAAGAAGTGTGCCATGGGGAAAGAGAGGGAAAATACTTGGGCTACATTGTCGTAAAAGGTGAAGCAAAACCGCAAGTGAGTAAGGTGGAGGTAATCCAAAATTGGCCTAAAAAGATCTCCAAGAAACAGGTCCTGAGGCATTTCTAGGAATGGTGGGAACCTATCAGCGGTGTATACTGAATTTCACCAAGATAGCCACACCCCTGACCGATCTTCTTAAGGGCACAAAGATGTTAATGGCCAAATAATCTCTGGAAGCAGAAATGGCGGTCCAAAAGATGAAACTCAGGGCTACAGGACTTCAACTTTCATGTGGAACACAGGCCTTGGAAGCACTTTGGTAATGTAGATGCCCTTGTCTAGACTTCCGTGTTTAGCCAAAACCCCAGGCTTTGGGCAGATGTGGGGGATATGTGAAAGTCACTGGCAAAGTACTGGAGGGGAGATATGTAGCACTGAGGTTGGTAGCTTCAGTAACATAAACCTAGGAAAATGATCCAGCACACTACGTGCTGAGAGGGGTTAATCAGCCATGTTTAGTTCTGGGTTGACTGAACAGCTGTAGAATGGGAGGAGTCCAGAGGATACATACCCAGCCTTCTACAGCATTCAGTGTGGGGTGGGCCTGGAGAGAAAGCTCTGGAGCCACATGTTCATGATCAGGAAAGCTGAACCTTGTGTAGTTTGTTCTTGAAATGTACGGATTCCCGTTGCAACTAAGACTATGACACGTTATGTTTTTGTTTTCCAGTTAGTCCAGGAAGGCTGTGTTTGTTTTCCTAATTTTGCACTGGTTTATGCAGTACTCTTAATAAACCAGTGGAAGATTTAAAGAGACAGTGTTCCTGAGTCTACCTCTATGTGTAGCCGAGTGAGATGATCTACCACAATATATATCTACATATATAAGTTTACCAGAGAACCCCAATGTTTTCCTGGGTCTCAAAATTTTCCCGATGGACTACGGCACACACACTGGAGAGAGTGGACCTGCGGGAGAAAAATCACCTCCGGTGTCCTCCAATGAAGCGATAGAGAAATTAGCTCAGTCACTGAGGGGTGAAGTTTGTATTTTTTGTATCTGTCATGTCGGACGCTGTTCATACCAGCGAGTTCGACAGACAGCGGTAGTTCCGCTTTTGTCCACTATGTGCTCAGTGGCGTCGGCTAGATTTTATCTAGCTGGTCCGGGGTTAATTTAGCTGATGCTCGGATTGGAAGCTGGGCCACGCCCACTGCCTTTAAATAGTTCTTCTGAACATTGGGCGTCGCCGATTATAGCTTCTGTCTAGTGCTTGGTTATCTCGGTCTGGAGTGGTGAGCTGGAAGTTGGAGTATCGTATCTGGTGGTGTATTTCCCTTTGTCTTATTTACCCCTTCCTATATTTGTATTTATTTTGCCCTGTGCATTTATAGTGTATTCCTGAGTGACTGCGGCGTGGTGTATATTTTCTGTTATCCTTGTCTGTGCTAACTGTGGGTATTGGTGTATGATCTCTTCACTGGGTGGTGGTTTCAGCCTAGGGTTGAAACAGGAGACAGGGTGAGGGTGGAGGCCTAGACATGCACACCATCAGTGTAAACTCTAGGTAGAGGGTCAGTCAGGATTTCCCTAGACTGAGGGAAATTGCAGGGGCCCGGGTTATTAGCTCTTGCCCACCTAGGCTTCCCGTGACATTATAATCGGCCTTAAGAAAAAAAAAGGGGTTTCCTTTTTTTTTTGTTTTGTCATGGATCTTATGACTTCCATAACCCGCCAGTTGGAGGCGCTGTCCTTACAGGTCACTGAGTTGAGGGGGGCAGTGCAGCAACAGGGACTAGCAGTATCTAATGTGCAAGCTGGAGAGACAGGTAGAGTTGCTGAGCCTAAGTTTCCTTTGCCTGAAAATTTTGCTGGGGAACGCAGTAAATTTGTTTCTTTTCATGAAGCTTGCAAACTATATTTCCGTATGCGCCCGATCTCCTCGGGTAATGAGGCTCAGCGTGTGGGCCTGGTGTTGTCATTGTTAAGTGGGGATCCCCAAGCATGGGCGTTTTCTTTGCCATCTGATTCTGCTGCATTTGACTCTGTGGAGAGTTTTTTTTCCTTTCTTGGAAACATTTACGATGAGCCTGACAGAATGGCTCTAGCAGAATCTAAGATACGCACTATTCGCCAGGGGCAGCGAGTTGCAGAGGATTACTGTTCTGAATTTCGTCGCTGGGCGGTCAATACACAGTGGAATGATCCAGCGCTGCGGAGTCAGTTTATTCATGGGGTTTCTGGAAGGGTTAATAAAGCCCTTCTGATGTACGAGACTCCTGCTTCTCTAGATTCCTGTTATGATCTGGTGGTTTAGGAGCGACATGGGACGTGCTCTGGAGGAGGTGGTATCTGTACTGACCGCAGTTCCTGAGCTTAACAGAACACTAGAAGTAGCCGTGGGATCTTCCTGTCACTCCCTAGACACCTCGTCACAGCCGGAGGACTAACTACCCCTAAAGATAGAAACAGGAAAGCTATCTTGCCTCAGAGAAAATCCCCAAAGGATAGAACAGCCCCCCACAAATATTGACTGTGAGTGGAGAGGGAAATGACATACGCAGAATGAAACCAAGATGTAGCAAAGGAGGCCAGTCTAGCTAGATAGATAGAACAGAACAGAATACTGTGCGGTCAGTATTTAAAAAACTAGAAAATCCACTACAGAGTTTACAAAAATCTCCACACCTGACTAAAGGTGTGGAGGGTAAATCTGCTTCCCAGAGCTTCCAGCTTAACTGAATAAATCCATACTGACAAGCTGGACTAGAAAAAACATAGAATGTGCTGAACGATAAAGTCCACAAAATGTGGACTGCAAAAGAACAAAGCAAGGACTTATCTTTGCTGAACTGGTCAGAATATCAGGGAAAGCCAAGAAGAGATGTGAATCCAACCAGGAACCATTGCCAAGTGGCACTGGCTGAAGGATAGAGCCAGGCTAAATAGCCGAGCCAGAATAGACGATCAGTGGAAGCAGCTGCTGACTGCTAAATCCAAGGAGCAGCCGTTCCACTTAAAACCACCGGAGGGAGCCCAAGAGCAGAATTCTCAACAGTACCCCCCCCCCTTGAGGAGGGGTCACCGAACCCTCACCAGAGAACCCAGGCCGATCAGGACGAGCCAAGTGAAAAGCACGACCCAAATCGGCGGCATGAACATCGGAGGCAACAACCCAAGAATTATCCTCCTGGCCATAACTCTTCCACTTGACAAGATACTGAAGCCTCCGCCTCGAAAAACGAGAATCCAAAATTTTCTCATCCACATATTCCAACTCCCCCTCAACCAACACCGGGGCAGGAGGATCAACAGAGGGAACAACGGGCACCACATATCTCCGCAACAAAGATCTATGGAAAACATTATGGATGGCAAAAGAGTCTGGAAGGGCCAAACGAAAAGATACCGGATTGATAATCTCAGAAATCTTATAAGGACCAATAAACCGAGGCTTGAACTTAGGGGAAGAAACCTTCATAGGAACATGACGAATAGATAACCAGACTAAATCCCCCACCCGAAGCCGGGGACCAACACACCGGCGGTTAGCAAAACGTTGAGCGTTTTCCTGAGACAACGTCAAATTGTCTACCACATGAGTCCAAATCTGCTGCAACCTGTCCATCACAGAATCCACACCAGGACAATCAGAAGGCTCAACCTGCCCCGAAGAAAAACGAGGGTGAAAATCAAAATTACAAAAGAAAGGCGAAACCAAAGTAGCCGAACTAGCCTGATTATTAAGGGCAAACTCGGCCAACGGCAAGAAGGCCACCCAATCATCCTGATCAGCAGACACAAAGCATCTCAAATAGGTTTCCAAGGTCTGATTAGTTCGCTCAGTTTGGCCATTTGTCTGAGGATGAAACGCCGAAGAAAAAGACAAATCAATGCCCGTCCTAGCACAAAAGGCCCGCCAAAACCTAGAAACAAACTGGGAACCTCTGTCAGACACAATATTCTCCGGAATGCCATGCAAACGAACCACATGCTGAAAAAACAATGGAACCAAATCAGAGGAGGAAGGCAATTTAGGCAAAGGTACCAAATGGACCATTTTAGAGAACCGGTCACAAACCACCCAGATAACAGACATCTTCTGGAAAACAGGAAGATCCGAAATAAAATCCATGGAAATATGCATCCAGGGCCTCTCAGGGACCGGCAAGGGCAAAAGCAACCCACTAGCGCGGGAACAGCAAGGCTTGGCCCGGGCACAAGTCCCACAGGACTGCACAAAAGAACGCACATCCCGCGACAAGGAAGGCCACCAAAAGGACCTAGCAACCAAATCTCTGGTACCAAAAATTCCAGGATGACCAGCCAACACCGAACAATGAACCTCAGAAATTACCTTACTTGTCCATCTATCAGGAACAAACAGCTTCCCCACTGGACAGCGGTCAGGTTTATCAGCCTGAAATTCCTGAAGCACCCGCCGTAAATCAGGGGAGATGGCAGAAAGAATCACCCCTTCCTTAAGAATGCTAACCGGCTCAAGGACTCCAGGAGAATCAGGCAAAAAACTCCTAGAGAGGGCATCAGCCTTAACATTCTTAGATCCCGGAAGATACGAGACCACAAAATCAAAACGGGAGAAAAACAGGGACCATCGAGCCTGTCTAGGGTTCAGCCGCTTGGCCGACTCGAGGTAAATCAGATTCTTATGATCGGTCAAGACCACAACGCGGTGCTTGGCTCCCTCAAGCCAATGTCGCCATTCCTCAAATGCCCACTTCATAGCCAACAACTCCCGATTGCCGACGTCATAATTGCGCTCCGCAGGCGAAAACTTTCTGGAAAAAAAGGCACTCGGTTTCATCAAAGAACCATCAGAACTCCTCTGAGACAAAACGGCCCCTGCCCCAATCTCAGAAGTGTCAACCTCAACCTGAAAAGGAAGAGAAACATCCGGCTGACGCAACACAGGGGCAGAAGTAAATCGGCGTTTAAGCTCCTGAAAGGCCTCAACAGCCGCAGAGGACCAATTCGTCACATCAGCGCCTTTCTTCGTCAAATAGGTCAGGGGCTTAACCACACTGGAAAAGTTGGCAATGAAACGGCGATAAAAATTAGCAAAGCCCAAAAATTTCTGAAGACTCTTCACAGATGTGGGTTGAATCCAGTCATGAATGGCTTGGACCTTAACAGGATCCATTTCTATAGACGAGGGAGAAAAAATAAAACCCCAAAAAGAGACCTTCTGAACTCCAAATAGGCACTTAGACCCCTTCACAAATAAAGCATTATCACGAAGGATCTGGAATACCATCCTGACCTGCTTCACATGAGACTCCCAATCATCGGAAAAAATCAAAATATCATCCAAATACACAATCATGAATTTATCAAGATAATTGCGGAAAATATCATGCATGAAGGACTGAAATACAGAAGGAGCATTAGAAAGCCCAAAAGGCATCACAAGGTATTCAAAATGGCCTTCGGGCGTATTAAATGCAGTTTTCCATTCGTCACCCTGTTTAATACGAACAAGATTATATGCCCCTCGAAGGTCAATCTTAGTAAACCAACTAGCCCCCTTAATCCGAGCAAACAAATCAGAAAGCAAAGGTAAAGGGTATTGGAATTTGACCGTGATCTTATTAAGAAGGCGATAATCAATACAGGGTCTCAAGGAGCCATCCTTCTTGGCAACAAAAAAGAATCCTGCTCCCAATGGTGACGAAGACGGCCGAATATGCCCCTTCTCCAAAGACTCCTTAACATAACTCCGCATGGCGGCATGCTCTGGCACAGACAGATTGAAAAGTCGGCCCTTAGGGAACTTACAGCCAGGAATCAAGTTAATAGCACAATCACAGTCCCTATGTGGAGGAAGGGAACTGGACTTGGGCTCATCAAATACATCCTGGAAATCCGACAAAAACTCAGGAACTTCAGAAGAGGGGGAAGAGGAAATTGACATCAAAGGAACGTCACTATGTACCCCTTGACAACCCCAACCAGTCACAGACATAGATTTCCAATCCAGTACCGGATTATGTACCTGTAACCATGGAAAACCCAGTACAACAACATCATGCAAATTATGCAACACCAGAAAACGGCACTCTTCGTGATGTGCAGGAGCCATGTACATGGTCAGCTGAGTCCAATACTGAGGTTTATCCTTGGCCAACGGCGTAGCATCAATGCCCCTCAAAGGAATAGGGCTCTGCAAAGGCTGCAAGGAAAAACCACAGCGCCTGGCGAATTCCAAGTCCATTAAGTTCAGGGCCGCGCCTGAATCCACAAATGCCATGACAGAAAAGGACGATAATGAGCAAATCAAGGTCACAGATAAGAGAAATTCAGGCTGTACAGTACTGATGGTAACAGACCTAGCGACCCTCTTAGTACGCTTAGGGCAATCAGAAATAACATGAGCAGAATCACCACAGTAAAAACACAGCCTATTCTGGTGTCTGAATCCCTGCCTTTCTGCTCTAGTCAAAATCCTATCACATTGCATAGGCTCAGGACTCTGCTCAGAGGATACTGCCATATGGTGCACAACTTTGCGCCCGTGCAGGCACCGATCAATCTGAATGGCTAGAGACATAGATTCGCTCAAACCAGCAGGCGAGGGGAACCCCACCATCACATCTTTAAGGGCTTCAGAAAGACCCTTTCTGAAAAATTGCTTCCAGAGCCTCCTCATTCCATATAGTGAGCACAGACCTTTTTCTAAATTTCTGGCAATATAATTCTGCTGCTTCCTGACCCTGACACAGGGCCAACAAGGTCTTTTCTGCATGATCCACAGAATTAGGTTCGTCATACAATAATCCGAGCGCTTGAAAAAAATGCGTCTACATTAAGCAAGGCCGGATCCCCTGATTCAAGGGAGAATGCCCAGTCCTGAGGGTCACCACGCAGCAGAGAGATGACAATTTTAACCTGCTGAATGGGATCGCCAGAGGAACGGGGTTTCAAAGCAAAAAACAATTTGCAGTTATTTTTAAAGTTCAAAAACTTAGATCTGTCCCCAAAAAACAAATCAGGAGTAGGAATTCTAGGCTCTAAAGCCGGAGTCTGGACAACATAATCTTGGATACTCTGAACTCTTGCAGCAAGTTGATCCACACGAGAAAACAAACCCTGAACATCCATGCCAGCGCCAAAATCCTGAACCACCCAGAGATTAAGAGGAAAAAAAAACAGACTGCAAAAAAAAAAAAAATGGCTCAGAACTTTTTTTTCCTTCTTTTGAGATGCATTTAATTGATTTTTGGCCACTTGTACTGTTATGATCTGGTGGTTTAGGAGCGACATGGGACGTGCTCTGGAGGAGGTGGTATCTGTACTGACCGCAGTTCCTGAGCTTAACACAACACTAGAAGTAGCCGTGGGATGTTCCTGTCACTCCCTAGACACCTCGTCACAGCCGGAGGACTAACTACCCCTAAAGATAGAAACAGGAAAGCTATCTTGCCTCAGAGAAAATCCCCAAAGGATAGAACAGCCCCCCACAAATATTGACTGTGAGTGGAGAGGGAAATGACATACGCAGAATGAAACCAAGATGTAGCAAAGGAGGCCAGTCTAGCTAGATAGATAGAACAGAACAGAATACTGTGCGGTCAGTATTTAAAAAACTAGAAAAATCCACCACAGAGTTTACAAAAATCTCCACACCTGACTAAAGGTGTGGAGGGTAAATCTGCTTCCCAGAGCTTCCAGCTTAACTGAATAAATCCATACTGACAAGCTGGACTAGAAAAAACATAGAATGTGCTGAACGATAAAGTCCACAAAATGTGGACTGCAAAAGAACAAAGCAAGGACTTATCTTTGCTGAACTGGTCAGAATATCAGGGAAAGCCAAGAAGAGATGTGAATCCAACCAGGAACCATTGCCAAGTGGCACTGGCTGAAGGATAGAGCCAGGCTAAATAGCCAAGCCAGAATAGACTATCAGTGGAAGCAGCTGCTGACTGCTAAATGCAAGGAGCAGCCGTACCACTTAAAACCACCGGAGGGAGCCCAAGAGCAGAATTCACAACAGATTCCGCTATGAGTCTGGTTGTCCGCATTGATCGCCGTTTGCGTCAGGGGGAGCATGAGACACCGCCTATGGGAGAGGGTTTAGGTTCACGTGAGGTTGCTGCAGGTGAGCCCATGGAGCCTATGCAAATCGCAGGGGTGTCACACGTGAAGCGTCCAGCACCTGAGCTCAGGAAGCAGGGAGCCTGTTTTTACTGCGGTAAAATTGGTCATTTTATTAACATCTGTCTTCTGCTGTCTAAGAAAAACGCAACGGCGGAAAACTTCTAAGCTCAGAGGGTGTGGAGTAGGCCAATCTGAGCTTATGTATATCCTCCATGGTGGTTTCTCAATGCATGCTCCCTGCTAAGGTTATTATCGCTGGCAGTGAGCTGCCAATTACTGTTTTTGTGAATAGTGGTTCAGCCACAAATCTCATTGATTAGGAGTCTGCGCGCACAGCAGGTTTTAGGATTGAAAAACTGCCTCATCCTATCCGCGTGGTCACCATCAATGCTGCTCCTCTCTCACAGGGGGAGATTACTGAGTTTGTGGCTGAGGTGAAACTCCACATTGGGGTTCTACATTCCGAGCAGGTTACATGTAAGGTGCTCAGGAATCTTCCTGCTCAGGTGGTTTTGGGTTTTCCATGGTTGTCTATGCACAACCCGGTAATTGACTGGAAAACTCAGGACATAATTCAGTGGAGTGATTTCTGCCAGGAGAATTGCCTGGCCACATGTGTGTCTGCTGTGACTTCAAGCGTTCCGGAGTCACTTCTGGATTCTGTGGATGTGTTCTCTGAGAAGGGTTGTTCAGAGTTGCCACCACATCGTCCCTATGACTGCACTATCAGGTTTACACCTGGGGCCAAATTGCCTAAAGCAAGGATGTTTAACATCTCCGGTCCGGAGAGACAAGCGTTAAAGGATTACATTGCTGAAAGTTTGAGCAAAGGGCACATCAAGCCTTCATCCTCGCCTGTGGCAGCGGGGTTCTTCTTCGTGAAGAAGAAAGATGGCGGATTACGCCCGTGTTTGGATTTCAGGGAGTTGAACCAGATTACGGTTCGTGATCCATACCCTATGCCATTGATACCGGATTTGTTCAATCAGGTGGCAGGTGCTAAGTGGTTTACCAAGCTTGACCTCAGGGGGGCGTACAACCTCATAAGAGTCTGTCAAGGTGATGAGTGGAAGACGGCTTTTAATACCCCTGAGGGTCATTTTGAAAATTTGGTGATGCCATTTGGGTTGACTAACGCACCTGCAGTGTTCCAACATATCATTAATGATGTGTTCTCGCATGTTTTGGGGAAATTCGTTATCGTGTACCTAGATGACATTCTCATATATTCTTGCGACCGTGATACTCATTTAGATCATGTCAGGCAGGTGTTACAGCTTCTCAGAGAGAATAAGCTGTATGCAAAACTTGAGAAATGTGTATTTTCTGTTCAAGAGTTGCCTTTCTTGGGTTATATTGTGTCTGCTTCTGGTTTTAAAATGGACGCCGCTAAGGTGCAAGCGGTGCTGCATTGGGAATGTCCTGATAACCTGAAAGCACTTCAGCGGTTCCTTGGATTTTCTAATTATTATAGGAAATTTATCAAGGATTTTTCCATCATTGCTAAACCGCTAACTGACATGACTAAAAAGGGTACCAATTTCTCCGTTTGGCCTGAGGCTGCTGTGCGAATTTCTTAAGAACAGTTTTGTTTCAGTCTCCATTCTTGTGCAGCCAGATGCATCTAAACCATTTGTTGTGGAAGTCGATGCGTCTGAGGTTGGTGTGGGGGCAGTACTATCACAAGGCTCATCTTTGAGTGGTTTGCGTCCATGCGCCTATTTTTCCAAGAAACTGTCACCTGCCGAACGTATCTACGATATCGGCAACAGGGAGATGTTGGCAATCAAGTTGGCCTTTGAGGAATGGCGACACTTCTTGGAGGGGTCGGTTCATCAGGTTACTGATATTACCGATCATAAGAATTTGCTTTATTTGGAGTCTGCCAAGCGTCTGTTACCCAGGCAGGCTCACTGGGCATTGTTTTTCACGCGGTTTAACTTTGTTGTCACTTACAGACCGGGGTCTAAAAACACTAAGGCTACTTTCACACTAGCGTCGGGCTCGGCCCGTCGCCGTGCGTCGGGCCGAGGTCCCTGACGCTAGCGTTGTCCCCGCCGCACAACGGGGGCAGCGGATGCATATTTCCTGCGCATCCGCTGCCCCATTGTGAGGTGCGGGGAAGTGCGTGGATGTGGGTGCGGAGTTCCGGCCGCGCATGCGCGGTCGGAAAAAGCGGACCATCGGGAGCAAAAAAAGGTTATATGTAACGTTTTTTGCTCCCGACGGTCCGCAACAGCACGGCGCGACCGTCGCAAGATGGTTGCGACGTGCGTCATTGCGTCGCAAATGCGTCGCTAATGTTAGTCAATGCAGAAAAAAAGCATCCTGCAAGCACTTTTGCAGGATGCGTTTTTTCGGCAAAACGACGCATTTGCGACGTAATGCAGTTAACGCTAGTGTGAAAGTAGCCTAAGGCGGATGCTCTGTCCAGGTGTTTTCCGCGGGGAGAACTGTTGCGAATTCTGCTTTTGGGCTCCCTCCAGTGGTTGTAGGTGGTAATGCAGTTGTCCCTGGGTTGCAGTCCTGGTCAGGTGTATCTGCTGAATGCAGTTCTGACTGGGGTATTTAGGCGTGCAGGATTCATTAGTCCTTGCCAGTTGTCCATGGTTGTTGGGAGGTTTTGGTCCTTGTTTGGTTCCTTCTGCCTTCTGCCAAATCAGCAAAGATAAGTGTCTGGTTTTGTTTCTGTGGCACACATGCTGTGTGCTTAATAATTCTGTGCTATTCATTGTTTTTTGTCCAGCTTAGATTGTGTCAGTATTTTCTCAGTCTTGTTGGATTCTCTGGAGTGGCAGATATACATTCCATGTCTTTAGTTAGATTGTGGAACTTTCTGTATTATCTGCTGTGGATATTTTTGGAAGGGTTTTAATACTGACCGCTTAGTATTCTGTCCTATCTTTCCCTATTTAGCTAGAGTGGCCTCTTTTGCTGAATCCTGTTTTCTGCCTGCATGTGTCTTTCCTCTCCTACTCACAGTCAATATTCGTGGGGGGCTGCCTATCCTTTTGGGTTCTGCTCTGAGGCAAGGTAGTATTCCTATTTCCATCTATAGGGGTATTTAGTCCTCCGGCTGTGTCGAGGTGTCTAGGGTTTGTTAGGCACACCCTCGTCCTGTTGGCACACTACTTCCTCTTGAGGTACCTAGTAAGCCATGGACGGAAATCTCCATGAATTTCATCACTGATTTGCCCTCCTCAGCTGGGATCACGGTCATCTTGGTGATTGTTGATCGGTTTTCAAAAATGTCGCACTTTGTGTCTTTGCCTTCCGCTAAGACTCTGGCTCAGGTATTTGTGCAGGAGGTGGTCAGACTTCATGGGGTTCCGTCTGACATCGTGTCTGATAGGGGTACTCAGTTTGTGGCAAAATTTTGGAAAGCATTTTGCTCACGGCTGGGGATCAAGTTGTCTCATTCTTCGTCATTTCATCCTCAGTCAAATGGTCAGACTGAGCGTATGAACCAAAATTTGGAACAGTACCTACGTTGCTTTGCCTCTGATAATCAGGAGGAGTGGTCTACCTTTCTTCCTTTGGCTGAGTTTGCCATCAATAATCACCGCCAGGAGTCGTCTGGGGAGTCTCCGTTTTTTTGTGTTTACGGGCGACATCCTCAGTTTTGTACTTTGAGTCAGAGGGGCTCTTCCGGCGTTCCGGAGGAGGACCAGTTAGGAGCACAATTGTCATCAGTCTGGAGGAGAGTTAAACGGCGCCTGTTGAGTGTGGGTGCTAGGTACAAACGTGTGGCTGACAGTAGGCGAGTGCCAGGTCCGGACCTGAGTGTGAATGACTGGGTGTGGTTATCCACAAAAAACATAAGACTCAAGATACCATCCCTTAAATTGGGTCCAAGGTTTATTGGTCCATTTAGGGTCGCCGCCGTCATTAACCCAGTAGCGTACCGATTGGAGCTACCTACGGTGTATAAGATACACAACGTGTTCCACAGATCATTGCTAAAAAACACGGTGGGTCTTGTGGACGCGACACCTATGCCTTCTCCAGTCTTGGTGGATGGTAATTTGGAATTCGAAGTCTCCAAGGTGGTTGACTCTCGTGTAGTGCGCCGCACTTTACAGTACTTGGTACACTGGCGTGGTTATGGGCCTGAGGAGAGGTCCTGGGTACCAGCCTCGGACGTTCATGCGGACCGGCTGGTCAGTATGTTTCACCGCCGTCATCCGGACAAGCCGGGTCCTATAAGCCGTGAGGGCCCTGGGGTCCCTCGTAGAAGGCGGGGTACTGTCATGTCGGATGCTGTTCATACCAGGGCGTTCGACAGACAGAGGTAGTTCGGCTTTTGTCCACTATGTGCTCAGTGGCGTCAGCTAGATTTTATCTAGCTGGTCCGGGGTTAATTTAGCTGGTGCTCGGATTGGAAGCTGGGCCACGCCCACTGCCTTTAAATAGTTCTTCTGAACATTGGGCGTCGCCGATTATAGCTTCTGTCTAGTGCTTGGTTATCTCGGTCTGGAGTGGTGAGCTGGAAGTTGGAGTATCGTATCTGGTGGTGTATTTCCCTTTGTCTTATTTACCCCTTCCTATATTTGTATTTATTTTGCCCTGTGCATTTATAGTGTATTCCTGAGTATCTGCGGCGTGGTGTATATTTTCCGTTATCCTTGTCTGTGCTAACTGTGGGTATTGGTGTATGATCTCTTCACTGGGTGGTGGTTTCAGCCTAGGGTTGAAACAGAAGACAGGGTGAGGGTGGAGGCCTAGACATGCACACCATCAGTGTAAACTCTAGGTAGAGAGTCAGTCAGGATTTCCCTAGACTGAGGGAAATTGCAGGGGCCCGGGTTATTAGCTCTTGCCCACCTAGGCTTCCCGTGACAGTATCTTTTTATTATTATTTTCTTCTGATTTATTCGCATTTGTATTCGGCAGCGATTACTGTTCTGGAGCAGGAAACTGTAAATGGTCGTGTAAAGAGTTAATAGTTGTTGAGTAAAGAAAAAAAAACGGATTGTACACAGACGGCACACGGGCCACATGGACCTAATATACATTTAAAGGGATGTTCCCAAAATCACGTTTTTTTTTAAATTTTGATATTATAATACATTTTTAAATCTGTCCTATTTGGCACATATCAGCCCCTAATTTCGCCCCTCCAGGCTCTATTTACTCAACAGTTCCTGTGTGAACCCATATGTGGGGAGGAACCGCATGTTATATACCGGGGTTGGAGCTACAGGGCCGGATATTATATGCTAGGGGGCTATGGGGCCGGATGTATCACATCTGTTTGTAGATACAAGCTCGTAATCCCTTTTATGATAAAGCAATTCTCCACCCCGGCACAGAGGAGGGACTAAACATTTGTCACGTACTGTCACCTACCTGGTGTCCTTTGCTTGCCTCCGACTGAGACTGGTGTTCTGGTTCTCCTACATCCAAGATGGCTTCCATAGTGGCAGAGGGATGACAGCCGTAAGTCTGACCCACATCTCTATAGCACGGCACTTACTGACTTACCACAGGGCTCTTCATGCCACTGTGCAGCTGGCCTGGATGTAGAGGGACCAGAACGCCGGCCTCAGTGTAGGAGGCAAACAGAGGGGACAGGTAGGACGACTCTACATGTGACATGTGTCGTCACTCGTCAGCATCAGGCAGAGGCTGCTACATCACTGAGTTCCATAGGACGGGGAGATTCATAACCTGTAACACAAGCTCAGTCATTTATATGGCAACACGAGCCTTGTGGAAGAAAAATACAGACAGAATGGATGGAAGAAGTATTAACAAAGGTAAAGGAAAACTATATCTGCGCTTCCTAAATCATTAAGAAGAGGTGTGAAGGCAGCCCCGTTATTCATCGGTGCACCGCCGGACTCTACAGGAGCAGCCGCGCCATCACCGGATGCTTCTGCTGTGATGAAGACAGAAGATAAAGCTTCACTGCACCGGAGACTCCACACAATATCACACACTGCCGTCATTATTACATACCAGTCATATCCCCCATCCTCTGGAATTTTTTGCCCCAACACATCTGACTATCAACCACATTCGGATTCTTCAGACGGAACCTGAAAACCAATCTCTTCCGGAAAGCCTACAGCCTGCACTGACCCCGCTGCCTCCTCACCACTACTGAAGCTACCGCCTCACCAACACCGGAGCTGCAGCAACCCTCAACCTACTGTCTCCATCCCCACCATCCTGTAGAATGTAAGCCCGCAAGGGCAGGGTCCTCGCCCCTCTGTATCAGTCTGTCATTGTTAGTTTGTTTATTGTAAGTGATATCTGTAACTTGTATGTAACCCCTTCTCGTGTACAGCACCATGGAATCAATGGTGCCATATAAATAAATAATAATAATACTCATCATCATCATCGATTGGGCTGGCAGAACGCACCAAAAAAATATAAAGATAGCAATAAGGTGCATTCGCAGCCCGGGGTCCACCGTGCAGAGATGGAAAACCACCTATACCAAAACATGGTATCCATCCACAGTCAGCTGTTTCGGGGTATTTGCCCCTCATCAGTGTGGAGTAGGTGTCTCCGCGGTGTTGGATGTTTTGATCTCCCTGAGGTCATTTGTCCTTACGTTTATAGTCCTTTCACACTGCTCCTAATAGCCAGTTTCCTACGCCACACTGATGAGGGGCAAATACCCCGAAACAGCTGTCTGTGGATGGATACCATGTTTTGGTATAGGTGGTTTTCCTTCATTGGATGCTGCCCTTCCCGTGGTTCTTCCTTCCCGGTGAAAGACCTGGCTATTCATTGCTTGCGTTGAGAAACACGTGATGGTGTCTCCGCGGCTTTTCTACATGTCTCTGCTGAGCAGGCTGGGGAAAATTGGAGACTTCAGAGGACATGGTTCAAGATTCCCCCTGTGCAGCGGCGGGAACTCAACACCTAACAATCATCATCATCACCATGCGCTGGTTAATATCACACACCTGTGAAAACATCTACCAGAGTCTCCTCCTTCCCGTCACTCACACACGGCTGATTCCCCCTCATCATCTCTTCTTCTTCTGTCTCATCCTTCACTTTATTCTTAGTCGGATCTTCCTCCTGATATATCAAATGTAACAATCAGCAAAATACAAGAAACCACTAAAATCTGTGACATCTATGACCTCGATCAGAAATGTCCCCCCATAACAGATCCGGTACAGGGCTCAGCACCGTCTACCTGATGATCCTCCGGGATGTTGTGATTCTCCTCCGGACAGTCCTGGGGATACAGAGGACGGGGACATCTCTCTGGTGGATTTCTCCTCCTGGATCCATCTGTAGGAGACACACAGTGATGGAATAGATTGTGTCACTAGATGATGAGAGGAAGTAGTGGTAGATGACCACAGAACAGACACCACAGTCTCCCCTCCTCACCCTGCTGATCGGCCCATATTGCGATCGCCTCTTGTGCTCCATGTATAACCTCAACCTGAATATCAACCAGATCTTCACCCTAAAAAGAAAAATGTAAGATGAGCTCAGGTCCCATCACTTCATGGTCAGATGTTGTGGAGGCTTCAGTGTCATCTACCTGATGATACTCCGGGATGTTGTGATTCTCCTCTGGACAGTCCTGGGGATACAGAGGACGGGGACATCTCTCTGGTGGATTCCTTCTCCTGGATCCATCTGTAGAGACACACAGACTGAATACATGACCTGCCGTGTATCTGTCTATATATGAGACACGTCTCTCAGAACCGGTAATTCTAGGTTTATGTATCAGGGACTAAATTTCATTGTTGTGGTCCTCACCACCGGTACCGAGGTCCCTGGTTTGTGAATCCCAAGTATGAAGTGATAATTATTGAGGACAAAGCCAAATGCTCTCTGCTTTGCACTCGGAGGATGAGGACCCTGAGGAGGGGGACAGAGAAGACCCTCGTCAGTCAGATGGAGGAGCCGCACTAAAAGACACAACTTCTCCAAGTTTCCTCTCCACCAGGGATGGAACCACAGAGGAGCTGGAGAAAGCTCCATATTTCTATCGATTTCTTCTCTCCTAATTCACCATTATGGAGATTGGGGGAAGGTAGGTTACCATTTACCAGTGATTGTTTTTTGGGAGCTCATGAGATCACCATGAGGACATGGCCTCCCTCCTGGATAGGATCCTCTGATCACTCTAAGAGGAGAGAACCTGCCGTCCTCCTATTAATAGATGAGTTTCTGTGTTTTTATTCTTCTTTAACCCCTTCATTATCTTTAAAGTATAGGTAGGTCTTGGCAATCGTGCCAGCACAGGAGCTATACCCTCGCAATCGCCGCTGGGAGCTCGGCTTAATGGATAGCAGAGAGTCGGCTATCAATGTCAGGAGCGATGCCCGCACTGCCCATGGGCGTTCACCCTCCTAGACGCCTCGATTAATATTGATAGCAAAATTTAGGAGTTTGGGAGAGGGAGGGAGCTCCCTCTTCCCTCTGATCGGCACTGCCGTGACATCATTGCAAATCTCTGATGGTCGTCATGGCAACCCAAAGTTGACATGACAACCTCAGGGTCTGCCAGTGATGGCACCAGGGGCATGGAATAAGACGGTTTGGTCAGCGTAGTATACCAGTGATCTGTGTAATAAAAGTGTCACGAGATTTAAAAAAAACAAAAAAAAATATGAAAAAACAAAAACAAAATAGGTATATTTATGAAAAAACAAAAATAAAGTCCACATACTTGGTAATTCTGCATCCAGAATGAACTGACCTATAAAACTGTCCCACTAGTTAACCCCACAAAGAAAACGAGCCGCCATACAGCTCCATCAGCAGAAAAATAAAAAAGTTATAGCTCTCAGAATAAAGCAATGCAAAAATAATTATTTTTTCTATAAAATTGTTTTTCTTGTGTGAAAGCGCCAAAAAATAAAAAAATATATAAATGAGGTATCGCTGTAATCGTACTGACCCGAAGAATAAAACTGCTTTATCAATTTTACCACACGGTGAATGGCATAACAAAAATTCCTGAGTTGCTGGTGTTTGTTCATTCTGCCTCCGAAAAATCGGAATAGAAAGTGAACAAAAAAAATGTCATGTGCCAACGTCAACTCGTCCTGTAAAAAATAAGCCATCACATGACTCTGTGGGCCGAAATATGGAAAAATTATAGGTCTCAAAACATGGTGATGCAAAAACTTTATTTTGCAATAAAAAGCATCTTTTAGTGTGTGACAGAAGCCAAACATAAAAACATCGCATTAAGGCTCGGCTCACATTTATCCTGCGCTCTCCACTGAGCACTTACGCCAGGGCTTCTGTGTAAATCTCTGAAATATGCGATTCAGACAGAAACCCCGGCGGAAGATTCCCTATAATGAGGCAGATAGAGGCAGTGTGGACACCGTGTGGCTTATGATCCGGTGGTGTCTGTCTTATTCGACAGAGAAACTGTCTAATTATCAGACAGAATCCGTCCCTTCCTCACCCCACAATCTACTAAGACTCTTGTGCATGCCCTTATCATCTCCCGCCTCAACTACTGCAACACCCTCCTCTGTGGCCTCCCCGCTAATTCTTGCACCACTCCAGTCTGTCCTCAACTCTGCGGCCCGGCTAATCCACCTCTCTCCTCGCTACTCCCCTTTGCAAATCCCTCCACTGGCTCCCAATTCCCCAACGAATCCAGTTCAAACTACTAACTGATCTACAAAGCCATCCACAACCTGTCCCCTCCATATATCTCTGAACTAATCTCCCAATATCTTCCCTCACGTAATCTACGATCCTCCCAAGACCTCCTTCTCTCCACCACACTTATTCGCTCCTCACACAACTGCCTCCAAGATTTCTCCCGAATATCCCCCATCCTCTGGAATTCCATGCCTCAACACGTCTGACTATCCACCACCCTCGGATCCTTCAGACGGAACCTGAAAACCCATCTCTTCAAGAAAGCCTACAACCTGCAATAACCATTCTGCCGCCTTGCCATCGCCAGAGCAGCCGCCTCACCACTGCCAGAGCTGCTGCACCTCCGACCTTCTGTCTCTTCCCCATTATCCCATAGAATGTAAGTCCACAAGGACTGCCATTTCTTCTCCTGTGAACCATGTTTTTGGATCTTGGATTTTATCTTCAATAAATTTTGATATTTTTGGAAGCTGGATTTTTTCTTCTATTTGTTCTATTACCTTACGTGAAGACTGCACGTTATCCGGGCTTCCCCACAACAAATGCCTAGTAGGTGAGCTGGTTTTGTCACATTTTTGTTTCCTCTCCCCTCTGTACCAGTCTGTCACTGTAAACTTGTTTACTGTAAACGATATTTATAACCCTGTATGTAACCCTTTTCACATGTACAGCACCATGGAATTAATGATGCTATTATTATTATTATTATTCATTTTTATAGCGCCATTTATTCCATGGCGCTTTACATGTGAAATACGGGGCAAATATGGACAAATACATTAAACATGAGCAAAAACAAGGCACACGGGTACTTAAGGAGGGAGGACCCTGCCCGTCAGGGCTCACAGTCTACAGGGGATGGGTGAGGATACACTAGGAGAGGGTAGAGCTGGTTATAAATATATAAATTTTTATTTATTATTATTTAAATAATAATAATTATAGCGAATGGACCTGTCTGTCTTGTCACCTGAATTATGTCACTTGGATATTTAGATGGAAACGCGAAGTAAGTGCTCAGTGTAGAGTGCAGGATAAATGAGAGCCAAAATGTTAAGCAAAATGGGCCCAACAAAACCTTCTACTCAATCCACTCAGGTCCGTCATCTCTCAATGGAAATATAGGGGGCTTTCACGTTACTGATAGTACAAAGGTTCTGCAAAAGCACTTTGGCTGCTCGCCCCCAAAAAGAAATTTAGCAAATTCTGCACTCCCAAATTCAAATGTCCCCCAGTGTGCATAAACCACATTTAGTGCCCAAATGTTGGCATTTCTGTTGCGATGACAGCCTGTCTAATTTATGGGTGCACGGGCTGGGCATAATGTCCTGGTCACTACAACGTATTAGTCATTACTACAGCAGTTTGCAATTTTCACTCAACAACATCCACTGCTGCCTGTTTATGGAAAAGACCCATGGAGTCAAAATAGTCACTACATCTGTAGATAAATTCTCAAAGGGGTGTAATTTCCAAAATGGGGTCACTTGAGGGGAATCTGTATATGGAGTCTGCAAACTATTCTAGGAAAATCTGCACTCCAGGAGGCAAATAGCCCTCTGTAATCTCACCATATGGCTAAAAACTACTGTACAGCCATACAGTATATGAGGTATTTCCACATTCACCAACAGTTGTGGGACACACCAATCTCTCTCAGACAAAATTGCACTCCAGAATTAAGTTGGTGTTCCTTCCTTCCCGAGCCTTGCCGTGCATGGAAACAGTAGTTTTCCACCACATATAGGATATCGGCGTCAATTTTGGGTATTTTCTGTCACATGGGCCCCTCAAAGTCACTTCAAATGGGATGTGGCCCCTAAACAAATTATTTTGAAAATTTTGTTGGAAAAATGAGGAATTGCTGATAGAATTTTAACCATTTCAATTTCCTAACAAAAAAATATCATGTTTAAAAAAATAAAGTAAAGTAGATACAGTGGGGCAAAAAAGTATTTAGTCAGTCAGCAATAGTGCAAGTTCCACCACTTAAAAAGATGAGAGGCGTCTGTAATTTACATCATAGGTAGACCTCAACTATGGGAGACAAATTGACAAAAAAAAATCCAGAAAATCACATTGTCTGTTTTTTTAACATTTAATTTGCATATTATGGTGGAAAATAAGTATTTGGTCAGAAACACAATCAAGATTTCTGGCTCTCACAGACCTGTAACTTCTTCTTTAAGAGTCTCCTCTTTCCTCCACTCATTACCTGTAGTAATGGCACCTGTTTAAACTTGTTATCAGTATAAAAAGACACCTGTGCACACCCTCAAACAGTCTGACTCCAAACTCCACTATGGTGAAGACCAAAGAGCTGTCAAAGGACACCAGAAACAAAATTGTAGCCCTGCACCAGGCTGGGAAGACTGAATCTGCAATAGCCAACCAGCTTGGAGTGAAGAAATCAACAGTGGGAGCAATAATTAGAAAATGGAAGACATACAAGACCACTGATAATCTCCCTCGATCTGGGGCTCCACGCAAAATCCCACCCCGTGGGGTCAGAATGATCACAAGAACGGTGAGCAAAAATCCCAGAACCACGCGGGGGGACCTAGTGAATGAACTGCAGAGAGCTGGGACCAATGTAACAAGGCCTACCATAAGTAACACACTACGCCACCATGGACTCAGATCCTGCAGTGCCAGACGTGTCCCACTGCTTAAGCCAGTACATGTCTGGGCCCGTCTGAAGTTTGCTAGAGAGAATTTGGATGATTCAGAGGAGTTTTGGGAGAATGTCCTATGGTCTGATGAAACCAAACTGGAACTGTTTGGTAGAAACACAACTTGTCGTGTTTGGAGGAAAAAGAATACTGAGTTGCATCCATCAAACACCATACCTACTGTAAAGCATGGTGGTGGAAACATCATGCTTTGGGGCTGTTTCTCTGCAAAGGGGCCAGGACGACTGATCCGGGTACATGAAAGAATGAATGGGGCCATGTTTCGTGAGATTTTGAGTGCAAACCTCCTTCCATCAGCAAGGGCATTGAAGATGAAACGTGGCTGGGACTTTCAACATGACAATGATCCAAAGCACACCGCCAGGGCAACGAAGGAGTGGCTTCGTAAGAAGCATTTCAAGGTCCTGGAGTGGCCTAGCCAGTCTCCAGATCTCAACCCTATAGAAAACCTTTGGAGGGAGTTGAACGTCCGTGTTGCCAAGCGAAAAACCCAAAACATCACTGCTCTAGAGGAGATCTGCATGGAGGAATGGGTCAACATACCAACAACAGTGTGTGGCAACCTTGTGAAGACTTACAGAAAACGTTTGACCTCTGTCATTGCCAACAAAGGATAGATTACAAAGTATTGAGATTAAATTTTGTTTCTGACCAAATACTTATTTTCCACCATAAAATGCAAATAAAATGATAAAAAAAACAGACAATGTGATTTTCTGGATTTTTTTTTCTCAGTTTGTCTCCCATAGTTGAGGTCTACCTATGATGTAAATTACAGACGCCTCTCATCTTTTTAAGTGGTGGAACTTGCACTATTGCTGACTGACTAAATACTTTTTTGCCCCACTGTATATGGTAAATGTAACTTGTAGGCATAAAAATTCAAAATTGCAACATTTTCAAATTTTTTTCTCAAATGATCGATATTTTCATAAGTAAACGCGAAAAATAATGATCAAAATTGACCTCGAATATTAAGTAGAACGTGTCACAATAAACAGTCTCTGAATCACTGGGATACCTTGAAGCGCTCCAGAGTATAAAGTATCATCTCTATGCTGACGACACACAGATCTACATCTCTGGACCAGATATCACCACTCTACTAACCAGAATCCCTATTACTACAGACCCTCTCATCCCTTGGCATCACAGACTTGGCCCTATCCTGGATCTCATCATACCTAACAGACCGGACATTCAGCGTCTCTCACTCACACACCACCTCCTCACCTCGCCCCCTATCTGTCGGCGTCCCGCAAGGTTCAGTCCTTGGGCCCCTGCTCTTCTCCATCTCTACCTTTGGCCTGGGACAGCTCATAGAATCTCACGTCTTTCAGTACCATCTCTATGCTGATGACACACAGATCTACATCTCTGGACCAGATATCACCTCCCTACTAACCAGAATCCCTCAATGTCTGTCCGCTATTTCATCCTTCTTCTAGATTTCTAAAACTTAACATGGACAAAACAGAATTCATCGTCTTTCCCCCATCTCACACGACCCCCCCAACAAACCGATCCATTCCAGTAAACGGCTGCCCACTCTCCCCAGTCCCACAAGCTCGCTACCTCGGGGTAATCCTTGACACTGATCTCTCCCTCAAACCACATATCCAAGCCCTTTCCACTTCCTGCCGACTTCAACTCAAAAATATTTCACGGATCCGTACATTCCTAAATCAAGAATCTGCAAAAACCCTAGTCCATGCCCTTATCATCTCCCGCCTCGACTACTGTAACCTCCTGCTCTGTGGCCTCCCCTCTAACACTCCCGCACCCCTCCAATCTATTCTAAACTCTGCTGCCCGACTAATCCACCTGTCCCCCCGCTATTCCCCAGCCTCTCCCCTCTGTCAATCCCTGCACTGGCTCCCCATTACCTAGAGACTCCAGTACAAAACCCTAACCATGACATACAAAGCCATCCACAACCTGTTTCCTCCATACATCTGTGACCTCGTCTCCCGGTACTTTCCTGCACACAACCTCCGATCCTCACAAGATCTCCTTCTCTACTCCCCTCTTATCTCCTCTTCCCACAATCGCATACAAGATTTCTCTCGCGCATCACCCCTACTCTGGAACCCTCTACCACAACGTATCAGACTCTCACCTACCATCAAAACCTTCAAAAAGAGCCTGAAGACCCACCTCTTCGGCAAGCCTACAACCTGCAGTAACCACCGATCCACCAAACCGCTGCACGACCAGCTCTATCTTCACCTACTGTATCCTCACCCATCCATTGTAGAGTGTGAGCCCTCGCGGGCAGGGTCCTCTCTCCTACTGTACCAGTTGTGACTTGTTTTGTTCAAGATTATTGTATTTGTTTTTATTATGTACACCCCTCCTCACATGTAAAGCGCCATGGAATAAATGGCGCTATAACAATAATAATAAATAATAAGAGTGACACTGGTCAGAATTGTAAAATTTAACACTTATGAAGGTGAAAATAGACTCGAGGAGTGAAAGGGTTTAAGAGAAAAATCTCAACATCCCACCTTGATATAGTCACTGGGATTTTTGCCCATTTCTCAAGGCAAAACTTCTCCAGTTCCTTCAAGTTAGATGGTTTCCTCTGGTGAACAGCGATCTTCAAGTCTCACCACAGATTCTCCTTGGATTAAGGTCTGGATTATCTCGGCCACTCCAGAAAATTTACATGTTTCCCCTTAACCCCTTCCTGACATCGGACGTACTATCCCGTCGAGGTGGGGTGGGCCCGTATGACCACCGACGGGATAGTACGTCCAGCGCGATCGGCGGCGCTCACGGGGGGAGCGCGGCCGATCGCGGCCGGGTGTCAGCTGCCTATCGCAGCTGACATCCGGCACTATGTGCCAGGAGCGGTCACGGACCGCTCCCGGCACATTAACCCCCGGCACACCGCGATCAAACATGATCGCGATGTGCCGGCGGTGCAGGGAAGCATCGCGCAGGGAGGGGGTTCCCTGCGGGCTTCCCTGAGCCCCCCGCAGCAACGCGATGTGATCGCGTTGCTGCGAGGGTCTTACCTCCCTCCCTGCCTGCTCCAGACCCGGATCCAAGATGGCCGCGGATCCGGGTCCTGCAGGGAGGGAGGTGGCTTCACAGAAGCCTGCTCAGAGCAGGCACTGTGAAGCAGCCTGCACTTCTCTCAGATCGGTGATCTGTCAGAGTGCTATGCAAACTGGCAGATCACCGATCTGTATTGTCCCCCCCTGGGGCAAAGTAAAAAAGTAAAAAAAAAATTTTCTAAATGTGTAAAAAAAAATAAAAAAAAAATATTCCAAAATAATGAAAAAAATATATATATATTATTCCCATAAATACATTTCTTTATCTAAATAAAAACAAAACAATAAAAGTACACATATTTAGTATCGCCGCGTCCGTAACGACCCGACCTATAAAACTGGCCCACTAGTTAACCCCTTCAGTAAACACCGTAAGAAAAAAAAAAAAAGAGGCAAAAAAACAACGCTTTATTATCATACCGCCGAACAAAAAGTGGAATAACACGCGATCAAAAAGACAGGTATAAATAACCATGGTACCGCTGAAAGCGTCATCTTGTCCCGCAAATAACGAGCCGCCATACAGCATGATCAGCAAAAAAATAAAAAAGTTATAGTCCTGAGAATAAAGCGATGCAAAAATAATTATTTTTTCCATAAAATTGTTTTTATCGTATAAAAGCGCCAAAACATAAAAAAATGATATGAGGTATCGCTGTAATCGTACTGACCCGAAGAATAAAACTGCTTTATCAATTTTACCAAACGCGGAACGGTATAAACGCCTCTCCCAAAAGAAATTCATGAATAGCTGGTTTTTGGTCATTCTGCCTCACAAAAATCGGAATAAAAAGCGATCAAAAAATGTGACATGCCCAAAAAAATGTTACCAATAAAAACGTCAACTCGTCCCGCAAAAAACAAGACCTCACATGACTCTGTGGACCAAAATATGGAAAATTTATAGCTCTCAAAATGTGGTAACGCAAAAAATATTTTTTGCAATAAAAAGCGTCTTTCAGTGTGTGACGGCTGCCAATCATAAAAATCCGCTAAATAACTCGCTATAAAAGTAAATCAAACCCTCCTTCATCACCCCCTTAGTTAGGGAAAAATAAAAAAAATGTATTTATTTCCATTTTCCCATTAGGGTTAGGGCTAGGGTTGGGGCTAGGGTTAAGGCTACAGTTAGGGTTGGGGCTAAAGTTAGGGTTAGGGTTGGGGCTAAAGTTAGGGTTTAGATTACATTTACGGTTGGGAATAGGGTTGGGATTAGGGTTAGGGGTGTGTCAGGGTTAGAGGTGTGGTTAGGGTTACTGTTGGGATTAGGGTTAGGGGTGTGTTTGGATTAGGGTTTCAGTTGTAATTGGGGGGTTTCCACTGTTTAGGCACATCAGGGGCTCTCCAAACGCGACATGGCGTCCGATCTCAATTCCAGCCAATTCTGCGTTGAAAAAGTAAAACAGTGCTGCTTCCCTTCCGAGCTCTCCCGTGTGCCCAAACAGGGGTTTACCCCAACATATGGGGTATCAGCGTACTCAGGACTAATAGGACAACAACCTTTGGGGTCCAATTTCTCCTGTTACCCCTGGGAAAATACAAAACTGGGGGCTAAAAAATAATTTTTGTGGGAAAAAAAGGATTTTTTATTTTCACGGCTCTACGTTATAAACTTTAGTGAAACACTTGGGGGTTCAAAGTTCTTACAACACATCTAGATAAGTTCCTCGGGGGGTCTAGTTTCCAAAATGGGGTCACTTGTGCGGGGCTTCTACTGTTTAGGTACATTAGGGGCTCTGCAAACGCAATGTGACGCCTGCAGACCATTCCATCTAAGTCTGCATTCCAAATGGCGCTCCTTCCCTTCCGAGCCCTCCCATGCATCCAAACGGTGGTTCCCCCCACATATGGGGTATCAGCGCACTCAGGACAAATTGGACAACAACTTTTGGGGTCCAATTTCTCCTGTTACCCTCGGGAAAATACAAAACTGGGGGCTGAAAAATAATTTTTGTGGGAAAAAATTTTTGTTTTATTTTTACGGCTCTGCATTATAAACTTCTGTGAAGCCCTTGGTGGGTCAAGGCACTCACCACACATCTAGATAAGTTCCTTAGGGGGTCTACTTTCCAAAATGGTGTCACTTGTGGGGGGTTTCAATGTTTAGGCACATCAGTGGCTCTCCAAACGCAACATGACGTCCCATCTCAATTCCTGTCAATTTTGCATTGAAAAGTCAAACGGCGCTCCTTCCCTTCCGAGGTCTCCCATGCGCCCAAACAGTGGTTTATCCCCACATATGGGGTATCAGCGTACTCAGGACAAATTGTACAACAACTTTTGGGGTCCAATTTCTTCTCTTACCCTTGGGAAAATAAAAAATTGGGGACGAAAAATAATTTTTGTGAAAAAATATGATTTTTTATTTTTACGGTTCTGCATTATAAACCTCTGTGAAGCACTTGGTGGGTCAAAGTGCTCACCACACCTCTAGATAAGTTCCTTAGGTGGTCTACTTTCCAAAATGGTGTCACTTGTGGGGGGTTTCAATGTTTAGGCACATCAGGGGCTCCCCAAACGCAACATGGCGCCCCATCTCAATTCCAGTCAATTTTGCATTGAAAAGTCAAATGGCGCTCCTTCGCTTCCGAGCTCTGTCATGCGCCCAAACAGTGGTTTACCCCCACATATGGGGTATCAGCGTACTCAGGACAAATTGTACAACAACTTTTGGGGTCCATTTTCTCCTGTTTCCCTTGGTAAAATAAAACAAATTGGAGCTGAAGTAAATTTTTTGTGAAAAAAAGTTAAATGTTCATTTTTATTTAAACATTCCAAAAATTCCTGTGAAGCACCAGAAGGGTTAATAAACTTCTTGAATATGGTTTTGAGCACCTTGAGGGGTGCAGTTTTTAGAATGGTGTCACACTTGGGTATTTTCTATCATATAGACCCCTCAAAATGACTTCAAATGAGATGTGGTCCCTAAAAAAAAAAATGGTGTTGTAAAAATGAGAAATTGCTGGTCAACTTTTAACCCTTATAACTCCCTAACAAAAAACAATTTTGGTTCCAAAATTGTGCTGATGTAAAGTAGACATGTGGGAAATGTTAATTATTAAGTATTTTGTGTGACATATCTCTGTGATTTAAGGGCATAAAAATTCAAAGTTGGAAAATTGCAAAATTTTCAAAATTTTCGCCAAATTTCCATTTTTTTTGCAAATAAACGCAGGTAATATCAAAGAAATTTTACCACTATCATGAAGTACAATATGTCACGAGAAAACAATGTCAGAATCGCCAAGACCCGTTGAAGCGTTCCAGAGTTATAACCTCATAAAGGGACAGTGGTCAGAATTGTAAAAATTGGCCCGGTCCATAACGTGCAAACCACCCTTGGGGGTGAAGGGGTTAAAACACCGGAGTGTTGCTTTAGCAGTACGCTTTGGGTCATTTCCTCGTTGGAAGGTGAACCTTCATCCCAGTATCAAATCACTAACAGACTGAAACAGGTTTTGCTCAAGAATATCCCTGTATTTCGCACCGTTCATCTTCCCCTCGATTCAGACCATTTTTCCTGTCCCTGCTGCCAAAAATCATCCCCACAGCATTATGCTGCCACCACGTTTCACTGTGGGGATGGTGTTCTTGGGGTGATGAGCTATGCTGGTTTGGCACCAGACATAAGATTTACCTTGGGTGTCCAAAAAGTTCAATTTCGGTCTTATCTGACCACAGCACCTTCCTCCATGCAATTGGGGAGTCTACAACATGTCTTTAGGCAAACTCAAAACGAACCTTAAAATTTTTTTGTGTAAGTAAAGGCTTTTTCCATAAAGGCCACCTCTATGGCGTGTGCGGCTTATTGTGGTCGTATGGACAGATACTTCTTTAGTCTCTGCTTGGGAACTCTGCAGCTCCTTCAGGGTTACCTTTGGTCTCTGTGCTGCCTCTCTGATTAATGCCCTCCTAGCACAGGCTGAGAGTTTTGACATGCGGCCAGGTTTGTTGTGGTAACATTCTTTCCATTTGATGATAATGGATTTGATGGTGCTTCGGGGATCATCAGAGATTGGGGGATTTTTTTTCTTATAACTCAACTCTGACTTGCACTTTGTCCCTGACTTGTTTGGACACTTTGTCTTCATGGTGTTGTTTGGTTAGTGGTGCCGCCTTCTCCTCTGGTCACCCCACTGTCTCTTCTGCCTGTTGTGGTCCTGCTGCTTCCGCCACCTCTGCACTGCTGTCCTCGCTCTGCATGGCACCTTGCCAGGTTGGGTCAGTGACTTCACTGTCCACCGAATGGTCTTTCACTCCCGCCTCTGGTCCGCCTCCCGACTTGTTGACTTAACATCACTTGTTAGCAACTGTGTCTCACCATCATCGTCCACTTGAGAATCTAATAAGTAGTTTTCTTCTGACCGTGACTGCTCAAACATTTTGGCATGAATACATTCGATCTCATGTCTCTCTTGAAATGTGCAGGGCGAGAGGCCAGAATCAATAAATGGAAATGTAAAGACTCGCTCCTCAGAGAGTCCAAATGTGGGATCACTTGTCTCCTGTGACTCATGGATGAGCATGTTTGTTGTGCTCCCGCCTGCAAACAATATGGTGTTATTTTTTAAAATAAAATATGTAGCCCTGAAAATGAATTTAGCGTGAGGGCCGCCTGCTGACTTTCCAAAATGTATGACTGAGGGCCACCTGATGGCGCTCAAAAATTACGAGTGCCTGCTGCCTGATGGCCCTTCAAAATGTGTAATTGAAGGCCCTCAAAAAAATTTGTTGCGAGGGCCGCATGATAACCCTGTTGATATGGTGTGGGAGGAGGAGAACAAGAAAAATAAAAAAACCATGAACTGCATCCTCATTTTAGGGTGGAAAGGGTGCATGGGAATACAGATGCGCCTATTAGTTATCATGACCCCGGCAGCAATAAAACCCCCGGAATAATCTTAAGCAGGGAGGGAGAAGTGACTGCGGCCTGCAAGCCTTAGATTTGAGTCAACTCTGTGTAAAATGAAAATAAAGATGCCGTCATACAACGGGAGAAAGACCCAAATGTAACTCCTGTGTGAATAAATGGACAAAGGACTTGTGGTGTTCTGTCCCCAGGATGGGTTGGAGAACGTTCCCCCACATGGTTCATGAATATTCATTGGCAAAGATCTCCAAGGAGGTAAAAACATGTTTTGAACCCCCAGTTTTGATCTATTTGAAGCCTTGTGGGCTGCCTGATGCTCTGAGCCGGCACAGGAGGAACTGGCGCCCACCTTAGATGGAGTCCGATGCCTGAAGGTCTTTGTGCTAGTTGTATCCCGTGCCCCTGGATCTGGGACTCCTTGATGTTGGCCTCAGAAGTCCCACTGCTTCTAAATGAAAGGTTTTCTGAGGCCCTATTCTACGTATATTCCAGGGGGTGTTGCATTCCATCCTTCTCATTTTTGATAGGTCTTGCACTTAGTGCATAGGCTTCAGCAGTCTAAGAGTCCCAGAAATTCAGAAATCTCATGCACACTATTCCTTTTTTTTCTTGACAAATGGAAAACTGTTGCATTTTTTTAAAGAAGTAGGATGTCAAGTCTTTCAGTGATTTTACAGTGTTTTTTCACCATTGAAAAAGCACAAAAATGCAGTAAAAACAGTGTGAACATAGCCTGAGGGGTGGAGGAGGGTTTTTTCCTCTCCTATTAATTTTGCCATATAAAACAGTCATACAGGAAAGGATGTTTCCTAACCTTTTATTCCTGTTTATTCCATTTTATCTGCGGTTTTGTAGGTTTTATTGTCAGTCCATAAAAGTGGCGCAATACTCTGACAACATTGTTCGCAGTAGTGACCTGGGAGTCAGAGATGTGTCCAGGCGTCTTCCCCATGCTGTTCCCATGTCACTTGAGCTCCGTTTCCATCCATGTCAGAGATTTTACTACAATATCACATGCCGGTCATCATCACACACACATGCCCGTCATTATTCCATACCTGTGGAAACATCTCCCGGAATCTCCTCCTTCCCGTCACTCACACACGGCTGATCCCCCCTCGTCACCGCTTCTTCTTCTGTCTCATCCTTCACTTTATTCTTAGTCGGATCTTCCTCCTGATATATCAGATGTAACAATCAGCACAACACATTTAGTAGCATCTTGAGGGGTACACGCGTGTGGGGTCAGGCACGCGCATCTCTGCAGCAAAGCATCACTGCAGCTAAGCATCGAGACGCCGCAGTTATTTCAACGGCAGGAGTCAGGACCCCACTCTATGTATCTGTCTTTGGGTATGTCTGCTGAGTGAGGTAACATTCACATTTGCGTTGTTGGGCGCAGCGTCGTCGACGGATACTGACGCATGGGTCATGCGCCCCTATCTTTAACATGGGGGGCGCATGGACATGCGCCGGTATGCGTTGTCAAGCGTTTGTGACGCATGCGTCATTTGGGCGCAACAGTCAGGGCGCAGCCGACGCTACATGATGCAGTTTTTTTGCGGCAAATTTCATGTTAACGTGGAATGCATGCGTCACAAAACGATGCGTTGTGTATGATTTATGCGTTGCGTCGACGACGCTGCGCCCAACAACGCAAATGTGAACGTAGCCTGAGCACTTCTTTTTACTCGGATGTAGCTTAACCCATCTTACTCCTTCACCATGTTTACATATGCCCTTACAGTGTTTGCTCCACTAATCCTCTCTCTCCTTTGCTATCCACAAACCCCAGCACCCTCTAACCAAATAATCATCTCCTCTTCCTTCTTTCCTCCCCACCAGACCTCCTCTGCTGACCTGCTCCTCAACCTCAAATCTGTCCTAATAAAACATAAAACAAGCCGCCCACTCTCCTTCTCCCACCTGCTCTCCCTCTCTCTGCTTCTCCTCACTGCTGGAGACATATCTCCCAACCCTGGACCCTCACAGCTCATACCTCCCATTACTACCCCCACCTACTGCTCCCTATCTAATATGAACTACCGCAATCTTTCCAACATAAAACCCGTGCCCCTGACGCTCACCCCCCTACTCCGTCTCTCTGGAGCACTCTAGAATGCCCGCTCAATCAGCAATAAGCTTCATGTGATTGATGACCTTATTCTCTCTCACAAGCTTGCCTTCCTCGGCCTCACAGAAACATGGCTAACACCCTCTGACACCACCTCCCCTGCTGCGCTGTCTTACGGCGGCCTCCACTTCACCCTTCGCCCCGGCAACAGACATGGTGGAGGAGTGGGTCTTCTCCTTTTGTCAAACTGCACCTTTAACATAATCCCACCTCTGCCCTCCCTTATCCTCCCCTCTTTTGAAGTCCACTCTGTCCGCATCTACTCTCCCTCCAACCTACAAGTGGCCGTCATATACCGACCTCCAGGCCAGGCCACTGCCTTTATTGACCAATTCTCCACCTGGCTTCTTCACTTTCTTTCCACTGATATTCCCACTATCATGATGGGTGACTTCAACATCCCCACTGATAGCCTTCAGTCAACAGCCTCCAAACTCCTGTCCCTTACTTCATCTTTTGGACTTACTCAGTGGTCCTCCGCAGCCACCCACACAGACGGACATACACTAGACCTGGTCTTCACCCGTCTCTGCTCCCTATCTAACTTTACCACCTCCCCTCTCCCTCTATCCGACCTCCATCTGCTCACCTTCTCATCCCTGTCCTCCTCACCGGTCACCCATGTCCAGCAACATGCGCAACCCTGCAGAAACCTTGCACACCTAGACACCCACACACTCTCTGACTCTATCCTACCACTGGCATCCATATCCTCACTCCACGACACAGACACTGCCACTGCTTTCTACAATGCCACTCTCCCATCAGCTATTGACACGGTCGCCCCTCTCGTTCATGGCAGAGTGCGACGTATCAATAGACAACCCTGGAACAATAACACCACTAAAAAGCTCCGGCAAGTGTCCAGGGTTGCAGAGTGGCATTTGAAGAAAACAAATTCGCAAGATGACTTCACTGCATTCAAACAGGCAACACTGGCATTCAAATCAGCTCTCACCTCTGCTAAACAGGCCTACTTCACAACCCTCGTATCTTCCCTATCCTACAACCCCAAACCGTTATTCAAAACCTTTAACTTCCTCCTCTACCCCCCACTGCCCCTTCAACCTCCCTCATCTCTGCTGAGGACTTTGCCACACACTTTAAAAATAAGATCGACCAAACAAGGCAAATCTTCATTGTTCAACCACCACAACCCCTTTGTATACCAGACCAATGCCCAAGCCCCATAACCTCCCTATCCAACATCACTGAAGGGGGGCTTAACTGTCTCCTCTCCAAGTCGCACCTCACCACCTGTGCGCTCGACCCCAGCCCATCCCACCTCCTCCCCAACCTCACCACCACACTTATCCCATCCCTAACCCACCTCTTCAACCTATCACTAACTTCTGGCACCTTCCTTTCTGCTTTCAAACATGCCACAATCATGCCTATCCTTAAAAAGCCAACCCTCGATCCAACTGCTATGTCCAGCTATCGCCCAATATCGCTGCTCCCATTCGCTTCCAAACTCCTGGAGCAGCACGTCCACGCTGAACTTTCCTCCCACCTCTCATCAAACTTGCTCTTTGCCAATCTACAATCTGGTTTCCGCCCCCATCACTCAACTGAGACTGCCCTAACCAAAAATTACCAATGACCTACTTACCGCCAAAGCTACTGGACAATACTATGGACTCCTCCTTCTAGACCTGTCCTCTGCTTTCGACACAGTTGACCACTGCCTCCTACTACAGATCCTCTCCTCCTTAGGCATCAAAGACCTCACCCTATCCCGGATCTCCTCATACCTTTCCAACCGCACATTCAGCATCTCCCACTCCCACACTACCTTCTCATACCACCCTCTCTCTGTTTGAGTCCCCCAAGGCTCTGTTCTAGGACCCTTACTCTTCTCAATCTATACATTTGGCCTGGGACAACTCAAAAAGTCCAATGGTTTCCAGTACCACCTCTATGCTGATGACTCTCAGATCCACCTTCCTGACCCAGACGTCACCTCCCTGCTGTCCAGAATCCCACAGTGTCTATCAGCCATATCCCCCTTCTTCTCCTCTCGCTTCCTCAAACTGTGGACAAATCTGAACTCATCATCTTTCCTCCATCTCATAGATCTTCGTTACCTGACCTATCTATAGCAATTAACGACATCAAGCATTCCCCCGTACCGGAAGTCCGCTGCCTCAGAGTAACCCTTGACTCTGCCCTGTACTTCAAACCGCACATCCAAGCTCTTTCCACCTCCTGTCGCCTCCAGCTCAAAAATATCTCCAGAATCCGTCCTTTCCTCAACCCTCAATCTACTAAAATGCTTGTGCATGCCCTCATCATCTCCCACCTTGACCACTGCAACATCCTTTTCTGTGGCCTCCCTGCTAACAACCTTGCACCTCTCCAGTCCATCCTTAACTCTGCTGCCCGACTAATCCATCTCTCTCCTCGCTACTCCCCCACTTCCACCCTCTGCAAATCTCTTCACTGGCTCCCATACCCTCAGCTTATCCAGTTCAAATTACTCATACTGACCTACAAAGCCATCCATAACCTGTCTCCTCCATATATCTCTGAACTAATCTCCCGATATCTTCCCTCACGTAATCTCCAGTCCTCCCAAGACCTCCTTCTCTCCTCCACATTTATTCCCTCCTTATCCAACCGCCTCCAAGACTTCTCCCGAGTATCCCCCATCCTCTGGAATTCTTTGCCCCAACAGGTCCGACTATCAACCACATTCGGATCCTTCAGACGGAACCTGAAAACCCATCTCTTCAGGAAAGCCTACAGCCTGCACTGACCCCGCTGCCTCCTCACCACTACCGGAGCTACAGCCTCACCAACACCGGAGCTGCAGCAACTCTCAACCTACTGTCTCCTTCCCCACCATCCTGTAGAATGTAAGCCCGTAAGGGCAGGGTCCTCGCCCCTCTGTATCAGGCTGTCATTGTTAGTTTGTTTACTGTAAGTGATATCTGTAATTTGTATGTAACCCCTTCTCATGTACAGCACCATGGAATCAATGGTGCTATATAAATAAATAATAATAATAAAAAGAATACAAGAAACCACCAAAATCTGTGACATCTATGACCTCGATCAGAAATGTCCCCCCATATACAGATCCGGTACAGGGCTCAGGGCCGTCTACCTGATTCTCCTCCGGACAGTCCTGGGGATACAGAGGACGGGGACATCTCTCTGGTGGATTTCTCCTCCTGGATCCATCTGTAGGAAACACATAGTGATGGAACAGATTGTGTGATGTGATGATGAGATGATGGGAGTAGTAGTAGGTGACCACAGCACAGAAATATCTGTGGCTGCATCACTAATAACAACCAACCAAAGCTGAAGAGACAATCTGATGTCAGGGGAAGGTTTCCTCTCACCTCGTGGTGTAAGAGGCCGGAGCTCCTCCATCATTACATCCTGGTACCGATCCTGGTGTCCTTCTAGATACTCCCACTCCTCCATGGAGAGATAGACAGCGACGTCCTGACACCTTATAGGAACCTGACAACAACCACACCGTCATCACCCAGAATCCTCCAGTGCTGTATAATGTCCCAGCAGTCACCTCTCTGCTCATCACCCAGAATCCTCCAGCGCTGTATAATGTCCCAGCAGTCACCTCTCCGCTCATCACCCAGAATCCTCCAGTGCTGTATAATGTCCCAGCAGCCACCTCTCCGCTCATCACCCAGAATCCTCCAGTGCTGTTTAATGTCCCAGCAGTCACCTCTCCGCTCATCACCCAGAATCCTCCAGTGCTGTATAATGTCCCAGCAGTCACCTCTCTGGTCATCACCCAGAATTTTCCAGTGCTGTATAATCTCCCAGCAGTCACCTCTCCGCTCATCACCCAGAATCCTCCAGTACTGTATAATGTCCCAGCAGTCACCTCTCCGCTCATCACCCAGAATCCCCCAGTGCTGTATAATGTCCCAGCAGTCACCTCTCCGCTCATCACCCAGAATTCTCCAGTCCTGTATAATGTCCCAGCAGTCACCTCTCCGGTCATCACCCAGAATCCTCCAGTGCTGTATAATGTCCCAGCAGTCACCTCTCCGCTCATCACCCAGAATCCTCCAGTGCTGTATAATGTCCCAGCAGTCACCTCTCCGCTCAGCAGCTCAATCATCTTGTTGCTGAGCTCCAGGATCTTCTTGTTCCTCTCATGTAGCAGGGAGTGCGGGGGAGGCTCTGTGATGGGGCCCGGGCTCCGCCCTCCTGACTCCTGGAGATGGATGATGGGAGTCACACCGTCCCCCGGTGTCTTCCTCACTATTGTGTAATCCTGTGTATGGAGAGAGACACTTAGGGAGAAGATTCCTTCCCGACTCCAGATCTGACAATCAGTAGAAATCCCGGGATCAATATCCGTCTCCAGTAATCTGGGGCCATAACCGGGAATATTATTCCCCTCCGGACAGACATCCCGGCCCCTCTACAGCTCTTATAGGGAATCCCCATGACAACTCCTCCGGGCAGAGAGCTCCACACAATCAATGCTCTTACAGGAAAGAATCCTTCTCTCTATTCTGGATTTCCTCCTCCCGATGTCGGACTTGTCACAGAACACAATAAAGCTGATAGAAATGTAGAGGAGTTACCTCTCCGCTCAGCAGGGAGATGATCTCCAGGGCGAAGCGGAATAATCTTCTGGTGGTCTCATCCCTGTCCTCGTCCATCCTCGGGGTCATTCAGGAGGAGGAGGGATGAGCACTGGATCAGCTGGAGGGATCTCGTCCTGCCGGCGTCTTCATGATGAAGGAGAAGATGGAAATCACAGGGGACGAGAGAACGACAAGCACTAAATTCTGCCAAATATCAACATTTATCAGGAGGAAAAGCCACAAAACTCTACCGCGGCCTCCTCCGCCGATCTGACCGCTCATCATCAGCCTCGTAGGTGGAGGACGGTCACCGAGGTAACTAAATCACCAGCAGGGGGCCGGTCACCGTGGTAACTACACCGTCAGCAGAGGTCGGTCACCATGGTAACTATACCACCAGAGGGGGATGGTCACCGCGATAACTACACTGCCAGCGGAGGCTGTGAGATGAGGAGATGCTGTACATCCCTCTTGCTATAGTCCCTTCCAAGGAGAGCTACCGTATTTTTCTAACTTTAAGATGCACTTTTTTCATCCCAAACTGTGGAGAAAAATTGGGAGTGCGTCTTATAGTCCGGATATACCGGCTCTGTCTGTGGTGGGGAGCGGTTTTGGCAGAGCAGCAGGTCACAGAGGCAGGAGACGGAGGATGCGGCTATCTCCTGTGCCCGCTGCTAAAGAGAGGCATGGAAGGCAATGAATATTCATTTCTTTTTGGCATCCTGGTATGCATGGTCCCATCAGAAAAGATTAAAAAAAACCAAACCATTACACTTACCTTCCCGCCGCTCCCTTGCAGCGTCCTGCTCCGGTGCCAGCAGCTGATTAATGCTTGTAAGCAGCACATGGCAGCGACGTGACCGCCGGCAGCAGCAGGAAGGCTCCGGCTGACACTGCGCGCTACTGAAGAGCAATGAATACTCCCTGCTCTCTGTGATGAACAGTCCCGGTGAGTATTCCGGCAGCTGTGCTCTGCTTGTGACGTCCCTGCCATGTGCTGCTTACAAGCATTAATCAGCTGCTGGCAACGGAGTAGGACGCTGCGAGGGAGAGGAGGAAGGAAGTGTAATGGTTTGGGTTTTTTAATCTTTTCTGATAGGACCATGCATACCAGGATAGGGATGAGGAGGCCATGTATACCAGGATAGGGATGAGGAGGCCATGTATACCAGGATAGGGATGAGGAGGCCATGCATACCAGGATAGGGATGAGGGGGCCATACATACCAGGATAGTGATGAGGGAGCCATGCATACCAGGATAGGGATGAGGAGCCATGAATACCAGGATAGGGATGAGGAGTCATGAATACCAGTGTAGGGATGCGGAGGCCATGAATACCAGGATAGGGATGAGGGAGCCTTATTTACCAGGATAGGGATGAGGGGGCCATGCATACCAGGATAGGGGATATTAAGTACAGATTTGACCACATTTTTTGCTTCAGGATCTTTTTTCCTAATTTCCTCCTCTAAAATCTAGGCGCGTCTTATGGTCCGGTGCGTCTTATTGTCTGAAAAATACGGCAATTTCGGCTGAGATAGAAGCGATCTCCAGATCTTCCATTATTGCTCCGTATTAAAAATGAAATAAAATAAATACAATGCATCGGAGACAAGAAAATGTGTTGGGGTTGGAGTTAGAATTGGGGGGTTTCCACTGTTTAAGCACATCAGGGGGGTCTCAAAATGCGACATGTCGTCTGATCTCAATTCCAGCCAATTCTGCCTTGAAAAAGTCAAACAGCGCTCCTTCCCTTCTGAGCCCTTCCATGCGCCCAAACAGTGGTTTACCCCCACATATGGGGTACCGGTGTACTCAGGAGAAATTGCACAAGTTTTGTGGTTCATTTTCTCTTTCTTTCTTTGTGAAAATAAAAAAAATTGGTTTAGAACTAAAATGTTTGTGAAAAAAAGTCAAGTGTTCAATATTTCCTTCTACATTGCTTCAGTTCCTGTGAAGCACGTAAAGGGTTAATAAACTTCTTGAATGTGGTTTTGAGCACCTTGATGGGTGCACTTTTTAGAATGGTGTCACTTTTGGGTATTTTCTATCATATAGACCCCTCAAAGTCACATCAAATGTGAGGTGGTCCCTAAAAAATGGTTTTGTAAATTTTGTTGTAAAAATGAGAAATCGCTGGTCAACTTTTAACCCTTATAACTTCTTAGGCCTCTTTCACACTTCAGTTGTTTGGCGTCAGTCTAAATCCGCCATTTTCCTCAAAAAACTGATCCGTTTTTTTTTCGACGGATCCGTTTTTTTCCCCATAGACTTGCATTAGCGACGGATTGTGACGGATGGTCGTCCGTTCCATCCGTCATGCGATGGATCCGTCAAAATTTGGCGGACGTCATCTAGACATTGACGGTCATTGCAACGTTTTTTGTCTGCGTTGAAATGGCGGATCGCGACGGATCCGTCGCGTCCGTCATTTCATAGAATGGCCCCCTATGGGCGACGGATCCGTCGCAACCGTCATTTCGGCGGATCCGTCGCCCCAATCCGTTTTTTCAATTTTTTTCAATTGCGCATGCTCCAAAAAGTATATACAACCCCCGAGTAACGGATCCGTCAAAAAAACGGATCCGTTACATCTGTTTTTTCAACTATTGTGACGGATCCGTCGATCCGTCATTATGTCGGAAGTGACTGACGCCAAAAAACTGAAGTGTGAAAGAAGCCTTAACAAAAAAAAATTGTTTCCAAAATTGTGCTGATGTAAAGTAGACATGTGGGAAATGTTACTTATTAACTATTTTGTGTGACATATCACTGTGATTTAAGGGCATAAAAATTAAAAGTTTGAAAATTGCCAAATTTCCGTTTTTTCCATAAATAAATATAATTCATATGAAAGAAATGTTACCACTATCATGAAGTACAATACGTCACAAGAAAACAATGTCAGAATCACCGGGATCAGTGGAAGCTCCGGAGTTATAACCTCATAAAGGGACAGTGGTCAGAATTGTAAAAATTGGCCCGGTCATTAACCCTTACTGCCATTGGACGGAATAGTACGCCGATGTCAGTATGTCTCCCTCTGAGGTGGACTCCGGCGGTGAGCCGGGACAGGTCAGCTGTTATGAGCCCACAATAGACACGGGTGGAATCGCGATCTACCTGCTGCTATTAACTAGTTAAATGCTGCTGTCAAACGCTGACAGCGACATTTAGCAAGCGCTTCCGGTCATCCGTCACATGATCGGGGGTCATTGTGACGGCGCTCATAGCAAGTCCGTAATTCTGCTACATAGGAGCGATCTGAGCATCACCTCTATGTAGCAGTGCCGATCGGGTTGTGGCAGCTTCTAGTCTCCCATGGAGACTATTGAAGTACGGCAAAAGTAAAAAAATGTTTTTAAAAATAGGAAATAAAAAAATATACCAAAAAAAAAAAATCAAACTGACACATATTTGGTATTGTCGTGTTCAGAATCGACCGATCTATCAATATAAAAAAAGCATTTAAAGAAAGAACCTTGCACTCAACTTAAATGCTCTTGGTGAATTTTAATGTAGTAACAAAAAACGTTTCGGTCCAACAAGCCGGACCTTCATCAGTTAGGTACTGTGAGAGAGATAGGAGAGACAGCCGTGTCTCTAGGCACACTGAACCTCCTCTTCCTGCACCAGTGGGATTAAAGGCCCCGTCTCACATAGCGAGATCGCTAGCGAGATCGCTGCTGAGTCACTAGTTTTGTGACACAACAGCGACCTCAGTAGCGATCTCGCTATGTGTGACACGTACCAGCGATCAGGCCCCTGCTGTGAGATCGCTGGTCGTGTCGGAATGGCCTGGACCTTTTTTTGGTCGTTGAGGTCCCGCTGACATCGCTGAATCGGTGTGTGTGACACCGATCCAGCGATGTCTTCACTGGTAACCAGGGTAAACATCGGGTTACTAAGCGCAGGGCCGCGCTTAGTAACCCGATGTTTACCCTGGTTACCAGCGTAAATGTAAAAAAAAACCAAACAGTACATACTCACCATCTGATGTCCGTCAGGTCCCTTGCCGTCTGCTTCCTGCTCTGACTGAGATCCGGCCGTACAGTGAGAGCAGAGCGCAGCAGTGACGTCACCGCTGCGCTCTGCTCTCAGTGTACAGCGGCACTGTCAGAGCAGGAAGCAGACGGCAAGGGACCTGACGGACATCAGATGGTGAGTATGTACTGTTTGGTTTTTTTGGTAACCAGGGTAAACATCGGGTTACTAAGCGCAGCCCTGCGCTTAGTAACCCGATGTTTACCCTGGTTACCCGGGTGCTGCAGGGGGACTTCGGCATCGTTGAAGACAGTTTCAACGAAGCCGAAGTCGTTCCCCAGATCGTTGGTCGCTGGAGAGAGCTGTCTGTGTGACAGCTCCCCAGCGACCACACAGCGACTTACCAACGATCACGGCCAGGTCGTATCGCTGGTCGTGATCGTTGGTAAATTGCTATGTGTGACGGGGCCTTAAGTCCCTGGTCCTGCACTCTTAAATCCTATCTCTCTCACAGTACGTAACTGATGAAGGTCCGGCTTGTTGGACCGAAACGTTTTTTGGTACTACATTCAAATTCACCAAGAGCATTTCAGTTGAGTGCAAGGTTCTTTCTTTATATACTACAAGGTGTGGGAACCTACCTTTGCACCATTAACAGTTGTGCACACGTGTTTTACTATATATAAAAAAAGCATTAACCTGATCGCTAAACGGCGTAGAGATAAAAAATTACAAACGCCAGAATTACGTTTTTTTTGGTCACCACGACATTGCATTAAAATGTAATAACAGGCGATCAAAAGGTCGTATCTGCACGAAAATGGTATCATTAAAAACGTCAGCTCGGCACGCAAAAAATAAGCCCTCAACTGACCCCAGATGACGAAAAATGGAGACGCTACGGGTATCGGAAAATGGCGCAAAATATTTTTTTTTTTTTAGTAAAGTTTGGAATTTTTTTTTCACCACTTAGATAAAACGTAACCGAGACATGTTTGGTGTCTGTGAACTCGTACTGACCTGGAGAATCATAATGGCCGGTCAGTTTTAGGATTTAGTGAACCTAGCAAAAAAGCCAAACAAAAAACAAGTGTGGGATTGCACTGTTTTCCCATTTTCTCTTACACGACATGGTAAAACCAATGAGGTCATTCAAAACTACTACTCGTCCCACAAAAAATAACCCCTCACATGGCCATATGGACGGGAAAATAATAAAGTTATGGCTCTGGGAACGAGGGGAGTGAAAAACGAAAAACCGGAAGAAGCTCCGGTCATGAAGGGGTTAAGTAGCAAATTGTCTCCGTCACTAAGGGGTTAACATCCCCAACACTGAGGAGCCGCAGTCACACGGAGCAGGAGCCTCCACAGGAACAGCTCTGATCTCACCCCACACTCTCCTCTCACAGATTTACCACAAGCACCAAAACTCCACCAAACCCTCCTGTAATCTCACCGGAATGGCGGGAAATCTGCTGCTGGCTGACACCAGAGAACACGAGCTGCACACAACCAGGACGGAGCTGCTGCACTGAGAGCTGAAGGCCCTGTGGTGACGTCACTGTCATGTGATCAGGGGCGGGGCTCAGGACAGAGGTGGGTGGAGCTGTGGTGACGTCACCGTCATGTGGTCAGGGGGCGGGACTAACAGACACTACTTGAAGGACCTGTGGAGACCTCAGCAGCAGACACTTCCTCCTTGTTCTGTCTCCTGACATTCTGGAGTCAGGCAGCTCTGGTGTAGACAGCTCAGCGGTGACAGGAGGAGAATGGAGGAGATTCTGGCAGCTCCGGTGTAGACGCTCAGCGGTGACAGGAGGAGAATGGAGGAGATTCCGGCAGCTCCGGTGTAGACGGCTCAACGGTGACAGGAGGAGAATGGAGGAGATTCCGGCAGCTCCGGTGTAGACGGCTCAGCGGTGACAGGAGGAGAATGGAGGAGATTCCGGCAGCTCCGGTGTAGACGGCTCAACGGTGACAGGAGGAGAATGGAGGAGATTCCGGCAGCTCCGGTGTAGACGGCTCAGCGGTGACAGGATGAGAATGGAGGAGATTCCGGCAGCTCCGGTGTAGACGGCTCAACGGTGACAGGAGGAGAATGGAGGAGATTCCGGCAGCTCCGGTGTAGACGGCTCAGCGGTGACAGGAGGAGAATGGAGGAGATTCTGGCAGCTCCGGTGCAGACGGCTCAGCGGTGACAGGAGGAGAATGGAGGAGATTCCGGCAGCTCCGGTGTAGACGGCTCAACGGTGACAGGAGGAGAATGGAGGAGATTCCGGCAGCTCCGGTGTAGACGGCTCAGCGGTGACAGGAGGAGAATGGAGGAGATTCCGGCAGCTCCGGTGTAGACGGCTCAGCGGTGACAGGAGGAGAATGGAGGAGAATCCGGCAGCTCCGGTGTAGACGGCTCAGCTGTGACAGGAGGAGAATGGAGGAGATTCCGGCAGCTCCGGTGTAGACGGCTCAGCGGTGACAGGAGGAGAATGGAGGAGATTCCGGCAGCTCTGGTGTAGACAGCTCAGCGGTGACAGGAGAATGGAGGAGATTCCGGCAGCTCCGGTGTAGACGGCTCAACGGTGACAGGAGGAGAATGGAGGAGATTCCGGCAGCTCCGGTGTAGACGGCTCAGCGGTGACAGGAGGAGAATGGAGGAGATTCCGGCAGCTCCGATGTAGATCGCTCAGCGGTGACAGGAGGAGAATGGAGGAGATTCCGGCAGCTCCGGTGTAGAAGGCTCAGCAGTGACAGGAGGAGAATGGAGGAGGTTCCGGCAGCTCCAGTGTAGATGGCTCAGCGGTGACAGGAGAATGGAGGAGATTCCGGCAGCTCCGGTGTAGACGGCTCAGCGGTGACTGGAGGAGATTCCGGCAGCTCTGGTGTAGACGGCTCAGTGGTGACGGGAGGAGAATGGAGGAGATTCCGGCAGGTCCGGTGTAGACAGCTCAGAGGAGACAGGAGAAGAATGGAGGAGATTCCGGCAGATCCGGTGTAGACGGCTCAGTGGTGACAGGAGGAGAATGGAGGAGATTCCGGCAGCTCCGGAGTAGACGGCTCAGCGGTGACAGGAGGAGAATGGAGGAGATTCCGGCAGCTCCGGTGTAGACGGCTCAGCGGTGACAGGAGAATAGAGGAGATTTTGGCAGCTCCATTGTAGATGGCTCGGGTGACAGGAGGAGAATGGAGGAATGCAACGCCAGGGAGCCATGCCGGACGCGTACCTGTGACACCCATTAGACCGGACCGCCCTGCAGGTGAGTTTGATAAGTTATTTTTCTTATCTTTCAGGTCGGATCGGGGGCTTTTCTACAGCATTATAGATTGCCGTATATCAGCCCTGAAAGGCGGTGGCCGTATCTTATATCAGCAAAACCTGCTGACAGGTTCGCATTAAATAATATCTTCAGTGACCAGTCGCCACCAGAAGTCACATAATAAGTATATTGCGTCCACCTGGGCATAATTTGTTCTCAGTATGGCTAAAGCTGTTTTGTGAAGGCCTCAGAGGTGTGAGAACATTAGGGAATAAACTGCGTCATGAAAACCAAGGAGCGCACCACACAGGTCAGGGTTAAAGCTGTGAAGAGTAAAGCAGGGTTAGGTTATAAAAAATAGCCCAAGCTCTGAACATCTCACAGAGCACTGCTCAAACCATCATATAAAAATGGAAGTATGGCACAACTGCAAACCCACAAAGACATGGCCGTCCACCTGAACTGACATCCAAAGCAAGGAGAGCACTAATGAATAAAGTAGCCAGGAGTCCCATGGTCGCTGGAGGAGCTGCAGTAAGCCACAGCTCAAGGAAGGGAATCTGTCCACAGGACAACTATTAGGCCACGTTGACATATTCAGTAATTGGTCATTATTTTACCTCAGTATTTGCAAACCAAAACCTGGAGTGGGTGAAAAATGCCGAAGTGGTGACGTGTTTCTATTATACTCTTCCTCTATTTGTTCGATTCTTGATATTGACTTACAAATCCTGAGGTAATATACGAACGTGTCCTTAGACGTATACTCCACAAATCTGTTTTTCATGGGAGAAAAAGCCGTTTTTGACAGCAAATCATAAGAAATCCCGTAGCAAAAATACATGTAGGAGACACAGCGAGGACATGGAAGAAAGGGCTCTGGCCAGAGAAGACCAAAGTATAATTTTTGGAGCTAAATCTAAACTGCTATGTATGGCAGAATACTAACACTGCACATCACCCTAAAAACACCATCCGCTATATATGGGGTGCAGACTGTATTTGGGGAGTACATACGGTGCAGGCTAAATATGGGGAGTACGTGGTGGGGTAAAGGCTGTGTGGGAAAGACATGGGGTGCAGGCTGTATGTCCTGTGTACATGAGGTGCAGGCTGTGTGTGGTGAGTATATGGGGTGCGGGCTGTGTGATAGAGTGCCACAAAGGAAGGGAAGGCAAGTTCTCAGTGGAGCTGAACATTCAGTATGGGAGGCAGTATATAAGGAGGGACTTTGTGTAGAACCAACATGCAGGGAGTTCAGTGTGAAGCTGGGGTACAGTATGGAGAAGGGGCATTGTTGGGATGGTTACTGCAGATGGGGACAGTGTGAAGGCAATAGTTCATAACCTGGGTATAGTGTGTAGGCCATGGTTAAAGGAGGATGATTTGATAGTTATTCTTCATAAGAAAAGACAGTGTAATAGTTTATGGGGAATGGATGGTGTTTTGTAGGGTTGAGCGAAACGGATCGGTCAATGTCATAAGTCGCCAACTTTTGGCAAAGTCGGGTTTCATGAAACCCGAGCCGATCCCAGTGTGGGATCGGCCATGCGGTCGGCGATCTTCGCGCCAAACTCGAGTTTCGTATGACGCTTTAACCATTTTTTCAGCCAATGAAGGAGTGTGGGCGGTCTCGTCTTGCTTTCTGCGGCGTCACAGGGGGTGGGGGTATAAACGCCATCTTACCGTTTTGGATGTCGCGATTTACACAGTCCGAGGAATGTATTGATTTTACACTCTGTCCGAAGAGAGAGAGAGAAAAAAAAAATCCCCATTGACTTACATTGGGTTTCGGTCGGCCCCCCGACTTTTCACAATAATCCGCTGATTTCACATGATCCGGCTTTTGAGAAAGTCGGGTTTCACAAAACCCGACTCGATCCTGCAAAAGTTAAAGTCGCTCAACCCTAGTGTTTTGGTTATAGTATGTATATGTGTCTCATGTGTCTTAGTAACCCCTTACACACTATCTCCAGATCTGCCATTTTTTGTCCCAATAAATACTATGCATCGGAGATTAAAAAAAAAAAAAAACAAGACACAGCCAGTGTCTGTGAGTGTACAATTATTGTCTGGTCTTACATGCCCAGTCACAAGTCTTTATTACAACCACAGAGATAAGGAAAGTGGGAATGGCTTCTTACATTACCTAAGAAAGTATTTTAGTTAGGAATAACAAGGTCATAAATTATGGATTCTGCCAAATTGCTTTCAAATTGATTCTACAGAGCTTACTATGCCTTCTGTAACAAAGAAAGCTTAACACACAGACAACGCTATATCAGAGACAAGGCCATGTTATTGCTTTTATCACATTCTTTTCCCTCTCCACTCCTTGTCTACAATCACCACCCCACAAACTTAATAATAAAATAATAATAATTATAATAATTTTATTTATATAGCGCCAACATATTCCGCAGCGCTTTACAACTTATAGAGGGGACTTATACAGACAACAGACATTACAGCATAACAGAAATCACAGTTCAAAACAGATACCAGGAGGAATGAGGGCCCTGCTGCTCGCAAGCTTACAATCTATGAGGAAAAGGGGAGACACAAGAGGTGGATGGTAACAATTGCTTTAGTTATTTGGACCAGCCATAGTGTAAGGCTCGGGTGTTCATGTAAAGCTACATGAACCAGTTAACTGCCTAAGTATGTAACAGTACAGACACAGAGGCTATTAACTGCATAAAGTGTATGAGAACATGATGGAGGAACGTAATTATGTTGTTGTTTTTTATTAATAGGCCACACAGGGATAATAAGGTTAATGCGTTGAGGCGGTAGGCCAATCTGAACAAATGAGTTTTTTGAACAAACTTGCACACCCTCGCAGAAATCTTAAACATCTTGATCTACACTCATTCTCTGAATCCCTCCTCCCTCACAGACATAAGTTCCCTACACAATGCGGATGCTGCTCTATATAACACCACAATAGCTGTAGCTTTGGAATCTGTTGCCCCTCTCACACAGACCAAAGCTCGTGAAATCAACAGACAGCCCTGGCACACCAACCTGACAAAAGAACTGAGGCGAGCTTCTAGGGCTGCTGAGCAGAGAAGGAAAAGATCCCACTCCAACGAGCACTTCATCGCATTCAAACAGTCCCTCACTACTTTCAAGGCCATACTCGCCACAGCTAAACAAACCTACTTCTCATCTCTCATATCCTTCCTGTCTCACAACCCTAAACAGTTATTCAACACCTTCAATTCTCTCCTCCATCCCCCAGCACCTCCTCCCTCCCCACTCATCTCAGCTGAAGACTTTGCCTCATTTTTCAAGAAGAAGATTGATAACATCAGAGACAGTTTTGGTCAACAACCCCCAGAGCCCTTCCTCCTAACTGCCCAGCCCTTCACCTTCAAAACTAACTTCTCCACCATTACAGAAGATCGACTCTCCACTCTACTCCCAAGATTGCATTTCACCACCTGTGCACTTGACCCGATCCCATCCCACTTCATCCCAAACCTCGCCAGTCTTCATCTCAACCCTAACCCATCTCTTCAACCTATCGCTAACAATTGGTGTTTTCCCCTCAAGCTGTAAACATGCCTTAATCACACCTGTTACAGAACCCCTCAGCACCCAGATTATGTTGTGCAGTTACATGTATGTATAATAGTTTCCATGTGAGAGGCATGTCCCTATTGCATCAGCCCACAGGCTGCGCCCCTGGGCAGAGGGGACAAGATATCCCCCTTCTGACCTCTCCCACCTTTGTAATTCCCACAGTAAATATCGGCAGGCTCCTGCCCCCTGTGGCTATTGTAATGTATATCTGGCCTGCCGCTTTTCAATAGGCCTGCCCTCTGTACCTGTGTGATATATATTCTGTGTCCTGTGATTAAAGTGTCATACGGGAAATACGTGGAGAAGCAGTGATATTTTATATGCGCCCATGTAATCAAGGAATTCCAGCCAGCATCCTTCATTCAGACGCCAGCTAAAGCAGAGTGGACCTCCTGAAACACAGGGTGGTAATAAAGAGGTACTCCAGCACGGGAGACCCCGTTACAACAGCTATCCTCAAAAAGCCCTCTCTTGACCCATCCTCTGTATCTAGCTATCGCCGTATATCACTTCTTCCCTATGCCTCAAAACTACTGGAACAACACGTCCATCTTGAACTGTCTTCCCATCTCTCTTCTTGCTCCCTCTTCGACCGCGTAGAGTCTGGCTTCCGGTCACACCACTCCACTGAAACAGCCCTAACAAAGGTCACCAATGACCGATTGACCGCCAAGAGCAAGTTACACTATTGTGTCCACCTCCTCCTAGACCTGTCCACTGCCTTTGACACAGTGGACCATTCCCTATTACCACAGACCCTATTATCTTTTGGCATCACAGACTTGGCCCTATCCTGGATCTCGTCATACCGAAGAGCAGACTTTCAGCGTCTCTCACTCACACACCACCTCCTTACCTCGCCCCCTATCTGTCGGAGTCCCACAAGGTTCAGTCCTAGGGCCCCTGCTCTTCTCCAGTCACACTTTTGGCCTGGGACAGCTCAAAGAATCTCACGGCTTTCAGTATCATTTCTATGTCACCGACACACAGATCTAGATCTCTAGACCAGATATCACCACCCTACTAATCACAATCCCTCAATGTCTGTCCGCTATTTCATCCTTATTCTTCACTAGATTTCCAAAACTTAACATGGACAAAATTGAATTAATAATTTTTCCCCCATCTCACGAGACCCCCCCCCCCCCCAACGAACCTATCCATTACAGTAAACGGCTGCCCACTCCTCCCAGTCCCACAAGCTCGCTGCCTCGGGGTAATCCTTGACACTGATCTCTCCTTCAAACCACATTTCCAAGCCCTTTCCACTTCCTGCCACCTTCAACTCAAAAATATTTCACGGATCCGTACATTCCTAAACCAAGAATCTGCAAAAACCCTAGACCATGCCCTCATCATCTCCCTCCTTGACTACTGCAACCTCCTGCTCTGTGGCCTCCCCTCGAACACTCTTGCACCCCTCCATTCTATTCTAAACTCTGCTGCCCGACTAATCCACCTGTCCCCCTGCTATTCCCCGGCCTCAACCCTCTGTCAATCCCTTCACTCCCCATTGCCCAGAGGCTCCAGTACAAAACCCTAACCATGACATACAAAGCCATCCACAACCTGTCTCCTCCATACATCTGTGACCTCGTCTCCCGGTACTTACCTGCACGCAACCTCCGATCCTCACAAGATCTCCTTCTCTACTCCCCTCTTATCTCCTCTTCCCACAATCGCATACATGATTTCTCTCGCGCATCACCCCTACTCTGGAACTCTCTACCACAACATATCAGACTCTCAACTACCATCGAACCTGAAAACCCACCTCTTCCGACAAGCCTACAACCTGCAGTAACCACCGATCGACAAAACCCCTGCACGACCAGCTCTACCCTCGCCTACTGTATTCTCTCCCATCCCTTGTAGATTGTGAGCCCTCGCGGGCAGGGTCCTCTCTCCTCCTGTACCAGTTGTGACTTGCATTGTTTAAGATTATTGTACTTGTTCTTATTATGTACACCCCTCCTCACATGAAAAGCGCCACGGAATAAATGGCGCTATAATAATATTAACACTTATGTTAAGTTAATACTAAAATACAAAATTATTAGAGATATATAGATATTTTTAATTGTCTAAATAATAAAGTATAAATATTTTCCGCAACATGTGCTTCAAGCATATTTCGATCACACCCATCGTCAAAAAGCCCTCCCATGACCCATCCTCTGTGTCTAGCAATTGCCCCATCTCACTTCTCCCCTACGTCTCAAAACTACTGGAAAAACACGTCCATCTTGAACTGTCCTCCAACCTCTTCTCCTGCTCCCTCTTTGACCGCTTACAATCTGGCTTCAGACTGCATCATTCCACTGAAACTGCCCTGACTAAAGTCTCTAATGACCTACTAACTGCCAAATCCAAGCGACACTACACTGTCCTCTTCCTCCTGGACCTGTCATCTGCTTTTGACAGTCAACCAGTCCCTATAACTAGACTCTGTCATCTCTTGGCATCACAGATTTGGCCCTATCTTGGATCTCTTCATACCTAACAGACCGAACATTCAGCGTCTCTCACTCGCAGATCACGTCAATATCATCTCTATGCTGATGACACACAGATCTACCTCTCTGGGCACTATATCACCTCATTAGTAACCAGAATCCCACAATTTCTGTCCGCTACTTCAGCCTTCTTTGCTAGATTTTTAAAACATAATTCATGATCTTTCCCCATCTCACTCAACAGACTTATCCCTTAAAGTCAATGCCTGCCCACTCTCCCCAGTCCCGCAAGCTCGATGCCTCAGGGAAACCCTGGACTCTATAATCTCTCCTTCAAGCCATATAGTCAAGCCCTTCCCACTTCATGCCAAATTCCAGCTCAAAAATATTTCCCTGATCTGTACATTCCTGCATCAACAATCTGCAAAAACCCAGTCTATGCCCTCATCATTTCCCACCTTGACAACTGCAACCTCCTGCTCTGTGGCCTCCCCTCTAACACTCTTGCACCCCTCCAGTCTATCCTAAACTCCGCTGCCCGACTAATCCACTTGTCTCCCCACTATTCCCCAGCCTTACCTCTCTGTCAATCTCTTCACTGGCTCACCATTTCCTAGAGGCTTCAGTTCAAAACCCTCACAATGGTATACAAAGCCATCCACAACCTGTGTCCTCCATACATCTGTGACCTCGTCTTTCGGCACTTACCTGCAGGCAACATCCAATCCTCAAAAGATCTCCTTCCCCTCTTCCCATAATTGCATACAAGATATTTTCCGTACGTTCCCCCTACTCTGGAACTCGCTACCACAAAATATCAGACTCTCGCCTACCATGGAAACCTTCAAAAGGAAACTGAATACCCACTTCTGGCAGACTTACAACCAGCAGTAACCCTTGTTCTATCATATCGCTGCATGACCAGCTCTGCCCTCACCTACTGTATTCTCACCCATCTCTTGTAGACTAAGCCCTCTAGGGCAGGGTCTTCTCCACCTGTACCAGTCGGTGACTCATATTGTTCATGATTATTGTACTTATTTTTATTATGTATACCCCTCCTCACATGTAAAGCACCATGGAATAAATGGGGCTATAATAGTAAATAGTAATATAAGCTGAGATGGTGTAGAGGCAATATATTATAGGAGAGGAGACCATGTATCATAAGAGGGACAGTGTGGCTGTCATTTATTGTGCTCAGAGCACAGTGGGGCGCTATTATTTATTCAGGGGCACAGCAGGGGCAGATATTTTTATTCAGGCGGCATTATAATTACTCTTATTGTTAAGGGCACTGTGTCGTTATATGCTACAGAAGACTGGGGAAAAGGGACATCTGAGGAGACAAGCTGTGGATGTGAAAACTTACCCGGGAATCAGGAGCAGATGAAGAAAAGGACGTAAGCAACTCCAATCAGAGAAGACGTCACCTATAAGGTACCGGGATGTAAGGCGACATTTACACTGGTCAAACGCGGCCTTTACATGACCGCCGACTGGTTATATGAAGGTGATCAGCTTGTGAGCCTTAATATGATGGTTCTGTGCGCAGAGAATTGCATTGTTCTCGGCAGGACGTTTACACAGGATGATCTGCTGCCCAGAACAATATTTAGGCTTAAAAATTATTTCACCGAACAAACTAATTTTCTGCTCGTAGATCGGATGATTGGCCGCCTGTTTAGATCGGCTGATCGGTACTGATTATCAGCCAGTATGGATGCACCTTATAGAGTAACTAAACTTTGGGAAGATTTTTATTTTATATTTTACGCAATTTAGTTCTGAGCAGATCGGTGGGGAACCCGGTCCTGAGACCCCACCAATCAATCCAAAGCTGTATCAAAGGTGCGAGTTCAGAAGACAAGCGTACCAATGATCCAGGATGATCACAGACAGTCTCACGTTACCAATGATCACCTCCAGGATGATCACAGTCTCACGTTACCAGTGATCGGCTCCAGGATGATCACAGGTTACCTGTGAGGACTGTGACAGAAGACGTCTGTGTGACGCTAATCTCTCAGAAGTGCCAGTAAAGTCCCACTGCTAATAAAGAGACATATACAGAAATAGATATAATTTGCCAAAGAACACATCAACCGGCCTAAAGAGAAATGAAGAAACATTTTATGGACTGATGAAAGTAAAATTGTTCTTTTTGGGTTCAAGGGCCGCAGACAGTTGTCAGATGACTCCCAAACTTTGCATGCAGCCACAGTGAAGCATGGTGGTGAAGCACCATGATATGGGCAGGTTTCTGTTACTATGGTGCCGGACCTATTTACTGCATACCAGGGATCATGGACCAGTTTGCAGATATTACAATACTTGAAGATTTCACGCTGCCTTACTCTGAAGAGGATATGCCCCTGAAATTGGGGTTTCACCAAAACAACGACCCCAAACCCAGCAGTAAACCAGCAAAATTTTGGTTCCAGTCCAACAAGATTGAGGTTATGGAACTGCCGGCCGAATCCCCGGATCTTCATCCAACAGAACACTTGTGGGGGGACATCAAAAATTCAATTTCTGAAGCAAAGCTAACAAATGCCAAAAAATTGTGGTATGTATCCAAGCATCCCTGGCTGGAATAACAGGTGACCGAGGCCAGAGGTTGGGTGACTCTATGCAACATAGATGTAAAGTCGTTCTACAAAACTGTGGGAATAAAACTAAATATTAGGTCAGTGATTCACAGGAATGATAAATCCTCATAAAAATAGTAAAGACAAATGCGGACACTGCTATTTATTAAAACGGACAATGGTCATTTTTTGTTATTTTCTGTAAAGTTGTTATAAATTATCTACATTTCTCTTCAGGAAAGATATATATCTTGGTACCGTGTTAGTCAGTGGATATCAACCACTGAGGACTCTCAATTCTACATTTCTCTTTATGTTTTGAATTAGAAATCAGCGAGCAACGTTCCCAATGCTGGAAATAACAACTACTATAAAAATGTGTGAGTAACTCATGTTTTTGAACACACTGCGATAATTTTGAACACTACTGTACCTGCCTTTTATTTTTTAGCTCACAGTAATAAAATGATTATAGCCTTGAATAACCCCTTTACCTACTATCTAAAGGGTGTGGGCACTTTCAGTCTGACTTACCGGTAGGACGTGACCACATAAGGTGCCAAGGGCAGCACGAATGTCACATACAGCCCCGAGCACAACCCTAATAAAGTCATTAGAGCTTCAGACAAAGGGGGTTCAGTTACAGGTCTGGATAGTGGCTTGTATGAACCGGAGGTTATGAACAAACGATACTAATATATACCGCACTCTAGATGGAGATCCTACTAATCCTTTCAGTACCCCTTACATTGTCTTTTGGAGGAGGGTTTGGCATTGGGTGCACTGAATACCAAATAGGATGATTAATGGAAAATCCACCACAATGTCCGATATTCACCATTACCGAAAACACACAGAAATCTTTCCTCCATCCTTGTGATCTATTACAGCTAGTGAGGATTCACTGATGGACCAATTATGTAAATGGCTGGATAAACGTCTCCAGCCTCTAGTCAGGAGACTTCCCAGTTATATAAAGGACGTTTCATTGATGACATTCTCATCATCTGGGAGGGCAATGCCGCGTCCATACCACTGTGTGTCATCTACATTAGTGCAAATCATTGACCTCTTACTCTTACCCATAATGTGCAGCGTCTTCCATAGGCTTTTTGGGCATTCTCTTGAGGGAGCTGTTGATACGACACGTATTTACACTGCTATCTACAGAAATCCGATAGTTGGAATTTCTATACTACCTGCGCTGATCTCTCATCTCAGACATGTCATTCCTAATTTACCTGCTGGTGAATACATTAGAGCTAAACGAATATGTAATGATAAAGATACGTATGATGATGAATGTGACAGCATAGATCAGAGATTAACCCAACGAGGATATAAACCTCCCGTCCTAAATACGGCAAAAATCAAAGCCAATACTAAAACCAGAGATAATTATCTTATGATAGAAACAAATAAAAACCTGCATCAATCTAGAGATAAATCCAATACTGGCTGCAGCCCCACAACACGTACTGCAATATACACATTATAGATGCACACACTTCATTCTTGTGTGGCACGTATGCTGTCTGCTGTGGACATGTGATCGTCCATAGGGGTAATGTAGACATATCGCACATGTCCATTTGTGGCTGACGGTTTCCTCTGTGCATTAGACGCTGTGATGTGTATTAGACGCAGGTTACTGGTTATTTATTATCACAGGAATAAGAACTGAACACAAATACCAGGTCGAAACTTGTAGATTTCTTATTACCCCCAGGCTGTTCTGTTTAATGTTTCTATGATTTTACATTTTTCAATAAAAGGTTTTCCTTTTATTCACACTGGAAACACGTGCTGGATTATCACTAACTTTCTAAGTCCCATCTATTCCTTCCCTGCCGGGATTTCTAAACCGAGCACTTCCCATGGACATCAACAAGCATGGAGAGGTGAGCTGAAAGCAGTTCTTTCTATAGATGAATGGGATGTATGGGTGATGTCTACATAGAAAGTCTCTACTAAAGCCCATGCAGAAAATAGCCGGCCTACAATCTGCCAGGACACATGCTCAAAAATATGAAGATTCCTGGGACTAAATGTTTTTGGAATTGGTGGCTTCGAAACTGTATGACATTGCAAAGGAGAGGACTAGAAAAATAAACCAGCTCCCCCGTGATGCATTAGTTGAACTGAAGAAAATGTGGTTTTGACAACCCTTACAGAAAGCACAAGGATAGAAACCACGAATAGGATTCCTTGCCTCATTACTGTCTTCACGGCCCGGAGAATAGTGACTTCTCACCAATGAGTCACGTAAATTGTCTGATCTTTTAGCCGTAATTTGCGGTCTCTCAAATTTTTCGTAAGGGAGGACTCAGTCGAGCAGCTGCACCAATTTATTGCCACTCTAAACAATAATGGGCTTAATATCAAATTGACCTATGCACATGGGAGGAGAATAAGCTTCTTAGATTTAGATATTTGCGTTTCTCCTCAGGGGTTTATAGAGACCGATGTCTACCGGAAGCCTACTGCGACAAACACACTACTGCACGCAAGTTCTTCTCACCGCCAGTCCACTATAGATGGGATTCCTATTGGCCAACACCTAAGGGTTAAACGAATTTGTTCAACCCAGGAGAAATTTGAGCATCAAGCACGTGACCTCTATCACCGCTTTAGAGAAAGGGGATACAGCCATAGACAAATTCGACGTGGCTATAAAAGAGCTTGCCAAAAATCCCGTAATGAACTCTTGTATCAGACATCTCCTTAACAAGAAGATACACAGGTGAGGTTAATTACCCCTTTTAATTCTCAGTGGAAAGCCTTTACGGACATAATCACCAAACATTGGGATATTTTGCGATCCGATACTATTTTGAGGAACTTACTACCTGAGAGACCGCAAATGACGGCTAAAAGATCAGAATTTACGTGACTTATTGGTGAGAAGTCACTATTCTCCGGGCCGTAAAGACAGTAATGATGCAAGGAATCCTATTCGTGGTTTCTATCCTTGTGCTTTCTGTAAGGGTTGTCAAAACCACATTAAGTGCAAGGAATTCACCAACTCTCTGGGTAATAAATCCTTCCAGATTCGACATCATCTTATGTGTTCCTCTAAAGGGGTCATCTACTATGCTCAGTGCCCATGTCAAAAGATATACATTGGTATGACGACTCGCGAACTCAAAATTAGAACTAGGGAACACGTAAGGGATATTGAAAAGGCCAAGGGCACTAAGGATCCTGATGGATTAAAAACGTTACCTCGTCACTTTTTGAAATTTCATCAGTGTGATGCTAGGAAATTGATTATCAGGGCTATTGATCAGGTTTCGTTGGGTCCAAGAGGAGGTGATCTATCTAGGGCACTAGCTAAAACAGAGAGCCGATGGATCTATAGACTCAATACAGTTGCCCCGGTCGGATTAAATGAAAGCTTCGGTTTTGGCTCATTCTTATAGAACATCCTTCACGTTTTTTAGGGGGGTTTGGGTTTCTGTTTTTATATTTGTTTTTATTAATTCTTTATGATCTCATATTTTGCAGCCCGTTCCATTAATAGATTTGGATGATATTGTGGTTATTACTGCTCTTGTGTATCCTCGTTCCCAAGCTGCTAAGAGAACAATGATACGTCTCTCAAGAATTGCTGTGGCGGACTGTGACATCGTTTCTATTATATATCTGACATAATGTATTTGCTGCTTAATACTGTTTAAATTCGGTGTGTTTTTAATATATATTACATATTGTATATTCTATATTTGTATTTTTTTCAATATATGTGTTATGTCACTTTTTTACGCCATGTTCAAGTATATATTTCACTTTGTATTATACTGCGATTGCAATTTGCACATTTAGTTCAGGCTTATACTTATATTTGTACAGAACTACGTATAATCCACTTTGTATTAGTTAGCCATTGTAATTGGCACATTTAGTATCATTCATCTTAGCACTATACTTACTGTGAAGTTTGTTGTCGGCACTGAATTTTGCAGAGCGGCTTGTAATACCCTGGTGCGCATGCGTGGTCTTGTCGGTGACGGATCTTTGTGTGGGCGGCAATAGGGGCATGCTTTCGGCGTGCCGTCATTCTGACGGCACGGGACGCGCCGTCATTCTGACGGCACGGGACGCGCCTCTCACTGCCGTGTGTATGAAGGTCCCTCTCGTTGCTGTCGAGACGACGCAGGCGCCGTTCTGTATGGGTAAATCACCGCCGTAATATCTGTGTGATTAGTCAGGCAGCTGCGAGGGAAGACACATAGTGACATAGTTATTAAGGTTGAAGGAAGACTTTAAGTCCATCTAGTTCAACCCATAGCCTAACATGCCCTAACATGTTGATCCAGGGGAAGGCAAAAAAAACCCATGTGGTAAGAGTAAGCTCCACCATGGGGAAAAAAATTCCTTCCCGACCCCACATACGGCAATCAGACTAGTTCCCTGGATCAACGCCCTATCATGTCCGGCTTAACCACTTTCTATTGGCCGGGGGCTGTTTAAATAGCAGGGACCCCCTCCCTAACGCACGCCTCCTGAGGAAGTCTTAACGAAACGTGCGTTGGGGCGGCAGGGACCGGGGATCACCTTACACTCTAGCCGTGTCTATTGGTAAGATCCACTGCATTTATCTTAAAGCATGCTTATGGCTCAGCGCATCCATACTGACGATTGTATATGCACTTGAACCTTATCAGTAGATTTGTTTGTCAGTTGGATTTATCGCTGTTAGCATTGTATATAACTGCCAGTTTTAGACCTCTGCTTGGATACCACACCTGATAATTTAGTTAGGGCCAATTGATACTTTAATCAGATTATGCGATACGTCAGGCTTTTTGTTGTGTAGGTGAACCTGGTCCCTTCATATGGTGTCCAGTTGGTTTTAGATGTTTTGTATTTTTGTGTATTTGTACAAATAAACTTATTTAATTTGGATTATACTCAGCTGTGAACTTTAGCCTAGTAACAAAATTTATATCAAAACAGCAAAATGGAGTCGAAAAGTACAAAATGGAGAAGCTTTCTGAAATTGTTCCTTCACATCCCCCCTAGATAAATTTTGTTAATTAATATGCAGCATCAGAGGTACTATCCCGAGCTATAAGCTCGAAAGGTACGGTCTTCACATGGCACCAGTCATGGCTGTTGCGGCGCACCCGTCCCCCTGTATGCTACAATTTATGGATAACTATTTTTGATGACGGTGGAGGAGGTCTTTTGAAGGTAGCCATACGCTTGGCTTCAACATCTTCATCAGATAACTTTGTGAAATCGGTGTAGAGAAGAGCAGGGGTGGCAACGCTTTTGGTATCATCATTAGTTGTCCTAGTGCAGAATTTCCTAATACATAGAGAAATACACCAAAGAACAAGTTTTAGTATTACATACATGACAAGGATAAAGGCAGTGATGTGTAACAAACTTTGCAAGATTCCAGCTATCCAGCCCCCAAATTCCTTAAACCAATTGGCTGGATTAAGAAAGGAGAAGGTGTCTGCCCACCAACTGTCCTTATTATGGTCATTGTCTTTATCATATTGATCTCTGAGTCTTTGAATGTCCTTTAACTTCATAGTACTATTGGGATCTATATAATGACAGCAAGTGAGTCCAATAACCTGACACATACCACCCTGTGCTGCTAAGTAATCCAGTACTACAGTATATTGATTAGTGACTATGATAAGTTGGTTTTGGACAACAACAGTAGTGTTAAGTATATCCAATATATCCCAAATTTGATCATCTAGATAGTCTGTGGCCCTAACCAATTCATCCCACACTTGTGTAATCATAGGGTAAATGAAAATAGAACTGAATTTTATTGGCTATACCCATCTGTACTACTAATCTTTCATGATATTGTACAAACAGATTATTCAAGGATATTGGGGAATTTAGGCTGTCCCATGCGGTTACCAATGTTATTATATGGAAATACGAAAAACCAAAACATTATGTTTATGTTTGTAAAGCGCTGCGGAATATGTTGGCGCTATATAAATAAAATTATTATTATATGTCCCCTTGTTTGCTACTAGTCTGTTTGACCAGCTTGCAGTGCCATACGTGGATTCACGTCGGCGTTCCTTCCAGCTTTACTGACGTAGGAGTAATGAGGAGGACTTGGTAGGGACCGTCATACAAGGGTTCTAGTCCGTGTTTTCTGACATGGCTTTTCACGACCACAAAACCACCAGACTTCAGGTTGTGACAAATATCGGTTTCTGCTGAATCTGGAAGGGAAGAAATATACTAAAGCATGGGTGTTAGCAAGATTTTTACTAAGCTGAATAACATATTGAACAGCACCGTCAGTTTCTTCTGATAACTGCTGAGACTGGAAATTTGCAACTGGGGGCTTAGCACCAAACAATATCTCATATGGGGACAGGCCATGTTTTGTAATAGGGGTAGTACGAATGTGGTACAGTACAATGGGTAGGAGCTCTGGCCATGGAGCCGTAGTCTCCTGCATCATTTTGGTCAATTGTCCCTTCAGTGTGCCGTTCAGCCTCTCAACTTTCCCATTGGATTGTGGATGGTACGGAGTATGGAGGGCTACAGTGGATCCAAGCATTGTCAGAACCTTCTGATACACATGAGAAGAAAAGGCTGGACCTTGGTCACTTTTGACGACTTCTGGAACACCATATCTGCATATGACTTCCATCACCAGTTTCTTTGCTGTGGTCTTTGCAGTCATGTTGGTAACGGGGAATGCTTCAGGCCAACTGGAGAACATGTCGACAACCACCAGACAATATTCATACCTTCCAGATTTAGGCAACGTGATATGGTCCACCTGAAGCCTTTGGAAAGGGTAGTCGGGCTTAGCAAGGTGCTTCGGGGGTACACGTTGAAGTTGACCGGGATTGCAGGTCTGACAGATATTACATGCACGATTGAGTGTTGTCAGGACTGTAGAAATAACTGGAGCCCAGTAGAATTTTTGTACCAGGGCTTGGGCCTGGTTTTTTCCCTCGATGTGTGGGCCCATGTGCCCACATGTCAATAGCCGGGTACATCCGCTTAGGGAGACACACATGGTTCTTTTTCCAGAGACCATTGTCCATACATGCTCCATCAGCCTTCCACTGCTTAACTTCTTCCTTTGGGGACATTCTTTGCATCGTCATTAAGCGGTCTCACGGGGTCCGGCAGAAGACCTCAGTCTGGCGCAGATCATCAGGTTCCTGTAACGTCAGTGTTTCTTGTAACTGTTTACACTGAGAACGTGTGGTCAACATAGCTGGTATGGTTGGCTCAACGAGTAAGAGAGCAGCAGCTTTTGCTTGTATATCCGCAAAGGCGTTATCAACAGTCTGTGGACTGTTCCTAGGACCATGTGCCTTAACTTTGATAATGGCCACCTGAGTAGGTAATCTGATTGAGTCCATGAGGGCTTTAACAGCTTCAGCATTCTTCACTGGAGTCCCGGCGGTGGTAATAAACCCTCGATTGGCCCATAGGGCTTCGAAATCATGAGTAATACCAAATGCATACTGTAAGTCCGTGTATATATTAGCCCGCCTGTCTTTGGCCAGAACACATGCAGTAGACAGAGCCTGAAGTTCTGCTTCTTGTGCTGACTGTGAGGGAGGAAGCGCAGCTGCGTGCACTACAGTGTCTTACGTAGTAACAGCGTATCCAGTGTGGAATCTGTCAAACTCATCAACATATCTTGAACCATCCGTGTATAACACCAGATCAGGATTTGGAAGTGGATTTTCGCTGACATTTGATGGAGTAGCTGTTTATTCAGTCAGGAGTTGGGAACAGTCATGTTGGAGGTAATCATCATCACTGCCATCCTTCTTGGGGACCGGCAGTAAAGTAGCGGGGTTGATTGTAGTACAGCGATGCAACTTGATGTAGTCAGGCAAAAGGAGTGAACACTGCAGCCAGAAGTGTCGTTGTACAGTCAGATGTCTTGGCTGTTGGAGTGTCAGTATTGCCGCAATATCATGCGGGGCAAAAATGTGCATCTCATGTCCAAGAATGTCTGCAATCTTGTCAAGCAACGAGTGAGTGGCGTGAACTGCCCTCATGCAACTTGGTGATGCCCGGGCCACAGGGTCGAGGCGGGACGAATAATAGCCCACTGGTCGTTGCCTATTCCCATGCGACTGTGAGCACCCCTGCTGCGTGTCCTTCATTCTCAGACACATACAAATGGAAAGGTCGAGTATAGTCCGGGATGCCCAAGGTAGGGGCGGAAGCAATAAGCCGCTTTAATTCAGAGAAGGCACGATAAAGGCTTTCAATACAAACCGGTGATCTCTCCTTATAGTTCATTATATCGTCTTTCAGGGCATTGTAGAGAGGTTGCGTTATGCGGGATGCATCCGGTATCCACTGACGACAATAAGTACATAGTCCAAAAAAAACGCTGGAGTTCAGTCTCATCTTTTGGAAAAGGAAGGGAACTGACGGCTAATTTTCTTTCTTTTGTGAAGTGTCTGACACCCTGAAGTAGACAGTGATCCAAAAATGTCACTTGACCAAGGCAGAACTGAAGTTTCGAGGCCAAAACTCGACAGTTCAGATCTGCCAGATACTTGAGGAGGCTAACAGTGGCAGCAATGGCTTCCTGCTCTGTTCGTGCACAACAAAAGATCATCCACATACTGAAGCAGCATGAGATAGGGGTGATTTAACTGCCAGGATAAAAGACACTCGCCCATATTTTTTGCAAACTGATTGGGACTATTTTGGGGCCCTTGTGGCATAACTGTCCATGTCAATTGTCGTCCCTGATAAGTGAATGCAAACAGAAACTGGCAATTTGGGTGTAATGGAATGCTGAAGAAGGCGTTGGCAAGGTCGATGACTGTGAACCAAGCAGCATCCTGAGGTATCTGGGACAAAAGAGTATGTGGATTAGGCACCACCGGAGTTTCTAGAACAGTAGCTGCATTAACTGCCTGGAGATCTTGTACCAGCTGGTAAACAGGGGGTTGGCCGGGTGGGGTCTTTTTCGTAATGGGAAACAAGGGCGTTACATGGGGAAACACAGGGTACCAGGGCACCATTATCGAGTAACGTTTGTATTTGCCCCTTGGGGCCCCTCTCCTGATCATGTTTCAAAGGGTACTGATCGACTTTTGGAAAAGGGCACCAGGTTTGAGAAACACTTTTACTGGTTCTACAGGCATTTTCCCTATATCATCTGGCCCTTTTGACCAAAGTTTGGGTGATATCTCTGAGAGATATGGGGTGAGTCGCTGGTCCTCAGGCATTATTGGGGGTGGATCTGAGCCTATCAGGGCCATCGTAACCGTAGGAAGGGCATGTAGGATACAGATCTCCTCACTATCTTTATCTGCATAGGGGTTATATAATGTAAGGACCATCTTACCATCATCTTGGAATTGTATTCTGGAGCGGAACTGTGATAATAAATCTACCCCCAGTAAATTTACCGGACATGTGGGAGAGATTAGGAACTGAGCAGTAACCTCAGGGAAGGGTACCACAGGGATGGGTTTTGTAAGAGTATGTTTATTGGGTCTGCCATCTACTCTAATTAAAGCAAGCTCTTGATCTGAGAATTGACATGGCAGTGCTTGGGAGGGAGATTCCCAGACATAGGGTTAAAAGGGATATTGGAGTATGGGACTGGATTTGTGTAAGGTGGGAGGGCAGGAGCTGAAGTCTGTTGCGTGGACCACGGATAAGGAACGGAGCTGCATCCCTGTTGCTGTGGTGATGCCTGAGGTTGGAGACGCTGTGGCTACTGGTTTAACCTTTGCCTTTCCTGCTGATGCGGAGCGGGCTAAGTTCTTCTAAAAGATTTTAATGCATCGTCCGGAGTGGAATTCTTGATGTCAGGTCTAACTGACATTATTGCCTCTTTCAATTCGGGTTTAAGGCTGGACATCAAAGCTGCTACAAAAAAAGTGTGTTTGGGCTTTACTATACAATGAGAATCCCAGATCTTTAAATACTACCCATAAGACGCCCATAGAACTTCTCGGCAGTCAAGGATATATTGATATCTTGGGGTTAAGGGGCTTACAGTCGGGAGGAGAGGCTTGATTTCCTGGGGAGGGACCTTATCTAGCAGGGAAACCCCCTGTCCCAAACTTTTAATTGTTTGTCTCTCTGGCACATTAATCTCAGTCACTTTCTCAGTTCCTTCTTGCACCACAAAACATCCAGTTTTTGTCATAGTAATAGACAACTTTCCTTTTTCAACGTAACAAAAATAAGAATTCACTTCCTCTGTTAATCCTCAATTTGCTATATATCAACCACTAAACTTGAAGCAGTTGAATCTTTTACCAATCTTTCAATCACACTGATAACCATACAATCACTTACAAGTTTCCTTCTAAAACTAGGCACCATATTTCACTTTCAACTTCAACTTACAATATTTCTTTCTACTGCTAACAGCATCAGATCCATCACACAAATTCAAAGTCTTCTTTTTCTTCCACGGAAACAGATTCTCCTTTAGAGCTAAATATCCTTACTTAAGTTGTGTACAGTACTAGAGCAGCCGTATAGTCTATTCCACCAGTTCTACCTGTCCCCCACTGGGACAACCCAAAAAAAGAAAAAAGCGGTACTCAGTGAAAGGAGGAGGGCGTCTTAAACTAACCCTCCGGACACCTCTGGACATATATATATATATATATATTCCTGAGTTATGCATCCTACCCATCTTCGATCACCTCACCACGCCTGATTCTAACAGTGATCAGGATTTCAGGATATTTTGACTATAAAGAGAATTACATCACTGGTCAATCCGGGGTGTCCGTCCCTTATGAGGTACGGTTCGAGCACTGGGCCCCCAAAGGAATTACACCTCTATAGGATTCCACCCAAAAATCACCCCACCATCGGGGACAAACCTCAGATCCTCTTTGCAGCAACAAAAACAGGAAAAACCACACCAGTCAGTCTGGACAGTATAACTGCCAACTTACCGTGGTTGTTGTGGGGGATGATCAGTCCCAATTTTCCAGTGCCTGAGTCCGGTCCGAGGGTCCTTTGTCTTGTCCTCCGGGGGGCAGAGTCGTTCCTGTTTGGGGCCCCACGTTCGGGCACCAAATGTTGAGGGAGGATCTAAAGTGATCCTTCACGGCTGACTCAGTGATTTCCAAATTAATCTACAGGGCGTTGACGGCAACTGAAAATGACCAGACGGAGACATGTGTCTCTTTTTGGGGGGATCGCACAGATCTCTGGCCCCCGTTTATTGTGTATCACTTTTCATAATCATAGAAATTATACTTCAACCAATCAGCATAAGAACACGCTCACAGTTCTTAACCTATAAGAGTGCAGGAACAGTCTGTACGTCAAAGTCTAGTAGAACAATACACCCTCAGTCTCATGCCCCGTCCAGGTTGCAACAATCAAGGTCTCATAACAGCTGTGGACTTTAGCTTAGTAGCAAAATTTATAGCAAAACAGCAAAATGGAGTCGAAAAGTACAAAATGGAGAATCTTTCTTAATTTGTTCCTTCACATTGTAAACATTAAAACAGTTTCTCCCCTGCGTGAATTCTTAGATGTGCTACAAGATTTGCTTTTTGGCTAAAACATTTCCCACATTCTGAACATGAATATGGCTTCTCACCTGTATGAATTCTCTGATGTATATTAAGATTCCCTTTAACCGTGAAGGACTTCCCACATTCCGAACATGAAAATGGCTTTTCTCCTGTGTGAATTCTCTGATGTCTAATAAGATGCACTTTTTCTGTGAAGGATTTCTCACATTCTGAACATGAAAATGGCTTCTCTCCAGTATGAATTCTCTGATGTGCAATAAGATGCTTTTTAACCGCGAAGGACTTCCCACATTCCGAACATGAAAATGGCTTTTCTCCTGTGTGAACTCTCTGATGTCTAATAAGACTCGCTTTATCTGTGAAGTACTTCCCACTTTCTGAACATGGGTTTTTTCCTGTGTGAATTCTCTGATGTCTAATAAGCCTCCATTTATCTGGGAAGGATTTCTCACATTCTGAACATGAAAATGGCTTTTCTCCTGTGTGAATCAGCTGATGGCTATTAAGATGCCCTTTATCTCTGAAGGATTTCTCACATTCTGAACATGAAAATGGCTTTTCTCTTGTGTGAATCCTCTGATGTGTAATAAGATGCCATTTAACCACGAAGGACTTACCACATTCCGAACATGAAAATGGCTTTTCTCCTGTGTGAATTCTCTGATGATTAATAAGATTCCCTTTATTTGTGAAGGATTTCTCACATTCTGAACAAGAAAATGGCCTTTCTCCTGTGTGAATTATCTGATGTGTAATAAGACTCCCCTTATGTTTGAAGGACTTCCCACATTCTGAACAGGAGTATGGCTTCTCTCCTTCATGTTTGCCTTCAGTAAGATTATCTGAGCCTTTAGTAAATTCCTTATGACACTGAAATCTTGTATCCACGTTGTCACCTGGAATTGTAACAATGCGAGATTGCTCAGGAGAGGGTTCCTCATGATTAGGAGGATAAGAAAGTGAAGTGCTGGGAAGTCCAGGAGGTCCATAAGGGGTAATGAGGCTTTCTCCATTAGAGTGCTTCCTGAGATCTTCTTTTTTACAATTTAGTGATAAACTGTTATTATCACAAGGAGTTCCTATAAAGATGAAAGATAAAATTCACAAAAGGGATTATGAAATTTGATGGAGCTCAAAATGAAGACCCTCGTCAGTGAAAGGACTGGTAATAAGGAAGACAACTACATGCCATAACATCATCACAATAGGTAAAGTGAATACCATTTATAAAATGGTGAAATTGGCACAAATAGACCTCTAAAATACATTAATAAAGGTTAATTTTTAAAGGGTTAAAAATACTTGATTATCTTAAAAAGGTGAAAAAATGGAGGGTCAGTAGTGGGAAAAAAAATCTAGATCTAATTTCTCCCTAGATGAGCTTTAAAGTTCACCCTACCTGCCAGTGGAGGTTGGCACCCTAGTTGTAGATGTGATGGCACCCCCGCTGAACGTCGCCCTAGGGACCCTAATGCACCCTGAACATCCTACACACTATAATAGACACAAAAAACACACACATACAAAAACAATTAAAAGGAGTACCTAACATAAATATCTCGTAGTTATTGCTGTATGTTCCAGGAGGGATGCAGACAAGATGTGTAGTCACATTAATACCCCATCAAAGATGATATGGCCAGAGCATGCAATCACATTAATAGTCATCTTTGGGGCTACAATTTAGACAAAGAAAATTTATGATCCATATCGCTATTACACAGAGCCTATAATATTTACATGGTCTAGAATACCACTAAAGGAACGCCAATCAAATGGGTGCACAGTCAGATATCACATGACAAGGTACTATTAGATAATTATCTCCTTTCTGTTCACTTAATTCAAAAGCCTAATGCCCAATGTGATATCTTCTGTTTGCCCCCCCACAAAAAATGGGTGCATAACTGAACATAAATCCGCCATACAAAAATCCCACACAATATAGGTATTAATCCACTCTCCTAATTTCAGAAACCAGCACATAACTGGGTACATATTCCAGTATCAATAGCCATGAAAAAGAAATTCCACACAGTCGTGGTACTTATCTGCCATTCTTAACTCCCTCTTAGCCAAGGGTTCATCAGGGGATCCAGGGATGAGGGCTTTAGTGTTCCCTCTGGCCGTAGTCAATGCTATATTTCCGTTAACAGATGACAGATCTGAGTGGGGACTTGCTTTCTTTGTGGATTGAGTTGAAGCTTTTATTATTATTTTAGATAACGTTTGGGATCACATTTATCCGGCACACTACGCTGAGCACTTACTTTGGGATTTCCATCTAAATCTCTGAGTGACGTGATTCAGATGAAACCCCAGAGGGATCCATTTACTATAATGAGGCAACAGAGTTACTCTCGACTGGCCTCTGTTCAGCGGTGTCCTTTTCAGAAGTGCCTCCATCTGCCTCATTATAGCAGAGCACAGAATATACAGTATGTGTGCCGAGCCTTACTGCCATCTTTGGGAGGCAGAATGAAAATAAATGAACAGCATGTGAAGAATTGGCTATATTTCATTTTTACACGGTTCATTCGTGCGGTGAAAGTGATTAGGTGATGTGTGATAAAATTGATAAGGCAGCTTTATGCTTCGGTTTTTTTTTATGTTTTGGCGCTTTTACACAATAAAAACTATTTTATAGAAAAAATATGTATTTTTGCATCACTTTATTCTGAGAGCTATAATTTTTTTTTTATTTTTCTGCTGATGGAGCTGTATCGTGGCTTGATTTTTTTGCTAGACAAGATGACGTTTTCAGCGGTACCATTTTTATTTACCTCCATCTTTTTGATCGCGTTTTGTTGCACTTTTTTTTCAGTTCGGTGGTATGATGATAAAGCATTGTTTGTTGCATCGTTTTTCAATTATTTCTTCTCATGATATTCACTGAAGGAGGTTAAAAAGTGAGAGTTTTATAGAGCATGTCGTTACGGATGTGACGATACCAAATGTTTACTTTTATTGTTTTTTTTTTTATTTCCATAAATAAATGTGTTTATTAGAAAATATTTATTCCATTTTTTTTTTCTTCTTTAGTTAGGGATTTAAAAAAAATTATATGTTTTTACACTTTTTTTTTTTTTACATTGTCCCATAATGGGACATCACTGATCTGACACTGCACTGCAGCGCATCAGATCAGGATCTTACAGGCAGGGAAGGAGGCATGACTGTGCCTGCTGAGAGCAGGGGTCCACAAACCACCTTCCCTGTACGACCCCGCAGTCATCTTGGGTCCGGGGGTCTCCATGGAGACCATCAGGACAAAGTGATAGCATTGCGTTGTCCTGATGGAAGCGCGCAGGGAGCCCCCTCCCTGTGCGATCCTCCTCTATGTCGATGTCACTACTGACGGCGGCATCAGAGGGATAAAATGCCCGCGATTGGTGCTAGCACCAATCGTGGGCGTTGCTGCGGGGTGTCACATACAGCTGACACCTGCACACGATAACTGCGGCGCTCAGCGTGAGGCTGCGTGATCGTGCTGCCGTACATATACTTCTCTTTGCGGGAACGCACCTCCCGCAGAGCAGTATAGGTGCGGCGCATGTCGGAAAGGGGTTATTGACTTCAGATTTATTATATTGCAATAGTCTCCCACCGATTTCTTTATTGAAAACAGACCCGGGTGGTAACAGAGACACCCTTCTGACTCTGGCACAACTGCTGCTGAATTCACCAACTTCTTTACATCTGCCAGCAGCCTTGTTGTGACCTGGGGAGACTGGATAGTTGTCAGGTGGCATTTTCCCTGGGATACCTGCACGAATTGTATCTTTTAACCCTCTGCTATCGTTTGCAGTATCCATGGTTTCTTGGATACCTCTGTCCATGCCGGAAGAAAGTTGTGGAGCCTTCCCCCCCCCACATTCCTTGGGTCCTTGCTTATGTGCACTATTTGCTGAATGGGAAAAGGCACGACTTCCTTTACTGCCCTTCGGGTAGCTCCATCTACCGGTCTTCCCTTTACCTCTGTATTCCGGCTTCTGACTGGAATTAGGCCTTCGAAAGGATGAAACTTTTTTAGGTTTCTCTTCCGGAAACCCCTTCTTCTCATCCAACACCCTTCCCAGCATGTTGTCCAGTACAGGACCAAACATTCGAAGGCCAGAAAAGGGGATGGAGCACAATTTAATTTTAGAGTGACAACCCCCTGACCACATTTTCAGCCATATTGTTCGCCTAGCTGTATTGGCTAGTGCCTCATTCCTTGCGGCGAATCTAATGGATTCTGCTGAGATGTTCGCCATAAAAGCTGTCGCCATTTTGAGTAACGGCATAGATTCCAATATCTACTCTCTAGGTGTCTTCTTCCTTACATGAGCCTCCAACTCTTCCATCCATATATTCATGGATCTTGCCACAGAGGTACAGGCTATATTAGCCTTAATTATAGCTGCAGATGTCTCCCATGAGATGACCCTCTGCCTTTCTGGCCTTAGGATCTTTTAGTCATGACGAGTTTTAAAAGGGGATAGCAGTTTTCTTCTCTACCCTCGCTATAGGGATATCCACCTTAGGAATTTCTTTCCAAATTGTATGTCCTCCAACTCAAAAGGTAGACGTGATCTCAAACTTCCTGTCAGTCTCTTTTCCACATCTTCCCACTCCTCTAGGATCATGGCTTTAATATGCTTATTGACAGGAAACACTATGTTCATACAGCTCCTTAAACCTCCAAGCACTTCATCTTGCATTGATGAGGGGGCTGACGGCTGATAATAGAGCGTCAGTATCTTCCCAAGAGAAAAGGTACTTATTTTCCTCTGCGGGTATTGTAACAAATTCTTCCCTTTCCTCTTGTTCAGGGTCAGTGTAATCTGATTAAATCCAGACCAGAAGGGGAGAAATTATCTCCCGTCGTGGTCTTTTTTGCCTGGGAGCCATCCGGGAGGATTGTGGGGTGATTAACTCTGTGACGGAATTCTGAACCTCCTCTCTAATTATGGTCCTTATATCGGTCATAAATGAGGGGCGTTCATCTTTAACCACCTTGGCAATACACTCAGGGAATAACTGTTTCCCATGTGTCCGGCAGTTTAGTATTACACATGGCACATCTATTTCCTTTTTTTTTTGGTGTGGATGGTGTCATGGACCTTTTAGGGGCTTTCTTGTCCTATAAAGGAACAAGGGCAGGTACTAGGAATTATACCCTAGACAACAGTGTGAGACCCAAACTCCCAGAACCTCACCTGTACAAGGGTTTGAGCAGGGGTATCAGACCTGCTAGTGGTTTGACCTTGCATAGCTGGCTGACTAGATGCACTGGAACCTCAGCTCACCCCTGTCCATACTTGAAACAGTTTTGTCTCACCTGTCTTCCATCTGAATCATCAAAAGGCGGTTCCCCTTTAAATAAGGATCTGGCGCTTTTTTTCTTTTTTTAGCTCTCCCAGAAGTGCATTACACGATGGAACGCACGCTGGGTACCAGAAGCCTGCGCATCATCCTTCTGTAACTGGAAGTTCCTCTGAATCTTCTGTGCGTATCTGAGCCATGCGCAGAGATGGACCGTGCTAGCCAAGAGCCCCTCTGGAGGGGAAGCGGCTCACTCCAGGAGCCACCGCTCACCTGGACAGGCTGAGGGACCCCTTATTCAGCGGGGTGTCGGCCTCCGTACCCTCTGCAGGAGGAAGGGGAGAGATGATGAGGACCCCGTCCCAATCCTCCTGCATCCGGCAGCAGGAGCTCCAGCTTGCTGGAAGATGACAGGTACGACTCTTCTGCGTCCGTCCCTGATAGTTTTTGCATCACCACATTTTGAGAGCTATAATTTTTCCATATTTCGGTCCAGAGAGTCATGTGAGGGCTTGTTTTATGCAGGACGAGCTGACGTTTTTATTGGTACCATTTTCGGGCACATGACATTTTTTAATCGCTTTCTATTCTGATTTTTAAGAGGCAGAATGAACAAAAACCAGCAATTTCAGAATTTATTTTTTTTTTTAATGCCGTTCCGAGTGTGGTAAAAGTGATAAAGAAGCTTTATTCTTTGGGTCAGTACGATTACAGCGATACCACATTTTTATAGTTTTTTATGTTTGGCGCTTTTACAGAATAAAAATTATTTAATAGAAAAGATTATTTTTGCATCGCTTTATTCTGAGAGTTATAACTTTTTTATTTTTCCACTGATGGAGCTTCATTGGGGGACACAGGAAACCATGGGACGTCCCAAACAGTCCCCAAGGATTTGATAACAAACAAGGACTAGTCTAAGGCTCGATCAGAGACAAGAATCTCAGGTCAGAGATCAGCCACTTTAATATGCAAAACATTTCCACCCAGGCCCGAAAAAAAATACCAGAGGAGGCGGAAGGAGGTGAGAAGGACCTGGAAGACAAAAAAGGAGAAACAGCTTAGAGAGCTGCTAATGGAGGCCTGATGAAGAATGGTGCAGGAGGCCCTTGGCCGAGATGACGAGAGCAGGAAGAAAGTAATGGAGGTCTGTCCCATGTCAATATGAATCCAGATTAAAAGAGTGGATCCAGACTAAGACAAATATGATGACTCTCCAGATGCAAAGGGGGAATCTGAGCGTCTGAAGAAACTGTTCTCGACAGATGGAGCGCTGAATCGCACTATGACCAGATACAATATATCCAAGAGACCAATGAAGAGAATGAGAAGAGAATGAAACGAGGATGACTCAGGAAAGGAAGAAAGAATGCTGTAGAGTATTCAACACCGGACGCAGGCCCCCCAAGGTGCAAGGGAGGGACGTTAAGAGATTTAGTAAGCGTGCTCATCCCACAGGCAATCTCGAACAAATGAAATGGAAAACTGCTTTTCCTGAAAGGAAAGTAGAAACCTGCCCCTAGGGAGCTGAGGAACAAACTAGGATAAAGATCCAACAATAGGGGGGTAAGGGGGGAGAGAGGAAGGGGAAAATAAGAGGGTTTCCCTACTTAGATCATAATAACGCCATGATCGGAGGAACCAGAGCTTGAATGATGCATTTCACGAGCAGGCCGTGAAACTGGAATAGTCAAAATAGCGAAGATGATGGATATGGAAAACATATATAGATGTTTCCAAGTGGAGACTGTAAGAAAGTAGACTACCTTCATGCTAGAAGAACGCGGGAGGAAGGGGGAGGGTTCGAGTGTAGGCGACTGTGAAAGTGTTGGAGAACAATTGCTGAGTTGTGGAATTTGAGAGAGGACTGAAAAACCTCGTAGAACACCATGGATCTCTTCAGGACGATGTAGGGTATGCTCCACCATAAACGAAAAGGGACAAGAACAGTTGGATGAATCAAAATGAAGATCCGTCTGATGAGACAACCAATCTCAAGGCATGTCCGATTCACTAAATAGTGGACAGAAAGAAAGGTAGACAGCTGCTGCTATTGACCATAAGGTACATGACGGGTGGTGTGTCTGACTCACCGGATAGGGGCAGAACACTAGTACCACTGCTGCAATCGGCTCTCAACACCCTGTAACTTACTGCGGAGATAACCCAGAAGAAAAGGGCACAGGAAAGAGCACTTCTGTGCTGCGGTCAAGGTCAGGATACCTGACAGCATTACACAGAATAGCAGTGTCTGACGTCCAGCTATATTGTGCACAGCACCACAAACTCTGTCCTGAAGCATGTCCTGTTCTACCATATCTCCTGAGGACAGGGCAGCCGGGGCTTACAGACCAGAGGGAGACTGCTGGTGAGCATGGAGCTTCTAGTCATCCGGGAGCTGGCGCATAAAAATAGTGTAGGCCTGGATGCAGCTCATCTCTCTTCATAATGCAGAGTAATGCCGGCATCTGATTCTGGAGAGGAAAGATGGCGCCGAGGGCAGAAAAGAGCAGAACGAGTTTCCACGAGACAGTAAAAAAAAAGCACACTGCTGTCCCGGATATAGAGGGAGCAAGGCACGATGTGATTGGATGAAAAAGGTGGACAGGAAGTGCTGGAGAGACCAAGCGACTGACTGGCTGGGATGATGGGGGGCGTGTCCTAGTTCCAGGAGAAGGCCCAGAGCTGAGCCGGGGACTAAATTTAGAAACCAGGCCGCCGGGAAGAACCAGGGTGGTGAGGGAGTCACAGCTGGACTAAAAGAGTAGTGAAAAAAAGCCCCTAATGAGCTGTGCATGACCAAGAAATGAGGAAAGGAAACCACATGTCTGCAATAATAATAAAGAAAAACAAGCATTACTAATATTATATATAGTGTGACAAAGTCACTGGAGGGGAGACATGTAGCACTGAGCTTGTTGGCTTCAGTAATATAAACCTAGGAAAATGATCCAGCACACTAAGTGCTGAGAGGGGTTAATCGGCCATGTTTAGTGCTGGGTTGACTGAACAGCTGTAGAGTGGGAGGAGTCCAGAGGATACATACCCAGCCTTCTACAGCATTCAGTGTGGGGTGCGCCTGGAGAGAAAGCTCTGGAGCCGCATGTTCATGATCAGGAAAGATGAACTTTGTGTTGTTTGCTCCTGAAGAGTACGGATTCCTGTAGCAACAAGGACTGTGACACACGTTTTGTTTTGCTTTCCTGTTAGGCCAAGAAGGCCATGTTTGTGTTGCTAATGTTGCCCTGGTTTATGCAGTACTCTAAATAAATCAGTGGAAGATTTAAAGAGACAGTGTCCTTGCATGTGCTGAGTGATGACGGCTGTAAGGATGGAACAGCAGTCAGACAAAATTGAGGAGCTGATGAAGCACGTAATCCAAAGCCAGCAACAGCACCAACAGCAGCTCCAGCAGCACAGGGAGCAGCAGCACCAGCTGGCACAACAGGAGACAAGTAAGCAGCTGATGCAACAGCTCCAGCAACTGCAGATTGAGTTACTCAGAGGTAATGCATGGCACAGCGGCAGCATCGACCCCAATGTCAGCTGATGATTTTTCTGTCCAGAAGGTGGTGAGGATAGCCTTGCAGAAAATAACACCACGTGATGACAGAGAGGCCTTTTTAACAGTTTTTGAAAGGGTCACAGATAGGGAGAAACTCCCACCAGAGTAGTGGGTGGAAGTCCTGAAGCCATACTTAATGGGGGAGCCACAAAAAGCCTATTATGATTTTGGTTTACAGGACACAAATATGCAAAATTGAAAACAAAAATTTTCGGGCACTTGGGGTTACAATGTCTGTCAGGGCACAACTGGTCCACTGCTGGGCATATCACTGTGACAAATCTCCTCGCTCACAAATGTTTGATCTGCTGCACGTTGTCCAAAAGTGGTTACAGCCACAGTCCTCTACACCAAAGCAGATGGTGGAGCGAGTTTTAATGGACTGGTTCGTGTACTCCCTTCAGAGCCCGTTGCACACTTGGGTTGCCCAGGAAGATCCACGGAACCCCTATGACTTGGTTGGAGTGGTCGAAAGGTATCAAGGGTCAAAAGGTCCTTGAGGAGACAATCCACTCCCTACTGGGGGGTGGAAGTTAAAGAGGGGGTGGGGAGCACAAAGTCCAAGGGGGTAGTCGAGGTCATGCCGAGGGCCCAATCAGGGGATGTAATTTGCTGGAGATGTCAAGGCCCAGGTTATATAGCTGCAGATTGTCGTCTGACCACCGAGCAAATGGACTGTAGCATAGGACGCTGATGTTCATTCTACGCATATCCAGCTTGCAGTGTGGACTGTCCACCCAGCGAGGGGCCCAATCTTGTCTTGTCTCATGGTGGAGAAGGGAATTTCTGCAGCGACTGCAGGAAACGAAATGAGCTGGCTAAATTTGAAGCGTATCCGATGCCCAATGTCTATGAACTTGTAGAGAAGCTAGGGTCAGCTAGATACATCACCACTCTAGACCTAACTCAAAGTGCAAAGGAGATGACGGCCTCTTCTACACCTGACGGTTGCTTCCAGTATACCAGAAGGCCGTTCGGGGTGCCAGGAGCCTGAGATACTTTCCAGAGAATCATGGACCGGATCAGAGCCGCTCACAAAAAGTAAGCCGCAGCTTACCTTGACGATATTGTGATTGTCATCCCCGACTGTGGTAGTCATCTGCAGAAGATCCAGGCCATGCTGGATGTGCCGAGGAAGGGGGGAAATGTTACCGTAAACCCAAAGAAGTGTGCCATGGGGAAAGAGAGGGAAAATACTTGGGCTACATTGTCGTAAAAGGTGAAGCAAAACCGCAAGTGAGTAAGGTGGAGGTAATCAAAAATTGGCCTAAAAAGATCTCCAAGAAACAGGTCCAGAGGCATTTCTAGGAATGGTGGGAACCTATCAGCAGTGTATACTGAATTTCACCAAGAAAACCACACCACTGACCAATCTTCTTAAGGGCACAAAGACGTTAATGGCCAAATAGTCTCTGGAAGCAGAAATGGCGGTCCAAGAGATGAAACTCAGGGCTACAGGACTTCAACTTTCATGTGGAACACAGGCCTGGGAAGCACTTTGGTAATGTAGATTCCCTTGTCTAGACTTCCGTGTTTAGTGAATGAAGGTGCCAAAACCCCAGGCTTTGGGCAGATGTGGGGGATATGTGACAAAGTCACTGGCAAAGTACTGGAGGGGAGATGTGTGGCACTGAGGTTGTTAGCTTCAGTAACATAAACCTAGGAAAATTATGCAGCACACTACGTGCTGAGAGGGGTTAATCAGCCATGTTTAGTTCTGGGTTGACTGAACAGCTGTAGAATGGGAGGAGTCCAGAGGATACATACCCAGCCTTCTACAGCATTCAGTGTGGGGTGGGCCTGGAGAGAAAGCTCTGGAGCCACATGTTCATGATCAGGAAAGCTGAACCTTGTGTAGTTTGTTCTTGAAATGTACGGATTCCCGTTGCAACTAAGACTATGACACACGTTATGTTTTTGTTTTCCGGTTAGGCCAGGAAGGCGATGTTTGTTTTCCTAATTTTGCACTGGTTTATGCAGTACTCTTAATAAACCAGTGGAAGATTTAAAGAGACAGTGTTCCTGAGTCTACCTCTATGTGTAGCTAAGTGAGATGATCTACCAAAATATATATCTACATATATACCTTTACCAGAGAACCTCAATGTTTTCCTGGGTCTCAAAATTTTCCCGATGGACTACGGCACACACACTGGAGAGAGTGGACCTGCGGGAGAAAAATCACCTCCTGTGTCCTCCAATGAAGCGATAGAGAAATTAGCTCAGTCACTGAGGGGTTAAGTTTGTATTTTTTGTATATTTCTCTTATTATTTTCATCGGATTTATTTGCATTTGTATTCGGTAGCGATTACCGTGCTGCAGCAGGAAACTTTAAATGGTCGTGTAAAGAGTTAATAGTTGTTGAGTAAAGAAAAAAAAAACGGATTGTACACAGACGGCACACGGGCCAATGTAACTCAATTGGACTGATCAGATGAGTAGTTTTTTTTTTTCATGGAACTAATATTCATTTAAAGGGATGTTCCCAAAATCACGTTTCTTTATTTTTTTTTTTATTTTGATATTATAATACAATTTTAAATCTGTCCTATTTGGCACATATCAGCCCCTAATTACGCCCCTCCAGGCTCTATTTACCCAACAGTTCCTGTGTGAACCCATATGTGAGGAGGAACCGCATGTTATATACCGGGATGGGAGCTACAGGGCCGGATATTATCTGCTCGGGGGCTATGGGGCCGGATGTATCACATCTGTTTGTAGATACAAGCTCGTAATCCCTTTTATGATAAAGCATTTCTCCACCCCGGCACAGAGGAGAGACTAAACATTTGTCATGTACTGTCACCTACCTGGTGTCCTCCACTTGCCTCCGACAGACCGGTGTTCTGGTTCTCCTACATCCAAGATGGCCTCCATAGTGGCAGACAGGTGACAGCCGTATGTCTGACCCACACCTCCATAGCATGGCATGTCCTGACTTACCACAGGGCTTTTCATGCCACCGGGCGGCCGGCCTGGATGTGGAGGGACCAGAACATCAGCCTCAGTGTAGGAGGTAGTGGGAGGCAAACAGAGAGGACAGGTAGGACGACTCTACATGTGACATGTGTCGTCACTCGTCAGCACCAGGCAGAGGCTGCTACATCACCGAGATCCATAGGACGGGGAGATTCATAACCTGTAACACAAGCTCAGTCATTTATATGGCAGCACGAGACTTGTGGAAGAAAAATACGGACAGAAAGGATGGAAGGAATATTCAGAAAGGTAAAGGAAAACAAATCTGCGCTTCCTAAATCATTAAGAAGAGGTGTGAAGGCGGCCCCGTTATTCATCAGTGCACCGCCGGACTCTACAGGAGCAGCCGCGCCATCACCGGATGCTTCTGCTGTGATGAGGACAGCGGATAAAGCTTCATTGCACCGGAGACTCCACATGATATCACACACATAAACATATAACTGAATGCGTATATCAGAACAATAGAAAACTTTATTGACTTAAAAAACAAACAAGTTAAAAACAGCCAACAGTGCTTTGGTGAGCCAAGAAAACAAAAGGTGGCATCACCATAGAGTGAGCAAAGTAATCGTACAAAACTGTAGTGCAAACATTCAGAATATGGATCATAAATAATGAAGGTACAAAAATGAATTACAGGCTAGGTGATGACATTGTGTAAGCTAATCCAAAAACTCCAATACTGAGATCCAAAAATCCCAAATACATAAAAGGCAATAATAGCATATATGGAGCATGGATTACCTACATAGAAACAAGTTAATAGTCAGTCATGCTTTAATATAAGCCACAAAAAGCCTCTAATACTTAGATCCATAGTAACTACAAAACATAGGTGAAAGAGTCCATAGAACAGAATGTAGGCATAATAACACCAATAACTTACCAACACTAATGGCGATGCCGCAACCCCTATGCGCATTTCGGCAGCGTGCCTTCGTCCCCCTGCACTGTTGGCTGTTTTTAACTTGTTTGTTTTTTAAGTCAATAAAGTTTTCTATTGTTCTGATATACGCATTCAGTTATATGCTTATATGTATTTTGCGTTGCACACGTTTTTTTCCTTTTTTTGATTGGGATACAATTAACTAAACAACACATTAAAAAAATAAAGGGTAGATCCTTGTACTAGATATCTGTGTATCCTTCAGCAAGAATAAAATATTTGTTATGATATCACACACGGCCGTCATTATTACATACCGGTCATCATCGCTAGGGCTGGCGGAACGCACCAAATAAATATAAAGATAGCAATAAGGTGCATTCGCAGCCCGGGGTCCACCTTGCAGAGATGGAACCTGCAGCTAAGTAATGGCGTCACCTGGTGTGAATAGAAGCGAACTCTGTTACTCCACAGATTCGCAGTAGAAACGCTGTACCCTGTTAGCAGTCACAGGGTGCAGTAGGTGGACGGTGGTGGGATCCCTAGAATTCATCCTCACTACACTGGTGGTTGGACCCGCTCTGACCCTCGGTGGCTTTTGAGCCCGCGCCTGAGGATGCCCGAAGCAGATGCTGAGTCCAAGCGGGAATTCCCACCCTACGCTGACAGAAGTGTGAACGCAGCTGTGAAGCCACTATTAGGCGCTGACTTGTTTGCTCCACTCACCCTAATACCCAAACAACAACCAGAGGGAAGGGGATCATTTAGGAGCATTCACCTGAGTCAATCTCACAGCACACACATAGTCATGTATACTAGCGCATGGCCGAGCGGCCATGCAAATCTTTTATAGTCGCAGCCTTTCCGGACCTTCCTGGTGGTACAATCAGAGCCGCTACAGGACCGGAGCTTGTAACCTCCGGCCTCCAATGAGAGGTCGTCCCACGGGCATGCTCAGTAGACAAAAAGCAGGACTTAGTCCCTGGAGCGTTTGCTCGCCGCTGATTAATGTTGGCTACAATTGCTGGACCTGGAACGGCAGCAGTAATCAGACGCTCAGCATCCGCTTGAGGAAGACGCTGGGACCAACGTCTCTGCTGAGCAGGCTGGGGAAAGTGGGAGATCGCAGAGGACATGGTTCAAGATTCCCCCTGTGCAGCGGCGGGAACTCAACACCTAACAATCATCATCATCACCATGCGCCGGTTAATATCACACACCTGTGAAAACATCTCCCAGAATCTCCTCCTTCTCATCACTCACACACGGCTGATCCTCCCTCGTCATCGCTTCTTCTTCTGTCTCATCCTTCACTTTATTCTTAGTCGGATCTTCCTCCTGATATATCAGATGTAACAATTAGCACAATACAAGAAACCACCAAAATCAGTGACATCTATGACCTCGATCAGAAATGTCCCCCATATACAGATCGGGTACAGGGCTCAGCACCGTCTACCTGATGATCCTCCGGGATGTTGTGATTCCCCACCGGACAGTCCTGGGAATATAGAGGACGGGGACATCTCTCTGGTGGATTTATTTCCACAACTCCATCTGTAGGAAACACACAGTGATGGAATAGATTATGTCATGATGAGATGATGGGAGTAGTAGTAGGTGACCACAGAACAGACATGACAGTCTCCCCTCCTCACCCTGCTGATCGGCCCATATTGCGATCGCCTCTTGTGCTCCATGTATAACCTCAACCTTAACATCAATCAGATCTTCACCCTAAAAAGAAAAATGTAAGATGAGCTCAGGTCCCATCACTTAATGGTCAGATGTTGTGAGGCTTCGGTGTCATCTACCTGATGATCCTCCAGGATGTTGGGATTCTCCTCCGGACAGTCCTGGGGATACAGAGGACGGGGACATCTCTCTGGTGGATTTCTCCTCCTGGATCCATCTGTGGAGACACACAGACTGAATATATGACCTGCCGTGTATCTGTCTATATATGAGACACTGCTCTCAGAAGCGGGTTCTAGGTTTATGTATCAGGGACTAAATTACATTTTTGTGGTCCTCACCACCGGTACCGAGGTCCCAGCACATTGTGAACCCCAAGTATGAAGTGATAATCAGCGAGGCCAAAGCCTAATGCTCTCTGCTCTGCACTCGGAGGATGAGGACCCTGAGGAGGGGGGACAGAGAAGATCCTCGTCAGTCAGATGGAGGAGCCGCACTAAGAAACACAACTTCTCCAAGTTCCCTCTCCACCAGGGATGGAACCACAGAGGAGCTGGAGAAAGCTCCACATTTCAATCCAGTGGGTTCTTCTCTTCTAATTCACCATTAAGGAGATTGGGGGAAGGACGGTTACCATTTACCAGTGATTGTTTTTTGGGAGCTCATGAGATCACCATGAGGAAACGGCCTCCGTCCTGGACAGGATTCTCTGGGATCACTCTAAGGCTACGTTCACATTTGCGGTCCGCGCCGCAGCGTCGGGCGCCGCATGCGTCATGCGCCCCTATATTTAACATGGGGGCGCATGGACATGCGGTGCACTTGCGTTTTGCGCCGCATGCGTCACTGCGGCGCACGCCTCCGGGCGCAGAGGACGCATCAAGTTGCATTTTTGCTGCGTCCAAAATCAATAGAAAAAAGGACGCATGCGGCGCAAAACGCAGCGTTGTGCATGCGTTTTGCCGCGTTTTTGTTTGCGTTGTGCGTTGCGGCGCCGACGCTGCGGCGCACAACGCAAATGTAAACGTAGCCTAAGAGAAGAGAACCTGCCCGTCCTGCTATTAAAACACGAGTTACTGCATTTTTATTTTCCTTTCACCTCTTCACTACCGTTATAGTATAGGTACATCTTGGCGATCGTGCCAGCACAGGAGCTATACCCTTGCAATCGCCACTGGGAGCTCAGCTTATGGGATAGCAGAGAGTCGGCTATCAGTGTCAGGAGCGGTGCCCGCACTGCCCCTGGCTGTTCACCCTCCTAGATAACTCGATTAATATTGTTAGCAAAATTTAGGAGACTGGGAGAGGGAGGGAGCTCCCTCTTCCTTCCGATCGGCACTACCGTGACATCATTGCAAATCTCCGATGGTCATCATGGCAACCCAAGGTTGACATGACAACGTCAGGGTCTGCCAGTGACGGCACCAGGGGCATGGAATAAGAGGGTTTGATCAGCGTAGTATACCAGCAATCTGTGTAATAAAAGTGCCACGAGATTTAAACCCCTTCCCGACCTATAATGCATACGCTGCGTCATGAAAGTCGGTGTCAATCCGACCTGTGACGCCTATGTGGCGTCATGGAGGGATCGCGTCCCTGCAGATCGGGTGAAAGGGTTAACTCCAATTTCCCCCGATCTGCAGGGACAGGGGGAGTGGTACTTAAGCCCAGGGGGGGGGTGGCTTCACCCCCCCATGGCTATGATAGCTCTGATTGGCTGATGAAAGTGAACCAGCCAATCAGAGCGATTTGTAATATTTCACCTATGAAAACTGGTGAAATATTACAATCCAGCCATGGCCGATGCTGCAATACCATCGGCCATGGCTGGAAATCCCGATCTGCCCCCCGCCCCACCGATCTCCTCCCCAGTCCTCCGTCCTGTGCTCCGCTTCCCTCCGTCCGCCTGTCTGCTCCCCCTTGCTCCGATCCCCCCTCATACTTACTGAGCCTCCCGGCGTCCGTACGTCTTCTCCATGGGCACCACGATCTTCCAAAATGGCGGGCGCATGTGTAGTGCGCCCGCTGAATCTGCCGGCCGGCAGATTCATTCCAAGTACATTTTGATCACTGTGATAAAACCTATCACAGTGATCAAAATAAAAAAAATTGTAAATGAACCCCCCCCCTTTATCACCCCCATAAGTAGGGACAATAATAAAATAAAGAAAATATATTTACTTTTATTTTTCCACTAGGGTTAGGGTTAGGGCTAGGGTTAGAACTAGGGTTAGAATTAGGCTATGTGCACACGGTGCGGATTTGGCTGCGGATCCGTGGCGGATTGGCCGCTGCGGATTCGTAGCAGTTTTCCATCAGGTTTACAGTACCATGTAAACCTATGGAAAACCAAATCCGCAGTACCCATGGTGCTGAAAATACAGCGCGGAAACGCTGCATTGTATTTTCCACAGCATGTCAATTCTTTGTGTGGATTCCGCAGCATTTTACACCTGTTCCTCAATAGGAATCCGCAGGTGAAATCTGCACAAAAAACACTGGAAATCCGCGGTAAATCTGCAGGTAAAACGCAGTGCGGATTTTTCAAAAATGGTGCGGAAAAATCTCACACGAATCCACAACGTGGGCACATAGCCTTAGGGTTAGGGTTGGAATTAGGGCTAGGGTTGGAAATAGGGTTAAGATTAGGCTGTGGTTAGGGTTGGGGTTAGGGTTGGGATTAGGGTTGTGGTTAGGGGTGTGTTGGGGTTAGGGTTGTGGTTAGGGTTATGGCTAGAGTTGGGATTATTGTTAGGGGTGTGTTGGGGTTAGTGTTGGAGTTAAAATTGAGGGGTTTCCACTGTTTAGGCACATCAGGGGTCGCAACAAGGCGCCACCATTGATTCCAGCCAATCTTGCGTTCAAAAAGTCAAATGGTGCTCCCTCCCTTCCGAGCCCTGACATGCGCCCAAACAGTGGTTTACCCCCACATATGGGGTACCAGCATACGCAGGACAAACTCGGCAACAACTACTGGGGTCCAATTTCTCCTATTACCCTTGTGAAAATAAAAAATTGGTTGATAAAACATAATTTTTGAGGAAAGAACAATTATTTTTTATTTTCACGGCTCTGCGTTATAAACTTCTGTGAAGCACTTGGGGGTACAAAGTGCTCACCACATATCTAGATATGTTCCTTGGGGGGTCCAGTTTCCAAAATGGGGTCACTTGTGGGGGGTTTCTACTGTTCAGGCACATCAGGGGCTCTGCAAATGCAACGTGACGCCCGCAGACCATTCCATCAAAGCCTGCATTTCAAAACGTCACTACTTCCCTTCCGAGCCCTGACTTGTGCCCAAACAGTGGTTTACCCCCACATATGGGGTAACATCGTACTCATGACAAACTGGACAACAACATTTGGGGTCCAATTTCTCCTATTACCCTTGGGAAAATAAAAAATTCTGGGCTAAAAATCATTTTTGAGGAAAGAAAAATTATTTTTTATTTTCACGGCTCTGCGGTATAAACTTCTGTGAAGCACTTGGGGGTTCAAAGTGCTCACCACACATCTAGAATAGTTCCTTGGGAGGTCTAGTTTCCAAAATGTGGAAACTTGTGGGGGAGCTCCAATGTTTAGGCACACAGGGGCTCTCCAAACGCGACATGGTGTCCGCTAACGATTGGAGCTAATTTTCCATTCAAAAAGTCAAATGGCGCTCCTTCCCTTCCGAGCCTTACCATGTGCCCAAACAGTGGTTTACCCCCACATGTGAGGTATCGGTGTGCTCAGGAGAAATTGCCCAACAAATTTTAGGATCCATTTTATCCTGTTGCCCATGTGAAAATGAAAAAATTGAGGCTAAAATAATTTTTTGTGAAAAAAAAAGTACTTTTTCATTTTTACGGATCAATTTGTGAAGCACCTGGGGGTTTAAAGTGCTCACTATGCTTCTAGATAAGTTCCTTTGGGGGTCTAGTTTCCAAAATGGGGTCACTTGTGGGGGGAGCTCCAATGTTTAGGCACACGGGGGCTCTCCAAACACGACATGGTGTCCGCTAAAGATTGGAGCCAATTTTTCATTGAAAAAGTCAAATGGCGCTCCTTCCCTTCCGAGCCCTGCCGTGCGCCCAAACAGTGGTTTACCCCCACATATGAGGTATCAGCGTACTCAGGACAAATTGGACAACAACGTCCGTGGTCCAGTTTCTCCTTTTACCCTTGGGAAAATTAAAAAATTGTTGCTAAAAGATTATTTTTGTGACTAAAAAGTTAAATGTTCATTTTTTCCTTCCATGTTGCTTCTGCTGCTGTGAAACACCTGAAGGGTTAATAAACTTCTTGAATGTGGTTTTGAGCACCTTGAGGGGTGCAGTTTTTAGAATGGTGTCACTTTTGGGTATTTTCAGCCATATAGAACCCTCAAAATGACTTCAAATGTGAGGTGGTCCCTAAAAACAATGATTTTGTAAATTTTGTTGTAAAAATGAGAAATCACTGGTCAAATTTTAACCCTTATAACTTCCTAGCAAAAAAAAAAAATTTGTTTCCAAAATTGTGCTGATGTAAAGTAGACATGTGGGAAACGTTATTTATTAACTATTTTGTGTCACATAACTCTCTGGTTTAACAGAATAAAAATTCAAAATGTGAAAATTGCAAAATTTTCAAAATTTTCGCCAAATTTCCGTTTTTTTCACAAATAAACTCACAAATTATCGACCTAAATTTACCACTAACATGAAGCCCAATATGTCACGAAAAAACAATCTCAGAACCGCAAGGATCCGGTGAAGCGTTCCTGAGTTATTACCTCAAAGGGACACTGGTCAGAATTGCAAAAAACGGCCAGGTCATTAAGGCCAAAATAGGCTGGGTCATGAAGGGGTTAAGCAGGGAGGGAGAAGTGACTGCAGCCTGCAAGCCTTAGATTGGAGTCAACTCCATGTAAAATAAAAATAAAGATGCCGTCATACAATGGGAGAAAGACCCAAATGTAACTCCTGTGTGAATAAATGGACAAAGGACTTGTGGTGTTCTGTCCCCAGGATGGGTTGGAGAACTTTCCCCCACATGGTTCATGAATATTCATTGGCAAAGGTCTCCAAGGAGATAAAAGAAATGTTTTGAACCTCCAGTTTTGATCTATTTGAAGCCTTGTGGGCTGCCTGATGCTCTGAGCCGGCACAGGAGGAACTGGCGCCCACCTTAGCTGGAGTCCGGTGCCTGAAGGTCCTTGTTGTGCTAGTTGTATCCCGTGCCCCTGAACCTGGGACTCCTTGTTGTTGGCCTCAGAAGTCCCACTCCTTCTAAATGAAAGGTTTTCTGAGACCCTATTCTACGTATATTCCAGGGGGTGTTGCATTCCCTCCTTCTCATTTTTGATAGGTCTTGCACTTACTGCATAGGCTTCAGCAGTCTACGAGTCCCAGAAATTCAGAAATCTCATGCACACGATTCATTTTTTTTCTTGACAAATGGAAAACTGCTGCATTTTTTTAAACAAGTAGGATGTCAAGTCTTTCAGTGATTTTACAGTGTTTTTTCACCATTGAAAAAGCGCAAAAATTCAGTAAAAACAGTGTGAACATAGCCTGAGGGGTGGAGGAGGGTTTTTACTCTACTATTAATTTTGCCATATACAGTTATATGAACAAGTTTGGGCACCCCTATTAATCTTAATGTTTTATAAAAATTGTTTTTTTTTTTGCAACAGCTATTTCAGTTTCATATATCTAATAACTGTTGGACACAGTAATGTTTCTGCCTTGAAATGAGGTTTATTGTACGAACAGAAAATGTGCAATCTGCATTCAAACAAAATTTGACAGGTGCATAAGTATGGGCACCCTTATCATTTTCTTGTTTTAAATACTCCTACCTACTTCTTACTGACTTACTAAAACACTTTTTTGGTTTTGTAACCTCATTGAGCTTTCAACTTCATAGCTAGTTGTATGCAATCATGAGAAAAGCTACTTAAATTGGCCACTTGCAAGTTGTTCTCCTGTTTGAATCTCCTCTGAAGAGTGGCATCATGGGCTCCTCAAAACAACTGTCAAATGATCTGAAAACAAAGATTATTCAACATAGTTGTTCAGGGGAAGGATACAAAAAGCTGTCTAAGAGATTTAACCTGTCAATTTCCACTATGAGGAACATAGCAAGGAAATGGAAGAACACAGGTACAGTTCTTGTTAAGGCCAGAAGTGGCAGGCCAAGAAAAACATCAGAAAGGCAGAGAAGAAGAATGGTGAGATCAGTCATGGACAATCCTCAGACCATCTCCAGAGAGCTGCAGCATCAACTTGCTGCAGATGGTGTCACTGTGCATCGGTCAACTATACAACGCATTTCTTTTTGCCGCCATGCATAACGCCTTTTTGTATGACCAAACAACTCAATCTTGGTTTCATCAGTCCACAGGACCTTCTTCCAAAAAGAAATTGGCTTCTCCAAATGTGCTTTTGCATACCTCAGCCGACTCTGTTTGTGGCGTGCTTGCAGAAACGGCTTCTTTCGCATCACTCCCCCATACAGCTTCTCCTTGTGCAAAGTGCGTTGTAAAGTTGACCGATGAACAGTGACACCATCTGCAGCAAGTTGATGCTGCAGCTCTCTGGAGGTGGTCTGAGGATTCTCCTTGACTGATCTCACCATTCTTCTTCTCTGCCTTTCTGATGTTTTTCTTGGCCTGCCACTTCTGGCCTTAACAAGAACTGTACCTGTGTTCTTCCATTTCCTTACTATGTTCCTCACAGTGGAAACCGACAGGTTAAACCTCTGAGACAGCTTTTTGTATCCTTCCCCTGAACAACTATGTTGAATAATCTTTGTTTTCAGATCATTTGACAGTTGTTTTGAGGAGCCCATGATGCCACTCTTCAGAGGAGATTCAAACAGGAGAACAACTTGCAAGTGGCCACTTTAAGTAGCTTTTCTCATGATTGCATACACCTGGCTACGAAGTTCAAAGCTCAATGAGGTTACAGAACCAAAAAAAGTGCTTTAGTAAGTCAGTAAAAAGTAGGCAGGAGTATTTAAAACAAGAAAATGATAAGGGTGCCCATACTTATGCACCTGTCAAATTTAGTTTGAATGCAGATTGCACATTTTCTGTTAGTACAATAAACCTTATTTCAAGGCAGAAACATTACTGTGTCCAACAGTTATTAGATATATGAAACTGAAATAGCTGTTGCAAAATAAACCATTTTTATAAAACATTAAGCTTAAGATTAATAGGGGTGCCCAAACTTTTTCATATAACTGTAAACAAGTCATACAGGAAAGGATGTTTCCTGACCTTTTATTCCTGTAAAATCCATTTTATCTGCGGTTTTGTATGTTTTATTGTCAGTCCATAAAAGTGACGCAATACTCTGACAACATTGCTTGCAGTAGTGACCTGGGAGTCAGAGATGTGTCCAGGCGTCTTCCCCATGTTGTTCCCATGTCACTTGAGCTCCGTTTCCATCCATGTCAAAGATTTTACTACAATATCACATGCCGGTCATCATCACACACACGCCGGTCATTATTACACAGCGGTCATCATCACCCGCCGGTCATTATTACATACCTGTGGAAACATCTCCCGGAATCTCCTCCTTCCCGTCACTCACACACGGCTGATCCCCCCTCGTCATCGCTTCTTCTTCTGTCTCCTCCTTCACTTTATTCTTAGTCGGATCTTCCTCCTGATATATCAGATGTAACAATCAGCACAACACATTTAGTAGCATCTTAAGGGGTGTATGTGTGTGGGGTCAGGTACACGCATCCCTGCAGCAAAGCATCAGGGCAGCTAAGCATCGAGACGCAGCAGTTATTTCAACGGCCGAGAATTAACATCCATCTCCTCTCTTCACACAGGTACAATCTCTGCTTCCTGTCATCTGCTGCCTATCATCCTGTAACAATTCCTTTAATGGTACAATCTCTGCTTCCTGTCATCTGCTGCCTATCATCCTGTAACAATTCCTTTAATGGTGCAATCTCTGCTTCCTGTCATCTGCTGCCTATCATCCTGTAACAATTCCTTTAATGGTACAATCTCTGCTTCCTGTCATCTGCTGCCTATCATCCTGCAACAATTCCTTTAATGGTGCAATCTCTGCTTCCTGTCATCTGCTGCCCATCATCCTGTAACAATTCCTTTAATGGTACAATCTCTGCTTCCTGTCATCTGCTGCCTATCATCCTGTAACAATTCCTTTAATGGTGCAATCTCTGCTTCCTGTCATCTGCTGCCTATCATCCTGCAACAATTCCTTTAATGGTACAATCTCTGCTTCCTGTCATCTGCTGCCTATCATCCTGTAACAATTCCTTTAATGGTGCAATCTCTGCTTCCTGTCATCTGCTGCCTATCATCCTGCAACAATTCCTTTAATGGTACAATCTCTGCTTCCTGTCATCTGCTGCCTATCATCCTGTAACAATTCCTTTAATGGTGCAATCTCTGCTTTCTGTCATCTGCTGCCTATCATCCTGCAACAATTCCTTTAATGGTACAATCTCTGCTTCCTGTCATCTGCTGCCTATCATCCTGTAACAATTCCTTTAATTGTACAATCTCTGCTTCCTGTCATCTGGTGCCTATCATCCTGCAACAATTCCTTTAATGGTACAATCTCTGCTTCCTGTCATCTGCTGCCTATCATCCTGTAACCATTCCTTTAATGGTACAATCTCTGCTTCCTGTCATCTGCTGCCTATCATCCTGTAACCATTCCTTTAATGGTACAATCTCTGCTTCCTGTCATCTGCTGCCTATCATCCTGTAACCATTCCTTTAATGGTACAATCTCTGCTTCCTGTCATCTGCTGCCTATCATCCTGTAACCATTCCTTTAATGGTACAATCTCTGCTTCCTGTCATCTGCTGCCTATCATCCTGTAACAATTCCTTTAATGGTACAATCTCTGCTTCCTGTCATCTGCTGCCTATCATCCTGTAACAATTCCTTTAATGGTACAATCTCTGCTTCCTGTCATCTGCTGCCTATCATCCTGTAACAATCCCTTTAATGGTACAATCTCTGCTTCCTGTCATCTGCTGCCTATCACCCTGTAACATTCCCTTTAATGGTACAATCTCTGCTTCCTGTCATCTGCTGCCTATCATCCTGTAACAATTCCTTTAATGGTATATAACAGTGCCTGCTGAATGTTTGCTAAATTCATTTGTTGCATTGAATTAAATACTTACTGCTGTAGTGTACATCTATGCTGGGGTCACAGGAAATATTATCTTGTGCAAGGTGTTACCGCATATGGTTGCAGTAAGGGCCAGTGCCTTTCTTGTAACCACCCCTGGGGTGTTGGCCAATTGCTAATTTATCCCAAATAAGGTCCCACAATCCCTCTCACCTGATCCTTTGCTCAGTCCTATAAATTTAGTAGCATCTTAAGGGGTGCACGCGTGTGGGGTCAGGTACACGCATCCCTGCAGCAGAGCATCACTGCAGCTAAGCATCGAGACGCCGCAGTTATTTCAACGGCAGGAGTCAGGACCCCACTCTATGTATCTGTCTTTGGGTATGACTGCTGAGTAAGCACCTCTTTTTACTCTGATCTAGCTTTGCTATTAACCCATCTTAAGGCCCCGTCTCACATAGCGATTTACCAACGATCACGACCAGCGATACGACCTGGCCGTGATCGTTGGTAAGTCGCTGTGTGGTCGCTGGGGAGCTGTCACACAGACAGCTCTCTCCAGTGACCAACGATCAGGGGAACGACTTTGGCACCGTTGAAACTGTCTTCAACGATGCCGAAGTCCCCCTGCAGCACCCGGGTAACCAGGGTAAACATCGGGTTACTAAGCGCAGGGCCGCGCTTAGTAACCCGATGTTTACCCTGGTTACCAAAAAACAAACAAACAAACAGTACATACTCGCCTTTCGGTGTCCGTCAGGTCCCTTGCCGTCTACTTCCTGCTCTGACTGAGTGCCGCCGTACAGTGAGAGCAGAGCGCAGCGGTGACGTCACTGCTGCACTCTGCTCTCACTGTACGGCGGCACTCAGTCAGAGCAGGAAGCAGACGGCAAGGGACCTGACGGACATCAGATGGTGAGTATGTACTGTTTTTTTTTTTTTACATTTACGCTGGTAACCAGGGTAAACATCGGGTTGCTAAGCGCAGGGCCGCGCTTAGTAACCCGATGTTTACCCTGGTTACCAGCGTAAAAGTAAAAAAAACAAACAGTACATACTCACCTGCGCGTCCCCCAGCGTCTGCTTCCTGACACGGACTGAGCTCCGGCCCTAACTGCACAGCGGTGACGTCACCGCTGTGCTTTCACTTTCACTTTAGGGCCGGAGCTCAGTCAGTGTCAGGAAGCAGACGCTGGGGGACGCGCAGGTGAGCATGTACTGTTTGTTTTTTTTACTTTTACGCTGGTAACCAGGGTAAACATCGGGTTACTAAGCGTGGCCCTGCGCTTAGCAACCCGATGGTTACCAGTGTAAAATATCGCTGGTATCGTTGCTTTTGCTTTCAAACACAACGATACACGGCGATCGGACGACCAAATAAAGTTCTGGACTTTATTCAGCGACCAGCGACATCACAGCAGGATCCTGATCGCTGCTGCGTGTCAAACTAAACGATATCGCTAGCGAGGACGCTGCAACGTCACGGATCGCTAGCGATATCGTTTCGTGTGAAGGTACCTTTACTCCTTCACCATGTTTACCTATGTCCTTACAGTGTTTGCTCCACTAATCCTCTCTCTCCTTTGCTATCCACAAACCCCAGCCCTTCTAACCAAATAATCATCTCCTCTTCCTTCTTTCCTCCCCACCTGTCCTCCTCTGCTGACCTGCGCCTCAACCTCAAATCTATAGTTAGAGTTTCAGGTGCACTACTATCTCACAACAATATATAGTTCTAATATAACTGGGGCAGGGTGCTACCAAATGCATGAAATGTGCAATATCAAGCCAGAGAAGAAAGCCCATGCATAAATAAGTGCACACCTGCTACAAAGTCATGGAAATATATATATATGTAACTTTTATTAATGTGAACACCAAACAATACAAAAACTAAAACCAATTAAAAACAACAACCACCATATACCCTTGCCCACATGAGGATGTACAATACAAAAGAGATATATAATATATATATATATATATATATATCTGTAATGAACAGGAAGATAATCCAAGTTAGTTAGCAATCAACAATTTCATATTATATGTCCCCAGAAAATAAGTAGGTAAGTATACCATATTATGCCGATGACAAGATCCCTGGTCCTGTCTCAGCAAGCTGAATAAGGGCGTCCCCAAACTTGCTCAGAAATGGTCACAATCCATATGGATAAGGGGAAATGTGTAGTTAGATGAAGTCCCTGCTGGAGTCAGAAATAAATATATGGTGAGGCCAAGAAGATTACCGCTCCAGATCAGGGCTGAGAGGGAGTGGGAAAGAAGAAAGGGTGTGGGTGGCCTCACCTTGCATACCAGCAGGTTTATTTCATGGTGGGCGGTTGTGCCTCATGTGCTGTTTTACCTAGGACATGCTGGTGTGCACACCATGCATTAAGTCCACTCATTATCCTTAGGGGCTGTTTATTTGTACTATTTCAGGCTCCATAGGTGTGGCTATTTTGGGGTACAGCCATATATTTATTTCTGACTCCAGCAGGGACTTCATCTAACTACACATTTCCCCTTATCCATATGGATTGTGACCATTTCTGAGCAAGTTTGGGGACGCCCTTATTCAGCTCGCTGAGACAGGACCAGGGATCTTGTCATCGGCATAATATGGTATACTTACCTTGTTATTTTCTGGGGACATATAATATGAAATCATTGATTGCTAACTAACTTGGATTATCTTCCTGTTCATTACAGTTTCATACTATAATATATATATATATATATATATATATATATATATATATATATATATATATATATATATATATATATATATATATATATATATATATATATATATATATATATATATATATATAGCTTTTGTATTGTACATCCTCATGTGGGCAAGGGTATATGGTGGTTGTTGTTTTTAATTGGTTTTAGATTTTGTGCTGTTTGGTGTTCACATTAATAAAAGTTACATATACCGTATTTTCCGGCGTATAAGACGACTTTTTAACCCCCGAAAATCTTCTTAAAAGTCGGGGGTCGTCTTATACGCCGGGAATCGTCTTGTACGCCGGCGTATATGGTGGGTGGGGAGGGGGAGTGATCCTGATGACGAGGGGGCGTCTCACAGGAAAGTGAGTAATCCCCATTACCTTATCCTAGCGGTGCAGCGTGGGGGTGTCAGTGCTGGGAGCGGCGGCGGCTGCTGTGTTCTGGTGCGGCGGCTCCTCTTCTGTGTGGGGCCTCTGTGCTGTGGGGTGGCGGCGGCAGCGGCGTATCTTTATCCAGTTGGGGCTCCTCCGGCATCTCCTTAGCCCTGGAGGCCCCGCCGCAACTCCATCGGTGCAATGTGGTGGCCTCCGGGAAAATGGCCGCTGCTCAGATTCAGATCTCGTGTCCCGAGATTTCGGGACGAGATCTGAATCTGAGCAGCGGCCATTTTCCCGGAGGCCACCGCATCGCACCTATTGAGCTGCCTCCGGGAAAATGGCCGCTGCATTGCACCGATGGAGTTGCGGCGGGGCCTCCAGGGCTAAGGAGATGCCGGAGGAGCCCCAACTGGATAAAGATATGCCGCCGCCACCGCCACCCCACAGCACAGAGGCCCCACACAGAAGAGGAGCCGCCGCACCAGAGCACAGCAGCCGCCGCACCAGAGCACAGCAGCCGCCGCCGCCGCCACTCCCAGCACTGAGACCCCCACGCTGCACCGCTACGATAAGGTAATGGGGGATACTCACTTTCCTGTGAGACGCCCCCTCGTCATCAGGATCACTCCCCCCCCCCCCCCCCAAAAGGCACATATTCACCGGCCCTATAAGACGACATAGGGTGTATAAGAAGACCCCCGACTTTTAAGAAGATTTTATATTTTAACCGGTAAAGTTGGGGGGTCGTCTTATACGCCCAGTCGTCTTATACGCCGGAAAATACGGTATATATTTTTCCATGACTTTGTAGCAGGTGTGCACTTATTTATGCATGGGCTTTCTTCTCTGGCTCAACCTCAAATCTGTCCTAATAAAACAAGCCGCCCACTCTCCTTCTCCCACCTGCTCTCCCTTTCTCTGCTTTTCCTCACTGCTGGCGACGTATCTCCCAACCCTGGACCCCCACAGCTTATACCTCCCATAACTACCCCCTCCTACCGCTCTCTATCTAATATGAACTACCGCAATCTTTCCAACATAAAACCCGTACCCCTGATGCCCACCCCCCTGCTCCCTCTCTCTGGAGCACTCTGGAATGCCCGCTCAATATGCAATAAGCTTCATGTGATTGATAACCTTATTCTATCTCACAAGCTTGCCTTCCTCGGCCTCACAGAAACATGGCTAACACCCTCTGACACTGCCTCCCCTGCTGCGCTGTCTTATGGCGGCCTCCACTTCACCCACACCCCTAGCCCGGGCAACAGACATGGTGGAGGAGTGGGTCTTCTCCTTTCTTCAAATTGCACCTTTAACATAATCCCACCTCTACCCTCCCTTATCCTCCCCTCTTTTGAAGTCCACTCTGTCCGCATGTACTCTCCCTCCAACCTCCAAGTGGCCGTCATATACCAACCTCCGGGCCCGGCCACTGCCTTTATTGACCAATTCTCCACCTGGCTTCTTCACTTTCTCTCTGCTGACATTCCAACCATCATCATGGGTGACTTCAACATCCCCGATGATACCCTTCAGTCAACAGCCTCCAAACTTCTGTACCTTACTTCATCTTTAGGACTTAGTGGTCCTCCTCAGCCTCCCACACAGACGGACATACATTAGACCTGGTCTTCACCTGTCTCTAACTTCACCACCTCCCCTCTCCCTCTATCCGACCTCCATCTGCTCACTTTCTCATCCCTGTCCTCCTCACCGGTCACCCATGTCCAGCAACATGCGCACCCCCGCAGAAACCTTGCACACCTAGACACCCACGCACTCTCTGACTCTATCCTACCACTGGCATCCATATCCTCACTCCACGACACAGACACTGCCGCTACTTTCTACAATGCCACTCTCGCATCAGCTATTGACACAGTTTCCCCTCTCATTCATGGCAGAGTGCGATGTATCAATAGACAACCCTGGCACAATAACACCACTAAAAAGCTCCGGCAAGTGTCCAGGGTTGCAGAGCGGCATTTGAAGAAAACAAGTTCGCAAGATGACTTCACTGCATTCAAACAAGCAACATTCGCTTTTAAATCAGCTCTCACCTCTGCTAAACAGGCCTACTTCACATCCCTCCTATCTTCCTTATCCTACAACCCCAAACAGTTATTTAAAACCTTTAACTCCCTCCTCCACTGCCCCTTCCAACCTCCCTCATCTCTGCTGAGGACTTTGCCACACACTTTAAAAATAAGATCGACCAAACAAGGCAAGTCTTCATTGTTCAACCACCACAACCCCTTTGTATACAAGACCAATGCCCAAACCCCATAACCGCCCTATCCAACATCACTGAAGGGGGGCTTAATTGTCTCCTCTCCAAATCGCGCCTCACCACCTGTGCGCTTGACCCCATCCTATCCCACCTCCTCCCCAACATCACCACCACACTTATCCCATCCCTAACCCACCTCTTCAACCTATCACTAACTTCTGGCACCTTCCCCTCTGCTTTCAAACATGCCACAATCACGCCTATCCTTAAAAAGCCAACCCTCGATCCAACTGCTATGTCCAGCTATCGCCCAATATCGCTGCTCCTGGAGCAGCACCTCCACGCTGAACTCTCCTCCCACTTCTCATCTAACTTGTTGTTCGACAATCTACAATCTGGTTTCCGCCCCCGTAACTCAACTGAGACAGCCCTGACCAAAATCACTAACGACCTACTTCAAGCCAAAGCTAACGGACAATACTCTGTACTACTCCTTCTAGACCTGTCCTCTGCTTTCGACACAGTTGACCACTGCTTCCTACTCCAGATCCTCTCCTCCTTTGGCATCAAAGACATCGCCCTATCCTAGATCTCCTCTTACCTTTCCAACCGCACATTCAGCGTCTCCCACCCCCACCCTTTCTCTGTTTGAGTCCCCCAAGGCTCTGTTCAAGGACCCTTACTCTTCTCAATCTATACGCTTGGCTTGGGACAACTCAAAAAGTCCCATGGATTCCAGTACCACCTTTATGCTGATGACACTCAGATCCACCTTTCTGGCCCAGACGTCACCTCCCTGCTGTCCAAAATCCCAGAGTGTCTATCAGCCATATCCTCTTCCTTCTCTCGATTCCTCAAACTCAATGTGGACAAATCTGAACTCCATTAATCTTTCCTCCATCTCACAGATCTTCCTTACCTGACCTATCTATAGCAATTAACGACATCACGCATTCCCCCGTACCGGAAGTCCGCTGCCTCGGAGTAACCCTTGACTCTGCCCTGTCCTTCAAACCGCACATCCAAGCTCTTTCCACCTCCTGTCGCCTCCAGCTCAAAAATATCTCCAGAATCCGTCCTTTCCTCAACCTTCAATCTACTAAAATGCTTGTGCATGCCCTCATCATCTCCCGCCTTGACTACTGCAACATCCTTTTCTGTGGCCTCCTTGCTAACACCCTTGCACCTCTCCAGTCCATCCTTAACTCTGCTGCCTGACTTAATTCATCTCTCTCCTCGCTACTCCTCCGCTTCCCCCCTCTGCAAATCTCTTCACTGGCTCCCATTCCCTCAGTGTATCCAGTTCAAATTATTAATACTGACCTACAAGGCCATCCATAACCTGCATCTGTCACAGGGGAGACTAGGTGGGCGAGAGCTAATAACCAGGGCCCCTGCAATTTCCCTCAGACTAGTGAAATCCTGACTGACCCTCTACCTACAGTTTACACTCATGGTGTGCATGTCCAGGCCTCGAACCTCACCCTGCCTCCTGTTTAAACCCTAGGCTGAAAACCTCTGCCCACCACCCAGTGAATGCAATACACCAATACCCACAGTTAGCACAGACAAGGATAAAGGAAAATATACACCACGCCGCAGTCACTCAGGAATACACTATAAATGTGCAGGGCAAAATAAATACAAATATAGGAAGGAGTAAATAATACAAAAGGAAAATACACCACCAGCAACGATTCTCCAACAACCAGCTCTCCACTCCAGACCGAGATAACGCACAAGACAGAAGCTATAATCGGCGACGCCCAATGATAAGGAGAACTATTTAAAGGCAATGGGCATGGCCCAGCTTCCAATCCGAGGATCAGATAAATTAACCCCGGAGCAGCCAGACGAAAACTAGCCGACGCCAATGAGCAAACAGTGGTCAAACGGAATTACCGCTGTCTGTCAGACGACCTGGTCTGAACAGTGTCCGACATGACAGTACCCCGCCTTCTACGAGGGACCCCAGGGCCCTCACGGCTTATAGGACCCAGCTTGTCCAGATGGCGACGATGAAAAGACCTGACCATGAATGTCCGAGGCTGGTACCCAGGACCTCTCCTCAGGCCCATAACCACGCCAGTGTACCAAGTACTGTAAATTGCAGCGCACTGCACGAGAGTCAACCACCTTGGAGACTTCAAATTCCAGGTTACCATCCACCAAGACTGGAGGTGGCATAGGAGCCGCGTCCACAGAACCCACCACCTTCTTTAGAAGAGACCTGTGGAACACGTTGTGTATCTTATACACCGTAGGGAGCTCAAGTCGGTACGCTACTGGGTTAATGACGGCGGTGACCCTAAATGGACCAATAAACCGTGGACCCAATTTAAGGGATGGTATCTTGAGTCTTATGTTTTTTGTGGATAACCACACCCAGTCATCCACACTCAGATCCGGACCTGGCACACGCCTACTGTCAGCCACACGTTTGTACCTAGCACCCACACTCAACAGGCGCTGTTTAACTCTCCTCCAGACTGATGACAATTGTGTTCCTAACTGGTCCTCCTCCGGAACGCCGGAAGAGCCCCTCTGACTCAAAGTACAAAATTGAGGATGTAGCCTGTAAACACAAAAAAAACAGACTCCCCAGATGACTCCTGGCGGTGATTATTGATGGCAAACTCAGCCAAAGGAAGAAAGGTAGACCACTCCTCCTGGTTATCAGAGACAAAGCAGCTTAGGTACTGTTCCAAATTTTGGTTCATACGCTCAGTCTGACCATTTGACTGAAGATGAAACGCCAAAGAGTGAGACAACTTGATCCCCAGCCGTGAGCAAAAGGCTTTCCAAAATTTTGCCACAAACTGAGACCCCCTATCAGACACGATGTCAGACGGAACCCCATGAAGTCTGACCACCTCCTGCACAAATACCTGAGCCAGAGCCTTAGCGTTAGGCAACGAAGGCAAAGACACAAAGTGCGACATTTTTGAAAACCGATCAACAATCACCAAGATGACAGTGTTCCCAGCTGATGAGGGCAAATCAGTGATGAAATCCATGGAGATTTCCGTCCATGGCTTACTAGGTACCTCAAGAGGAAGTAGTGTGCCAACAGGACGGGAGCGGGGCGTCTTAGCCCTAGCGCACGTGGTACAAGCTGACACGTATGAGACCACGTCCTGTCGGATCTTGGGCCACCAAAACCGACGTGACACCAACTCCAAGGTACCTCTAACCCCTGGGTGGCCAGCCAGGACAGCATCATGATGCTCCGCCAAAACCTTTAAGCTGAGATGAAGCGGTACAAAAGATTTGTTGATGGGAAGCTCAGATGGTACCTCCTCCTGAGCCTCGGCAATATCAGCCTCAACCTCGGTAGTGAGAGCCGAAACCACAACACCCTTTTGGAGGATGGGTACTGGATCCTCCCTAGGTTCTCCCCCTGGAAAACACCTGGACAGAGCATCCGCCTTAATGTTTTTAGACCCTGGTCTGTAAGTGACAACAAAATTGAACCACGTGAAAAACAATGCCCAGCGAGCCTGCCTGGGAGACAGACGCTTGGCTGACTCCAAATACAGCAGATTCTTATGATCGGTAATAAGAGTTACCTGATGTACCGACCCCTACAAGAAGTGTCGCCATTCCGCAAAGGCCAACTTAAAGGGCCACTGTCACCCCCTCCAGCCGTTATAAACTAAAAGCCACCTTGTGCAGCAGTAATGCTGCAGTCTAACAAGGTGGCTCTTTTAGTTTTTGATTCCGTTATTCCCTCAATAAAGCGTTTTAAAATTTGCCCTAAAAACCTGTCTGTAGACCTGGAGGCGGTCCGAAGCCTCCTCTGTGAATCTCCCAACGGCCGTCACTCTTCTCTTCTGGGGATGTGGTCGCCGCCCCCTTCGCGCTGTTTCTTCTTAAATCCGGCGCCTGCGCTGTGCGTGCCTGCCTGGGGCAGGCGCAGTCTTCATTGTCCGTCATAGGTCAGATGCAGGGTGCCTGACTGCGCCTGTGCGGGCAGTGCCGTCACCCTGTTGCTGAATCCCCGCCCCGCACTGTGTTATTCATTATGCACAGTGCGGGGCTGGGGTTCCTGGGCATGCGCACTGCGCTGTTCAGACGCTCCCCCGGTTCCCCGCCTTCCAGCGTTGCCGTAATATACAGGTTTCCTTGCCAGCGTTTGGAATGCAGCAGCCGCAAATAACAACGCTGGAAGGCGGGGGAGCGTCTGAACAGCGCAGTGCGCATGCCCAGGAACCCCAGCCCCGCACTGTGCATAATGAATAACAGTGCGGGGCGGGGATTCAGCAACAGGGTGGCCGCACTGCCCGCACAGGCGCAGTCAGGCACCCTGCGTCTGACCTATGACGGACAATGAAGACTGCGCCTGCCCCAGGCAGGCACGCACAGCGCAGGCGCCGGATTTAAGAAGAAACAGCGCGAAGGGGGCGGTGACCACATCCCCAGAAGAGAAGAGTGACGGCCGTTGGGAGATTCACAGAGGAGGCTTCGGACCGCCTACAGGTCTACAGACAGGTTTTTAGGGCAAATTTTAAAAAGCTTTATTGAGGGAATAAATGAATCAAAAACTAAAAGAGCCACCTTGTTAGACTGCAGCATTACTGCTGCACAAGGTGGCTCTTTAGTTTATAACGGCTGGAGGGGGTGACAGTGGCCCTTTAATAGCCAACAAATCCCTGTTGCCAATATCGTAGTTACGTTCGGCGGACGACAGTTTCTTGGAGAAATAGGCGCACGGACGCAAACCACTCAAAGATGAGCCTTGAGATAGTACCGCCCCCACACCAACCTCAGACGCATCGACTTCCACAACAAAAGGTTTTGATACGTCTGGCTACACAAGAATGGGGGCTGAAACAAAACTGTTCTTAAGAAATTCAAATGCGCGCACAGCAGCCTCATTACCCGAGGAGATCGGGCGCATACGGAAATATAGTTTGCAAGCTTCACGAAAAGAAACAAATTTACTGCGTTCCCCAGCAAATTTTTCAGGCAAAGGAAATTTAGGCTCAGCAACTTTTCCTGTCGCTCCAGCTTGCACATTAGATACTGCTAGTCCCTGTTGCTGTACTGTCCCCCTCAACTCAGTGACCTGTAGGGACAGCGCCTCCAAGCGGCGGGTTATGGAAGTCATGGGATCCATGATAAAACACACAAAAAAAGAAACCCCCTTTTTTTTTTGTTGTTGGGCCGATTATAATGTCACGGGGAGACAAGGAGGGCGAGAGCTAATAACCCGGGACCCTGCAATTTCCCTCAGACTAGGGAAATCCTGACTGACCCTCTACCTAGAGTTTACACTGATGGTGTGCATGTCCAGGCCTCGAACCTCACCCTGCCTCCTGTTTAAACCCTAGGCTGAAAACCTCCACCCTCCACCCAGTGAATGCAATACACCAATACCCACAGTTAGCACAGACAAAAATAAAGGAAATGAGCAAATAGTGGTCAAAAGCGGAATTACCGCTGTCTGTCGGACGACCTGGTCTGAACAGCGTCCGACATGACAGTATCCTCCATATATCTCTGAACTAATCTCCCGATATCTTCCCTCACGTAATCTCTGGTCCTCCCAAGACCTCCTGCTCTCCTCCACACTTATTCGCTCCTCACCCAACCGCCTCCAAGACTTCTCCCGAATATCCCCCATCCTCTGGAATTCTCTGCCCCAACAGGTCCGACTATCAACCACATTCGGATCCTTCAGCTGGAACCTGAAAACCCATCTCTTCAGGAAAGCCTACAGCCTGCACTGACCCAGCTGCCTCCTCATCACTACTGAAGCTACCGCCTCACCAACACCGGAGCTCCTACAACCCTCAACCTACTGTCTCCTTCCCCACCATCCTGTAGAATGTAAGCCCGCAAGGGACAGTGTCCTCGCCCCTCTGTATCAGTCTGTGATTGTTAGTTTACTGTAAGCGATATCTGTAACTTGTATGTAACCCCTCCTCATATACAGCACCATGGAATCAGTGGTGCTATATAAATAAATAATAATAACAATCATAAAAAGAATACAAGAAACCACCAAAATCTGTGACATTATGACCTCGATCAGAAATGTCCCCCCACATACAGATCCAGTACAGGGCTCAGCGCCGTCTACCTGATGATCCTCCGGGATGTTGTGATTCTCCTCCGGACAGTCCTGGGGATACAGAGGACGGGGACATCTCTCTGGTGGATTTCTCCTCCTGGATCCATCTGTGGAGACACACAGTGATGGAATAGATTGTGTGATGTGATGATGAGATGATGGGAGTAGTAGTAGGTGACCACAGCACAGAAATATCTGTGGCAGCAGCACTAATAACAACCAACCAAAGCTGAAGACACAATCTGATGTCAGGGGAAGGTTTCATCTCACCTCGTGGTGTAAGAGGCCGGAGCTCCTCCATCATCACATCCTGGTACCGATCCTGGTGTCCTTCTAGATACTCCCACTCCTCCATGGAGAGATAGACAGCGACGTCCTGACACCTTATAGGAACCTGACAACAACCACACCGTCATCACCCAGAATCCTCCAGTGCTGTATAATGTCCCAGCAGTTACCTCTCCATTCATCACCCAGAATCCTCCAGTGCTGTATAATGTCCCAGCAGTCACCTCTCCGGACATCACCCAGAATCCTCCAATCCTGTATAATGTCCCAGCAGTCACCTCTCTGCTCATCACCCAGAATCCTCCAGTGCTGTATAATCTCCCAGCAGTCATCTCTCCGCTCATCACCCAGAATCCTCCAGTGCTGTATAATGTCCCAGCAGTCACCTCTCCGGTCATCACCCAGAATCCTCCAGTGCTGTATAATGTCCCAGCAGTCACCTCTCCGCTCATCACCCAGAATCCTCCAGTGCTATCTAATGTCCCAGCAGTCACCTCTCCGCTCATCACCCAGAATCCTCCAGTGCTGTATAATGTCCCAGCAGTCACCTGTCAGCTCATCACCCAGAATCCTCCAGTGCTATATGTCCCAGCAGTCACCTCTCCGCTCAGCAGCTCAATCATCTTGTTGCTGAGCTCCAGGATCTTCTTGTTCCTCTCATGTAGCAGGGAGTGCGGGGGAGGCTCTGTGATGGGGCCTGGGCTCCGCCCTCCTGACTCCTGGAGATGGATGATGAGAGTCACACCGTCCCCCGGTGTCTTCCTCACTATTGTGTAATCCTGTGTATGGAGAGAGACACTTAGGGTACCGTCACACAGTGCAATTTTGATCGCTACGACGGCACGATTCGTGACGTTGCAGCGTCGATGATTATCGCTCCAGCGTCGTAGACTGCGGTCACACTGTGCAATCACGGCGCTGGAGCGATGCCGAAGTCCCCGGGTAACCAGGGTAAACATCGGGTTACTAAGCGCAGGGCCTCGCTTAGTAACCCGATGTTTACCGTGGTTACCAGCGTAAAAGTAAAAAAAAAAAAATCGTACATACTCACCATCTGATGTCCGTCAGGTCCCTTGCCGTCTGCTTCCTGCTCTGACTGAGATCCGGCCGTACAGTGAGAGCAGAGCGCAGCGGTGACGTCACTGCTGTGCTCTCACTTCTCACTTTCCGGCGGCACTCAGTCAGAGCAGGAAGCAGACGGCAAGGGACCTGACGGACATCAGATGGTGAGTATGTACGGTTTGGTTTTTTTTACTTTTACGCTGGTAACCACGGTAAACATCGGGTTACTAAGCGCGGCCCTGCGCTTAGTAACCCGATGCTTACCCTGGTTACCAGCGAACGCATCGCTGGATCGCTGTCACACACAACGATCCAGCGATGACAGCGGGAGATCCAGCGACGAAAGAAAGTTTCAAACGATCTGCTACGACGTACGATTCTCAGCAGAGTCCCTGATCGCAGTAGTGTGTCAGACACAGCGATATCGTAACGATATCGCTAGAACGTCACAAATCGTGCCGTCGTAGCGATCAAAATTGCACTGTGTGACGGTACCCTTAGGGAGAAGAATTCCTTCCCGACTCCAGATCTGACAATCAGTAGAAATCCCGGGATCAATAACCGTCTCCAGTAATCTGGGGCCATAACCGGGAATATTATTCCCCTCCGGACAGACATCCCGGCCCCTCTACAGCTCTTATAGGGAATCCCCATGACAACTCCTCCGGGCAGAGAGCTCCACACAATCACTGCTCTTACAGGAAAGAATCCTTCTCTCTATTCTGGATTTCCTCCTCCCGATGTCGGACTTGTCACAGAACACAAAGCTGATAGAAATGTAGAGGAGTTACCTCTCCGCTCAGCAGGGAGATGATCTCCAGGGCGAAGTGGAATAATCTTCTGGTGGTCTCATCCCTGTCCTCGTCCATCCTCGGGGTCATTGAGGAGGAGGAGGGATGAACACTGGATCAGCTGGAGGGATCTCGTAATGCCGGCGTCTTCATGATGAAGGAGAAGATGGAAATCACAGGGGACGAGAGAACGACAATCACTAAATTCTGCCAAATATCAACATTTATCAGGAGGAAAAGCCACAAAACTCCACCGCGGCCTCCTCCGCCGATCTGACCGCTCATTATCAGCCTTGAAGGGGGACGGTCACCGAGGTAACTAAATCACCAGCAGGGGACGGTCACCGTGGTAACTACACCGCCAGCAGAGGACGGTTAATGTGGTAACTACACCGTCAGCAGAGGTCAATCACCTTGGTAACTACACCGCCAGCAGGGGGCTGGTCACCATGGTAACTATACCACCAGAGGGGGACGGTCACCGCGATAAATACACTGCCAGCGGAGGCTGTGAGATGAGGAGATGCTGTACATCCCTGTTGCTATAGTCCTTTCCAAGGAGAGCTACCGTATTTTTCTACCTTTAAGATGCACTTTTTTCCTCCCAAACTGTGGAGACAAATTGGGAGTGCATCTTATAGTCCGGATATACCGGCTCTGTCTGTGGTGGGGAGCGGTTTTGGCAGAGCAGAGGGTCACAGAGGCAGGAGCCAACGGAGGCGGCTAACTCCTGTGCCCGCTGCTAAAGAGAAATGAATATTCACTGCATTCTATGCCCATGGGTATGGAGGGCAATGAATATTCATTTCTTTTTGGCATCCTGGTATGCATGGCCCCATTAGAAAAGATTAAAAAAAAAAAAAAAAAACATTACTCGCAGTGTCCTACTCCGGTGCCAGCAGCGCTTAATGCTTGTAAGCAGCACATGGCAGGTAGGAGACTGCCGGCAGCAGCAGGAAGGCTCCGGCTGACACTGCGCGCTACTGAAGAGCAATGAATACTCCCTGCTCTCTGCCATGAACAGTCCCGGTGAGTATTCCGGCAGCTGTGCTCTGCTTGTGACGTCCCTGCCATGTGCTGCTTACAAGCATTAATCAGCTGCTGGCAACGGAGCAGGACGCTGCGAGGGAGCGGAGGAAGGAAGTGTAATGGGGTTTTTTTTAATCTTTTCTGATGGGGCCATGCATACCAGGATAAGGATGAGGGGGCCATGCATACCAGGATAGGGATGAGGGGGCCATGCATACCAGGATAGGGATGAGGGGGCCATGCCTACCAGGATAGGGATGAGGGGGCCATGCCTACCAGGATAAGGATGAGGGGGCCATGCATACCAGGATAGGGATGAGGGAGCCATGCATACCAGGATAGGGATGAGGGGGCCATGAATACCAGGATAGGGATGAGGGGGCCATGAATACCAGGATAGGGATGAGGGGGCCATGTATACCAGGATAGGGATGAGGGGGCCATGCAGACCAGGATAGGGATGAGGGGCCATGTATACCAGGATAGGGATGAGGGAGCCATGCATACCAGGATAGGGATAAGGGGGCCATGCAGACCAGGATAGGGATGAGGGGGCCATGCAGACCAGGATAGGGATGAGGGGGCCATGAATACCAGGATAGGGATGAGGGGGCCATGCATACCAGGATAGGGATGAGGGGCCATGAATACCAGGATAGGGATGAGGGGCCATGAATACCAGGATAGGGATGAGGGGCCATGAATACCAGGATAGGGATGAGGGGCCATGCATATCAGGATAGGGATGAGGGGCCATGCATACCAGGATAGGGATGAGGAGGCCATGCATACAAGGATAGGGATGAGGAGGCCATGCATACCAGGATAGGGATGAGGGAGCCATGCATACCAGGATAGGGATGAGGGAGTCATGCATACCAGGATGGGGATGAGGGAGCCATGCATACCAGGATAGGGATGAGGGGGCCATGTATACCAGGATAGGGATGAGGGGGCCATGTATACCAGGATAGGGATGAGGGGGCCATGCATATCAGGATAGGGATGAGGGGCCATGCATACCAGGATAGGGATGAGGGGCCATGCATACAAGGATAGGGATGAGGAGGCCATGCATACCAGGATAGGGATGAGGGAGTCATGCATACCAGGATAGGGATGAGGGGCCATGTATACCAGGATAGGCATGAGGAGGCCATGTATACCAGGATAGGGATGAGGGGAACGTAGGAAAAAAAACAAACAAAAAACAAGAGTGGGACTGCACTTTTTTCCATTTCTCCGCACTTGGAATGTTTTTCCCATTTTCTCTTAGACGACATGGTAAAACCAATGAGGTCGTTCAAAACTACAACTCATCCCACAAAAAATAACCCCTCACATTATGGACGGAAATATAATAAAGTTATGGCTCTGGGAAGGAGGGGAGCGAAAAACGAAACGAGCTGAAGCATGAAGGGGTTAAGTAGCAAATTGTCTCCGTCACTAAGGGGTTAACATCCCCAACACTGAGGAGCCGCAGTCACATGGAGCAGGAGCCTCCACAGGAACAGCTCTGATCTCACCCCACACTCTCCTCTCACAGATTTACCACAAGCACCAAAACTCCACCAAACCCTCCTGTAATCTCACCGGAATGGCGGGAAATCTGCTGCTGGCTGACACCAGAGAACACGAGCTGCACACAACCAGGACGGAGCTGCTGCACTGAGAGACTCCTCGCTCCAGAAACTCCGATGTTGTATGATGTATTGCGACCTCAGCACTGACCGTCTACAGCGGAGGAGGAGCCAGAACCAGAGAGGGAGGAGCTGTGGTGACGTCATGATGGTCACATGACTGGATCATCAGCCTTCACCTCTTCTCTCCTGAGCCCCGCCCCCTGATCACATGACGGTGACGTCACCACAGGTCCTTCCGCTCTCAGTGCAGCAGCTCCGTCCTGGTTGTGTGCAGCTCGTGTTCTCTGGTGTCAGCCAGCAGCAGATTTCCCGCCATTCCGGTGAGATTACAGGAGGGTTTGGTGGAGTTTTGGTGCTTGTGGTAAATCTGTGAGAGGAGAGTGTGGGGTGAGATCAGAGCTGTTCCTGTGGAGGCTCCTGCTCCATGTGACTGCGGCTCCTCAGTGTTGGGGATGTTAACCCCTTAGTGACGGAGACAATTTGCTACTTAACCCCTTCATGCTTCAGCTCGTTTCGTTTTTTGCTCCCCTCCTTCCCAGAGCCATAACTTTATTATTTTTCCGTCCATTTGGCCATGTGAGGGGTTATTTTTTGCGGGACGAGTTGTAGTTTTGAACGACATCATTGGTTTTACTATGTCTTGTACTAGAAAATGGGAAAAAAATTCCAAGTGCGGTGAAATTGCAAAAAAAATGCAGTCCCTCAGTTGTTTTTTGTTTGGCTTTTTTGCTAGGTTCACTAAATGCTAACACTGAGCTGCCATTATGATTCTCCCGGTCAGTACGAGTTCATAGACACCAAACATGACTGGGTTATTTTTTATCTAAGTGGTGAAAAAAAAATTCCAAACTTTACTAAAAATAATAAATTGCGTCATTTTCCGATATCTGCAGCGTCTCCATTTTCATGATCTGGGGTCGGGTGAGGGCTTATTTTTTGGGTACCGAGCTGGCGTTTTTAATTATACCATTTTGGTGCAGACACGATCTTGTGATCGCTCGTTATTGCATTTTAATACAATGTCGCAGCGACCAAAAAAGTGTAATTCTGGCGTTTTGAATTTTTTTCTCGCTACGCCATTTAGAGATCAGGTTAATCTTTTTTTATATTGATAGATCGGGCGATTCTGATTGATTTTTTTTTTTTATTTTTTTTTTTTGGAATGGGGCGAAAGGGGGGCGATTTGAACTTTTCTTTTTTTTTTTTATTTATTTCATATTTTTAAAAACATTTTTTTACTTTTGCCATACTTCAATAGTCTCCATGGGAGGCTAGAAGCTGCCACAACCCGATCGGCTCTGCTACATAGAGGTGATGCTCAGATCGCTCCTATGTAGCAGAATTACAGACTTGCTATGAGCACTGACCACAGGGTGGCGCTCATAGCAATCCCGCATCAACAACCATAGAGGGAGACCCCTGGTTGTCATGCTGACGAACCAATGACCCCCGATCATGTGACGGATGACCGGAATCGCTTGCTAAATGCCGCTGTCAGCGTTTGACAGCAGCATTTAACTAGTTAATAACAGCAGGTAGATCGCGATTCCACCCGTGTCTATTGTGGGCTCATAACAGCTGACATGTCCCGAATCACCGCCGGAGCCCACCTCAAAGGGAGACATACTCACATCGCCGTACTATTCCATCCAATGGCAGTAAGGGTTAATGACCGGGACAATTTTTACAGTTCTGACCACTGTCCAGGGCCGCCATCAGGGCATTACAGCCGTTACTGCTGTATGGGGCCCGGTCAGCAGCAGTACACTCCGGGGCCCCCAGATCTGGGGCTCCACTGTTGTGCTTCTACTGACCGCGCCCATCATGCACTAAAATACTGTGCACTGTGGCTCATACGTCGGCGCTGGGGCCCGGGAGCCGTTTTGGAGCTGTGCACGGCTGTCTTGCTTAGTCGGCTGCGCAGCTCCTGCTCGGCTGTAGCTAGAATGTATGGGCTCCCTGCAGGTCCTGACTACAGCCCATCCATTCCAGCAGTCTCAGTAGTGAATGTGCTAGAATGTATGGGCTCCTGTCAGGTCCTCTCAGCAGCCCATACATTCTAGCTGCTGCTTCACTGCTGGAAACACTAGACGCCCCAGAACGACTGAGGTACTGTATATACTCGAGTATAAGCCGAGATTTTCAGCCCAAATTTTTGGGCTGAAAGTGCCCTCTCGGCTTATACTCGAGTCACGGTCGGCGGGTGAGGGGGAGAGGGTGCTGAGGCATACTTACCTAGTCCTGGCGCTCCCCCTGCCCGTCCCACGGTCTCCGGGTGCAGCAGCTCTTCCCCTGTTCAGCGGTCACATGGGACCGCTCATTAGAGAAATGAATATGCTGCTCCACGTCCCATAGGGGCGGAGCCGCCTATTCATTTCTCTAATCAGCGGTAACGGTGACCGCTGACAGAGGAAGAGGCTGCGGCACCCGGAGACCAGCTGTCCGGGAGAAGGAGCGGGACGCCGGGAGCAGGTAAGTATTACATATTCACCTGTCCTCGTTCCACACGCCGGGCGCCTCTCTGTCTTCCCGGCGTCTCTCTGCACTGACTGTTCAGGTTAGAGGGCGCGATGACGCATATAGTGTGCGCGCCGCCCTCTGCCTGATCAGTCAGTGCGGAGAGACGCCGGGAAGATGGCGCCGAGGAGCTGCAAGCAAGAGAGGTGAGTATGTGTTTTATTATTTTTATTGCAGCAGCAGCAGCACAGCTATGGGGCAATAATGGTGCAGAGCACTATATGGCACAGCTACGGGGCAATAATGGTGCAAAGCACTGTATGGCACAGCTATGGGGCAATAATGGACGGTGCAGAGCACTATATGGCACAGCTACGGGGCAATAATGGATGGTGCAGAGCACTGTATGGCACAGCTATGGGGCAATAATGGTGCAGAGCAGTATATGGCACAGCTATGGGGCAATAATGGTGCAGAGCACTATATGGCACAGCTATGGGGCAATAACGGTGCAGAGCACTATATGGCACAGCTATGGGGCAATAATGGTGCAGAGCACTATATGGCACAGCTATGGGGCAATAATGAACGGTGCTGGGCACTATATGGCACAGCTATGGGGCAATAATGAACGGTGCAGAGCACTATATGGTACAGCTATGGGGCAATAATGAACGGTGCAGAGCACTATATGGCACAGCTATGGGGCAGTAATGAACGGTGCAGAGCACTATATGGCACAGCTATGGGGCAATAATGAATGGTGCAGAGCACTATATGGCACAGCTATAATTATTTTTGCATTTTTAAATGGGTGAGGTGGGGGAGAGTGAGACTGCAGATGATGAAGTGTGTTTGAGGGGGCACTGCGCATGATGAAATGCTAGGGGGCTGCAGATGATGAAATGCTAGGGGGCTGCAGATGATGAAATGCTAGGGGGCTGCAGATGATGAAATGATAGGGGGCTGCAGATGATGAAATGATAGGGGGCTGCAGATGATGAAATGATAGGGGGCTGCAGATGATGAAATGATAGGGGGCTGCAGATGATGAAATGATAGGGGGCTGCAGATGATGAAATGATACGGGGCTGCAGATTAAGTGTGTTTGAGGGGGCACTGCGCATGATGAAATGATAGGGGGCTGCAGATGATGAAGTGTAAGGAAACCATAAAGAACCAAAAGCCTTTAGATCCCAGAACATATTGCGACATAGAAAGAAATATATGACTAGTGTAAGGCCAAACGATATAATAAAAAAATATAACTTTATTTGTATATAAATAGATAAGCCAAACACACAAGTATGTTACATAAAACACAACACAGATACTGGACAGGTCTACTGAGAGATGATGCAGACTGGCAGGGGCCGGCAACCTACAGCAGAAGGAGGCGCTCACAAAATTAGACCAACACACATACCACCATAATAAGTAACCGACAAAATGTCATATAACTAGGTATGTGTGAATAACAGCCACCAAATATAAATGCCCTGTAATGAACAGGGATGAGACATACCACGTCACTACTGATAGCAAGCTGAGAGTATAACTTGTGCCAAGCAAGCCATGTGACATAAGAAACCCGCAAAACAATGACAAATATGCATTAATGTAAAGTTACAGGTATATCTCACCTATAGACGCCGTAGCCTACTGCGCAGGTACCCCAACGCGCGTTTCGCTGCTGCTTTTTCAAGGGGCAGTGTGACATTGTGCCAAAAGCGACGCTTTATACAGTCCCATGTGCGGTCTAAGACGTGAACAGCTGTGTGGAGCCGGGAGGGTCTGCTGCGTCTGACGAGCGCATGTGGGCGGAGCCTACGACACCCAATCATCCAGGCTGACGTCAAGAAGCGGAGAGTGCTGGGAAGGGTTCCCATGGTGACAAGACACTCACCACATCATGGAGACGCCGCCATTAATGAGAGGGGGAGGAAGCACCAGCGCGCATGCGCTACCCGCGGCAGATAAAGGTAACAGAAATGTCCCTGACATCAATGTATTAAGAACCGCAACATGCAACAAAAGAAAATTGCAAAAGAAGGGAACAAACATAAGTAGGGATCCTGTACCTAGAAGATCATAGTAAGCATTATCTGTGCCATGTAGGCATGGCACAAATATAAGTCCCAGGAACATGGACCATAAAGTATAGAATATGTAAACAGACAACGCATATATATCAATGATCCATAATACAGATACTATATCATGAAAGATTAAAAACGATCCAATTTTCAAGATGCGTTGCCGGCTCCAACAATGCTTCATTGGTAGGGAGGAATCCAGATAACCAGGTCCATTCATAACGTATAAGACAACACATAGCATATAAAGCTTCGGGCATTCAGTATAGAAGACACTAAAGAAATAGATAAGGAGACACAAAACCACGCTAGATTAAAATCAAGTTAAAAAACGGACTTCAAGGGTAAATGACCAGAAACTGCCACAAAACGGGGAAATTCCCAAAAAGGCGCAAAAACTATAAAAACGGCGGCGAGAAACTGATATTCTCATTCAACCCGTGGGGGGCCAAAGTGTCCAAGGTGATGATCCACCGGCATTCAAGCTGTGCCAGCCTGCGCTTAAGATCACCCCCCTGACTCCGCCATGTATGCAATCAATGTCTCGAATTCGGAGTAAATCTGGGTTGCAGGCATGGCACAGTCTGAAATGACAGGGAATCGTTTTAAGAGACGCTATGTCAACAACAGATGGAGCAGCCATGATATCCCTCACGTGTTCCCTAGTTCTTATACGTAGTTCCCTGGACGTGAGGCCTACGTATATTAGGCCACATGGGCATGTGGCGTAATATACAACAAAATTACTACTACAGGAGATGTATTATCTGATTTTGAAATTCTTACTCCCGTCCGATGAGCAGAAGTCGGTCACCCTATCAATATTGCGGCAGGCGATGCACGACCCACATGGGAAACAACCTTGCCGTGGCCTCCCAGTATGGAAGGGAAGGGAAGGAGTCGACACATAGTGGCTCCTAACCAGGAGATCACTTAAATTATTGCTCCTCCGTGCTGTCATCAGCGGTCTCTCGGGGAGAAGGCCACCAATGACCGGTTCGGTCTTTAAGATGGACCAATGTTTATTGAGGATGTTACAGATGGTATTCCACCTATTATTATTGGTGGAAATAAACCTAATTTGGTTTGAGTCACCCCTATCCCTCCTCGAGCCCGACAGGAGCCGGCCACGAGCGGATGTCTTGGCTCTCCAATAACCCTTTTTAATACAACGTTTGCTGTAGCCTCATTCTAGGAACCGATCACGAAGGTCCAGCGCCTGCGCCTCGAAACACTCGTCAGTGGAACACAGGCGCCTGATTCGCAGGAACTGGCCTATCGGGATCGCCCGTACTGTGGATGGAGTGTGAGCTGATGATGCGTGAAGAAGAGCATTAACCGAGGTTTCCTTTCGGAAAACATCGGTTTGAACCGTGCTATCCTCGTCAACAAGAATCTGGATGTCTAAAAAATCAATTTGTCGTTTATGATATTTAACCCCTTCACCCCCAAGGGTGGTTTGCACGTTAATGACCAGGCCAATTTTTACAATTCTGACCACTGTCCCTTTATGAGGTTATAACTCTGGAACGCTTCAACGGATCTTGGCGATTCTGACATTGTTTTCTCGTGACATATTGTACTTCATGATAGTGGTAAAATTTCTTCGATATAAGTTGCGTTTATTTGTGAAAAAAACGAATATTTGGCGAAAATTTTGAAAATTTCGCAATTTTCCAACTTTTAATTTTTATGCCCTTAAATCACAGACATATGTCACGCAAAATACTTAATAAGTAACATTTCCCACATGTCTACTTTACATCAGCACAATTTTGGAACCAAAATTTTTTTTTGTGACGGAGTTATAAGGGTTAAAAGTTGACCAGCAATTTCTCATTTTTACAACACCATTTTTTTTTTAGGGACCACATCTCATTTGAAGTCATTTTAAGGGGTCTATATGATAGAAAATACCCAAGTGTGACACCATTCTAAAAACTACACCCCTCAAGGTACTCAAAACCACTTTCAAGAAGTTTATTAACCCTTCAGGTGTTTCACAGGAATTTTTGGAATGTTTAAATAAAAATGAACATTTAACTTTTTTTCACACAAAATTTATTTCAGATCCAATTTGTTTTATTTTACCAAGGGTAACAGGAGAAAATAGACCCCAAAATTTGTTGTACAATTTGTCCTGAGTACGCTGATACCCCATATGTGGGGGTAATCCACTGTTTGGGCGCATGGCAGAGCTCGGAAGGAAAGGAGCAGAATTTGACTTTTCAATGCAAAATTGACTGGAATTGAGATGGGACGCCATGTTGCATTTGGAGAGCCCCTGATGTGCCTAAACATTGAAACCCCCCACAAGTGACACCATTTTGGAAAGTAGACCCCCTAAGGAACTTATCTAGATGTGTGGTGACACTGGTGAGCACTTTGACCCAACAAGTGCTTCACAGAAGTTTATAATGCAGAGCGGTAAAAATAAAAAATCATATTTTTTCACAAAAATGATCTTTTCGCCCCCAATTTTTTATTTTCCCAAGGGTAAGAGAAGAAATTGGACCCCAAAAATTGTTGTGCAATTTGTCCTGAGTACGCTGATACCCCATATGTGGGTGTAAACCATTGTTTGGGCGCAGGGCAGAGCTCGGAAGGGAAGGAGCGCCATTTGACTTTTCAATGCAAAATTGACTGGAATTGAGATGGGACGCCATGTTGCATTTGGAGAGCCCCTGATGTGCCTAAACATTGAAACCCCCCACAAGTGACACCATTTTGGAAAGTAGACCCCCTAAGGAACTTATCTAGATGTGTGGTGAGCACTTTGACCCAACAAGTGCTTCACAGAAGTTTATAATGCAGAGCCGTAAAAATAAAAAATCATATTTTTTTCACAAAAATGATCTTTTCGCCCCCAATTTTTTATTTTCCCAAGGGTAAGAGAAGAAATTGGACCCCAAAAATTGTTGTGCAATTTGTCCTGAGTACGCTGATACCCCATATGTGGGTGTAAACCATTGTTTGGGCGCAGGGCAGAGCTCGGAAGGGAAGGAGCGCCATTTGACTTTTCAATGCAAAATTGACTGGAATTGAGATGGGACGCCATGTTGCGTTTGGGGAGCCCCTGATGTGCCTAAACATTGAAACCCCCCACAAGTGACACCATTTTGGAAAGTAGACCCCCTAAGGAACTTATCTAGATGTGTTTTGAGAGCTTTGAACCCCCAAGTGTTTCACTACAGTTTATAACGCAGAGCCGTGAAAATAAAAATTCTTTTTTTTTCACAAAAATGATTTTTTAGCCCCCAGTTTTGTATTTTCACAAGGGTATCAGGATAAATTGGACCTCAAAAGTTGTTGTCCAATTTGTCCTGAGTATGCTGATACCCCATATGTGGGGGGAACCACTGTTTGGGCGCATGACAGAGCTCGGAAGGGAAGGAGCGCCATTTGGAATGCAGACTTAAATGGATTGGTCTGCAGGCGTCACGTTGCATTTGCAGAGCCCCTGATGTACGCAAACAGTACAAACCCCCCACAAGTGACCCCATATCGGAAACTAGACCCCCCAAGGAACTTATCTAGATGTGTTGTGAGAACTTTGAACCCCCAAGTGTTTCACTACAGTTTACAACGCAGAGCCGTGAAAATAAAAAATCTTTTTTTTCCCACAAAACTTATTTTTTAGCCCCCAGTTTTGTATTTTCACAAGGGTAGCAGGAGAAATTGGACCCCAAAAGATGATGTCCAATTTGTCCTGAGTACGCTGATACCCCATATGTTGGGGTAAACCCCTGTTTGGGCACACGGGAGAGCTCGGAAGGGAAGGAGCACTGTTTTCCTTTTTCAACGCAGAATTGGCTGGAATTCAGATCGGATGCCATATCCCGTTTGGAAAGCCCCTGATGTGCCTAAACAGTGGAAACCCCCCAATTATAACTGAAACCCTAATCCAAACACACCCCTTACCCTAATCCCAACAGTAACCCTAACCACTCCTCTAACCCAGACACACCCAACCCTATTCCTAACCGTAAATGTAATCCAAACCCTAACCCTATCTTTAGCCCCAACCCTAACTGTAGCCCCAACCCTAGCCCCAACCCTAGCCCCAACCCTAGCCCTAACCCTAGCAATAACCCTAGCCCTAACTCTAGTCCTAACTCTAGCCCTAACCCTAACCCTAATGGGAAAATGGAAATAAATACATTTTTTAATTTTTTTATTTTTCCCTAACTAAGAGGGTGATGAAGGGGGGTTTGATTTACTTTTATAGCGGGTTTTTTAGCGGATTTTTATGATTGGCAGCCGTCACACACTGAAAGACGCTTTTCATTGCAAAAAATATTTTTTGCGTTACCACATTTTGAGAGCTGTAATTTTTCCATATTTGAGTCCACAGAGTCATGTGAGATCTTGTTTTTTGCGGGATGCGTTGACGTTTTTATTGGTAACATTTTCGGACATGTGACATTTTTTGATCGCTTTTTATTCCGATTTTTGTGAGGCAGAGTGATCAAAAACCAGCTATTCATGAATTTCTTTTTGGGGAGGCGTTTATACCGTTCCGCGTTTGGTAAAATTGATAAAGCAGTTTTATTCGTCGGGTCAGTACGATTACAGCGATATCTCATTTATATCATTTTTTTTATGTTTTGGCGCTTTTATATGATAAAAACTATTTTATAGAAAAAATAATTATTTTGATATTGCTTTATTCTCAGGACTATAACTTTTTTATTTTTTTGCTGCTCATGCTGTATGGCGGCTCGTTTTTTGCGGGACAAGATGACGTTTTCAGCGGTACCATGGTTATTTATATCAGTCTTTTTGATCGCGTGTTATTCCACTTTTTGTTCGGCGGTATGATAATAAAGCGTTGTTTTTTGCCTCGTTTTTTTTTTTTTTTTTCTTACGGTGTTTACTGAAGGGGTTAACTTGTGGGCCAGTTTTATAGGTCGGGTCGTTACGGACGCGGCGATACTAAATATGTGTACTTTTATTGTTTTTTTAATTTTATTTAGATAAAGAAATGTATTTATGGGAATAATATTTTTTTTTTTTTTACACATTTGGAATTTTTTTTTTTACTTTTTTACTTTGCCCCAGGGGGGGACAATACAGATCGGTGATCTGTCAGTTTGCATAGCACTCTGACAGATCACCGATCTGCGAGAAGTGCAGGCTGCTTCACAGTGCCTGCTCTGAGCAGGCTTCTGTGAAGCCACCTCCCTCCCTGCAGGACCCGGATCCGCGGCCATCTTGGATCCGGGTCTGGAGCAGGCAGGGAGGGAGGTAAGACCCTCGCAGCAACGCGATCACATCGCGTTGCTGCGGGGGGCTCAGGGAAGCCCGCAGGGAGCCCCCTCCCTGCGCGATGCTTCCCTGCACCGCCGGCACATCGCGATCATGTTTGATCGCGGTGTGCCGGGGGTTAATGTGCCGGGGGCGGTCCGTGACCGCTCCTGGCACATAGTGCCGGATGTCAGCTGCGATAGTCAGCTGACACCCGGCCGCGCTCCCCCCGTGAGCGCGGCCGATTGGCTATGACGTACTATCCCGTCGAGGGTCAGATAGGCCCAGGTCACCTCGACGGGATAGTACGTCTAAGGTCACAGAGGGGTTAAACGTAAGGTTAATATTATATTCATTCTTATTCAAAACCGTGAAAAAATTAACTAAATCTACCTCAGAACCCTGCCAAATAATCAAAACGTCATCAATATAGCGGTACCAGCCAATGACTTGGGAGGCGGCGTATGCGCCGTCCCCGAAAACCTCCCTCTCCCAAAATCCGAGAAAGAGGTTAGCATAGGACGGCGCACACGCCGCGCCCATGGTGGTCCCGCGTTGCTGTAGAAAAATACGATCCTTAAACGTAAAGAAATTATGAGTCAAAACAAAATTTAATAGTTCTAAAATCAAAAGTTGTAATGTATCATTCAGATTACTTGTGGCGAGGAAAAATTCCACAGCCCTCACTCCATGTTGGTGTGCAATGCAGGTATACAATGACTCGACATCCGCCGTGACCAGCAACATGTCAGGCTCGAGGGTAAGGCCATCCAGTCTCCGCAGGACGTCATTAGTGTCTCTGACGCAGGAGGGAAGCGCCTCCACCAGGGGATGTAGATAATGATCAATAAATTTACAAATGGGGTCGCATAACCCTCCCACCCAGAGACAATAGGTCGACCCGGCGGGACCAATGGATCTTTATGAATTTTAGGTAATAAGTAAAAGGTAGGGGTGACCGGAGCACAAACAAAAAGGCCATCAAAAACCTTTTTTGTAATGACTCCCCGAGAAAGCGCCGACTCCAGAACACGAAGGAGCTTATTTTGAAAATTAGATACTGGGTTATATGAAAGTGTAGAATACGCTTCCCTATCCCTAAGCTGCCTGAACGCCTCCCGTTCGTACAGTTTGGTAGGCCAGACCACCACGTTCCCCCCCCTTGTCAGCGGGCTTGAATACTACATCACGTAGAGCCCGTAATTCAGAGAGTGCCTGTCTCTGAACGTAAGTCAGGTTATCATTAACCCTACCGGCAGGAATAGTTCTAAGTTCCTGCATCACCAATTTGCAGAATATCTCCACCTGGGGACACAGTGACATGGGAGGGAACGTGGTGGATCTGGGATTTCTCCAGCTAACTCCTCAAGGATGCGTAAGGCCTCCTGCTCAGCCCTGATATCAAAATCCATGTTGATATGATTCTTGGAATGTAATTTTTTCAAAATTAATATTATTAGGAACAAACGTTAGCCCCAAGCGTAGGACCTCACATTGGGTATCAGATAGCTTATGAGAAGACAAATTGATTACCTCCAAATTGTTTCCACTTTTTTTTTGTTGTCCTTAGGTTGTGGAGGAGTAGTCTTACGCTTTTTTTTAAACCTGTTGTGAGTTCCATTAACCCCTTCATGACCCAGCCTATTTTGGCCTTAATGACCTTGCCGTTTTTTGAAATTCTGACCAGTGTCCCTTTATGAGGTAATAACTCAGGAACGCTTCAACGGATCCTAGCGATTCTGAGATTGTTTTTTCGTGACATATTGGGCTTCATGTTAGTGGTAAATTTAGGTCGATAATTTCTGAGTTTATTTGTGAAAAAAACGGAAATTTGGCAAAAAAATTGATAATTTCGCAATTTTCACATTTTGAATTTTTATTCTGTTAAACCAGAGAGTTATGTGACACAAAATAGTTAATAAATAACGTTTCCCACATGTCTACTTTACATCAGCACAATTTTGGAAACAATTTTTTTTTTTTGCTAGGAAGTTATAAGGGTTAAAATTTGACCAGTGATTTCTCATTTTTACAACAAAATTTACAAAACCATTTTTTTTAGGGACCACCTCACATTTGAAGTCATTTTGAGGGTTCTATATGGCTGAAAATACCCAAAAGTGACACCATTCTAAAAACTGCACCCCTCAAGGTGCTCAAAACCACATTCAAGAAGTTTATTAACCCTTCAGGTGTTTCACAGCAGCAGAAGCAACATGGAAGTAAAAAATGAACATTTAACTTTTTAGTCACAAAAATGATCTTTTAGCAACAATTTTTTTATTTTCCCAGCGGTAAAAGGAGAAACAGGACCACGAACGTTGTTGTCCAATTTGTCCTGAGTACGCTGATACCTCATATGTGGGGGTAAACCACTGTTTGGGCGCACGGCAGGGCTCGGAAGGGAAGGAGCGCCATTTGACTTTTTGAATGAAAAATTGGCTCCAATCTTTAGCGGACACCATGTCACGTTTGGAGAGCCCCCGTGTGCCTAAACATTGGAGCTCCCCCACAAGTGACCCCATTTTGGAAACTAGACCCCCCAAGGAACTTATCTAGAAGCATAGTGAGCACTTTAAACCCCCAGGTGCTTCACAAATTGATCCGTAAAAATGAAAAAGTACTTTTTTTTCACAAAAAAATTATTTTAGCCTCAATTTTTTCATTTTCACATGGGCAACAGGATAAAATGGATCCTAAATTTTGTTGGGCAATTTCTCCTGAGTACACCAATACCTCACATGTGGGGGTAAACCACTGTTTGGGCACATGGTAAGGCTCGGAAGGGGAGGCGTCCCATTTGACTTTTTGAATGGAAAATTAGCTCCAATCGTTAGCGGACACCATGTCGCGTTTGGAGAGCCCCTGTGTGCCTAAACATTGGAGCTCCCCTACAAGTGACCCCATTTTGGAAACTAGACCCCCCAAGGAACTTATCTAGATGCATAGTGAGCACTTATAACCCCCAGGTGCTTCACAGAAGTTTATAACGCAGAGCCGTGAAAATAAAAAAATAAATTTTCTTTCCTCAAAAATGATTTTTAGCCCAGAATTTTTTATTTTCCCAAGGGTAATAGGAGAAATTGGACCCCAAATTTTGTTGTCCAGTTTGTCCTGAGTACGGTGATACCCCATATGTGGGGGTAAACCACTGTTTGGGCGCACGGCAGGGCTCGGAAGGGAAGGCACGCCATTTGGCTTTTTGAATGGAAAATTAGCTCCAATCATTAGCGGACACCATGTCGCGTTTGGAGAGCCCCTGTGTGCCTAAACATTGGAGCTCCCGCACAAGTGACCCCATTTTGGAAACTAGACCTCCCAAGGAACTAATCTAGATGTGTGGTGAGCACTTTGAACCCCCAAGTGCTTCACAGAAGTTTATAACGCAGAGCCGTGAAAATAAAAAATGTGTTTCCTTTCCTCAAAAATATTTTTTAGCCCAGAATTTTTTTATTTTTGCAAGAGTAACAGGAGAAATTGGACCCCAAAAGTTGTTGACCAGTTTCTCCTGAGTACGCTGATACCCCATATGTGGGGGTAAACCACTGTTTTGGCACACGTCGGGGTTCGGAAGGAAAGTAGTGACGTTTTGAAATGCAGACTTTGATGGAATGCTCTGCGGGCATCAGGTTGCGTTTGCAGAGCCCCTGATGTGCCTAAACAGTAGGAACTCCCCACAAGTGACTCCATTTTGGAAACTAGACCCCCCAAGGGAACTTATCTAGATGTGTGGTGAGCACGTTCAACCCCCAAGTGCTTCACAGAAGTTTACAACGCAGAGCCGTGAAAATAAAAAATCATTTTTCTTTCCTCAAAAAAGATGTTTTAGCAAGCATTTTTTTATTTTCACAAGGGTAACAGGAGAATTTGGACCCCAATATTTGTTGCCCAGTTTGTTGTGAGTATGCTGATACCCCATATGTGGGGGTAAACCACTGTTTGGGCGCACGTCAGGGCTCGGAAGGGAAGTAGTGACATTTGAAATGCAGACTTTGATGGAATGGTCTGCGGGCGTCACATTGCATTTGCAGAGTCCCTGATGTGCCTAAACAGTAGAAACACCCCACAAGTGACCCCATTTTGGAAACTAGACCCCCGAAGGAACTTATCTAGATGTGTGGTGAGCACTTTCAACCCCCAAGTGCTTCACAGAAGTTTATAACGCAGAGCCGTGAAAATAAAAAATAATTGTTCTTTCCTCAAAAATTATGTTTTAGCAAGTAATTTTTTATTTTTGCAAGGGTAACAGGAGAAATTGGACCCCAACAGTTGTTGCCCAGTTTGTCCTGAGTACGCTGGTACCCCAAATGTGGGGGTAAACCACTGTTTGGGCGCACGTCGGGGCTTGGAAGGGAGGGAGCACCATTTGACTTTTTGAATGCAAGATTGGCTGGAATCAATGGTGGCGCCATGTTGCGTTTGGAGACCCCTGATGTGCCTAAACAGTGGAAACCCCTCAATTCTAACTTCAACACTAACCCCAACACACCCCTAATCCTAATCCCAACTGTAGCCATAACCCTAATCACAAACCTAACCCCAACACACCCCTAACCACAACCCTAACCGCAACACACCCGTAACCCTAATTCCAACCCTAATCCTAACCCTAATCCCAACCGTAGCCCTAATCCCAACCCTAACCACAACTGTAACCCCAACACACCCCTAACCCTATCCGTAACCCTAACCACAAGCCTAATCTTAACCCTATTTCAAACCCTAGCCCTAATTCCAACCCTAACTCTAATTCCAACCCTAACCCTAAGGCTATGTGCCCACGTTGCGAATTCGTGTGAGATTTTTCCGCACGATTTTTGAAAAATCTGCAGGTAAAAGGCACTGCGTTTTACCTGCGGATTTACAGCAGATTTCCAGTGTTTTTTTGTGCGGATTTCACCTGCGGATTCCTATTGAGGAACAGGTGTAAAACGCTGCGGAATCCGCACAAAGAATTGACATGCTGCGGAAAATACAACGCAGCGTTTCTGCACGGAATTTTCCGCACCATGGGCACAGCGGATTTGGTTTTCCTTAGGTGTACATGGTACTGTAAACCTGATGGAAAACTGCTTCGAATTCGCAGCGGCCAATCCGCTGCGGATCCGCGGCCAATCCGCTGCGGATCCGCGGCCATTCCGCTGCGGATCCGCGGCCAATCCGCTGCGGATCCGTGGCCAATCCGCTGCGGATCCGCGGCCAATCCCCTGCGGATCCGCTGTCAATCCGCTGCGGATCCGCTGCGGATCCGCTGCGGATCCGCTGCCGATCCGCGGCCCATCCGCTGCGGATCCGCTGCCGATCCGCTGCCGATCCGCTGCGGATCCGCGGCCGATCCGCTGCGGATCCGCGGCCGATCCGCTCTGTGTGCACATGCCATAACCCTACCCCTAACCCTACCCGTAACCCTAACCCTACCCCTAACCCTACCCCTAGTTCTAACCCTAGTTCTAATCCTAACCCTAGTGGAGAAAAAAAAAAAAAAAAAATTCTTTATTTTATTATTGTCCCTATGGGGGTGATAAAGGGGGGGGGGGGTTATTTATTATTTTTTTATTTTGATCGCTGTGATAGAACCTACCACAGCGATCAAAATGTACCTGTAAGGAATCTGCCGACTGGCAGATTCGGCGGGCGCACTGAGCATGCGCCCGCCATTTTCCAACATGGCGGCGCCCGGCGAGGAGACGGCCGGACACCGGGAGGATCGGTAAGTATGAAGGGGTGGTGGGGGGGTGGATCGGAGCACGGGGGGGGGGGGAACGGAGCACAGGGGGGGTGGGTCTGGGCAAGGAGGGAGCGGACAGGAGATCGGGGGAGCCGGCAGGCGGACGGAGGGGACCGGACCCCATAACGGAGGACGGGGGGGGCGATCGGTGGGCGTGGGGGGGGGCACTTCAGTATTTCCAGCCATGGCCGATGATATTGCAGCATCGGCCATGGCTGGATTGTAATATTTCACCAGTTTTTTAGGTGAAATATTACAAATCGCTCTGATTGGCAGTTTCACTTTCAACAGCCAATCAGAGCGATCGTAGCCACGGGGGGGGTGAAGCCACCCCCCCTGGGCTGAAGTACCACTCCCCCTCTCCCTGCAGATCGGGTAAAATAGGAGTTAACCCCTTCACCCGATCTGCAGGGACGCGATCATTCCATGACGCCACATAGGCGTCATGGGTCGGATTGGCACGGGTTTTCATGACGCCTATGTGGCGTCATGGGTCGGGAAGGGGTTAATGGGCCTACCATACCTAAGTCTGTCATTCCACTGTGAGTTGCTTCCTGTGCCTGATGGAGGATCCTCCTCCACAGAGGAGACGGAAGAGAATGAGTTGGATCTACTTTGAGAAGACAGTTTTCTCTGATGCATAGGGCCTGATCTGCGCCATTTATAGACTCGATTACTTTGATAATCGCCAAGATCCCTTTGATACTTTTTGTCTGGACAATGTCTTTCTCCCACTTGTGGAAATCAAGATCCGCACTAAGTTTAGTCATGGCTTCAGCTGTCATCTGTTGAGCCAATTTCTCCTGAATTGCACCAATCTCATCCTCCATCTCTTTAATCGTGCCTTCATTTGATTTAATAAGGAGTTGCATGAAGCCCATGGAGCAGGTGTTAGCAATCTCCTCCCATTCAAGCTTGAACTCCTCATTATCCATATTGAAGGAAGGGAATACCTGAACCCTCAATACCTAGTTATATGACATTTTGTCGGTTACTTATTATGGTGGTATGTGTGTTTGTCTAATTTTGTGAGCGCCTCCTTCTGCTATAGGTTGCCGGCCCCTGCCAGTCTGCATCATCTCTCAGTAGACCTGTCCGGTATCTGTGTTGTGTTTTATGTAACATACTTGTGGGTTTGGCTTATCTATTTATATACAAATAGAGTTATATTTTTTTATTATATCGTTTGGCCTTACACTAGTCATATATTTCTTTCTATGTCGCAATATGTTCTGGGATCTAAAGGCTCTTGGTTCTTTATGGTTTCCTTATAGCTCTGATTGAGCCTTCCTTTTAAAATGGTCATGGTATTATATCAGTTCTGGTATGGTATTATAGATGATGAAGTGTGTTTGAGGGGGCACTAAGCATGATGAAATGATAGGGGGCTGCAAATGATGAAGTGGGGGTGATGGGGACTGCAAATGATGAAGTGGGGGTGATAGGGACTGCAAATGATGAAGTGGGGGTGATTGGGACTGTAAATGATGAAGTGGGGGTGATGGGGACTGCAAATGATGATGGGGACTGCAAATGATGATGGGGACTGCAAATGATGATGGGGACTGCAAATGATGATGGGGACTGCAAATGATGATGGGGACTGCAAATGATGATGGGGACTGCAAATGATGATGGGGACTGCAAATGATGATGGGGACTGCAAATGATGATGGGGACTGCAAATGATGAAGTGGGGGTGATGGGGACTGCAAATGATGATGGGGACTGCAAATGATGATGCGGGGGTGATGGGGACTGCAAATGATGATGCGGGGGTGATGGGGACTGCAAATGATGAAGTGGGGGTGATGGGGACTGCAAATGATGAAGTGGGGGTGATGGGGACTGTAAATGATGATGTGGGGGTGATGGGGACTGCAAATGATGATGCGGGGGTGATGGGGACTGCAAATGATGATGCGGGGGTGATGGGGACTGCAAATGATGAAGTGGGGGTGATGGGGACTGCAAATGATGAAGTGGGGGTGATGGGGACTGCAAATGATGATGGGGACTGCAAATGATGAAGTGGGGGTGATGGGGACTGCAAATGATGAAGTGGGGGTGATGGGGACTGTAAATGATGAAGTGGGGGTGATGGGGACTGCAAATGATGATGGGGACTGCAAATGATGTGGGGGTGATGGGGACTGCAAATGATGATGCGGGGGTGATGGGGACTGCAAATGATGAAGTGGGGGTGATGGGGACTGTAAATGATGAAGTGGGGGTGATGGGGACTGCAAATGATGATGGGGACTGCAAATGATGATGGGGACTGCAAATGATGATGTGGGAATGATGGGGACTGCAAATGATGATGCGGGGGTGATGGGGACTGCAAATGATGATGCGGGGGTGATGGGGACTGCAAATGATGAAGTGGGGGTGATGGGGACTGTAAATGATGATGTGGGGGTGATGGGGACTGCAAATGATGATGCGGGGGTGATGGGGACTGCAAATGATGTGGGGGGACTGCAAATGATGATGCGGGGGTGATGGGGACTGCAAATGATGAAGTGGGGGTGATGGGGACTGCAAATGATGAAGTGGGGGTGATGGGGACTGCAAATGATGAAGTGGGGGTGATGGGGACTGTAAATGATGAAGTCGGGGTGATGGGGACTGCAAATGATGATGGGGACTGCAAATGATGATGGGGACTGCAAATGATGTGGGGGTGATGGGGACTGCAAATGATGATGCGGGGGTGATGGGGACTGCAAATGATGATGCGGGGGTGATGGGGACTGCAAATGATGAAGTGGGGGTGATGGGGACTGCAAATGAAGTGGGGGTGATGGGGACTGTAAATGATGAAGTGGGGGTGATGGGGACTGCAAATGATGATGGGGACTGCAAATGATGATGGGGACTGCAAATGATGAAGTGGGGGTGATGGGGACTGCAAATGATGATGTGGGGGTGATGGGGACTGCAAATGATGATGCGGGGGTGATGGGGACTGCAAATGATGATGTGGGGGTGATGTGGACTGAAAATGATGCAGGTGTGATGGGGACTGGAAATGATGAGGTGATGCTGATGGGGATTGCAAGTGATGGGGACTGCAAATGATGATGTGGGGGTGATGTGGACTGCAAATGATGAAATGATAGGGGGCTGCAAATGATAAAGTAAGGGGGACTGCAGATGAAGTGAAGGGGGGATAGGGGACTAAATGATGACGTAAGGTGGACTGCAAATGATGAAGGGGGGGTGACGGGGACTGCACATAAAGTGAGTGTGTGGGACGGTGGACAGCAATTGAATTGAAGGTGGGGGCGGGGAGAGCCAATGGTGTATTGAAGGTAGGGGTAGCAAATAATGAATTTTGAGGGTGGGGGAAGAGCAGTTGATAATGAATAGAGGGTGGGAGAGAGAGAAGACAATGAATTGAGGCAGAAGGGGCATGTAACTATATTGAATCGGAGTTAGGGTTAGAGCGGGAGGTACATAGTGGGATCGTTGAGGATAAAGTGACTGGAAATAAATTGGGGAAAGAGTACAGGTGCTAATTAATTTATATATTAAATGGGGAACGTGGCTATGTATAGCTAGAAGGGGCTCAGTGGCGTATTATAATTTATATTTGGAATGGTGGGTTGCATAATAACCAATTACAGTATATATTAATGGTGGGTGAATGTCTGTATTCAGATGTGTAGTGTAGAAGAAAGGGAAAAAGTGGGGAATGTGCTCTGGAAGCGGTGCTCTAGATAACTGTTATTTTATGCAGAGACGAGTCCTGGCTGAAAGAAGTGATGGCGGTCTGCGCTGGATTAAAAAGAAACGCAAAGATGAAGGACTTCAGCTAGAGACGTCACTGTTGAGTCAGTATGTTACCTGTACACTGTCACCATACACTGGATACTGTATACATAGCTCCTGTGTATAATGTCACTGGTGATCACTGTATTATCTGTACACTATACACTATATGCAGAGCTCCTGTGTATGTCACTGGTGATCACTATATTATCTGTACACTGACACTATATACAGAGCTCCTGTGAATAATGTCACTAGTGATCCCTGTATTACCTGTACACTGACACTATATATAGAGCTCCTGTGTATAATGTCACTGGTGATCACTGTATTATCTGTACACAGACACTGCATACTAAGTACAGATCTCCTATGTATAATGGCACTGATGGTGATAGTATTTTTTTTATTAATGATCAGTATTGTACTATTCAGTCACAATGTGGTGGTAATATGTTGTCTGGCCATGGTGTGGCGGTATTTGTTCCTTGTATGTGCTATTATTTGGTCACTATGGTCTGGTCATGGTGTGGTGGTATTTGTTCCTTGTACGTGCTATTATTCGGTCACCGTGTGGTAGTAATATGTGGTCTGGTCATGTTGTGTTGGTATTTGTTCCTTGTATGTAGTTGGTCACCATGTGGTGGTAATATGTGGTCTGTACATGCTGCGGTGGTATTTGTCCCTTGTATGCGATATTGTTCGGTCACTGTGGTGGTAATATGTGGTCTGCACATGGTGTGGCAGTATTTATTCCTTGTAGATAGTATTATAGGTCACTATGTGGTGATAATGTGATGTCTGGTCATGGTGTTGTGGTATTTGTCCCTTGTATGTGGTATTATTGGTCATTTGAAAAATTGAAAAATAAATAAAAAATATACCTAAATTGTATTGCATATTTTAACAAATGTTTAACCCCTTCATGACCCAGCCTATTTTCACCTTAATGACCTGGCCGTTTTTTGCAATTCTGACCAGTGTCCCTTTATGAGGTAATAACTCAGGAACGCTTCAACGGATCCTAGCAATTCTGAGATTGTTTTTTCGTGACATATTGGGCTTCATGTTAGTGGTAAATTTAGGTCGATAATTTCTGAGTTTATTTGTGAAAAAAAACGGAAATTTGGCGAAAATTTTGAAAATTTCACAATTTTCACATTTTGAATTTTTATTCTGTTAAACCAGAGAGTTATGTGACACAAAATAGTTAATAAATAACATTTCCCACATGTCTACTTTACATCAGCACAATTTTGGAAACAAATTTTTTTTTTGCTAGGAAGTTACCGTATATACTCGAGTATAAGCTGACCCGAGTATAAGCCGACCCCCCTAATTTTGCCACAAAAAACTGGGAAAACTTATTGACTCGAGTATAAGCCTAGGGTGGAAAATGCAGCAGCTACCGGTGAATTTCAAAATTAGAAATAGATGTTCCATACCGTTCATTATGGCCCCATAGATGCTCCACATAAAGCTGTGCCATATATAATGCTCTGCACCGTTCATTATAGCCCCATAGATGCTCCATAGAAAGCTGTGCCATATATAATGCTCTGCACCTTTGATTATGGCCCCATAGATGCTCCATAGATAGCTGTGCCATATACAATGCTCTGCACCTTTGATTATGGCCCCATAGATAGCTGTGCCATATATAATGCTCTGCACCTTTGATTATGGCCCCATAGATGCTCCATAGATAGCTGTGCCATATACAATGCTCTGCACCTTTGATTATGGCCCCATAGATGCTCCATAGATAGCTGTGCCATATACAATGCTCTGCACCTTTGATTATGGCCCCATAGATAGCTGTGCCATATATAATGCTCTGCACCTTTGATTATGGCCCCATAGATGCTCCATAGATAGCTGTGCCATATATATAACGCTCTGCACCGTTCATTATGGTCCCATAGATGCTCCACATAAATCTGTGCAATATACAATGCTGCTGCTGCAATAAAAAAAAAAAAAAAAAAAACATACTCACCTTTCTTGCTTGCAGCTCCTCAGCGTCCCGTCTCGGCGTCTCTCCGCACTGACTGATCAGGCAGAGGGCGGCGCGCACACTATATGCGTCATCGCGCCCTCTGACCTAAACAGTCAGAGCGAGAGGACGCGGAAGACAGAGCGGCGCCCGGCGTGTGGAACGGGGGAAGGTAAATATGACATAGTATCAGCAGTCAAGAAAAAATGTAGCGCTGCACAGCCTCTGAACTGAGCGCAGATAAATCACAGTCAATTGTGGGTGTTTTTTTCTCTGATTGAAACTTCAGTAGCTGGAGGTGCTCGCATGAAAAAAGACATTCCAGTATAAATGCAAAAGAAAATATGCGGCAGCACTCACCAGATGGCGTGGTTCAATCCTTTATTGAAGATACAAAATTCATACCAGCGTGTTCACGGCTCAGGGGAGTGCGGACATGGAGGAAGTGAGCAGGGATCGACAACAGCTGTTTCGCGCTATTCCAGCGCTTCTACAGGACCTGTATATTGTAAATATGACATACTTACCTGCTCCCGGCGTCCCTGGCTCCTTCTCCCGGACAGCTGGTCTGCGGGTGCCGCAGCCTCTTCCTCTGTCAGCGGTCACCGGCACCGCTGATTAGAGGAATGAATTATGCGGCTCCACCCCTATGGGAGTGGAGTCCATATTCATTTCTCTAATGAGCGGTCCCACGTGACCGCTGAACAGGGGACGAGCTGCGGCACCGAAGACCGTGGGATGGGCAGGGGGAGCGCCAGGAGTGCCGGGACTAGGTGAGTATGCGACACGCTCTCTCCCCCTCACCCGCCGACCCCACCGCCGACCGTGACTCGAGTATAAGCCGAGAGGGGCACTTTCAGCCCAAAAATTTGGGCTGAAAATCTCGGCTTATACTAGAGTATATACAGTATAAGGGTTAAAATTTGACCGGTGATTTCTCATTTTTACAACAAAATTTACAAAACCATTTTTTTTAGGGACCACCTCACATTTGAAGTCAGTTTGAGGGTTCTATATGGCTGAAAATACCCAAAAGTGACACCATTCTAAAAACTGCACCCCTCAAGGTGCTCAAAACCACATTCAAGAAGTTTATTAACCCTTCAGGTGTTTCACAGCAGCAGAAGCAACATGGAAGTAAAAAATGAACATTTAACTTTTTAGTCACAAAAATGATCTTTTAGCAACAATTTTTTATTTTCCCAAGGGTAAAAGGAGAAACTGGACCACAAAAGTTGTTATCCAATTTGTCCCGAGTACGCTGATACCTCATATGTGAGGGTAAACCACTATTTGGGCGCACGGCAGGGCTCGGAAGGGAAGGAGCGCCATTTGACTTTTTGAATGAAAAATTGGCTCCAATCTTTAGCGGACACCATGTCGTGTTTGGAGAGCCCCCGTGTGCCTAAACATTGGAGCTCCCCTACAAGTGACCCCATTTTGGAAACTAGACCCCCCAAGGAACTTATCTAGAAGCATAGTGAGCACTTTAAACCCCCAGGTGCTCCACAAATTGATCCGTAAAAATGAAAAAGTACTTTTTTTTCACAAAAAAATTATTTTAGCCTCAATTTTTTCATTTTCACATGGGCAACAGGATAAAATGGATCCTAAAATTTGTTGGACAATTTCTCCTGAGTACGCCGATACCTCATATGTGGGGGTAAACCACTGTTTGGGCACATGGTAAGGCTCGGAAGGGAAGGAGCGCCATTTGACTTTTTGAATAAAAAATTATCTCCATCGCTAGCGGACACCATGTCACGTTTGGAGAGCCCCTGTGTGCCTAAATATTGGAGATCCCCCACAAGTGACCCCATTTTGGAAACTAGACCCCCCAAGGAACTTATCTAGAAGCATAATGAGCACTTTAAACCATCAGGTGCTTCACAAATTGATCCGTAAAAATGAAAAAGTACTTTTTTTCACACCAAATTTCTTTTAGCCTCAATTTTTTCATTTTCACATGGGCAACAGGATAAAATGGATCCTAAAATTTGTTGGGCAATTTCTCCTGAGTACGCCGATACCTCATATGTGGGGGTAAATCACTGTTTGGGTGCACGGCAAGGCTCGGAAGGGAAGGCGTGCCATTTGACTTTTTGAATGGAAAATTAGCTCCAATTGTTAGCGGACACCATGTCGCGTTTGGAGAGCCCCTGTGTGCCTAAACATTGGAGCTCCCCTACAAGTGACCCCATTTTGGAAACTATACCCCCCAAGGAATTTATCTAGATGCATGGTAAGCACTTAAAACCCCCAGGTGCTTCACAAAAGTTTATAACGCAGAGCCGTGAAAATAAAAAATAATTTTTCTTTCCTCAAAAATGATTTTTAGCCCGGAATTTTTTATTTTCCCAAGGGTAATAGGAGAAATTGGACCCCAAATGTTGTTGTCCAGTTTGTCCTGAGTACGATGATACCCCATATGTGGGGGTAAACCACTGTTTGGGCGCACGGCAGGGCTCGGAAGGGAAGGCACGCCATTTGGCTTTTTGCATGGAAAATTAGCTCCAATCATTAGCGGACACCATGTCGCGTTTGGAGAGCCCCTGTGTGCCTAAACATTGGAGCTCCCCCACAAGTGACCCCATTTTGGAAACTAGACCTCCCAAGGAACTAATCTAGATGTGTGGTGAGCACTTTGAACCCCCAAGTGCTTCACAGAAGTTTATAACGCAGAGCCATGAAAATTAAAAATAATTTTTCTTTTCTCAAAAATGATTTTTTAGCCCACAATTTTTTATTTTCCCAAGGGTAACAGGAGAATTTGGACCCCAAAAGTTGTTGTCCAGTTTCTCCTGAGTACGCTGATACCCCATATGTGGGGATAAACCACTGTTTTGGCACACGTCGGGGTTCGGAAGAGAAGTAGTGACGTTTTGAAATGCAGACTTGGATGGAATGCTCTGCGGGCTTCACGTTGCGTTTGCAGAGACCCTGATGTGCCTAAACAGTAGGAACTCCCCACAAGTGACCCCATTTTGGAAACTAGACCCCCAAGGGAACTTATCTAGATGTGTGGTGAGCACTTTGAACCCCCAAGTGCTTCACAGAAGTTTATAACGCAGAGCCGTGAAAATAATAAATGTGTTTTCTTTCCTGCAAAAATATTTTTTTAGCCCAGAATTTTTTAATTTTCCCAAGGGTAACTGGAGAAATTTGACCCTAAAAGTTGTTGTACAGTTTCTCCTGAGTACGCCGATACCCCATATGTGGGGGTAAACCACTGTTTGGGCACATGCCGGGGCTCGGAAGGGAAGTAGTGACGTTTTGGAATGCAGACTTTGATGGAATGGTCTGCGGGCATCATGTTCCGTTTGCAGAGCCCCTGATGTGCCTAAACAGTAGAAATCCCCTACAAGTGACCCCATTTTGAAAACTAGACCCGCAAAGGAACTTATCTAGATGTGTGGTGAGCATGTTCAACCCCCAAGTGCTTCACAGAAGTTTACAACGCAGAGCCGTGAAAATAAAAAATCTTTTTTCTTTCCTCAAAAAAGATGTTTTAGCAAGCAATTTTTTATTTTTACAAGGGTAACAGGAGAAATTGGACCCCAATATTTGTTGCCCAGTTTGTTGTGAGTACGCTGATACCCCATATGTGGGGGTAAACCACTGTTTGGGCGCACGTCAGGGCTCGGAAGGGAAGTAGTGACATTTGAAATGCAGACTTTGATGGAATGGTCTGCGGGCGTCACGTTGCATTTGCAGAGCCCCTGATGTGCCTAAACAGTAGAAACACCCCACAAGCGACCCCATTTTGGAAACTAGACCCCCCAAGGAACTTATCTAGATGTGTGGTGAGCACTTTCAACCCCCAAGTGCTTCACAGAAGTTTATAACGCAGAGCCGTGAAAATAAAAAAATAATTGTTCTTTCCTCAAAAATTATGTTTTAGCAAGTAATTTTTTATTTTTGCAAGGGTAACAGGAGAAATTGGACCCCAATAGTTGTTGCCCAGTTTGTCCTGAGTACGCTGATACCCCATATGTGGGGGTAAATCATTGTTTGGGCGCACGTCGGGGCTTGGAAGGGAGGGAGCACCATTTGACTTTTTGAACGCAAGATTGGCTGGAATCAATGATGGCGCCATGTTGCGTTTGGAGACCCCTGATGTGCCTAAACAGTGGAAACCCCTCAATTCTAACTTCAACACTAACCCCAACACACCCCTAACCCCAACATACCACTAACCACAACCCTAACCCCAACACACCCGTAACCCTAATCCCAACCCTAACCCTAATCATAACTCTAATCCTAACCCTAACCCTAATCCCAACCCTAACCACAACTGTAACCCCAACACACCCTAACCCTATCCGTAACCCTAACCACAAGCCTAATCTTAACCCTATTTCCAACCCTAGCCCTAATTTCAACCCTAACTCTAATTCCAACCCTAACCCTAAGGTTATGTGCCCACGTTGCGGATTCGTGTGAGATTTTTCCGCACGATTTTTGAAAAATCCGCAGGTAAAAGGCACTGCGTTTTACCTGCGGATTTCCAACGGATTTCCAGTGTTTTTTTGTGCTGATTTCACCTGCGGATTCCTATTGAGGAACAGGTGTAAAACGCTGCGGAATCCGCACAAAATTGACATGCTGCGGAAAATACAACGCAGCGTTTCCGCATGGTATTTTCCGCACCATGGGCACAGCGGATTTTGTTTTCCATAGGTGTACATGGTACTGTAAACCTGATGGAAAACGGCTACGAATTCGCAGCGGCCAATCCGCTGCGGTTCCGTGGCCAATCCGCTGCGGTTCCGTGGCCAATCCGCTGCGGATCCGCTGCGGATCCGCAGCCAAATCCGCACTGTGTGCACATGCCCTAACCCTACCCCTAACCCTACCCCTAACCCTACCCCTAACCCTACCCCTAGTTCTAACCCTAGTTCTAACCCTAACCCTAGTGGAAAAATAAAAAAATATATTTTCTTTTTTTTATTATTGTCCCTTCCTATGGGGGTGATAAAGGGGGGGGTCATTTACTATTTTTTTATTTTGATCACTGTGATAGGTTATATTACAGTGATCAAAATATACCTGGAACAAATCTGCCGGCCGGCAGATTCGGCGGGGGCACTGCGCATGCGCCCGCCATTTTGGAAGATGGCGGCGCCTGTGGAGAAGACAGACGGACGCCTGGAGGCTCGGTAAGTATGAGGGGGGGGGTGATCGGAGCACAGGGGGGGGGGGATCGGAGCACGGGGGGGGATCGGAGCACGGGGGGAGCGGACAGGACGACGGGGGAGCGGACATGACGATTTAGGGGGGCGGACCACGTAACGGAGGACTGGGGAGGCGAGCGGTGGGGGGAGACAGATTAGGTTTTCAAGCCATGGCCGATGATATTGAAGCATCGGCCATGGCTGGATTGTAATATTTCACCAGTTTTTTAGGTGAAATATTACAAATCGCTCTGATTGGCAGTTTCACTTTCAATAGCCAATCAGAGCGATCGTAGCCACGGGGGGGTGAAGCCACCCCCCCCTGGGCTGAAGTACCACTCCCCCTGTCCCTGCAGATTGGGTGAAATTGGAGTTAACCCTTTCACCCGACCTGCAGGGACGCGATCATTCCATGACGCCACATAGGCGTCATGGGTCGGATTGGCACCGACTTTCATGACACCTACGTGGCGTCGTGGGTCGGGAAGGGGTTAATAAGGTAGAGTAGAGTAGGGCCCGGCCAAAAGAGTCTACCTTGTCATCGTGGCAGATTAAAAAAAACTTTTGGCCAAAACAAAATCTGCTGGCTATGTGTGTGATCTGGTGATGGGAACTGTTAATGTACGATTGGTGAGAAGTGGAGTTTTTCCAAGAGACAGTGGTGGTGCTGTGGACAGTTCGAGGGTTGGAAGCGGGGCTGGGGTGGAGCCTGGGCGGAGTCTTAAGGGGGCCCCGAAAATTTTGCCAGTATGGGGCCCCGAAATTTCTAGTGGCAGCCCTGCCACTGTCCCTTTATGAGGTTATAACTCTGGAGCTTCCATGGATCCCGGTGATTCTGACATGTTTTCTCGTGACGTATTGTTCTTCATGTTAGTGGTAACATTTCTTTCATATGACTTATGTTTATTTATGAAAAAAATGGAAATATGGCGAAAATGTAAAAAATTTTTCAAACTTTTAATTTTTGTGCCCTTAAAACACAGAGATATGACACACAAAATACTTAATAAGTAACATTTCCCACATGTCTAATTTACATCAGCACAATTTTGGAAACAATTTTTTTTCTTTTTGTTAGGAAATTATAAGGGTTAAAATTTGACCAGTGATTTCTCATTTTTACAACAAAATTTACAAACCATTTTTTTAGGGACCACATCTCATTTGAAGTCACTTTGAGGTGTCTATATGATAGAAATATCCAAAAAGTGACACCATTCTAAAAACTGCACAGCTTAAGGTGCTCAAAACCACATTCAAGAAGTTTATTAACCCTTTCTCCAGTCACCTTCCACGACAGTCACCTTGGAGGATGTCTCCCCGCCCTAATGCGGGACAGGAATCACAAAGAGGTTAAATAACCCTCCCCTTCCTGCTGTCTCTAGTGTTTTTTTCCTGTCCCCCAGTGGGGCATGAAAAGGTCCGTCCAGGTGCTGCCGCAGCCGGCGAGCGGAGCCCTAGAAGCGTTACCGTAGAAGCCGGGCGGTCCGAGGTCGAAGGTTTTTCCTCTCCTCCTCCAGATGACTGCTCCCGTCTCCACGTGTGTGTGTGACTCGGGACCCCTTTCCCGCGCCTCTTCGGGTGGTAAAGCGGGGCGGTGATGTGCAGCCGGGGTCCTCCCTAGCTCCCCGGCATCCTCCTCCTGCAGCCACGTGCACCTGAAGTGACGACGGCGCGCACTGGAAGTGAGGCCGGCGTTCACTTCCGGGTTCGTATCTCAGCGCCATGCTGATCACGCGCGGTTTGCGGCCAGGGCTCTGCACCTTCAGCTACTGGGTCGTTCCTATGGATCCTCCCTGCGGATCATGGGAGGATGAGCACACAACTGACGCTGGACCTCGATCACTATATCCTGGCGGGAGCCTCCAGGTAAGTCTCTGTCTTGTGTGTCTGGTGACAGGTCTGACCATGGACGGCGACAAACCTACTGCTGCATCTGCAGATCCCAGCGTTCACCCTCCTACTGTGAGTAGCGGAGATGGTCCCTTACTGTCCGGGCTTAATACCTATGGGTCACTTAGTATACCTTTTCGCTCTTTTAGGGAGAAAAGGTCACTGCCCAAAAGAGCAAACCCAGCCGAAAGTGTGGTGTTTGTGGTTCCAGGCTCCCTTCAGCTTATAAGAAGACCTTATGCCAACCCTGCACGGATGATATTCTACATGCCGAACAGCCCTCACTCCTGGACAGTATAAAAATTCTCATCATGCAGGAGGTGCAAACCTCCATGGCAGCCCTTTCCCATCACCCCAGTGCCACATCCCCCTCCCCTCAAAAGAGGAAATTGGCAGCAGCTGAATCTGACTCTGACTCAGGCGAAATTCATACCTCAGGGTCAGAGGACATTTGGGAAAATGAGGGCTCCACATCCACCCCTACGCCTGATAATAAAAAATACTATTTCTCTTCCGAGGATATGGAAGAACTAGTTTCCATAGTGAGAAACACCATGGGGGTGGAGGAAGTAGAGGTGAAACATACAATTCAGGATGAGAAGTTTGGGGGGCTGAAACCCAGGGGTTTTGGGTTCATGAGAATCTCCAGAACCTTATATTTCAGGAATGGTCTTCCCCAGAAAAGGGACTTGGCATACCCTCGGAGTTAAAAAAAACAAAACAAAAAAAAAACGCTTTCCCCTTGAGGGTGATAGTTCTATTTGGGAAATCCCTAGGGTGGACGTCCAGGTCTCTAAAATAACCAAGAATACTTCCCTCCCTTTTGAGGACTCCTCCCAATTAAAAGATCCAATGGATCGAAAAATTGAAAGTCACCTGAAAAAATCCTGGGAAACCTCTACTAACCTGATCAAAGCCAACATAGCTTTTACTTGCGTCGCCAGATCCCTCTTTCTCTGGCTTCGTAAATTGGAGGAACACCTCTCTCAGGGGACCTCTAGAGAAGAGATCCTTCACTCCCTTCCCCTTCTCCATGAGGCCACGGGCTTCTTAGCTGATGCCTCCGGAGAATCAGTTTGGGTGGCAGCAAAATCTTTAGTCCTCTCTAATTCCGCTAGAAGAACGCTTTGGTTAAAATCGTGGGGGTTGGGGGGGGGGGGGGGGGGTTGGCATTACCTCTAAGACTAAACTCTGTGGCATCCCCTTCCAGGGACACCACGTATTTGGTCCAGTCTTGGATGATATCCTTGAAAGCTTCGGATAAGAAGAAATCGCTTCCCGAGCAGAAGTTTACTAGGAAGCGTTTTTTTTTTGTCCCCCTAGTGAACAGCCCCAGATGGAAATCAGGGGAAGGGTAAAACTGGACAGTGTAGCTACCCAAAAGGAGGCAAAGGCAGAAACATCCTTGTCCCTCAACAACAACAGACCCCGGACAAACAGTGACTCTCCGGTGGGGGGCCAACTCTCGGACTTCCTAGCCCAATGGCAGTCCATATCCACAAACCAGTGGATTCTTCACACCATACAGTTTGGGCTGAAGTTGGAGTTCGAGAGTCTTCCCCCCCCCCCACCCCCAGTGTCTGAGGATTACCCCGTTACAGTCTCCAGACGTCCAAAACTCCCTCCTCCAAATACAAGACCTCTTGCGAGAACAAAGTAATTTCTCAGGAGATAGGCAGAGGCCATTACTCTCACCTGTTTCTCATAAGGAAACCCTCCGGGAAATGCAGGGTCATCATAAACTTAAAACCCCTAAACCAGTTCATCAAATACCGGAGGTTCAAGATGGAATCGATCAAGACAGCAATCCCTCTAATTGGAAAAAACTGGGTGATGGCTACAATAGACCTGAGGGACGCTTACTACCACGTTCCGATCCATCCGGATCACAGGAAGTTCCTCAGGTTCGCAGTCGCCCACAACAAGGGATCACCCATTTCCAATTCAAATCACTACCATTCGGCGTCTCCTCAGCACCGAGAGTGTTTTCGAAAATCATGAGGGAAGTGGTTATATTTGTCTCCAAGGAATATGGGTCGTTCCTTATTTGGATGACTTCCTCATAGTCGCTCCATCGACATCTCGGTTGAACCAGGATGTGTCAAAAACCCTGGAGATCCTCAAATCCCTAGGCTGGATCCCAAATCTTCAAAAATCAGACCTCCACCCTTCCCCAAGGAAGAAATTTCTGGGGATCTTCCTGGACTCGGAAAAAAAGGACATCCTTCCTTCCCGAAGATCGTCAACACGACCTTCGCCAGAGAATCTCAAAATTCAAACAGCTGAGATCACCAACATTGAGGGAATCCATTTCCATTCTGGGATCACTGACCTCACGTATTCAGGAGTATCCTGGGCTCAAGCGCACGCTCGAACCCTCTAATCCCACATCCTTCTATACTCTCGAAGGTACCACAATGTACAGTCCAGTAGAATTCCACTTCCCGGACATGTGAAGTTGGCTCTCTCCTGGTGGCTGAATTGCCAAAACCTGCGGAGGGGGGTGAGCTGGGATCAGCTCCCCCTAAAGATTCTTTGTACAGATGCCAGCCGAAGGGGTTGGGGAGCTGTGGTGGAGGAAACATTTTCAGGGATTATGGCCCCTGAACATAAGATCCAGATCTTCGAACCTGAGGGAGCTGAAGGCAGTGGAGGAAGCACCTCTAATTCAAAATCATCATGTTCGGATCTACTCCGACAACATAACGACCGTAGCCTACCTTCGACATCAAGGGGGCACGAAGTATGCCAGCCTAAAATTAATCGCGGAAAGAATATTTTTCTGGGCAGAGAAACACCTGTTGTCTATCTCGGCAACACATCTCAAGGGTTCAGACAATGCCCCGGCGGACTTCCTGAGCAGGAGGGATGTCCATCCGGGAGAATGGTGCCTGAACCAAGCGGTCTTCCTATCCTTGACTGCGAGATGGGGGAGCCCAGACGTCGATTTGTTTGCAAATGTTCAGAATACAAAAACAAAAACCTTTTTCTCTCTCAGTCCGGCATATGAGGCTCAGGGGGGAGATGCTTTCGCCCATACATGGAATTTCAACCTGGCCTTTGCCTTCCCGCCTATCCCTATGTTGGCGAAAACACTGCAGAAGATCCGATTGGACCAGGTCACTACGATCCTAATTGCTCCAATGTGGGCAGGGCGCAGCTGGTACAGCACACTGATGGACATAGCATTAGAAGGTCTTACTTCTACCCCAGACCTCCGACCTCCTTTACCACGGTCCCCTACGTTACTCTGACTTGAACAGACTGAACCTAGCGGCTTGGTTACTGAAGCCAGCATCCGAAAAGCCAGAGGTCTCTCGGACAGGGATATCCAAACGCTCCAAAAGAGCAGGAAAACAGTGACGAATGCCATCTATGGCAAAGTATGGAAAAAGTTCTCTTCGTGGTGCTGTAATAATTATAGGGGATAATTCAGCAGACTCCTTGCGTGGAACAAGACAACATGACACAGTTTTATAAGTGGTAAAGTTTATATTATCACACGATGATTCAAGCAGGTGCAGAGAGAAACTCAAGTCCACAACACTTGGTGCAAATAATAAACGCAGCTTAGCAGTCAATAGGAAACTTCAGCGGTAGATGCAAACAAACAGAAAGTCTATGAAGCACAGTTATACTTGAGGAAACTTGACATGAATAGATCCTTGTCTTAGTCCAGACACAGATAGATATGCTATTAGGCAGTTCAAATCATAGCTCAACCAGAGAGGCCTGGTTAATAGTCTCAGGTTTTGCAGAGTAGAACAGCTTACATGTCCAGCAAATGCAGATGGAAGTAACACGAGCAGCAGATGGAGGATTACTGAACACTGGTGTATGCAGCAGGAACTCAGAGCAGAGTGGCAGGATCTCCAACACAGGTTCACAGGTGCAGGTGCAAGGCCAGGGAGTAATCAGGAGCTGGATGCAAAGCAGAATAATCTAGCACAGACTGAAGGCTGGGGTGGAGTTTTATAGCAGGAAGACAAGTGCACATGAGACCAAAGACGCCATGCTGGAAAAGGGCAGTAATGCACAAAAGGTAAAAAATGTTCAGAGTCCTGACAGGTGCCTTCCCAATGTCCCTGATCCTTTCCACCCCAACATTGCTCAGATCCTGGACCTCTTCCAGAAAGGGTTGGAGCTAGGTCTTTTCCTGAGCACTCTGAAGGTCCAGATTTCTGCTCTTACCGTATATACTCGAGTATAAGCCGAGATTTTCAGCCCAGTTTTTTGGGCTGAAATTGCCCCTCTCGGCTTATACTCGAGTCATACCCGGGGGTCGGCAAGGAGGGGGAGCGGGGGCTGTCTAAAAATACTCACCTAGTCCAGGCGCGGTCCCCGCAGGTCCCTGGCTTCCCCGGCGCCGGCAGCAGCAGCTTCTTCCTGTACTGAGCGGTCACATGGTACCGCTGATTACAGTAAATGAATATTCGGCTCCACCTCCCATAGGGGTGGAGCCGCGTATTCATTACTGTAATCAGTGGTGACGGTGACCGCTGAGTACAGATGAAGCGCTGCGGCGCCGGGGAAGCAGGGACTACACAGCGGCAGGACCGGGTGAGTATACGGGGAGGGGAGCACAGCGCTGCACGATAGTCAACTGCTTCTCGTTCCGGGCGCCGATCTGTCTCCAGCAGTGACGCTGAGGTCAGAGGGCGCGGTGACGTGGTCAGTGCGCGCCCTCTGCTGAACGTCAGTGTTGGAGACAGATCGGCGCCCGGAACGAGGTGCAGGTGACTATTGAAAGTGCCGGGGGCCTGAGCGACGGAGAGGTGAGTATGTGATTTATTTTTTTATTTTTTTTTTATGGCAGCAAATGGGGCAAGTGTCTGTATGGGGCCATAACGTTTGAGCAGCACTATATGGGGCCATAATGTTTCTGCAGCACTATATGGGGCCATAACGTTTCTGCAGCACTATATGGGGCCATAACGTTTCTGCAGCACTATATGGGGCCATAACGTTTCTGCAGCAATATATGGGGGCCATAACGTTTCTGCAGCACTATATGGGGCCATAACTTTTCTGCAGCACTATATGGGGCCATAATGTGCAGCACTATATGGGGCCATAACGTTTCTGCAGCACTATATGGGGCCATAATGTTTGTGCAGCACTATATGGGGCCATAATGTTTGTGCAGCACTATATGGGGCCATAATGTTTCTGCAGCACTATATGGGGCCATAACGTTTCTGCAGCACTATATGGGGCCATAACGTTTCTGCAGCACTCTATGGGGCCATAACGTTTCTGCAGCACTCTATGGGGCCATAACGTTTCTGCAGCACTATATGGGGCCATAACGTTTCTGCAGCACTATATGGGGCCATAACGTTTCTGCAGCACTATATGGGGCCATAATGTTTGTGCAGCACTATATGGGGCCATAATGTTTCTGCAGCACTATATGGGGCCATAACGTTTCTGCAGCACTATATGGGGCCATAATGTTTCTGCAGCACTATATGGGGCCATAACGTTTCTGCAGCACTATATGGGGCCATAATGTTTGAGCAGCACTATATGGGGCCATAATGTTTGAGCAGCACTATATGGGGCCATAACGTTTCTGCAGCACTATATGGGGCCATAACGTTTCTGCAGCACTATATGGGGCCATAACGTTTCTGCAGCACTATATGGGGCCATAACGTTTCTGCAGCACTATATGGGGCAAGTGTCTGTATGGGGCCATAATTAACGTTTGTGGAGCACTACGGTATATGGGGCAAGTGTCTGTATGGAGCATCTTATACGGCCATAATCAAGGTTTGTGCAGCACTATATGGGGCAAATATCTTTATAGAGCATCTTATGGGGCCATAATCAGCATTTGTGCAGCATTATATTGGGCAAATGTGCCTATGGAGCATCTTATGGGGCCATTATTAACCTTTATGCAGGATTATATGGGGCATATTTTAATATGGAACATCTTATGGGGTCCATCATGAACTGTATGGAGCATTATATGGGGCTCCTGATTCAATATGGATATTCAAAAACACTTAACCTACTGATGTCTCAATTAATTTTACTTTTATTGGTATCTATTTTTACTATTAGTGGGGTTGGCTTATACTCGGGTCGGCTTATACTCTGTTATATACGGTAGTTCTTTTTTTGACCAAGACCTGGCGGGCCACTGCTGGATTTAACGATTCATGACCTCTGCAAGTAAAATACGTCCTAGGCTCCCTAACCGGGTCCCTCCCTGGGATTTAAATTTAGAACTTAACAATCTAACACAGGCTCCCTTCGAGCCCTTGTCCTCAATAAAACCCTGACTCTTAGGCCGGCGTCACACTCGGCGTAAGACAATACGGTCCGTTTTTTACGTCCGTACTACGGCCGTAATACGGAGAAATGTTCCCAAAATAGTGATCCGTAGTCAGGGTGTGTCAGCGTATTTTGCGCATGGCATCCTCCGTATGTAATCCGTATGGCATCCGTACTGCGAGATTTTCGCGCAGGCTTGCAAAACCGACATCTAATGGATTTATGTGCTCAAATGTTCGGGAAAACATATATACAGTATATACATATATATATATGTCATTGAGACACATATATATATATTCTGTATTTAGATTTCATTCAGCGCGATATCTGTGAACAGCTGGTAATTCAATTGCCGGCTTTTCATTTCTCCTGCACAAACCCGACATGATGTGAGACATGGTTACATACAGTAAACCATCTCATATCCCCTTTTTTTTTGCATATTCCACACTACTAATGTTAGTAGTGTGTATGTGCAAAATGTCAGCGCTGTAGCTGCTAAAATAAAGGGTTACATGGTGGAAAAAATTGGCGTGGGCTCCCGCACAATTTTCTCCGCCAGAATGGTAAAGCCAGTGACTGAGGGCAGATATTAATAGCCAGGAGAGGGTCCATGGTTATTGGCCCCCCCCGTGGCTAAAAACATCTGCCCCCAGCCACCCCAGAAAAGGCACATCTGGAAGATGCGCCTATTCTGGCACTTGGCCACTCTCTTCCCACTCCCTGTAGCAGTGGGATATGGGGTAATGAAGGGTTAATGCCACCTTGCTATTGTAAGGTGACAATAAGCCAGATTAATAATGGAGAGGCGTCAATTATGACACCTATCCATTATTAATCCAATTGTTGGAAAGGGTTAAAAAACACACACACACACATGATTTAAAAGTATTTTAATGAAATAAACACAGCGGTTGTTGTAATAATTTATTGTTCTCGCAATCCATCAGGAACACCCTCGCTTGGCAAAATAATAAACGCACAAGATACATACCTTCTGATGTCAGATCACGTCCCACGATGTAATCCATCTGAAGGGGTTAACTAATATTACAGGCAGGAGCCCTGCTAAATGCAGCGGTGTGCTCGTGCCTGTAATCCCCGGCGAATGAAGGAAATGTAGGTCATTGACCTACATTTCCTTCATTCGCGGTGATGCGCCCCCTGGTGGATGTCCTCATATGACCTGGAGCGTGGGAAAAAGTTCCCAGGCTGCAGTTCATGAGAACATCCAGCAGGGGCGCATCACCGCGACTCAATGTAAGTACAGATCACTGCTTTCCTTTCAGCACCCGGGGATTACAGGCACGGAGCACAGCTGCATTTAGCAGGGCTCCTGCCTGTAATATTAGTTAACCCCTTCAGATGGATTACCTCGTGGGACGAGACGGTTCACCAGAAGGTATGTATCTTGTGCGTTTATTATTTTTCCAAGCGAGGGTGTTCCTGATGGATTGAGAGAACAATAAATTATTACAACAACCGCTGTGTTTATTTCATTAAAATACTTTTAAATCATGTGTGTGTGTGTGTGTTTTTTAACCCTTTCCAACAATTGGATTAATAATGGATAGGTGTCATAATTGACGCCTCTCCATTATTAATCTGGCTTATTGTCACCTTACAATAGCAAGGTGGCATTAACCCTTCATTACCCCATATCCCACTGCTACAGGGAGTGGGAAGAGAGTGGCCAAGTGCCAGAATAGGCGCATCTTCCAGATGTGCCTTTTCTGGGGTGGCTGGGGGCAGATGTTTGTAGCCAGGGGGGGGCAATAACCATGGACCCTCTCCTGGCTATTAATATCTGCCCTCAGTCACTGGCTTTACCACTCTGGAAGAGAAAATTGCGCGGGAGCCCACGCCAATTTTTTTCCGCCATTTAACCCTTTATTTGAGCAGCTACAGCGCTGAAATTTTGCACATACACACTACTAACATTAGTAATGTGGAATATGCAAAAAAAAAGGGGATATGAGATGGTTTACTGTATGAAAACCATGTCTCATATCCTGTCGGGTTTGTGCAGGAGAAATGAAAAGCCGGCAATTGAATTACCGACTTTTCACTAACACCGCTGCGTATTTCTCGCAAGTCACACTGCTGGTCCGTGTGGAATCCGTATTTTTCTCGCCCCCATAGACTTTCATTAGCGATTTTTTTGCGCAATACGCTGACAAACACAGCATGCTGCGATTTTGTACGGCCGTAGAAAGCCGTATAATACTGAACCGTAATATACGGCTAATAGGAGCAGCCCCATTGAGAATAATTGTGCCGTATGTTATGCGAGTTTTACGGACGTAGTTTCTGCGCTCTTACGTCCGTAAAACTCGCCAGTGTGACGCCGGCCTTAAGACGGTTTTTCTGGTGGCAATTACCACGGCTAGACGCATAGGAGAATTGCAGGCTCTGTCAATACAGGAACCCTACCTATCTATAAACTCTTGATTGTATAGTTTTACATTCAGTTCCCTCCTTTATGCCCAAGGTTGCCTCAGACTTTCATAGGTGTCAAGATATTGTGCTGCCCTCCTTTTGCCCAAATCCTTCTAATGCGAAGGAAGAAAATTTCCACACTGGATGTCCGCAGAGTGGTTCTCCATTACCTGGAACAATCCAGGGATTGGAGTGTTGACCAGAATCTTTTTATTCAGTTTTCAGGCCAAAATAAAGGTAAAAAGGCAGTTAAAGGCACAATTGCAAACTGGATCAAACAGGCCATTTGTCTAGCGTACTCGATAAAAGATTTTCCTCTGGCTTCACCAAAGGCTCACTCCACCCGTTTGGTCTCTACATCCTGGGCAGCGAGAGGGAATGCTTCATCTGAGCAGATATGCAGAGTGGCTACATAATACCTTCACCAGACATTATAGACTGAGCTTTAACAAGGATCTAATATTCGGCAGACGTGTTCTGCAAGCTGTGGTCCCTCCCTAAAGAAATCAGTGTTGGTATTACTCCAAGGTGACTGTCGTGGAAGGTGACTGGAGAAAATAGAATTAGTCTTACCGGTAATTCGGTTTCTAGGAACCTTCCACGACAGCACTAATTTCCCTCCCTATCTTATATACCTATTGGATGATTCCTGCTTTTTTGTGGTAACTATACATGCTTGTGTGTCCAGAAAAAAACACGAGACAGCAGGAAGGGGAGGGTTATTTAACCTCTTTGTGTTTCCTGTCCCCCATTAGGGCGGGGAGACATCCTCCAAGGTGACAGTCGTGGAAGGTTCCTAGTAACCGAATTACCGGTAAGACTAATTCTATTTTATGTGCTTCACAGGAACTGAAGCAATGTAGGAGGAAAAATTGAACACTTAACTTTTTTTTCCACAAACATTTTACTTCTGAACCATTTTTTTTTTTTTTTTTACAAGGGTAGAAAGAGGAAATGAACCACAAAATTTGTTGTGCAATTTGTCCTGAGTACAACGATACCCCATATGTGGGGGTAAACCGCTGTTTGGGCGAACCGCAGAGCTCGAAAGGGAAGGAGCGCCGATTGACTTTTTCAACGCAGTATTGGCTGGCATTGAGATCGGACGCCATTTCGTATTTGGATAGAGAAAGAACCGTATGCACTACCCCGTGAGGGTGCCCGGGTAGGATCCCACACCTTACGTAAATATAAAATGAACCCGGCACTCAACTTGTGGAGAATCTCTTTTGAATTTATTGACAAAAGAGAAGCTAAACGTTTCGGCCTTGCTTGGCCTTCTTCAGTAACTATGTACAAAATAACAAAACATAATGAGTTCACATCACTCAATATATATACAAGAAAACAAAGTATTTACATAGACAAAATAATGCGGTCATGTATTTTGAATGTACAGTATGTAATAATAAGGAGCTCCAAAACATTACACAGTTGGATGGGACACCAATATACAAAAAACAACACTGAGGGGACAATAATCACTAAATCTCGTTTTTAAGATGCAAAAAGGTAAATGTAAACACACCGTATAACCCAAAACACAGAACTAAACCTGAGATGCTATGCCAGAAGTATAGTATCCCTAAGGGGAGCTAATTGGTGGACGTACCGTGCTGCCTGTTGTAGCAGTGATTGGTGGTGCAGTAATGATCTGCCAGTGCTTATGATCTAATGGGATGGTGGAAAGAAACGCCAGTAATTATATGGCAGTGGAGTGAAGCCAATAAAACAAAGGGAAGAAAAGGAGGTGCATAGTCCTACCAGTAGAAAGATAGATGCTGGCTCGCAGGATCCGTTAGTGGCTGGGTCAGATAAACCGTGCGCTGCCTGTATAGAAAGCGCATGGTAAGCGGTGGTGCCACAAGGGTAAGTGCTGTGATGGGCTTAGGTAGAAAACCGACCTGTGGAGAGCCGTGGTATAGGTATGTCCTGGCGACGCGGTGTCAACCGCTTGTCTGCCTGGACCTGTAGCGCGCAGTATTTTAAGCCGGAAGTGGGCGTGGCTAAAGTCCGGGCTGTGTGAATGTGGAATAGAATAGAAAGTGGAAGAAGCTCCTGGGCGTGCGCACTGTGTGCGTTCCAGTGACGTCATTGTGCGCTCCACTAGGGTACGGTGGCTCAAAGTGATTAGTGCCTCAAGCTGTTCTGGTCCCAGTGATGTATGAAGGGGCCTTGAATGGAATGGTGGGTCCAGGTCAATAGCGGCGACTCTGGAAAGGAGAAACAGAGTTAGAACATGGAACATAAGGCAAATACAATCATAGAACAACGATATACACCACAATAGTATAGATATGGCTAGAATAGTAATAGCAACCGTGAAATGGGCCACTGTTTAATAACACCGTAAGTTCATATAAATGACAGTAGGTCATATTCTCTATTCAGGCCCCTTGGATGGAGGGTCCCCAACGTGTGTATCCAGTAAGCCTCACGTTGTTTCAATCTCTGTATGCGGTCCCCCCCTCTTCGTGGCTGAGGTACATGCTCAACTATTTGAAATCTTAATTGAGAAACGTTATGGTTATGTGCTATAAAATGTTCAAGTATGTCTTCCGACAAGCCTACAGCCTGCAGTGATCCTGAACCTACTGAACCGCCGCACAACCAGCTCTGCCCTCTCCTAGTGTATCATCACCCATCCCCTGCAGATTGTGAGCCCTCGCGGGCAGGGTCCTCCCTCCTTATGTACCTGTGTGCCTTGTTTTTTTTTTTGCTCATGTCTAATGTATTTGTCTATATTTGCCCTGTATTTCACATGTAAAGCGCCATGGAATAAATGGCGCTATAAAAATGAATAATAATAATAATAATAAAAGGAGAAGATTTTTGCAGCGTATTGTGGACTTCTGTTTGGATATACGGTCCTTTGCTGGCTGCGTCGTCTCCCCAATATATAGCAGGCCACAAGGGCATTTGATTAGATAAATAACAAACGGTGTGTCACATGTGTGATAGCCCTTGATTTTGAAACGTTTGCCTGAATGGGGGTGATGGAATGTGTCCCCTCTTAATGACATTACTACACTGGTTACAGTGGAGGCAGGGAAATGTGCCAAATTTTGGATTCTGTAAGAATGTCTGTCGTAAGGTGGTCTTACGTGGAACTATATCCGCCTTGACAAGTTTGTCTCTAATGTTGGGTGCCCTCTTGAAGCAGGGAAGAAATGGTGTGCGGAATTCTGGCACCTTAGGGTGAGCCTCATGTAGTAAATGCCAGTGTCTCCGGATGGTTCTATGGAGTATGTAGACATAGGGGTGATAGGCATGGACAAAAGGAATTCTATTGGTCCCTCCTCCCCTTCTCGTGGGTGACATATGGCTTGAATTCTGTAAGACTGCGTTGGGGTAGCCACGTTGGCGGAATTTGACATGGAGTTCTTCCACCCTTGTTGGGCGTGTGGTATCATTTGACACTATGCGATTAATCTTTTGGACCTGGGACTTGGGGATTGAGGTTTTCATGGATTTAGGATGAAAGCTGTCAAAGTGGAGGAGACTATTTCTGTCCGTTTCTTTTGTAAATAGGTCTGTGGAGAGAGAACCATCATCCTCCTTAATGACCAGTGTGTCTAAGAAACTAAGTTTAAGCACAATGACGTCACTGGAACGCACACAGTGCGCACGCCCAGGAGCTTCTTCCACTTTCTATTCTATTCCACATTCACACAGCCCGGACTTTAGCCACGCCCACTTCCGGCTTAAAATACTGCGCGCTACAGGTCCAGGCAGACAAGCGGTGGACACCGCGTCGCCAGGACATACCTATACCACGGCTCTCCACAGGTCGGTTTTCTACCTAAGCCCATCACAGCACTTACCCTTGTGGCACCACCGCTTACCATGCGCTTTCTATACAGGCAGCGCACGGTTTATCTGACCCAGCCACTAACGGATCCTGCGAGCCAGCATCTATCTTTCTACTGGTAGGACTATGCACCTCCTTTTCTTCCCTTTGTTTTATTGGTTTCACTCCACTGCCATATAATTACTGGCGTTTCTTTCCACCATCCCATTAGATCATAAGCACTGGCAGATCATTACTGCACCACCAATCACTGCTACAACAGGCAGCACGGTACGTCCACCAATTAGCTCCCCTTAGGGATACTATACTTCTGGCATAGCATCTCAGGTTTAGTTCTGTGTTTTGGGTTATACGGTGTGTTTACATTTACCTTTTTGCATCTTAAAAACGAGATTTAGTGATTATTGTCCCCTCAGTGTTGTTTTTTGTATATTGGTGTCCCATCCAACTGTGTAATGTTTTGGAGCTCCTTATTATTACATACTGTACATTCAAAATACATGACCGCATTATTTTGTCTATGTAAATACTTTGTTTTCTTGTATATATATTGAGTGATGTGAACTCATTATGTTTTGTTATTTAGCAAGGCCGAAACGTTTAGCTTCTCTTTTGTCAATAAATTCAAAAGAGATTCTCCACAAGTTGAGTGCCGGGTTCATTTTATATTTCGTATTTGGAGACACCCCTGATGTGCCTAAACAGTGGAAACCCCCCAATTCTAACTCCAACCCTAACCCCAACACACCCCTAATCCCAACTCTAGCCACAACCCTAACTTTAGCCCAACTCTAACCCTAATGGGAAAATGGAAATACATTTTTTTTAAATTTTATTATTTTCCCCTAACTAAGGGGGTGATAAAGGGGGGTTTATTTACTATTTTTTTTTATTTTGATCACTGTGATAGTCTGTCAGTGATCAAAATGAACCACTGGGAAAAACCTATTGTTGCCAGGTGCCGATCTCGGGGGGGGGGGGGGGGGGGGTTGGGACACACTGCACATGCGCCCGCCATTTTCTTTCCGGAAAAAGATGCTGGCAGCTGTGGGGGGGCACAGGAAGGTCCAGGGACATCGGGTGGGGGGGAGACACAGAACCGGGGGACCCTACTTCTCTCTCTTCTGATGTGCGATCACAGAGGAGAGAGAAATTAAATGGAAAATCAGACTTTTTTTTTTTTTTGCAGTCGCCATTATACGGTTAATAAAACCGACCAGAATCATGTTCTCTGGGGTCTCAGCTACCCCTGGCAGCCGAGACCCCCCCATTCAGTATTCTCCTATAGAGCACTCCCAAGACACTGTCACATCTGGCTTCAAACATCTCTGACAGGGTGGTGTCATCTTGTCTCCAGCGTACCATACTTAAATCATGTCAAAACCCCTAAGACCAGTATATGTGCATCCAGATCTGCTCTTCTGTGCAGGGCTGCTCACAAAATTCTCAATTTTCAGATGTGCTCTTCATACCTGGAGCTAATGCACCAAGCTGACAGACAGCCGCGAGCCACAATTCATGGGACCGCGAGCCACATGTGGCCCCCGAGCTACAGGTTGGGGACTCCTGCTCTATATAGAGAGTCTGTGGGGGAAGTTGTGTTTGTTATGTAGTGGAAACCTGTTTGGAAAGTTTTTGTCGAAACTCAGGAGGTGTCACACATCTACCACTTATGATCACATCAGAGAGTCGATGGATTGGAGACAAGAGCAGAAGCCGCGTCTGTCCGTGTCCGATCCTTGTCTGGTCTCAGATCCCGGTCACAAGTCTTTATTACAGAGATGAGAGAGCGGGAGGAATGGCTTCTTACATCACATTACCTCAGGGAGGAGAGAGCGGGAGGAATGGCTTCTTACATCACATTACCTCAGGGAGGAGAGAGCGGGAGGAATGGCTTCTTACATCACATTACCTCAGGGAGGAGAGAGCGGGAGGAATATGGCTTCTTACATCACATTACCTCAGGGAGGAGAGAGCGGGAGGAATGGCTTCTTACATCACATTACCTCAGGGAGGAGAGAGCGGGAGGAATGGCTTCTTACATCACATTACCTCAGGGAGGAGAGAGCGGGAGGAATATGGCTTCTTACATCACATTACCTCAGGGAGGAGAGAGCGGGAGGAATGGCTTCTTACATCACCACTCAGAGAGGATTGTACTTGTGAATAGCAAGGTGGTAGATTATGTCTCTATATAGAGGGTCTGTGTGTTCTACAATCCTTTGTCTCTGAGTACAGTAATCTGGGGAGAACTGGTCTGATAATAATTCCCCACCGTAAATCTCTCCTCCCTCAGGTAATGTGATGTAAGAAGCCATTCCTCCCGCTCTCTCATCACTGTAATAAAGACTTGTGACCGGGACCTGAGACCAGACAAGGATCGGACACGGACAGACGCCGGCTGTGTATTTTTTTGCCTCTGATGCATCGTATTTATTTTATTTCCTTTTAAATTTGAAACAATAATGGAAGATCTGGAGATCGCTTGTATCTCAGGCGAAATTGCCGCATTTTTCGGACAATTAGACGCACCTAGGTTTTAGAGGAGGTAATTAGGAAAAAAAGAAACTGAAGCAAAAAATGTGGTCAATTCTGTATTTAACATTCCCCATCCTGGTAAATAAGGTTTACTCACCCCATCCTGATACACATGGCCCCCTCATCCCTATCCTGGTATACATGGCCCCCTCATCCTTAATTTAGTATGTTTGGCCCCATCCTTATCCTGGTATGATTGGTCCCATCAGAAAAGATTTAAAAAAACAAACCATTCCACTTCCTTCCTCCGCTCCCTCGCAGCGTCCTACTCCGTTGCCAGCAGCTGATTAATGCTTGTAAGCAGCACATGGCAGGGACGTCACAAGCAGAGAACAGCTGCCGGAATACTCACCGGGACTGTTCATCTCAGAGAGCAGGGAGTATTCATTGCTCTTCAGCAGCGCGCAGTGTCAGCCGGAGCCTTCCTGCTGCTGCCGGCAGTCACGTCTCTGCCATGTGCTGCTTACAAGCATTAATCAGCTGCTGGCAACGGAGTAGGACGCTGCAAGGGAGCGGAGGAAGGAAGTGTAATGATTTGGGTTTTTTTTATATTTTCTGATGGGGCCATGCAACCCAGGACCGGGATGAGACCAATCATACCAGGATGCCAAAAAGAAATGAATATTCATCGCCCTCCACGCCCATGGGCATAGAATGCAGTGAATATTCATTTCTCTTTAGCAGCGGGCACAGGAGTTAGCCGCATCCGCTGGCTCCTGCCTCTGTGACCCTCTGCTCTGCCAAAACCGCTCCCCACCACAGACAGACCCGGTACATCCAGACTATAAGACGCACTCCCCATTTTTCTCCACATTTTGGGAGGAAAAAAGTGCATCTCATAGGCCAAAAAAATACGGTAGCTCTACTTGGAAGGGGCTGTAGCAACAGGGATCTACAGCATTTCATCCTTATCTCACAGCCTCCACTGGCGGTGTAGTTACCATGGTGACCGTCTCCCTCTGGCAGTGTAGTTACCACGGTGACAGACCTATGCTGACGGTGTAGTTACCACGGTGACTCTCCTCCTCTGGCAGTGTAGTTACCGTGGTGACCGTCCTTCACTGGCGTTGTAGTTACCACGGTGACCGTCCTCCTCCTACGAGGCTGATAATGAGCGGTCAGATTGGCGGAGGAGGCCGCGGTGGAGTTTTGTGGCTTTTCCTCCTGATAAATGTTGATATTTGGCAGAATTTCGTGATTGTCGTTCTCTCGTCCCCTGTGATTTCCATCTTCTCCTCCATCATGAAGACGCCGGCAGGACGAGATCCCTCCAGCTGATCCAGTGCTCATCCCTCCTCCTCCTGAATGACCCCGAGGATGGACGAGGACAGGGATGAGACCACCAGAAGATTATTCCACTTGGCCCTGGAGATCATCTCCCTGCTGAGCGGAGAGGTAACTCCTCTACATTTCTATCAGCTTTATTGTGTTCTGTGACAAGTCCGACATCGGGAGGAGGAAATCCAGAATAGAGAGAAGGATTCTTTCCTGTAAGAGCAGTGATTGTGTGGAGCTCTCTGCCCGGAGGAGTTGTCATGGGGATTCCCTATAAGAGCTGTAGAGGGGCCGGGATGTCTGTCCGGAGGGGAATAATATTCCCGGTTATGGCCCCAGATTACTGGAGACGGTTATTGATCCCGGGATTTCTACTGATTGTCAGATCTGGAGTCGGGAAGGAATTCTTCTCCCTAAGTGTCTCTCTCCATACACAGGATTACACAATAGTGAGGAAGACCCCGGGGGACGGTGTGACTCCCATCATCCATCTCCAGGAGTCAGGAGGGCGGAGCCCGGGCCCCATCACAGAGCCTCCCCCGCACTCCCTGCTACATGAGAGGAACAAGAAGATCCTGGAGCTCAGCAACAAGATGATTGAGCTGCTGAGCGGAGAGGTGACTGCTGGGACATTATACAGGACTGGAGGATTCTGGGTGATGAGCGGAGAGGTGACTGCTGGGACATTATACAGCACTGGAGGATTCTGGGTGATGAGCGGAGAGGTGACTGCTGGGACATCATACAGGACTGGAGGATTCTGGGTGATGAGCGGAGAGGTGACTGCTGGGACATTATACAGCACTGGAGGATTCTGGGTGATGAGCGGAGAGGTGACTGCTGGGACATTATACAGGACTGGAGGATTCTGGGTGATGAGTGGAGAGGTGACTGCTGGGACATTATACAGCACTGGAGGATTCTGGGTGATGACCGGAGAGGTGACTGCTGGGACATTATACAGGACTGGAGGATTCTGGGTGATGAGCGGAGAGGTGACTGCTGGGACATTATACAGGACTGGAGGATTCTGGGTGATGACCGGAGAGGTGACTGCTGGGAGATTATACAGCACTGGAGGATTCTGGGTGATGAGCGGAGAGGTGACTGCTGGGACATTATACAGCACTGGAGGATTCTGGGTGATGAGCGGAGAGGTGACTGCTGGGACATTATACAACACTAGAGGATTCTGGGTGATCAGCGGAGAGGTGACTGCTGGGACATTATACAGGACAGGAGGATTCTGGGTGATGAGCGGAGAGGTGACTGCTGGGACATTATACAGGACTGGAGGCTTCTGGGTGATGAGCGGAGAGGTGACTGCTGGGACATTATACAGGACTGGAGGATTCTGGGTGATGGGCGGAGAGGTGACTGCTGGGACATTATACAGCACTGGAGGATTCTGGGTGATGAGTGGAGAGGTGACTGCTGGGACATTATACAGCACTGGAGGATTCTGGGTGATGAGCGGAGAGGTGACTGCTGGGACATTATACAACACTAGAGGATTCTGGGTGATGAGCGGAGAGGTGACTGCTGGGACATTATACAACACTGGAGGATTGTGGGTGATGAGTGGAGAGGTGACTGCTGGTACATTATACAGCACTGGAGGGTTCTGGGTGATGAGCGGAGAGGTGACTGCTGGGACATTATACAGGACTGGAGGATTCTGGGTGATGGGCGGAGAGGTGACTGCTGGGACATTATACAGCACTGGAGGATTCTGGGTGATGAGTGGAGAGGTGACTGCTGGGACATTATACAGCACAGGAGGATTCTGGGTGATGAGCGGAGAGGTGACTGCTGGGACATTATACAACACTAGAGGATTCTGGGTGATTAGCGGAGAGGTGACTGCTGGGACATTATACAGGACAGGAGGATTCTGGGTGATGAGCGGAGAGGTGACTGCTGGGACATTATACAGGACTGGAGGCTTCTGGGTGATGAGCGGAGAGGTGACTGCTGGGACATTATACAGGACTGGAGGATTCTGGGTGATGGGCGGAGAGGTGACTGCTGGGACATTATACAGCACTGGAGGATTCTGGGTGATGAGCGGAGAGGTGACTGCTGGGACATTATACAACACTAGAGGATTCTGGGTGATGAGTGGAGAGGTGACTGCTGGGACATTATACAGGACTGGAGGATTCTGGGTGATGGGCGGAGAGGTGACTGCTGGGACATTATACAACACTGGAGGATTGTGGGTGATGAGTGGAGAGGTGACTGCTGGTACATTATACAGCACTGGAGGGTTCTGGGTGATGAGCGGAGAGGTGACTGCTGGGACATTTTACAACACTAGAGGATTCTGGGTGATGACCGGAGAGGAGAGGTGACTGCTGGGACATTATACAGCACTGGAGGATTCTGGGTGATGACCGGAGAGGTGACTGCTGGGACATTATACAGCACTGGAGGATTCTGGTTAATGACCGGACAGGTGACTTTTGGGACATTATACAGGACTGCACTGGAGGATTCTGTGTGATGACAGTAGAGGTGACTGCTTGGACATTATACAGTATGGCACTGGATGATTCTGGGTGATGAGCGGAGAGGTGACTGCTGGGACATTATACGGTACTGCACTGGAGGATTCTGGGTGATGATGGTGTGGTTGTTGTCAGGTTCCTATAAGGTGTCAGGACGTCGCTGTCTATCTCTCCATGGAGGAGTGGGAGTATCTAGAAGGACACCAGGATCGGTACCAGGATGTGATGATGGAGGAGCTCCGGCCTCTTACACCACGAGGTGAGAGGAAACCTTCCCCTGACATCAGATTGTCTCTTCAGCGTTGGTCGGTTGCTATTAGTGATGCAGACACAGATATTTCCGGGTTTTCTCTGTGGGATGAATCTCTCCTATAACGGCTGATCGGACCTCACATTCGGGTCGTGCAGATGATTCTCTGCCGCTGATGGAGAATTTATTCTAGATTTATCTTTATTTATTGGTTTATAAATTTACAAGTGTTACAATCAGGGCAATAACCGTGGTGATATCAGACAATCACCGGAGAGTAATAATCCGAGTACAGTGGTGTCAGTTCCCAGGTTCCTGCACAGTCTAGAACTTAACATCAGCAGAGGATCAATATTCCAGACAGCAAAACCAGGTTGTGTAGAAGGCTTGCATTTATTTGTGAAAACATTTTTTTGGAAAGTTGACGAAAATTTTGCAATTTTCAAACTATTAATTTTTATTCCCTTATATCAAATAGATATGTCACACTATTTTGAAAATTGCACAATTCAAGGTGCTCAAAACCACATTCAAGAAGTTAATTCTTCTTAGGAACTGAAACAACGCGTAAGGAAAAAAATGAACATTTAAAAAGTTTTTCAAAAATTTTACTTTACACCCAAATTTATATATTTTTACAAAAGTAATAGGAAAAAAATGACCCAAAAATTTGTTGTGCCATTTCTCTTGAGTACGCTGATACCCCATAAGTGGAGGAAAACTACTTTTTGGGCGCACGGCAGAGCTCAGAAGGGAAGGAGTGCCATGTTACTTTTTGAATGCAAAATTTACCGCAATAATTATCGGACACCATGTTGCGTTTGGAGAGACCCTCATGTGCCTAAACATTGGAAACCCCCCACAAGTGACACTTTTTTTGGAAACTAGACCCATCAGGGAACTTATCTAGATGTGTGGTGAGCATCTTGAATCCCAGGTGTTTCACAAAAGTGTATAACGTTGAGACGTGAAAAAAAAAATCTAATTTTACCCACAAAAATGTTTTTAACCCAAAATAGTTATTTTCACAAGGGTAACAGGATAAAATTGATCCCAAAATGTGTTGTGCAATTTATCCTTAGTACGCACTTACACCATATGTGGGGGAAAACTACCATTTGGGCGCACAGTAGGGCTCAGAAAGGAAGGAGTGATGTTTTGGAATCAGACTTTCATGGCATGGTCTGAGGGTGTCATATTGCGTTTGGAGAGCCATTCTAAAAACTGCACCCCTCAAAGTGCTCAAAACCACATTCAAGAATTTTATTAACCCTTCAGGTGCTTCAGAGAAATTGTTAATTTTATTAATTATTAATGTGGAAAAATGTTATATTAGGCCCAAATTTGTTTATTTTCACAGAGGTAACAGGAGACAATTGACCTCAAAAACTGTTGTGCAATTTCTTCTGAGCACGCCTATACCCAATATGTGGAGGAAAACTACTGTTTTGGTGCACGGCAGAGCTCGGAAGGGAAGGAGCGCAATTTGAGTTCTTGAATGCAAAATTTGTTGGATTCATTAGCGAACACTGTGTCGCGTTTGGAGAGCCTCTGATGAGCCTAAACAGTGGAAACTCCCCTGTTGTGAACTCTGTTTTCAGGCTCCCTCTTGTGGTCACAGGTGGTATTGTGTGACTTTTGTTTTGGGCTCCCCCTGGTGGCTTTGTTTGTTATCCTGCTGGTCTGTGGCTGATCAGCTGCCTCGTCATTCACTTGGGAGTTTCCTATTTTAGCTCTGTTTCACTTCCACTTGTTGCCGGCTGTCAATGTACTCAGTGCTATTCTGATTACTCCTGATTCGGTTTCAGTCTCTTCAGGAGAAGCTAAGTTCTGTTTAATTATTTTTTGCTCATTAGTCTGCAATATGATTTCTGTGTATGATGAGTTTAGTCCAGCTTGCTAATATGTGATTGTTTCTGCTGGTTTGCTCTAGGGTACAGAGTTGCTTCCCCCGCACCGTTAGTTGGTGCGGGGGCTCGAGCGATCTCTGTGTGGATATTTTGAATAGGGTTTTTAATTGACCGCACAGTTCCCTTTCTATTTTCTGCTTTCTAGTGTTAGCGGGCCTCATTTGCTAAATCTAATTTCATCTCTGCGTTTGTGCTTTCCCCTTAACTCACCGTTAATATTTGTGGGGGGCTATTCTATATCTTTGGGGTCATTTCACTGAGGCAAGTGAGGACTTTCGTTCCCTCTAGGAATAGTCAGTTTCTCAGGCCGTGAAGAGACGTCTAGGATTTTCAGGTAACGTTCCACGGCTGCCTATAGTTGTTTGCGGATAGGATCAGGTTGCGGTCAATTCAGTTACCACTTCCCCAGAGTTTGTAGTCGGTTTAGTTACTTAGCTAGTCCTACTTGTGATCCTTGCCACTAGGATCATAACACTCCCCCCAGAAGTTACCACATTTTGGAAACTATGCCCCTCAAGGATTTTTCCAGGGGTATAGTGAGCATTTTGAAGCCACAGGTACAACACATATAACATTAGGTAGCCATACTGAAAAAGTTCATCTTTTTCACAAAAATGTTGCTTTAGTCCCAAATTTCTCACTTTTCCAGGACGTCATCCTGACAGCACTATGGAGGACGTCCTCCTCCCCCTTGCTGGGACAGGAAACACACGAGAGTTCAAAAGGTCCGGTCCCACCCCCATTCCTCAGTGTTTTTCCTGTCCCTGCAAGGGACACATGAGAGAAGCTGCGCAGCTTACCGGAGCTCAGGGGGATCGTGCGGCTTGCCAGATCCTTCCCCCTGTCAAGACGCTCAGGGCAGAAACCCTCCAGAGGGGGGTCCCTCTGCTCCAAAGACCAGCAGCCGCTCCTCCCGGAGGGGGGCTCTCGGCTGCGGACGCGGTTCCCGAGGTTAGTAGCACTCAGCAGCGTGAACGCCGGGCTCTGACTCTTCCGGCGGAAGTTCCGGGGACCGCGTCACTTCCGGTTTGCGGCATCCGTTACTGCGACTTCCGGTAACGCTGATGTACAGGGAAGGCGTGCGCTCCGGCGTGGATCCCAGGTATTGCAGCGTTTGAGAGGCGCTGCAGCGGTCACACTCTGGATACTATGGAGAGCATGACACCTGAGGATGGGGTAAGTGCGCAGAGCGCAAACTCCCCTGACACCCAGTAATAAAGCCACCCTGTCACCTTCCCTATCTTATATCGTTTAGGATAAGGGAACTCCAGCCGTCCCCCCTGGTCAAGTTAAAAGATCTGGAAAAGCCTCTGGGAAGTCCAGCAGATGTCCACTATGTAACGCTAAACTACCGGACACCCATGGCAAAACCTTATGTGCAGACTGCACATCCAAGGTTATGAGAGAGGAGCAGCCCACCTTATTATCTGAGATGAGGTCCCTAATCAGAGAAGAGGTCCAGGCTTCCTTAGCTACCATGGTTGAAAAATCCAGCCCTATGCCCAGTCGCAAAAGGGCCAGGCGGGAGTTGGAATATACTTCTGAGGACAGGTCCGATTCTGAGGACCTTGTCTCCGAGGAAGAGGGCGAGCTTCCTTCTGGAAGCCAGGACCGCCAGAGGAAGTACCTTTTCCAGGCAGAGGACACAAATGAGCTGGTGCAGGCGGTGCGATGCACCATGCAAGTAGAGGAAACATCTAAGCCGCAAACCAGGCAGGACCTGATGTTCGGGGGACTTATGTCACGTCGGCAGACAGTCTTCCCGGTCAGTGAGCATATCAAGGCCATGGTGCTCGAAGAATGGAAGGAGGCGGAACGTCGGCTGACACTGTCTAAAGACTTTAAGTCGCGCCTACCCTTTGAGCCTGAGGATGTTAAGCTTTGGGACGAGATACCCAAGGTGGATGTCCCGGTGGCGAAGGTCGCCAAAAAGACTGTTATTCCGTTCGAGGACTCGTCAACCTTGCGCGATCCAATGGATCGTAAAGCGGACATATTGCTAAAAAGAGCCTGGGAGTCTTCCGCGGCTCTAATTAAAACTAATATTGCAGCTACCTCGGTAGCCCGGTCTATGCACCTCTGGATGGGTCAGTTAGAGGAGCATCTCTCTAGTAAAACCCCAAGGTCAGAGATCTTAAACTCTCTCCCTATAATGAAGTCCGCCACAGCTTTTCTATCTGACATGACGGCTGAGTCAGTCAGGTTTTCAGCCAGAAATGGGTCATTATCCAATGCGGCTAGAAGAGCGGTCTGGTTAAGGTCTTGGTCGGGCGATAATGCGTCCAAAACCAAATTATGCTCAATCCCTTTCTCAGGTGCAAGAGTTTTCGGTCCTTCCCTCGATACCATCTTAGAGTCGGCCTCAGACAAGAAAAAAGGGTTCCCAGAGGACAAGCCTAAGAGGTCTCAGTCCTTTCGGAGGGGATTTCCCTTTAGACGACAGTCTGACTTCAGAGGGTCCGACTTCAGAGGGGGAAGGTCTAATAGAGGGTTTAACAGGGGTTCCCGTGGCCAGAGTAGTAAGAACAGGAGCTTCTTCTTCAGCCCCTCCTCTAAAACTAAACCACAATGACGCCACTCTTATAGGGGGGAGGCTGCGCCATTTCGCGGTAAACTGGAGCAGAGTCACACAAAATCAATGGGTCCTTCGTACTATCTCCGAGGGCTACAGCATAGAGTTTTACTCGCATCCGCCAGACAGGTACATCGTACCTACGGTGGTTATGCAAGACTCTCCCATGCTAAAAGACCTGAGGGACATGCTTGCCTCAAAGGTCATAATTCCAGTACCTCCGCTAGAGGTAGGCCAGGGTCATTACTCCTCCCTGTTCTCCATTACAAAACCGTCCGGCGACTCACGTACAATAGTAAACCTGAAGCCTCTGAATGCCTGGGTCAGGTACAAGAGGTTTCGCATGGAGTCCATCCGTTCCGCAATCCTCCTCATAGATCGGAACGCGGTGATGTGCACTCTCGATTTGAAGAGTGCCTATTACCAGGTCCCTGTCCACCATCTATCTCAGAGGTTTCTGAGGTTCGCGGTAGTTCTGCCGTCCGGGACCTGCCACTACCAGTTTCAATGCCTTCCGTTTGGACTTGCCTCAGCACCTCGCGTGTTTACAAAGCTGGTCTCAGAGATAGTGGCTTTCCTAAGAAACCAGGGGATTATAATAGTCCCTTACCTCGACGACTTTCTGCTGATAGCACGAACTCCAGAGGTCTTAACGGATCACAGGAACCGGACCGTTGCGGTAATGGAACATTTGGGATGGATCATCAACTGGCAGAAATCAGATCTGATTCCGGAACACAAAAAGATCTTCCTGGGTGTCTGTCTGGACTCTGCAAACAGAATATCCCTTCTGCCCGAATCCAAGCTGGAGTCAATACAAGTCCATGTCAGATTCCTACTAGAACGCAGAGTCTCAATAAGAATGGCCATGAGAGTGCTAGGCCTAATGACGGCATGCATACCATGCGTAAGATGGGCACAGTTCCATTCAAGACCACTGCAGAGCTTAATCCTCTCCAAGTGGGACCGTCGTCAATCTTCTCTGGAAAGTATTTTGTATCTTCCAGGTCCAGTACGAAGTTCGCTCCTCTGGTGGACAGACCCAAAGAATCTAAGAATCGGGGTACTATGGACTACCGACCCTCACGTGGTAGTTACCACAGACGCCAGCGCCTGGGGCTGGGGAGCTCACCTAGAAGGAAGGATTCTCCAGGGACAATGGCCTCCAGATGTAGCCGGCAACTCGTCCAACTTCCGAGAGCTGTATGCTGTCTGGGAAGCCCTGAGAAGAAATCGGCGCACGCTGGAGAATCGTCATGTAAGGATATTGTCCGACAACGTGACAGCTGTTTCCTTCCTAAAACACCAAGGAGGTCCAAGGCACCATCTTCTCCAGGAGCTGGCGGGGAGGATATTTCGTTGGGCAGAAAAATCGATCCTCTCCATCTCTGCAATCCACTTGGAGGGCTCCCAGAACGTCATAGCGGATTACTTGAGCAGAAGAAGAATGTTCGCAACGGAGTGGGAACTCAACCAGGACATCTTCCAGGAACTGTGCCGGCGTTGGGGCACTCCCAGTATAGACCTTTTCGCGAACAGGAGAAACTCGAAGGTCTCAAGGTTCTTCTCTCTGAACCCTCGGGATCTGCCGGAAGGAATAGATGGTCTAAGTCAGAATTGGACAGAGCCCCTCTCATATGCTTTCCCTCCTCTAGCACTAATACCGGCTGTTCTCAGGAAGATCAAAGAAGAACAAGCTCGAGTAATTTTGGTAGTTCCATACTGGCCAAGAAGGAGTTGGTTCTCTCTTCTGGTAGACCTGGCGATAGAGAATCCAGTAGAACTGCCTCACAGACCGGATGTAATCCACCAGGGCCCAGTGTACCATCCGGATCCAGAGAAGCTACACCTCTCAGCCTGGATCCTGAAAGGAACATCCTGAGGGCAAGAGGCCTGTCTGACCAGGTCATATCCACTATCAAGGCTAGTAGAAAGCCGGTCACGTCAGCAATCTATTTGAAAATCTGGAGACGTTTCTGTCTGGAGGGTGGCAGGTCCGAGGTTGCGGCAGGCACTCCCGACTTACCCAGAATTCTGGATTTTCTACAGTCTGGGTTCGATAAAGGGCTTAGGCCAAGCACCTTAAAGGTGCAGATCTCCGCACTAAGCTCCTTTCTAGACTATCCCCTAGCAACACATCCCTGGATAGTTAGGTTTATCAGAGCCACCCAAAGATTGCGCCCCACCATTAGACAGTTATCTCCTCCTTGGGATCTTAACCTTGTCCTGAATTTCCTCTGCAAAAATAATTACGCCTCGGCAGATAACATGTCCATTTCAGCCCTGACACGTAAAACGGCATTTTTAGTGGCGATCACCACGGCTAAGAGGGTGGGGGAAATCCAAGCCTTGTGCACACGGGATCCGTACCTCCAGATTAGAGATGATTGTGTGGTTCTCAAACTAGATCCCTCGTTCGTTCCAAAAGTGGGAACTCTAAAAAATAGGAATCAAGAGATAGTGTTACCATCCTTTTGCTGTAACCCTTCCAATTCTAAAGAGGAAGCTCTGCATTCCTTGGATGTCAGACAGGCGGTCATCGACTACCTATCAGCCACCAACCCATGGCGAATCGATCCAAACCTGTTTATTTTGTTTGGGGGTAAAAATAAGGGAAAGAAGGCCTCTAAGGCCTCCATTGCTCGATGGATCACGTCTGTGATCTCTGAGGCCTATCAGTCGGAGGGAATCTCTCCTCCAAAAGGTCTTCATGCACACTCTACTAGAGGGATGGCTACTTCTTGGGCTGAGAGGGCAGGCGCCTCTCTAGAGCAGATTTGTAAGGCCGCTACATGGGCTAGTGTGAATACCTTCTGCAAACATTACAAACTTGATGTTTTGTCCGGTCAGCATACTGCATTCGGGAGAAAAGTTCTCCAAGCGGTAATCCCACCCTGAGGAGGTGCTTTGGTACTCTCCATAGTGCTGTCAGGATGACGTCCTGGAAAATAGGTATTAAGCTTACCGTTAATTATGTTTCCAGGAGTCCATCCTGACAGCACGGGTAATTCCCTCCCTGTTAATATAACTATGCCTTTGTAATATGAACCTGACATGTCTGTAGTATTTCCTAAACATATGATGTAATATGTTCCTGATATATGGTGTTATGTTCTTTACCATTAAATATTATTTTTTTGCATCTCCCTTGAGGCGGTTCTTGTTACAACACTGAGGAATGGGGGTGGGACCGGACCTTTTGAACTCTCGTGTGTTTCCTGTCCCAGCAAGGGGGAGGAGGACGTCCTCCATAGTGCTGTCAGGATGGACTCCTGGAAACATAATTAACGGTAAGCTTAATACCTATTTTCCGAGAGGTAACACCGAAAAGTGGACCCAACAGTTTGAGACAAGTGCTTGCTGCTCGAGTTTGCATCGGATGCTGGGGTATGCTCAGAGAATCGTGGGTATTCGAATGACATTCTCGCTTTTCCGCACCGCATATCTCGCAGCTGTTAGATAGCCCACCTTATAGGGCAGAACTTCATCATGGCTACTATCGATTTACAGGAGGCTTATTATCATGTCCTCATTTATCCAACCTACCTACATTTTTAATATTTGCAGTTACCCAAGGAAGACAAATACTGCACTTCCAGTTTAACGTTCTGCCGTTCGGAATATCGTCAGCACCTCGAATCTTTACAAGGATCATGGTTGAGGCCGTTGCATTCATCAGGAAAGATAACTTCTATATAATCCCTTAAAGAAAATCTACAGCAAACAATTCAGATTTTGACATCCCTAGGATGGCTGGTTAACCATTAGAAGTCAGACAGTCCCTTCCACTACAAAAATCTTCTTAGGTATTATACTGGACTGCCAAAAGAGAAATATATCCAATGTAAAATAACCTTCCTGTGAAGCCATAAATCAGTATCCATAAGATTTGAGATGTCAGTCCTGGTCTCCATGACGTCATACATTTAGACTGTAACCTGGGCATAAGCGCATACCAGAACTCTACAGACAGGGGCGTAACTACCGCGGTCGCAGTGGTCGCCATTGCGACCGGGCCCGGTAGGTGAGGGGCCCGGGGCCGGCAGGTCAGACGCCCCTGGTCACCGCACTATGTCCGCCTCCTGCTCCCGCACACTTCCGTCACTTACTTCTATCTATAGATAAGCAGCAGTGCGCAGGCTCAGTGACGCTGCAGAGCGGCTCCTCCCATCCATAGCAGGGGGTGGCTCTCTGTATCCGCCGCCACGCCCCTGACACGCCCACTACACAGACTGGTGAGGCGTCCGGCACTTCCAGCTCTCGCGTGCGGATGCTTTCTTCAGTTCCCATGTTTCCGGCGGTGCCCGGAAGCGGCAGCACCTGTTTCCATAGTGACCCGCGGCCGTCCTAGCCATGTCCTGTCGCGCACTGCGGCTCCGACTCTGCCGCCTGTCGTCAGCCCTCAGGGGCTCCCGCAGGAGCCTTCATTATGTCCAGGGCCAGAACCCTGACCCCCAGACCAGGGAGTACTTCTACTACATCGACCACCAGGGACAGGTACGGGGGCACAGTGCAGCAGGAGCTCGGGCCCCTGGGGCCCATAGCTGTGATCGGCTGCAGCGTGATTTCTCCTCTTTATTTTACAGCCTGCACAGTGGTATATACCGCACAGCCCGCACAGTGGTCTATCCAGCACAGCCCGCACAGTGGTCTATCCAGCACAGCCCGCACAGTGGTCTATCCAGCACAGCCCGCACAGTGGTTTATCCAGCACAGCCCGCACAGTGGTATATACAGCACAGCCCGCACAGTGGTATATACAGCACACTGTAGACGCTCTCTCCTCCATCATTGCATTCAACTGTACCGGCGTCATAGACGCCTGTATAGTTGAATACGACGGCAGGGGGGTGAGTCGGTGGCGGCGGGGGAGGCGGATCGAGCGGCCCACGACTGGCACCGGCTCTTCTGGCAAATGCCAGAAGAGCCAGCCGGTGCCAGTCGTGGGCCGCTCGATCCGCCGCCACCGACTCACCCCCCTGCCGTCGCATTCAACTATACCGGCGTCTATGGGGGGGGGGGGGGGGGAGGAGGAGAGATGCGGGCTGTGCTGGATAGACCACTATGCGGGCTGTGCTGGATAGACCACTGTGCGGGCTGTGCTGGATAGACCACTGTGCGGGCTGTGCTGGATAGACCACTGTGCGGGCTGTGCTGGATAGACCACTGTGCGGGCTGTGCTGGATAGACCACTGTGCGGGCTGTGCTGGATAGACCACTGTGCGGGCTGTGCTGGATAGACCACTGTGCGGGCTGTGCTGGATAGACCACTGTGCGGGCTGTGCTGGATAGACCACTGTGCGGGCTGTGCTGGATAGACCACTGTGCGGGCTGTGCTGGCACCCAACACCATGTTGCAGTGCAGGAGATTCCTCCTGCACGGCAACAGTCCGAGGCGTATCTAGGGGAAGGGGGCAGCCGGGGCACGTGGGAGACAGGAAGCAGCTCCAGTCATCACGGTGAGACAGCTTCTCAGTCTGTATTTTTCCCCCTTCATACATCTCATGTACGTCTGAATGAGATCGTATTTAAGAGAAAGCCAAAATAACCCCGGGATAGAAGGCGAGAGCAGGGGGGAGGTGCGGGACAGAGCCGCTTTAGTCAGGAGAAGCTGAGGAGCTGCAGCCGGTTTACATCAGCCACCCCTGTACCAGAGAGGAGATTGTGAGTTGTGTATATGAGCTGGTATCTGGTGTGTGTGTGTGATATCTGTAGTATGTGTGTGTGTGTGTGTGTATGTGATATCTGTAGTGTGTGTGTGATAACTGTAGTATGTGTGTGTGTGTGTGTGTGTGTGTGTGTAATATCTGTAGTATGATGTGTGTGTGTGATATCTGTAGTGTGTGTGTGATATCTGTAGTGTGTGTGAGGCAGGGGCGTAACTACCACGGTCGCAGCTGCAAGCGGCTCTGGCAGGTCAGGGGGCCGTGTGTCCCCTTGAACCTGTCTCCCTTATGCTTGTGTCCCTTGTCCCCATGTGCCAGTCTCCCTTGCCCACCAGTCCCTGTGTCCCCTTGTGCCAGTCTCCCTTGTCCACTAGTCCCCGTGTGCCCCTTGTGTCAGTCTCCCTTGCTCACTTGTCCCCGTGTGCCCCTTGTGTCAGGCTCCCTTGCACACTAGTCCCCTTGTGTCAGTCTCCCTTGTCCCCTTGTGTCAGTCTCCCTTGCCCACTAGTCCCCTTGTAACCTTCTCCCCTGCCTCCTAGCCCCCATGTGTCCCCTTGTGCCTGTCTTCCTTGTCCTCTCCCCTGCCCCCTCGTCACCATTTGCTCGTGTCTTTCTCACTGCCCCTGTATGGAGGGGCTGCATTATACTATGAGGGGCGCTGCATTGTATTCTATGGCGGTTACATTGAATTGTATGGCGGGGCGGGGGGGGGGGCCCATTTGGAAGTTCGCACCGGGGCCCATAACTTTGTAGTTACGCCAATGTCTACAGACCTACATCCTTTCAAATTGGGACGGATCCCCAGAATCTCTGAACAGGAAGATTCTGGCATCCGATCTGGTAAAGTCCTCTCTGACCTGGTCTCTCAATCAAGGGAACCTAAAGAGAAGACTCCTCTGGATTCAGAACCCCCTATCAACAATACCAGTGGATGCCAGCAGAAGAGGCTGAGGGGGAGTTATGATCTCCTATACTTCCTTCCAGGGGCTCTGGACAAGGGAGATCAGCCATCTATCCTCCAATTTCAGAGACCTGAAGGTAGTAGAGGAGGTACTCCGATCAGCAACATCCATAATTCAAGGCACCCACTTAAGGGTTTACTCAAACAACTTGACCATGGTTGCTCACCTCCGTCATCAAGTAAGCGCAAAGATCTAAAAGCAGTCTCAACAAGAGTCTTATCTTGGGCAGAAGAGCATCTCTATCTGCTCTTCACAATCTGCTTTGCCAACATCCAGGTCGATATTCTGGCCAGAAGAGATGTGCATCCAAGTGAATGGAGCCTAAACATAGAGGTTTTCCAAATGCTAACCAGAAGATGGGGGCATCCAGAAGATGGGGGCATCCAGAAGCAGACCTGTTTGCAAGTTATCAGAATGCAAAAGGGGATCAGTACTCCTCCTTGAACCCAAACGATGCCTGCATGTAGTGGGACGCATTTGCCTATCCCTGGAGATTCAGCCTGGCTTATGTATTCCTGCTGATTCTGGTCTTACCAAGGAAGCTCCAAAAGATAAGGACTTAGAAGGTGAAAATAATCTTAGTGTCAGTTTTCAATCCGCAGAGAAGCTTGTTCGGTACTCTGAACAACTTGAATTTAGAAGGTTCCCCTGATTATCCCACCCAGTGGAAATCTTCATCAGGGTCCGATCTACCTCCCGGACCCCCTAAAGTCTGTGTCTGGCTGCTTGGCTTCTGAGTTTTCAATCCTAAAAAGTAAAAGCCTCTCAGATAGTCATGCAGACTCTCCAAAAAAGTAGAAAACCAGTAACCAATACCTTCCATCATAAAATATGGAAAGCCTTTGTATCTTGATGTGCGTCTGGTCCTCCAGACCTTCAGGCTCTCTCAATCAAAGACCCTTATTTGATAATTTTGGGTGATACACTTGTTCTCTGACTTGACCATCCTTTTTGCCCATGGTGGTCTCAGAATTTCACAGATCACAGGAAATTATTCTTTCCTCCTTTTGCCAAATTCCAGCACAGCAAATGATAAAGAGGAAGAATTCCATTCCTTAGATGTGCGAAGACTGGTCCTCCACTACCTTCAACAAACACAATCTTGGACGAAGGATCAAAATCTCTTCATCCAGCTCTATGGCCCAAAAGAAGGTACGAAAACATCAAAAAGCACTCTTGCCAACTGGATCAAGAAAGCAATTTGTGAAACATATCGAAACCAGAATCTTTTGTCCCTGGAAAAATTTACAGCTCGCTCCACTAGGGCTGTCACCTGGGCCGAGAAGGCAATCGCTTCCATGGAGCTGATCTGCAGAGCAGCTACCTGGTCCTCGGTCCATACCTTCTCCAAACCCTATAGACTTGACTTGATGTCCATCAAAGATTTAGCCTTTGGGAGAAAAGTTCTCCAGGCCATTGTCCCTCCCTATTATTAGTCTTTAGTATTTCTCCTGTGGTGCTGTCGTGGAGGGTTATTTGAGAAAATAGAAACCTAATGACCTGTAAATCTAATTCTAAAAAGCCCCCACGACAGCTCGGTTAATTCCCACCCCTTTTTCTGTTATTTATTGTATTGTTTAAAATCCGGTGGTAAATAAATTTTTTTGAAGCATTCATACCTGTGAGGTCCTTTGGAAAAACACTGGAGAGAAGATGTGGGTGGGCTACTTGATCTCTTTGTGTTTCCTGTCCCTATTAGGGTGGGGTGATATCCTCCTGTGGAGGGTTCTTAGAAAACAAATTACCAGTAGTCTAATTCTGTTTTCTTCAGTTAATCAGGGTTCGTTATTACCAGGCAACAGCATTGATATATTTATGCATTTCAGCACTTGGGTGATGGTGGTGGTTGGTTTAAGGGAGGTCACATAGGGCTAGTCCACGTTTAGTGGGGGTGCTACATCGACCTATTAGGGTGCCAATCTCTGCCGTCAGGTAGGGTCAGTGAGGGTAGGCACAACTCACCTCAGTCCCATTGAGATTTCTGCATCAGCTTAATTGATTTGTGATGGCTAAAGCATTTTCACTATGTTCTGACCCTACATTGTGTATATACTATATATATATATATATATATATATATATATATATATATATATATATATATATATATATATACCTATGATTTTAAGTTGAAAGCTGTACGCTGGACAGCGAGCATAGAAAATCATGGTCCATGCAGGTAGAAATATTTGGACTGAGGCCTCGCAGAAGACGTTTTCGACCCTCGTGAAAATGTAAAGAAAATTACCCTTCAAGAGTGGCCTCACCCAGAGAGGAAATTACTGGTTTCCAGGGACATGGAGGGAAATCTTCCAATTGATGAACAAAAAGGAATATAGGATGAAAAACTTTCATAACCTTATGCCTAAACTATCTGCTGGATTCCTTTTGGATGTTTGTAGAGCAAGTGCTTATGGTGGCTCGTACGGCAGTCCTGGCCAAATCAACAAGATTCGGATAGTATGAAATAATACTGGTAAGGTGACACTATTTCTGTAACTAAGCTCTGCGGTATTCCATTTGAAGGAAAGGTAGTCTTCATTTGTGTCCTTCATCAAAATCTTGGAAAAGCAGCTGATAGGAAGAAGATCTCCCATAAAGAATCCTCCAGATATAATCCATGAATACTGGAGAAAGAGAAAATGGGACATTGGAGCTGTAATAAAGGAGGTGGAGGTCATGATTTCTTCCTCCAATTCCAGCCATACGGTAAGGGACAATGGCTTCATAAGGCTATGTGCGCACGATGCGGATTTGCTGTGGATCCGCAGCGGATTTTTCCACGCAGAAACGCGGCAGATCCGCACTGTGATGTACAGTTCAATGTTATTCAATGTGAAAAAAAAAAGCTGTGCAGATGGTGCGGAAAAATCAGTGCGGAATTGCTGCAGATTTCAAAGAAGTGCATGTCACTTCTTTTGTGCGGATCTGCAGCGTTTCTGCACCCCTCCATGTTAAAAATCCGCAGTGGCAAAAACCGCAGAAAATCCGCATCAGTTCAGCATAAATACTGCACAAAATCAGCATAAAAACTGCAGCAAATCCGCAGCTGCTGATTCTGCCAGGAGATGCGGATTTTGTGCAGAAAATTCTGCACCTCTTTTCCTACGTGTACACATAGCCTAAATCTTGGCCGAAGACTTTCTCGGGGAACTAAAAAGTAAAAATTTTTTGTTTACCAACCCTAAGAATTGAGGGGTTCCTATATCCCACTCTCCTTCCCTCCAGAGCGATCTTTCCATTTTTGCGCTTTTGTTTTATCCTCTCCTTCTTCTAAGAGCCATAACTTTGTTGTTCTTCCTTTGATGTAGCCATATGAGGGCTTGTTTTTGTGGAACGAGTTGTACTTTTGGATGACTTCGTCCATTTTATCATGATGTACGGGGAAGCAGTCAAAATTTCCAAGTGATGTGAAATTTCGAAAAAGCTTAATTTTTGTTGCTATCATTTTGGGGTAGGTGCAAGGTTTTGATCTCCTCTTATTGCATTTTCTGCAGTGTTGCAGCAGCCAAAACCCTCCACAATTTTCACCCTTTACAGAGTTTACTGACTGGGTTAATTAATTCATTTTGCATCGTGATAGATTGGACTTTTACAAACGTAGCGATACCTCGTGTATTTTTATATTTTTTGTTATTTTTGATGGGGGGAAAGAGGTGTGATTCAAACTCTTATATTTTGTTTGATTTTTTTTTTCCACATTTAAAAAAAACAGAAACATTTTTTTCAAATGTTTTCAGTCTATTGTAGTCCCCTAAGTTTACATGCAGCTATGATCGTCCAATCACTTGTACTATACACAAAATACCACAATAGTTCTGTGTGCACCAAACATCACGGTCTCATACAGCAGTCGGTTGCTTTCTTAAGCGTACGAACACGACAGGCATCACGGCAGCATAGTAGTGCCCCACAATCATGTTTCAGAGTTGTTAATGGGGAGTTAATAATGAGGAGAAAATTTGTCGCTCGGATATAATGCAGATTAGATTTTTTTTTATTGATGCAAGAAATCCATAATATATAGACGTTTCAGTCAGATAATCAGATGTTCATCAGTAACACGGATTGCACAAGTAAAGATGAAAACTATAGGACGGCGCTGTGGAAAATCCGTACATGCTGGTATGGGGGTGAGCACTTACCTGCGGGAAAGATGAGGGCGCAGTTCCTGAGCCGCATCATAGAATGGGACCTGACATATGAAGAAACAGTATGTGATATGTCAGGAAAGGGTTACATATCGCTCAGAGATTCTGTCTAGAAGGGAAGCGGACTCTCGCGGTGCAGTCATGGCCTCACAGAAAATCAATCATCTTTGAAAATATTATTTTTTTTATAACGTATCTTACCTGAATCTTAGGGGAGGAATTGCTGAATGGAAATTTGGGGGTATATTATTATTTATTTATATAGCACCATTGATTCCATGGTGCTGTACATGTACATACAAATTACAGATATCTCTTACAGTAAGCAAACTAACAATTACAGACTGATACAGAGGGGCGAGGACCCTGCCTTTGCGGGCTTACATTCTACAGGATGGTGGGGAAGGAGACAATAGGTTGAGGGTTGCAGGAGCTCCGTTGTTGGTGAGGCGGTAGCTCCAGTGTTGGTGAGGCGGCAGCTTCGGTAGTGGTGAGGGGGGCAGCTGGGTCTTTGCAGGCTGTAGGCTTTCCTGAAGAGATGGGTTTTCAGGTTACGTTTGAAGGTTCTGAATTGGTTGATAGTCGGACGTGTTGGGGCAAAAAATTACAGAGAATGGGGGATATTTGTGAGAAGTCTTGGAGACGATTAGGTGAGGAGCGAATAAGTGTGGAGGAGAGAAGGAGGTCTTGGGAGGACCGGAAATTATGTGGGGGAAGATATCGGGAGATTAGTTCAGAGATATATGGAGGAGACAGGTTATGGATGGCTTTATAGGTCAGTATTAGTAATTTGAACTGGATACACTTAGGGTACTGTCACACAGTGCCATTTTGATCGCTACGACGGTACGATTCGTGACCTTCTAGCGATATCGTTACGATATCGCTGTGTCTGACACGCAGCAGCGATCAGGGATCCTGCTGAGAATCGTACGTCGTAGCAGATCGTTTGGAACTTTCTTTCGTCGCTTGATCACCCGCTGACATCGCTGGATCGTTGTGTGTGACACCGATCCAGCGATGTGTTCGCTTGTAACCAGGGTAAACATCGGGTAACTAAGCGCAGGGCCGCGCTTAGTAACCCGATGTTTACCCTGGTTACCAGCGTAAACGTAAAAAAAACAAACAGTACATACTCACATTCCGGTGTCTGTCCTCCGGCGTCTCAGCTTCTCTGCACTGTGAGCGCCTGCCGGCCGGAAAGCGAGCACAGCGGTGACGTGGTGACGTCACCGCTCTGCTTTCCGGCTATGGTGCTTACACAGTGGAGAGAAGCAGAACGCCGGGGGACAGACACCGGAATGTAAGTATGTACTGTTTGTTTTTTTTACGTTTACGCTGGTAACCAGGGTAAACATCGGGTTACTAAGCGCGGCCCTGCGCTTAGTAACCCGATGTTTACCCTGGTTACCCGGGGACTTCGGCATCGCTCCAGCGCCGTGATTGCAAAGTGTGACCGCAGTCTACGACGCTGGAGCGATAATCATACGACGCTGCGACGTCACGAATCGTGCCGTCGTAGCGATCAAAATTGCACTGTGTGACAGAACCCTGAGGGAATGGGAGCCAGTGAAGAGATTTGCAGAGGGGGGAAGTGGAGGAGTAGTGAGGAAAGAGATGAATCAGTCGGGCAGCAGAGTTAAGGATGGACTGGAGAGATGCAAGGGTGTTAGCAGGGAGGCCACAGAAAAGGATGTTGCAGTAGTGAAGGCGGGAGATGATGAGGGCATGCACAAGCATTTTAGTAGATTGAGGGTTGAGGAAAGGATGGATTCTGGAAATATTTTTGAGCTGGAGGCGACAGGAGGTGGAAAGATCTTGAATGTGCGGTTTGAAGGACAGGGCAGAGTCCACGATTACTCCGAGGCAGCGGACTTCCGGTACAGGGGAAAGCGTGATGTCGTTAATTGCGATAGGTCAGGTAGGGAAGATCTGTGAGATGGAGGAATGATGATGAGTTCAGATTTGTCCACATTGACTTTGAGGAAGCGAGAGGAGAAGGGATATGGCTGATAAACACTCTGGGATTCTTGACCGCAGGGAGGTGAAGTCTGGGCCTGAAAGGTAGATCTGAGTGTCATCAGCATATAGGTGGTACTGGAATCCATAAGACTTTGAGTTGTCCCAGGCCAACTGTATAGATTGAGAAGAGTAGGGATCCTAGAACAGAGCCTTGGGGGACTCCAACTGAGAGAGGGTGGGATGAGGAGGTAGTGTGCGAGTGGGAGACGATGAATGTGCGGTTGGAAAGGTACGAGGAGATCCAGGATAGGGCGAGGTCTTTGATGCCAAAGGAAGAGCGGATCTGCAGTTGGAGGCAGTGGTCAACTGTGTCGAAAGCAGAGGACAGGTCTAGAAGGAGGAGTACAGAGTATTGTTTTTTAGCTTTGTCTGTAAGTAAGTCATTGGTAATTTTGGTCAGGGCTGTCTCAGTTGAGTGATGGGAGCGGAAACCAGATTGCAGATTGTCAAAGACCAAGTTAGATGAGAGGTGGGATTAAAGTTCAGCGTGGACGTGCTGCTGCAGGAGTTTGGAAGCGAATGGGAGCAGCGATATTGGGCGGTAGCTGGACATAGTGGTAGGGTCGAGGGTTGGCTTTTTAACCCCTTCACCCCCGGAGCTCTTTTCTTTTTTTCACTCCCCTTCTTCCCAGAGACATAACTTTTTTAGTTTTCCGTCAATATGGCCATGTGAGGGCTTATTTTTTTGGGGGGACAAGTTCTACTTTTGAACAACACCATTGGTTTTACCATGTCGTGTAATAGAAAACAGGAAAAAAAATCCAAGTGCGATGAAATTGCAAAAAAAGTGCAATCCCACACTTGTGGCTTTTTTGTTAGGTTCACTAAATGCTAAAACTGACCTGCCATTATGATTCTCCAGGTCACTACGAGTTCATAGATACTAAACATGTCTAGGTTCTGTTTTATCTAAGTGGTAAAAAAAAAAAATGCTCTATTTCTCAGTCGCCCATGACAGCACACCAGAGAGAGGGGATCCGCCCTTCAGGGACAGGAAACCTACAGGATAAAAGGGCGGTACCTCTCCCCTGCATCAGTTTGGTTTCCTGTCCCTGACGGGGAACCTTCTGGGACGGTAACTGAGAAGAACTGGAACCGTGAAGAAAAGCCTGAAGAATCCGGAACCGGCCAGTCCGAGTCATGGCAGCAGGGAGGCCCCTGCCACGGCTGGTGCGGTGTCCGAAGCCGCCACGGCTATGACCGATGAGTCCTCAGCGTGAGCAGGGGGAAGCGCAGCCGCCACTCCGGATAGGTGTTGGGGCTCCCGGCATTCGGCCGCACTCAGGACGCCGGCGTTCCAAGATGGCGCCGCACCGGAAGTAATAGGACGGCTTCCGGTTCAGGGGCAGCGCAGTAACCAATGTGTACCAAGATGGCGCTGCCCCGGAATCGGATTACTTCATTTCCGGGTCCCTGACTGTGCGCGCATGCGCAGTAGAATTTTCGGGGAAAAAAAAATGATGAACGCTTCCTCATCGATGCGGCCACAAGAGGAGGGGCGCTTTGCTTAAAAGATGGTGCACATGGAGACTCCTTGCTGCATGCCGTCCCAAGGTAATAAAGCCATGGAAGACAGCGATCAGCAGCTCCAGCCGCCACCGCCGCAGCAGCAGCGCCACCATCAACGACCGAAACCGGACGCGCAAAAGAAGCGAACCTCTGCTGGCACCCGGAGTTCTCGGTCTGGTAGCCATTCCACGCAACGTAGCAAGAATTCCAGCGTGGTGAATCAGCTACCATCTACGGATCTCTCTCTTCAAGATCCTACCCCTCCTCCAGAATCGGTACCTGTGGCTGCGTCTGATTGGTGAGTGATCTTCGTGAAAGCTCATTTTTTGTAATTGGGGTCCCTCTTCTCCTTTATCCTAGGCAAGGAAGAGAACGGCAAAAACAAAGCACAGAACCTGCCCATTGTGCGATAAAGAATTACCGCAATCTTGGGATAAAAAATTATGTGACTCGTGTATTGGTCAAGTCCTCTGTGAGGAGACTCCAAGCTTTGCCTCTGAGTTACGGTCCGTAATTAAAACAGAGGTGGAATCTGTGTTTAAAACCTTTAAAGGAGGAAGGAAAGTCAGTAGGGAAAAACCTATTCCTTATAGGAATTCTGATTCCTCCAGCTCTGATATTGTAAACTCAGATATACAGGACTCCTCTTTCTCTTCTTCAGATGACGAAAGGGGAGGTCGTCATTGTTTTCCCCTAGATGAGGTTGACGGCCTTGTTAAAGTGGTGAGGTCGACAATGGGGGTATTGGACCCTCGTCCTGACAAAACAGTTCAGGATGTTATGTTTGGAGGACTATGCCAAAAAAAGCGGAAAGTTTTTCCCCTAAATGAAAATATACAGACATTAATCAAAAAAGAGTGGGAAAAACCAGAGAGGAAAAATGCATCAGTTCCCTCTATTAAAAGAAAATATCCCTTTGAAGAGGAAGCTTCCACTTCATGGGATAAGGCTCCCAAACTCGACGTGGCGGTAGCTAAAGCCTCAAAAAGATACGCGTTACCATTTGAAGATATGGGAACCCTAAAAGATCCTCTTGATAAGAGAGCCGACACCTTTCTTAAAGGTGCCTGGGAGTCGGCAGGAGGATGCTTGAGACCGGCCATAGCAGCTGCATGCACGTCATGCTCCCTTATGATCTGGATTGACAACTTAGAGAAACAGCTGAGGGATGGGGTACCCAGAAATAAGGTGTTAGACTCTATTCCTATGATTAGAGGTGCCGCGGCATTTCTAGCTGATTCGTCTGCCGACTCAATTAAGTTAACGTCTAAATCTGCAGCCCTCTCAAATGCAGCGCGCAGAACCCTATGGCTAAAAAGCTGGCCAGGAGATTTACAAACTAAACACAAACTGTGTTCTATCCCGTGTGAGGGCAAGTTTCTTTTTGGAGAGACTCTGGACGATATCCTGCAAAAAGCAGGTGATAAAAAGAAGGGGTTCCCCAACCTGACTCCAACGTTCAATAAGCGACCCTTTCGGAGTAGGAAGTTTTTTAGGAAAAGACCGCCAAGAGAACAAAACCGCTGGGACGATGGGAAAAGAAGAGAAAGAGGTTTTCTCTTTGGTAGTTCCCCACGAGATAAGAAACCCCCCCCTAAGTGACTTCTCCCCCAGGGTGGGAGGGAGGTTGTCTCAATTCCTCCCGGCCTGGGAAAAAATTACTACCAGCCCCTGGATACTAAATCTGATAAACGCAGGGCTTCAAATAGAATTTTTTTCCCTACCCCCCCGACACTATGTAGTAACTCCACTGAGGTCTTCTCCCCAACAACAAGAAGCTCTGGAACTCGAAATTTTAAAATTATTGGACAAAAATGTCATCCAGGAAATTCCCCCTCTGGAGAGAAAGAAGGGGTTCTACTCCCCATTATTCCTGGTTCCCAAACCAGATGGGTCCTTCCGGACCATACTAAACTTACGGAGATTAAATACTTACGTAAAGAACAAACGATTCAAAATGGAATCAATAAAGTCGACAATAAAAAACCTGTTTCCGAACTGTTTTATGATAGTACGCGTCGCTGAGATCTAGAACTATCACGTCCCCATCCACAAGGATTCTCAAAAATTCCTCAGACTGGCGGTGGTCATAAAGGGACAGATAAGGGAATACCAATACATATATTCCCTTCGGCATATCAATCGCACCTCGCATCTTCACCAAATTGGTAGCAGAGATGATGGCACACCTAAGAGAGGACGACATTTTAATCGTTCCATATTTGGACGACTTTCTGATTGTAAGCAGCTCGGCCCAACTCTGCAGTCAGCAATGCGACAGAGTGATAGACATTTTAAAAAAACTAGGCTGGCTGGTGAACCTTCAAAAGTCAAAACTGGAACCAACCAGGGTTCAGGAATTTTTGGGTCTCACTTTGGACTCAAGTTCCCAAGAATGTCGCCTCCCAATTCAGAAAAGACAAAAGATATTACATCTAGTGTCAGAAGCTTGTTCAAAACCATCCATGTCTCTGAGGAAGGCCATGTCGTTACTGGGGTCCCTCTCTGCTTGCCTTCCAGCAGTTCAGTGGGCGCAGATCCACACGAGACCCCTCCAGTGGGACATTTTTAAAAAAAAGAATTTACTAAGGGGTCGGTTAGAGGGTCGCATGACTCTAAGTTCGCCTGTTATTCATTCCCTAACCTGGTGGTTAAATCCCACCAATCTATCAAAAGGGATTCCCTGGGTGATAGAAGGCCCTCAGATAGTAACAACAGACGCAAGTCCCACAGGGTGGGGGGCTCATCTGAACAACAAAGTCGCTCAGGGGGTATGGACGAGTCGGGAACTCGGGACTTCCTCAAACCAAAAAGAGCTGAGGGCGGTGAATCATGCACTACTTTTTTTCCTAACAGAATTACAAGGGCATCATGTCCAAATTTTTTCGGACAACAAAGTAGTTGTAGCTTACTTGAACCACCAGGGGGGGACCCGGTCTCAAACATTAATGGAAACTACCTCCGAAATTTTCAGCCTGGTACAGAACAATTTTCTATCCCTATCAGCCCTACATATAAAAGGTGTAGAGAACCAGGAAGCCGACTTTCTAAGTCGTACCCAACTAAAACAAGGGGAATGGTCCTTGAATCAGGGGATCTTCAACAAAATTACAGACTTATGGGGAGTCCCTGTAATAGACCTCTTCGCAAACATGCACAACAGGAAAGTGAAAACCTTTTGCTCCTTAGATCCCAGAGGGAATCCTCAGGCAGTAGATGCATTTACGATTCCCTGGACACAAACTCTTGCGTACGCGTTTCCTCACATCATCCTCATTCCAGCAGTTCTGCGGAAAATCAGGGAGGACAAATCCAGACTTATCCTAATAGCCCCCTTCTGGCCCAAAAGGGCCTGGTTCTCCTGGCTGAGGATGCTATCGATCACCGATCCCTGGGTCCTTCCGGATCTTCCGGACCTTCTGTCTCAGGAACCGGTGTTCCACCCTCAGTCAGAGAATCTCCACTTAACAGCGTGGAATTTGAGAGGTCACTATTGACGGATAGAGGGTTTTCTAACAAACTAGTCTCTACACTAATGAAGAATAGAAAACCTGTGACCACAAAAATATATGGTAAAACTTGGCAAAAATTTTTGTCCTCCTCCGGGGTCAGGTTGCAAGACGGGGTTCCAGTGACTGAAATATTAGAATTTCTACAAAAGGGGCTAGACCTGGGCCTTTCAATAAGTACCTTAAAAGTACAGATATCAGCCCTAGGAGCACTGTACTGTGAAAACATAGCAGCAAACCCTTGGGTGATACGGTTTATCAGAGCAGCCGCAAGGTCTAAACCTGTAACAGTACATAGATTACCAACTTGGGACTTGAACTTAGTCTTGTCAGCCCTGACAGAACCCCCGTTTGAGCCCGTAGAGTGAATACCTCTTAGGATTCTATCACTTAAAACTGCCCTCCTAATAGCCCTGACATCGGCCCGTAGAATAAGTGATCTCCAAGCCCTGTCCGCAAACCCTCCCTTTACACAAATCCTGGATGATAAGGTTGTACTAAAAACAGACCCTGCCTATCTACCCAAAGTAGCATCCACATTTCATAGGTCTCAGGAAATAATCCTTCCTTCCTTCTGTCCAGACCCTAAAAATAGGAAAGAAGAATAATTCCACACACTAGATGTGAGAAGGTGTCTAATCCAATATATTAAATCCACCCAACAGTGTAGGAAGGAAGGGTCTCTTTTTATCTGCTTCCAGGGACCTAGGAAAGGACTTAAAGCTTCTAAGAGCACTATACCGCGATGGGTAACAGACGCAATAGCCTTGGCCTACTCATCCACTGGGAACGCCATTCCACAGGGACTGAAGGCCCACTCTACAAGGGCTATGGCGACCTCCTGGGCCGAAAGGTCAGAGGTACCATTAGATCAAATTTGTAAGGCGGCCACCTGGTCATCACCTTCAACCTTTTTCAGACACTATCGCTTAGACCTAGCCTCTTCATCTGACCTGACCTTCGGAAGAAGGGTTCTGCAGGCTGTGGTCCCTCCCTAACCAATATATCTCTGCAATTCTCTCTGGTGTGCTGTAATGGGCGACTGAGAAAGTCATAGTTACTCACCGATAACGGTGTTTCTCAGAGCCCATGACAGCACCTGCTTATCCCCCCCCTCATCACGTGTGCGGTGAGCACATTATTTTGTGTGAAGTGCCTTTTTATATAGACACGGTGTTTACTTGTTAAGCAATATGATAAAGTTGTATATTTTTTGTTGTTGTGACTAACCTGGAGGACCTCCGATGCTCTGTAAACAAAACTGATGCACGGGAGAGGTACCTCCCTTTTATCCTGTAGGTTTCCTGTCCCTGAAGGCGGATCCCCTCTCTCTGGTGTGCTGTCATGGGCTCTGAGAAACACCATTATCGGTGAGTAACTATGACTTTTCCGATACCCGTGGCGTCCCCATTTTTCGTGATCTGGGGTCGGGTGAGGGCTTATTTTTTGCATGCCGAGCTGACGTTTTTAATGATACCACTTTTGTGCAGATAGTTCTTTTGATTGCCCGTTATTGCATTTTAATGCAATTTAGTGGTGACCAAAAAAAGTACCGTATTTTCCGGCGTATAAGACGACTTTTTAACCCCCGAAAATCTTCTTAAAAGTCGGGGGTCGTCTTATACGCCGGGAATCGTCGTGTACGCCGGTGTATATGGTGGGTGGGGAGGGGGAGTGATCCTGATGACGAGGGGGCGTCTCACAGGAAAGTGAGTAATCCCCATTACCTTATCCTAGCGGTGCAGCGTGGGGGTGTCAGTGCTGGGAGCGGCGGCGGCTGCTGTGTTCTGGTGCGGCGGCTCCTCTTCTGTGTGGGGCCTCTGTGCTGTGAGGTGGCGGTGGCGGCGGCATATCTTTATCCAGTTGGGGCTCCTCCGGCATCTCCTTAGCCCTGGAGGCCCCGCCGCAACTCCATCGGTGCAATGTGGTGGCCTCCGGGAAAATGGCCGCTGCTCAGATTCAGATCTCGTGTCCCGAGATTTCGGGACGAGATCTGAATCTGAGCAGCGGCCATTTTCCCGGAGGCCACCGCATCGCACCTATTGAGCTGCCTCCGGGAAAATGGCCGCTGCATTGCACCGATGGAGTTGCGGCGGGGCCTCCAGGGCTAAGGAGATGCCGGAGGAGCCCCAACTGGATAAAGATATGCCGCCGCCACCGCCACCTCACAGCACAGAGGCCCCACACAGAAGAGGAGCCGCCGCACCAGAGCACAGCAGCCGCCGCACCAGAGCACAGCAGCCGCCGCCGCCACTCCCAGCACTGAGACCCCCACGCTGCACCGCTACGATAAGGTAATGGGGGATACTCACTTTCCTGTGAGACGCCCCCTCGGCATCAGGATCACTCCCCCCCCCCCAAAAGGCACATATTCACCGGCCCTATAAGACGACATAGGGTGTATAAGAAGACCCCCGACTTTTAAGAAGATTTTATATTTTAACTGGTAAAGTTGGGGGGTCGTCTTATACGCCCAGTCGTCTTATACGCCGGAAAATACGGTAATTCTGGCTTTTTGATTTTTTTTCTCGCCACGCCGTTTAGCGATCAGGTTAATCCTTTTTTTTATTGATAGATTGGGCGATTCTGAACGTGGCAGTACCAAATATGTGGAGGGTTTTGTTTGTTTTTTTTTAATTGAGGCGGAAGGGGGGTGATTTGAACTTTTATGTTTGGTTTTTTATTATTTTTTAAAAATATTTTAAAACATTTTTTATTCTTTTAATTTGGGATCCTTCAATAGTCGCCATGGGAGGCTAGAAGCATCCACTACTCAATCGCCTTTGCTACATAGAGATGATGCACAGGTCACCTCTATGTAGTTGAATTACAGCATTGCTATGAGCACCGACCACAGGGTGGCGCTCATAGCAATCCATCATCCACAACCATAGAGGTCTTTAGGAGACTTCTGGTTGTGATGGCAACACAGTGATGACCCACGAATAAAATGACGGTGGTCAGCAGTGCATGTATTTCCGGCCGCACGGCCGTCAGTTCTTGTTAAATGTCGCTGTCAGCATTTGACAGCGGATTTAACTAGTTAATGGGCTCGGGTGGTTCGCAATTATGCTCGCGCCCATTGCGGGAACATGTCAGCTGTTGAAAACAGCTGACATGTCTCGGCTTTGAGGTGGGCTCACAGCCGGAGCCCACCTCAAAGTGGGGGATACTGAAAGCTGATGCACTATTCCGTCAGCTGGCAGAAAGGGGTTAAGGATAGGCGTGATTGTGGCAAGTTTGAAAGCAGAAGGGAAGGTGCCAGACGTTAGTGTTAGGTTGAAGAGGTGGGTTAGGGATGGGATAAGTGTGGTGGTGAGATTGGGGAGGAAGTGGGATGGGGTCGATCGCACAGGTGATGAGGTGCGATTTGGAGAGGAGACAATTAAGCCCCCCTTCAGTGATGTTGGAAAGGGAGGTTATGGGGTTTCGGCTTTGGTTTGGTATACAAAGGGGTTGTGGTGGTTGAGCAATGAAGATTTGCCTTGTTTGGTCAATCTTATTTTTAAAGTGTGTGGCAAAGTCCTCAGCAGAGATGAGGGAGGTTGGAGGGGGCGGAGGAGGGAGTTAAAGGTTTTGAATTACTGGGGTTGTAGGATAAGGAAGATACGAGGGTTGTGAAGTAGGCCTGTTTAGCAGAGGTGAGAGCAGATTTAAAAGCGAGTGTTGCTTGTTTGCAGTGAGGTCGTCTTGCGAATGTGTTTTCTTCCAATGCCGCTCTGCAACCCTGGACACTTGCCAGAGCTTTTTACTGGTGTTATTGTTCCAGGGTTGTCTATTGATACATCGCAACTCTGCCATGAACGAGAGGGGCGACCATGTCAATAGCTGATGCGAGAGTGGCATAGTAGAAAGCAGTGGCACTGTCTGTGTCGTGGAGTGAGGATATGGATGCCAGTGGTAGGATAGAGTCAGAGAGTGTGTGGGTGTCTAGGTGTGCGAGGTTTCTGTGGGGTGCGCATGTTGCTGGACATGGGTGACCGGTGAGGAGGACAGGGATGAGAAAGTGAGCAGATGGTGGTCAAATAGAGGGAGACGGGAGGTGATGAAGTTAGATAGAGAGCAGAGACGGGCGAAGACCAAGTCCAGTGTATGTCCGTCTGTGCGGGTGGCTGAGGAGGACCACTGAGTAAGTCCAAAAGATGAAGTAAGGGACAGAAGTTTGGAGGCTGTTGACTGAAGGGTATTAGTGGGGATGTTGACGTCACCCATGATGATGGTGGGAATGTCAGCAGACAGAAAGTGAAGAAGCCAGATGGAGAATTGTTCAATAAAGGCAGTATAAAAATGTAGAACTTTGTCACCTCAGTGTTTTTCATAACCGTAGAGGCAGAAATTTGGAGGACGAAATGTCCTTATAGCAGATTCTTTATCTGATGGGGCTACAGACTACTAAATACCATCAACCTGCATGACATTTGCAGCTCAGCACAAGTGGTGGTGAGGACCACAACAATGATTTTTGGGATCTGTTTAAAAAAAAAAAAAAAGCTAATGGTATTGAGAGACATGTAGGACAGATTCAGTCAACGAGGATGTGTCTCCACAGATGGATCCAGGAGGAGAAATCCACCAGAGAGATGTCCCCGTCCTCTGTATTCCCAGGACTGTCCCGAGGAGAATCACAACATCCTGGAGGATCATCAGGTAGATGACACTGAAGCCCCCACAACATCTGACCATGAAGTGATGGGACCTGAGCTCATCTTACATTTTTCTTTTTAGGGTGAAGATCTGATTGACATTAAGGTTGAGGTTATACATGGAGCACAAGAGGCGATCGCAATATGGGCCGATCAGCAGGGTGAGGAGGGGAGACTGTCATGTCTGTTCTTTCGTCATCTACTACTACTCCCATCATCTCATCATCACATGACACAATCTATTCCATCACTGTGTGTCTCCTACAGATGGATCCAGGAGGAGAAATCCACCAGAGAGATGTCCCCGTCCTCTGTGTCCCCAGGACTGTCCAGAGGAGAATCACAACATCCCGGAGGATCATCAGGTAGACGGTGCTGAGCCCTGTACTGGATCTGTATATGGGGGGACATTTCTGAGCGAGGTCGTAGATGTCACAGATTTTGGTGGTTTCTTGTATTGTGCTGATTGTTACATCTGATATATCAGGAGGACGATCCGACTAAGAATAAAGTGAAGGAGGAGACAGAAGAAAAAGCGATGACGAGGAGGGATCAGCCATGTGTGAGTGATGGGAAGGAGGAGATTCCGGTAGATATTTCCACAGGTATGTGATAATGACGGGCATGTGTATGATGATGACTGGCATGTGATATCGCATGTTTGATAATGACCGGTATGATGGTTATTAGTGATGAGCGAGCAGTAAAATGCTCGAGTGCTTGTTACCCGAATCAAGCAGCTTGAACGCTCAGTTGCTCGACTCAAGTACCGAGTATATTTCAAGTCAACAAGAATCTAGAGCATTTTTTTCGGAAGACTCTAACAGGAAAGCTAGGGGGACTGTAAAATCTGACATGGATGGAAACGGAGCTCAAGTGGCATGGGAACAGCATGGGGAAGACGCCTGGACACATCTCTGACTCCCAGGTCACTACTGTGAACAATGTTGTCAGAGTATTGCGCCTCTTTTACGGGCTGACAATAAAACATACAAAACCGCAGATAAAATGGATTTTACACGAATAAAAGGTTAGGAAACATCCTTTCCTGTATGACTTGTTTATATGGCAAAATTATTAAGTGAGAAAAAAAAACACCTCCACCCCTTAGGCTATGTTCACATGTAGTGTTTTTGTACTTTATCATTGCTTTCTTTATCATTGCTTTCACTGGTGAAAAAACACTGAAAGACTCGACATGCTGCTTATTTAAAAAATGCAGCAGTTTTCCATTTGTCTGGAAAAAAAAAGAAATCGTGTGCATGAGATTTCTGAATTTCTGGGTCTCCTAGACTGCTGAATAATGATGAGCGAACGTGCTCGCCACTGCTCGTTACTCTCCCGAGTATCACTATGCTCGGTGTACTCGGCGAGCACCGAGCATTTTCGGGATTACTCGGCGGTAACTGGTGTCTCCACCCAGCGTTTTTGGCGGACTTTAGAGACCCAATCACGGTGCAGGGATTGTCTGCCAGGCCATGAAATGCCGCAGCCATCTTTGTTGTGGTCGTGCAGTGATTGGCTGGGCCGTACAGCATCATCCTGAGTATAAGAGACCTGGCGCCGCCCTGCTCGCCGTATTCTGTTCCTGATTCAGCGAGAGTAGGGAGAGCTGCTGCCGAGATAGCGTCAGAATCGTGATTTTTAGAGTTAGTGTAGGTCTGCAACTCTTACATCCACAACTCCTGAGAAACCAACAGTCCTTTTTAGTCCTTTCTAATTATTGGGTCCCAATATTGCAGCGCTAGGTAGGCAGGGCACAGCATATCCACATCAGTGCAAGGCCTGCAGGCACTGTATGTGCGTCCATTGCTCCCACTGCATCCTTCCCAAAGCTCCATAACTGCCTGCTGCTGCAGCTTATTTACTACACAGTGTGCAGAATTATTAGGCAAGTTGTATTTTAGAGGATTATTTTTATTATTGATCAACAACTATGTTCTCAATCAACCCAAAAGACTCATAAATATCAAAGCTTAATATTTTTGGAAGTTGGAGTGGGTTTTTTTAGATTTGGCTATCTTAGGAGGATATCTGTTTGTGCAGGTAACTATTACTGTGCAGAATAATTAGAGAACTTAATAAAAACCAAATATATTCCCATTTCACTTGTTTATTTTCACCAGGTAAACCAATATAACTGCACAAAATTTAGAAATAAAAATTTCTGACATGCAAAAACAAAGCCCCCAAAAATGAGTGCCCAATATAGCCACCTTTCTTTATGATGACACTCAACAGCCTTCCATCCATAGATTCTGTCAGTTGCTTGATCTGTTTACGATCAACATTGTGTGCAGCAGCCACCACAGCCTCCCAGACACAGTTCCAAGAGGTGGACTGTTTCCCTCCTTGTTGATCTCACATTTTATGAGGGTCCACAGGTTCTCTTGGGGTTCAGATCAGGTGAACTAGGGGGCCATGTCATTATTTTTCTTCTTTGAGACCTTTACTGGCCAGCCATGCTGTGGAGTAGTTGGAGGCATGTGATGGAACATTGTCCTGCATGAAAATCATGTTTTTCTTGAACGATACCGACTTCTTCCTGTACCTTCTTGAAGAAGTTGTCTTCCAGAAACTGGCAGTAGGTCTGGGAGTTGAGCTTCACTCCATCCTCAACTCGAAAAGGTCCCACAACTTCATCTTTGATGATCCCAGCCCATACCAATACCCCACCTCGCTGGCATCTGAGTCGGAGTGGAGCTCTCTGCCCTTTACTGATCCAGCCTCTGGCCCATCAAGAGTCACTCTCATTTCTTCAGTCTATAAAACCATTGAAAAGTCAGTCTTAAGATATTTTTTGGCCCAGTCTTGACTTTTTATCTTATGTTTCTTGTTCAAAGGTGGTCGTTTTTCAGCCTTCCTTACCTTGGCCATGTCCCTGAGTATCGCACACCTTGTGCTTTTTGTTACTCCAGTAACGTTGCAGCTCTGAAATATGGCAAAACTGCTGGCAAATGGCATCTTGGCAGCTTTTGATTTTCCTAAATTTATGTGCAGTTATTTTGCGCCTTTTTTGCCCAACACGCTTCTTGCAACCCTGTTAGTTATTTGCCATGAAACGCTTGATTGTTCGGTGATCATGCTTCAAAAGTTTGGCAATTTCAAGACTGCTGCATCCCTTTGCAAGACATCTCACAATTTTGGACTTTTCAGAGCCCGTCAAATCTCTCTTCTGACCCATTTTGGAAAAGGAAAGAAAGTTGCCTAATAATTAAGCACACCTTATATAGGATTTTGATGTCATTAGACAACACCCTTCCTCATTACAGAGATGCACATCACCTGATTTACTTAATTGGTAGTTGGCTCTCAAGCCTGAACAGCTTGGAGTAGGACAACATGTATAAAAAGTATCATGTGATCAAAATACAACTTGCCTGGGGTCGTGGCTATATAGTGGAGCAAGAAGGACGTGCTTGGCTGGAGCTCCTAGTATCCTGATCAAAACCCCACTATTTAACCTGCCCGAGTGAATCTCCACAGGTGCTGCTGAGCTACCCTGGGCTCCCGGGAGCATCTGGCTTCAGAGGAGTCGAAGAGAACGGCTCCGGTCGGATGTGGCCCAGAGAAATTTCAGGTGGAGGACGGCGTCTACAGGAGGCGGCGGCCATTTTCTTTACCGCGCACCATAACAGTGAAGGACGCAGAGCGGGGCTGTGTGTGCTGGCAGGACGGCACGAGGAACTCTCGGAGGTACGGAAGAGGGATTGCGCGGCGTGTGCCCTGAGAAACGGGCCCCATGCTTCCCCCTCAATAATTATAACGCCGGCCAACCTTGGCACTCGCAACAGAATTGGTGCTCTCACCACCCGAAGCGCGGCTGAATTGACTGGTGATCCAGCTCAATATTTATTACACCGGGACTGCTATAATCCTTTATTACAACACTGAGAGAAGAGACTGCAGTGAATAAAATAGAATAAGGAGCTGTGTACGGTGCATTCTAAGCTGAGCTCTCTTGGCTACTGCTCTTGCTTTCCTGGTCCCTCCTCTGATTCCCTGAGGCCTTTTTTGCAATTACTGTAGCAAATCATTGAGGTTGCAGTGAATTATCTTTTTTGCAAAGAGTTCAATGCTAATCTGCTTACACTGTTGTACAGTGGGGCATTGAATAAGCCATAATAGTATTTTACTGACAAACTATCTGTCTTATTCTTTGAATATTAACTATGCACCGTTCCAGAACTTCAAGTGCAGCTGACAAGTTAAAAAAATATACACAATCTGACCCCCATGATACCCCACGTTCTCATAAAGACAATTCATCTGGGGTCAAAACTGCAGGCCAACAGAAAAATCATGCCTCGGATAGTGATGAGAGTGAGGATCAGGAGGACCTGACATTGAAGCAGGCATCTGAGCAGCTGATGCAAGCGATTTCTTTAACTAGAACATCCCTGACTGGGAAAATAGGGAAAGTACATTGTGAGGTGGCGCCTCCGACAAGATATGCAATCTATGAGTGGTCGGATTACGGAAGTTGAATCACGGGTGTCTCGCCTGGAGGACAATTCTGTACCTATGGAGGCTAAACTGACAAAAGTCTCTGGATCCATAAATGCTTGGAAGCAGAAGGCGGATGACCTAGAGAACAGACTACGTCGGAATAACATTCACATCATCGGGCTTCCAGAACGTTCAGAAGGCCAACGACGTGAACAATTCTTGGAGCAATGGCTCAAGGATACTTTAGGAGGTGAATTCTCCTCAACGTTTTCTGTGGAGAGAGCCCATCGGGTTCCTACAAGATCTCTTCCTCTGGATGCCCCAAAGAGACCTTTCTTGGCACGTATCTTAAATTGCAGAGACAGGGATGCTATACTTCGCTTGGCAAGACAAAAGAGCCCTATTAAATTTGATAATGCTACTATCTCAATATTTCCAGATTTTTCTATGGAACTTCAAAAGCAACATTGTCAATTCATGGAGATAAAGAAATAACTCAGAGAGAAGAACATTCTTGTTCCATTCTCTTCGTTCTCTTTTTATCCTTCTCTTGTATATATTGTATCTGGTCAGAGTGCGATTAGTCCTTGTTTGTTATCAAACCCTTGAGGATTGTTTGGGACGTCCCATGGTTTCCTGTGTCCCCCAATGAAGCTCCATCAGTTGAAAAATAAAAAAGTTATAACTCTCAGAATAAAGCAATGCAAAAATAATCTTTTCTATTAAATCATTTTTTTTCTGTAAAAGCGCCAAACTTAAAAAACTATAAAAAAAAATGTGGTATCACTGTAATCGTACTGACCCAAAGAATAAAGCTTCTTTATTAATTTTACCACACTCAGAACGGCATTAAAAAGAAAAAAAAAACAATTCCAAAATTGCTGGTTTTTGTTCATTCTGCCTTTCAAAAATCAGAATAGAAAGCAATCACAAAATGTAAAGTGCCCGAAAATGAGCAGGAGATGTAAGAGGACGTGTGTCGGACCTCTCCCTGCTGCCCGAACGGTGATCCGGACATATTAGAGGCGCCGCCGAACGCCAAATACCGGAGAAGGAGCCCCTGAGTATCCGGAGAGCGGCGAGCACCGGCCGCACTGTGTGGAAGTCACGGAATGACGCGTAAGAGGCAGAAAGAAGTCGGGATGGCGGGCAGCACGTGCTCCCAAGATGGCGCCGACAGCGCCGTGGAAGAGGCGGCAAAGGCAGATGCTGCATATCAGAGGCGGCTTGAAGTGATCGCCAGGCTGGAGCAGTTTGCCAGGACAGAGGACTCAGGACGGCTGATGCAGGGAGCCGGTGGTGAGGTAACAGGAGAAGCGGCAGACTCAGGGGAGCAGGTGGATGTGAGATCTGGGGCACAGGCAGAGGGGATGGTGAGCGGAGCCCCCATAACACCTACTACAGTACCAGCTATGAGGACTGCTCCTCTGAATGTGGTAGCTGAACTGACCCAGGAAGATGATGCACAAATGGGGTCTGTGAGAGATGATGGGGCAGGGGAGCCAACCCTGAAGGATATATTTTCTGCAGTACTATTCTGTAAGACTGCATTGACAACCCTAACTGTTAGGGTGGATGACCTGAAGGGGGAGGTTGCCTCTTTTTGCTCAGCTATGCATAAAATGGAGGGGAGAGTTGAATTGTTGGAGGAACGTGTGGGAGGTGTGGAAGATCAAATTGCTGAAATGGCAAAAAGAGAGAAAAAATATGTCCAGCGCATTGCGGAGTTGGAGCTTAAAACTGATGATTTGGAGAATCGTTCGCGCAGGAACAACTTGAGAATTATTGGTGTACCTGAAAAGGCAGAAGGAAATAACCCCACTGAGTTTATAGAGACATGGCTGAAAACTAAGGTTGGAGGGGACAGTCTCACTAAACTATTTGCGGTCGAAAAAGCTCACCGGGTGCCGACCAGACCTCTGCCCCCTGGCTCCGCCCCACGGACCTTTCTAGCCAAAATCCTAAATTACAGAGACCGGGATATTCTGCTAAGAAGGGCCAGGAATATGGATGAATTAACTATTGACGGCAACCGAATATCTATATACCCTGATTATTCTACAATTGTACAGAAGCTCAGGATGAAGTTCGGAGAGGTTAAAAGACGCCTACGTGAACTGGGACTGGCTTATTCTATGCTATATCCTGCTAAACTACGTGTGGTGGCCATGGAAAGGGTCCACTTTTTTCAAAATCCTGAGGAAGTGTCACATTGGCTGGACTTGAATGCAAAACGTATTGGAGCAGAAAAGACCCGCTGAGGAGGATCAGACGTGGACTTCTGGCTATTGTGATAGTTTTGGGGGGGGAGGAAAATTGAGTTGCTGGTTAATTCTGATATATTACTAAAGGAATCTGATATGTGGTTCCTGTGCGCTAAGGTTGTGTTCGGCGGCGCAACTGTTCTTATATTCTGTTTCTAAAGGGCGGGGGGAGGAACGACTGAAGGAGAGTGGTAAACTTATTGGTGGTTGGTGTCGGCTCTTGAGCCACTGCTGGGATTGCGACAGCGCGTTCCCCTTTCTCATACAGAGAGGGAGTAAGAGATTATACGTTGATTGTTATAACGTTTTGGGGGAGGGAGTTGTTGAGGGAAGGGAAGGGTAAGGTTAGGGTTTATTTTGTAATAATGAGGGCTTGGGGGGGGAGTTTGGGGGAGGTGGGTCCAGTTTAGGGGGGTAAAGAAGACCAATGGAAGGAAGAAGAGAAGTTTCACTATTATGCAAAATGATGGGAGATAGTGTAAAAATTTTGAGCTGGAACATCAGGGGTCTATCGAATGATACAAAACGTAAGGCTATTTTACAGTATATTTTTAAACAGAGACCCTCGCTGATATGCCTTCAAGAAACTCATTTAGTTAAAGAAAAAATGGGTATATTTTACAAAAGATGGGTGAGGAAGGCTTATCATGCGACATTCTCGGCCTATGCTAGAGGAGTGTCAATCCTTGTGCATACAAGCGTACCATTCGAGGAGATAGAGGTCGTAATAGATAGTGATGGACAGTATGTATTCCTGGTGTGCAAGATATTCGCTAGACTGATGTTTGTTGTGTCGGTGTATATTCCTCCACCGTACTCGGGGGGGAAAAAACTACAGGAAATCCTAAATTTATCTGGCAGGTGGGGAGGAGTTCCATTGCTTATAATAGGAGATGTTAATAATATTATTAATGACCACTGGGATAAGGGGCAGCATGCTACGTTGAGGAAGGAGGGGAATGTGACAGCGTTTGGTAGTTATTTGAAAGAAGTGGCATGGAAAGACTTATGGAGAGTTCGTAATACTGATACATACTGTTTCTCCTGTTATTCAGCGACATACGGCTCTCTATCTCGTATTGACATGGCCCTGGGTAACGAAGGAATGGATAGGTTGGTACAGGAGGTGGATTATATGCCTAGAGTAGTGTCAGATCACAGTCCATTGGTAGTAACACTACAAATTGAAGGCCTTGGGGAGATGGCTAAATTGGGGTGGAAGATTAACCCCTTCTGGTTACAAATTCTTGATATGGAAAGATCGGGGAGGAGATAAAGGAATTCTTTAAATTTAATGATGGTAGTGCAGCGAAACATGTGGTTTGGGACACCATGAAGGCTTATTTGAGGGGGATATTATCTAAAGCGATATCTAGACATAAAACACACATAAGGGAATCTGACAAAGTGATATTGGAGGAATTGAGGGTAGCGGAGGCTGCATTGAGTAATTTGCGCTCACAGGACACCATGAATCGCATGAAGAGGGCTCAGGAAGAGGTAAACAAATTACATTTGCGCAAAGCAGAGAGGGCGAGAGCTTTCCAAAGAGAGGCCTTTTACGCGGAAGGAGAGAAGGTGGGTCACCTTCTCTCAGTGGTGACGTCTGCACAGCGGGATTCGACACACGTACATCCCCTAGAATTGGAGAATGGTAATATTGCAACACAGGGGGCCCAAATCTTGGAAGGATTTAAGGGATTTTATAGTAAATTATATTCATCACACATAGGGCAGAGAGAAGGTGAAATTGACAGATTTCTGGAAGAGGCAAATTTACCTAGATTAGAAGTTGAGGATAGAGAATGGTTAGATAGGCCGCTTACGGTGGAAGAGTTGGAGGGTGCCTTGGGATCCATGGCGGGGGGGAAGGCTCCGGGGGCTGACGGCATCCCTGTTGAGATCTATAGTGTCCTCACTGAGCAGTTGCTGACCAGATTGTTGGCGGTATTTGAGGAGTCACTGGAGAGGGGAATATTACCTGCTTCCATGAGGGAGGCCATTATTGTGGTCATTCCTAAACCCGATAAAAATCCACGGTTGCTGGAGTCATATAGACCGATATCACTCTTAACAACAGATGTTAAGATTTTGGCTAAGGCCTTGGCGAACAGACTGACTCGGGTAATAGAAAAAGTGGTTCATTCGGACCAATCGTGCTTTATGCCTAATAAATCCACTGCCATCAACTTGAGAAGGCTATTTCTGAATGTGCAGATACCAGCGGAGAATGCTGGTAGGAGGGTGGTGGTTTCCCTCGATGCACATAAGGCCTTCGATAGCATAGAATGGCAATACCTGTGGTCGGTGCTGATTCGCTGTGGGTTTGGACCAGTTTTTGTATCGTGGGTGAGACTTCTATACTCCTCTCCAGTGGCTAAAGTCAGGGTGAACAATACACTGTCGGACGGCTTTCAACTGTTTCGGGGTATGCGGCAGGGGTGCCCGTTGTCTCCGTTGCTGTTTGCCCTGGCGGTGGAGCCTCTGGCAGCGGCTATTAGAGGGTCACGGAAAGTAAAGGGGTTTGTGTATGGGGAAATGGAAGAAAAAGTTGCTCTGTATGCCGACGACATCTTGCTTTTTCTTGAGGGTCCTGGGGAACCCTTAAGAAATGTAATATCATTAATTGAAGAATTCGGGCAAATTTCAGGGTTGATCATCAACTGGGATAAATCAAGTGTTTTCCAGGTAGATAGAGAAGTGGACTGTACGAGAGAGGTGGAAGAAAGTACAAAATTAAGGGTGGTTTCACAATTTAAATATCTAGGGATCCAGGTGTCTCTCCCCTTAACAAGATTTGAGGAGCTTAATCTTTAGCCACTAATAACCAAATTACGCGCCAAAATCTCAGCTTGGAATAAGTTACATTTGTCGGTGGTGGGTAGAGTAAATCTCCTCAAGATGGTTGTGATACCACAGGTTTTGTATATTTTACATAATTCCCCGGTATGGATCCCACTGACCAGATTCCGGAGACTAAGATCATTATTTGGAGAATTGGTGTGGGGTGGGAAGAGTCCTAGAATTAGGCAGGAAACACTGCAGAGACCTAAAGACAAGGGGGGACTCGCCCTGCCTAATCCCTGGTTATATTTTTTGTCTGCGCAGAGCCAGCATCTTAGGGGATGGGGGGAAGCGCTCGAAAAAGGTCAGGGTCATAGTAGTCTGGTATATATTATTGGCTTATGGCCCCTGTGCTTGGGTCTAGAAACAGGACTACCGTATATACTCGAGTATAAGCCGACCCGAGTATAAGCCGACCCCCCTAATTTTGCCTCAAAAAAACTGGGAAAACTTATTGACTCGAGTATAAGCCTAGGGTGGAAAATGCAGCAGCTACCGGTGAATTTCAAAAATAAAAATAAATGCACCATACCGTTCATTATGGCCCCATAGCTGTGCCATATAGTGCTCTGCACCGTTCATTATTGCCCCATAGCTGTGCCATATAGTGCTCTGCACCGTTCATTATTGCCCCATAGCTGTGCCATATAGTGCTCTGCACCATTCATAATTGCCCCATAGCTGTGCCATATAGTGCTCTGCACCATTCATTATTGCCCCATAGCTGTACAATAGAAAGCTGTGCCATATAGTGCTCTGCACCGTTCATTATTGCCCCATAGCTGTGCCATATAGTGCTCTACACCATTCATTATTGCCCCATAGCTGTACAATAGAAAGCTGTGCCATATAGTGCTCTGCACCGTTCATAATTGCCCCATAGCTGTGCCATATAGTGCTCTGCACCGCTCCTTATTGCCCCATAGCTGTGCCATATAGTGCTCTGCACCATTCATTATTGCCCCATAGCTGTGCCATATAGTGCTCTGCACCGTTCATTATTGCCCCCATAGCTGTGCCATATAGTGCTCTGTACCGTTCATTACTGCCCCATAGATGCTCCATAGAAAGCTGTGCTGCTGCACTAAAAATAATAAAACACATACTCACCTCTCTTGCTTGCAGCTCCTCAGCGTCCCGTCCCGGCGTCTCTCCGCACTGACTGATCAGGCAGAGGGCGGCGCGCACACTATATGCGTCATCGCGCCCTCTGACCTGCACAGTCAGTGCGGAGAGACGCTGGGAAGACAGAGCGGCGCCCGGCGTGTGGAACGCGGACAGGTGAATATGTAATACTTACCTGCTCCCGGCGTCCCGCTCCTTCCCCCGGACAGCTGGTCTTCGGTGCCGCAGCCTCTTCCTCTGTCAGCGGTCACCGTTACCGCTGATTAGAGAAATGAATTATGCGGCTCCGCCCCAATGGGAGGTGGAGCCGCCTATTCATTTCTCTAATGAGCGGTCCCACGTGACCGCTGAACAGGGGAAGAGCTGCGGCACCCGGAGACCGTGGGACTGCAGGGACAGCGCCAGGAGCCCCGGAAGCAGGTAAGTATGCCTCAGCGCCCTCTCCCCCTCACCCGCCGACCCTGCCGACGACCGTGACTCGAGTATAAGCCGAGAGGGGCACTTTCAGCCCAAAAATTTGGGCTGAAAATCTCGGCTTATACTCGAGTATATACGGTATTTAAGAAATTGGGAACTTGTTTTCACATCATAAGTCTAATTCATAGGGTCTGGCAGGCGCTTAAAGGAATTAGGGGGGTTGCGAGATTCACAGAATTTTCTCCCATTTGGGATAACCCCTCTTTTCAAGAATTTAATAATATGGAAGGAATGGGAGAGTGGAGGGAAAAAGGCATTGGGTTGATAGGTCAGTTGATTCATAATGGGAGTCTTAAATCCTTTGATGTGCTGCAGCAGGAATATCAGTTCCCAGGGTTAAAGTTGTATCAATACAGACGGGTTCAGCACGCATTTCAGGCACAAAATAGGAAAGGGCCTATAGTGATTCAGAAGGATCTAATGTTAGACTTTATACTAAATAACAATGGAACAAAGGGGGCAATATCCGAAGTATATGGTGATCTGCTACACACCTTTCTACTAGATTACCCTATAAAGGCCAGAGGGAAGTGGGAGGCCGAGTTGGGGGAAATAGACGATGATAGGTGGGAGTCTATCTTAGAATACGTACCCAGGTTATCGATGAGTGAACCTGGGAGATTGTCACAATTGTATGTGATAAATAGGGCCTATAGGACACCTGACATGTTATTTAAAGCTGAGTTGAGAACAGATTCTGGATGCCCTAGATGTTCCCAGTCTCAGGCGGGAATATTGCACATGCTATGGCTTTGTCCCAGATTATTTGCGTACTTGGTTGTGGTGCTGAACCAGATCGGGGTGATCTATGGGTGTTCGATTCCCAGGGATCCAGTGGTCTGTGTACTTGGGTATGTGGAGGAAATCCTGACCGATGAAACTGCTAAAATGGCAATTGCTAGATTATTATTCATTGCGAGAAAGGTGATTGCAAGGTATTGGATTAGGGAGGAACCTCCTACCAGACGAGAGTTTATTGCGCAAGCGAATCATATTGTCCAGCTCGAAAAAAGTATATATAATAAAAGGAATAGGATGGTTTTTTTTCAAAAGCTGTGGCAGCCATGGCTGGATGGGAATAATTGAGGGATTGTGGTACAATGATGCTAATAGTACAACATGTATGTAATGTTTATTTTCTTCTTCCCAAGAGCTGTATGGTTGGAGTTGGTCTTCAGAGGGGTAGGTTTTGTTTCTTGTTAAATCAAAAAACACAAATGTACCGTGTTATTTGAGTGGATATTATTGTTTTTCCTATGCACAATAAAAAATATCTGATTTAAAAAAAATAAAAAGTGCCCGAAAATGGTACCAATAAAAACGTCATCTTGTCCTGCAGAAAACAAGCCCTCTCATGACTGTCGGAGGAAATATGGAAAAATTATGGCTCTCAAAATGTGATGCAAAAACTAGTTTTTGCAACGAAAAAATGTTTTTTTAGTGTGTGACAGCAGCTAAACATAAAATCCGATATAAATCTGGAATCGCTGTAATCGCACCAACCTAAACAAAAAAAGTCGCATAATCACTTATACCGCTCGAGGAACGGTGCAAAAAATAAATAAAACCAATTCTTCACCTGCTGTTGATTTTTTGTTAGGAAGTTATGAGGGTTAAAAGTTGAGCAGCAATTTCTCATTTTTCCAACAAGATTTATAAAAGGTCCATGACGCCATCCACACCTAAAAAGAAAGGAAATAGATGTGCCATGTGTAATACTAAACTGCCGGACATATATTATTCCCTGAGTGTATTGCCAAGGTGGTTAAAGATGAACGCCCCTCATTTATCACCGATATAAGGACCATAATTAGAGAGGAGGTTCAGAATTCCGTCACAGAGTTAAGGTACCTTCACACGAAGCGACGCTGCAGCGATAGCGACAACGATGCCGATCGCTGCAGCGTCGCTGTTTGATCGCTGGAGAGCTGTCACACAGACCGCTCTCCAGCGACCAACGATGCCGAGGCCCCCGGGTGACCAGGGTAAACATCGGGTTGCTAAGCGCAGGGCCGCGCTTAGTAACCCGATGTTTACCCTGGTTACCAGCGTAAAAGTAAAAAAAACAAACAGTACATGCTCACCTGCGCGTCCCCCAGCGTCCGCTTCCTGACACTGACTGAGCTCCGGCCCTAACAGCACAGCGGTGACGTCACCGCTGTGCTTTCACTTTCGGGCCGGCGCTCAGTAAGTGTCAGGAAGCAGACGCTGGGGGACGCGCAGGTGAGCATGTACTGTTTGTTTTTTTTACTTTTACGCTGGTAACCAGGGTAAACATCGGGTTACTAAGCGCGGCCCTGCGCTTGGTAACCCGATGTTTACCCTGGTTACCAGTGTAAAACATCGCTGGTATCGTTGCTTTTGCTTTCAAACACAACGATACACAGCGATCGGACGACCAAATAAAGTTCTGGACTTTATTCAGCGACCAGCGACATCACAGCAGGATCCTGATCGCTGCTGCGTGTCAAACGAAACGATATCGCTAGCAAGGACGCTGCAACGTCACGGATCGCTAGCGATGTCGTTTCGTGTGAAGGTACCTTTAGTCACCCAACAATCCTCCCGGATGGCTCCCAGGCAAAAAAGACCATGACAGGAGATGAAATCCAGACCATAAGGGGAGAAATTATCAGATTACACTCACCCTGAACAAGAGGAAAGGGAAGAATTTGTTACAATGCCCCCAGATTAAAAGAAGTACCTTCTCTCTTGGGAACATACTGACGCTCTATTATAAGCCGTCAGGAATACTATGAAGGTGGCGGATACCCACCAGCCCCCTCGTCAATGCAAGATGAAGTGTTTGGAGGTTTAAGGAGCTGTATGAACATAGTGTTCCTTGTCATTATGCATATTAAAGCCATGGTCCTAGAGGAGTGGGAAGATGTGGATAATAGACTGACAATTCCATGAAGTTTGAGATCATGTCTACCTTTTGAGTCGGAGGACATAAAATTTGGGAAGAAATTCCTAAGGTGGATATCCTTATAGCGAGGGTAGCAAAGAAAATGGCTATCCCCTTTTAAAACTCGTCATGACTAAAAGATCCTAAGGCCAGAAAGGCAGAGGGTCATCTCATGGGAGACATCTGCATCTATAATTAAGGCTAATATAGCCTGTACCTCTGTGGCAAGATCCATGAATATATGGTTGGAAGAGTTGGAGGCTTATCTAAGGAAGAAAACACCTAGAGAGAAGATATTGGATTCTATGCCGTTACTCAAAATGGCAACAGCTTTGATGGTGGACACCTCAGCAGAATCCATTAGATTCGCCGCAAGGAATGAGGCACTAGCCAATACAGCTAGGCGAACAATATGGATGAAAATGTGGTCAGGGGGTTGTCACTCTAAAATTAAATTGTGCTCCATCCCCTTTTCTGGCCTTCGAATGTTTGGTCCTGTACTGGACAACATGTTGGAAAGGGAGTCGGATGAAAAGAAGGAGTTTCCGGAAGAGAAACCTAAAAAAAAGTTTTATCCTTTCGAAGGCCTTATTCCCATCAGAAACCGGAAAACAAAGGTAAAGGGAAGACCGGTAGATGGAGCTACCAGAAGGGCAGTAAAGGAAGTGCCTTTTCTGGTTCAGCAAATAGTGCTCATAAGCAAGGACCCCAGGAAAGTGGGGGGAAGACTCCACAACTTTCTTCTGGCACGGAGAGAGGTATCGAGGAACAAATGGATACTGCAAACGATAGCAGAGGGTTACAAGATACAATTTGTACAGGTACCCCAAGGAAGATGCTATCTGACAACTATTCAGTCTCCCCAGGTCACAACAAGGCTGCTGGCAGATGTAAAGAAGTTGGTGAATTCAGGAGCAGCGGTTCCAGTGCCAGAGTCAGAATGGGGTCTCTGTTACTACTCGGGCCTGTTTTCAATAAAGAAATTGGTGGGAGACTATTGCAACATAATAAATCTGAAGTCATCAACCCCTTTCCGACATGCGCCGTACATATACTGCTCTGCGGGAGGTGCATTTTCGCAAAGAAAAGTATACGTACGGCAGCACGATCGCTGAGCGCTGCAGTTATCGTGTGCAGGTATCAGCTGTATGTGACAGCTGACACCCCGCAGCAACGCCCATGATCGGTGCTAGTACCAATCGCGGCCATTTTATCCCTCTGATGCCGCCGTCAGTAGTGACATCGACATAAAGGAGGATCGCACAGGGAGGGGACTCCCTGCGTGCTTCCATCAGGACAACGCAATGCTATCACTTCGTCCTGATTGTCTCCATGGAGACCCCCGGACCCAAGATGGCTGCGGGGTCATACAGGGAAGGTGGTTTGTGGGCCCCTGCTCTCAGCAGGCACCGTCATGCCTCCTTCCCTGCCTGTAAGATCCTGATCTGATGCTCTGCAGTGCAGTGTCAGATCAGCGATCTGATATAATACAGTAATGTCCCATTATGGGACAATGTAAAAAAAAGAAAAAAGTGTAAAAATATTTTTTTTTCCGTAACAAAAGAAAAAAAATGGAATAAATATTTTCTAATAAACACATTTATTTATGGAAATAAAAAAAAACAATAAAAGTAAACATTTGGTATTGTCACATCCATAACGACACGCACTATATAACTGTCTCACTAGTTAACCTCCTTCAGTGAGCATCATAAAAAGAAATAAATGAAAAAGGATGCAAAAAACAATGCTTTATCATCATACCACCGAACTGAAAAAAAAGTGCTATAATAATAATAATAATAATTTTTATGTATATAGCGCCAACATATTCCGCAGCGCTTTACAGCTTATAGAGGGGACTTGTACAGACAATCGACATTACAGCATAACAGAAATCACAGTTCACAACAGATACCAGGAGGAATGAGGGCCCTGCTGCTCGCAAGCTTACAATCTATGAGGAAAAGGGGAGACACGAGAGGTGGATGGTAACAATTGCTTTAGTTATTTGGACCAGCCATAGTGTAAGGCTCGGGTGTTCATGTAAAGCTGCATGAACCAGTTATCAGCCTAAGTATGTAGCAGTACAGACACAGAGGGCTATTAACTGCATAAAGTGTATGAGAACATGATGAGAGGAACCTGATTATGGGTTTTTTTTGTTTTTTTTTGAATGGGCCACACAGGGATGGTTAGGTTAATGCAATGGTAGTGCAATAAAACGCGATCAAAAAGACGGATGTAAATAAAAATGGTACAGCTGAAAACGTCATCTTGTCTAGCAAAAAATCAAGCCACGATACAGCTCCATCAGCAGAAAAATAAAAAAAGTTATAGCTCTCAGAATAAAGTGATGCAAAAATACATATTTTTTTCTATAAAAGTTTTTATTGTGTAAAAGTGCCAAAACATAAAAAAACCTGAAGCGTAAAGCTGCCTTATCAATTTTACCACACGCAGAACAGTATAAAAACAAAACAAAAATTAATTCTTTAATTGCTGTTTTTTGTTCATTCTGTTTCCCAAAAATCAGAATAGAAAGTGATAAAAAAATGTCATGTGCCCAAAAATGGTACCAATAAAAACGGCAGCTCGTCCTGCAAAAAACAAGCCCTCACATGACTCTGTGCACCAAAATATGGAAAAATTATAGCTCTCAAAATATGGGGATGCAAAAACTAGTTTTCGCAATAGAAAGCATCTTTTAGTGTGTGGTAGCAGCCAAACATAAAACCCGCTATAAATCTGGTATCGCTGTAATCGCACCGACCTGAAGAATAAATTCGCCTAATCACTTACACCGCACGATGAACCGTGTAAAACAGAAATAAAGCCAATTCTTCACATGCTGTTCATTTATTTTCATTCTGCCTCCCAAAGATCACAGTAAGGTTCGGCACACATATATTCTGTGCTCTGCTATAATGATTCAGATGGAGGCACTTCTGAAAAGAACACCCTGAACAGAGGCCATTCGAGAGTAACTCTGCCTCATTATAGTGAATGGATCCCTCGGGGGTTTCATCTGAATCACGTCACTCAGAGATTTAGATGGAAACCCCAAAGTAAGTGCTCAGCGTAGCGTGCCGGATAAATGTGATCCCAAACGTTATCTAAAATAATAATAAAAGCTTCAACTCAATCCACAAAGAAAGCAAGTCCCCACTCAGATGTGTCATCTGTTAACGGAAATATAGCATTCACTACGGCCAGAGGTAACACTAAAGCCCTCAACCCTGGATCCCCTGATGAACCCTTGGCTAAGAGGGAGTTAAGAATGGCAGATAAGTACCACGACTGTGTGGAATTTCTTTCTCATGGCTATTGATACTGGATTATGTACCCAGTTATGTGCTGGTTTCTGAAATTACGAGAGTAGGGGAGTGGATTAATACCTATATTGTGTGGGAATTTTGTATAGCGAATTTATGTTCAGTTATGCACCCATTTTTTGTGGAGGGGGGGTAAACAGAAGATATCACATTGGGCATTAGGCTTTTGAATTAAGTGAACAGAAAGGAGTTAATTATCTAATAGTACCTTGTCATGTGATATCTGACTGTGCACCCATTTGATTGGCGTTCCATTAGTGATATTCTAAACCATGTAAATATTATAGGCTCTGTGTAATAGCGATATGGATCATAGATTTTATTTGTCTAAATTGTAGCCCCAAAGATGACTATTAATGTGATTGCATGCTCTGGCCATATTATCTTTGTTGGGGTATTAATGTGACTACACATCTTGTCTGCATCCCTCCTGGAACATACAGCAATAAATACGAGATATTTATATCTTGGGTACTCCCTTTAATTGTTTTTGTATGTGTGTGTTTTTTTGTGTATACTATAGTGTGTAGGATATTCAGGGTGCATTAGGGTCTTTAGGGCTACCGATGTTCAGCGGGGGTGCCATCACGTCTAAAACTAGGGTGCCAACCTCCACTGGCAGGTAGGGTGAACTTTAGGGTTCTTCTAGGGAGAGATTAGACCTAGATTTTTTTTTTCCACTACTGACCCTCCATTTTTTCACCTTTTTAAGATAATCAAGTATTTTTAACCCTTTAAAATACATTAATAAAGATTAATTTTAGAGGTCTATTTGTGCCAACTTCACCATTTTATAAATGTTATTCACTTTATCTATTGTGATAATGTTATGGCATGTAGTTGTCTTCCTTATTACCAGTCCTTTCACTGACGAGGGTCTTCATTTTGAACTCCATCAAATTTCATAATCCCTTTTGTGAATTTTATCTTTCATCTTTATAGGAACTCCTTGTGATAATAACAGTTTATCACTAAATTGTAAAAAAGAAAATATCAGGAAGCACTCTAATGGAGAAAACCTCATTACCCTTCATGGACCTCCTGGACTTCCCAGCACTTCACTTTCTTATAATCCTCCTAATCATGAGGAACCCTCTCCTGAGCAATCTTGCACTGTTACCACAATTCCAGGTGACAAAGTGGATACAAGATTTCAGTCTGACAAAGAATTTACTAAAAGTGCAGATTATCTATGTCAAAGCAAGCATGAAGGAGAGAAACCATACTCCTGTTCAGAATGTGGGAAATTCTTTACAAAGAAATCAAAATATGTTATACATGAGAGAATTCACACAGGAGAAAGGCCATTTTCATGTTCACAATGTGGGAAGGCCTACACAGATAAAGGGTATCTTATCAGACATCAGAGAATTCACACAGGAGATAAGCCATTTTCATGTTCAGAATGTGGGAAATGTTTTTTATATAAATCACAAGTTGTTGTGCATGAGAGAACTCACACAGGACAAAATCCATTTTCATGTGCGGAATGTGGGAAATCCTTCTCACATGAAAGTTATCTTATTATACATCAGAGAATTCATACAGGAGAGAAGCCATTTTCATGTTCAGAATGTGGGAAGGCCTTCATGGATAAAGGGAGTCTTATTAAACATCAGAGAATTCACACAGGAGAAAAGCCATTTTCATGTTCGGAATGTGGGAAGTCCTTCACGGTTAAAAGGTATCTTATTACACATCAGAGAATTCACACAGGAGAAAGGCCATTTTCATGTTCAGAATGTGAGAAATCCTTCACAGATAAAGGGAGTCTTATTAAACATCAGAGAGTTCACACAGGAGAAAAGCCATTTTCATGTTCAGAATGTGGGAAGTACTTCACAGATAAAGCGAGTCTTATTAGACATCAGATAATTCACACAGGAGAAAACCCATTTTCTTGTTCAGAATGTGGGAAATCCTTCACAGATAAAAGGAGTCTTATTAGACATCAGAGAGTTCACACTGGAGAAAACCCATGTTCAGAATGTGGGAAGTACTTCACAGATAAATCGAGTCTTATTAGACATCAGATAATTCACACAGGCGAAAAGCCATTTTCATGTTCAGAATGTGAAAAATCCTTCACAGAAAAAGGGAGTCTTATTAAACATCAGAGAATTCACACAAGAGAAAAGCCATTTTCATGTTCAGAATGTGAGAAATCCTTCACAGTAAAAAAGATTCTTATTAGACATCAGAGAGTTCACACAGGAGAAAAGCCATTTTCATGTTCGGAATGTGGGAAGTCCTTCGCAGTTAAAGGGCATCTTATTAGACATCAGAGAATTCATACAGGAGAGAAGCCATATTCATGTTCAGAATGTGGGAAATGTTTTAACCAAAAAGCAAATCTTGTAACACATCTAAGAATTCACACAGGGAAGTAACCGTTTTCATGTTTACAATGTGGAAAATGCTTTACAGAGAAATCACAACTTGTTAAACATCGGAGAACTCACACAGGAGCGAAGCCGTATTCATGTCCATAATTTGGTAAATCTTTTATACATAAATCACGTCTTCTCTGAAGAGAAGTCACACAGGAGATAAGCCATATTCATGTTCAATGTATGGGAAATCTTTAGTAAATCAAATCTTGTTAGATATGAGTGAAGTTACACAGAGAAAAGCTGTATTCATATTCAGAATGTGGGAAAGGTTTTTGTCATGGTCTCATCTTTACTATGGACTAGGGAGGCTGTGACTGATGGGTCAACCTCGCAATGGGATCTGGTGTATGCTGAACTGTTAGTGTTGTGAGTGACAGTCCATTAATCCAATCTGATCCTGGGGGATTCTGGGCTTGCAGCATTTTGATCAACAGCCCTGCTGCTCAATCTGGTCAAGCCTTCGGGCATTTCCCCAGATGCCTCTCATCCTTGGTAATTTTCTAGCTATTTAGCTGGCAAGCTTTGAGCAGATCGGTGTCAGCTGTAGCTGAGCTTAGTTTGGTGTGTGTTTAGCTCTGTCTGATTGTGTGTCTTTTTCTGATCTTGTTGACGGACGTAGGATTTGTCGTGACTATTCATGTGGATTACCCCTTCTGCTCTTGGCGCTCTCTGACTGCAGGTACCTGACCCCGTACTTGGCCACTGACTCTCTGTTTTCTTACTCCCTAGTCTTGACGTACCATCCTGGTTTTTGACCCTGGACTGTTACCTGACCACGACTTTTCATGCTGCTCTTTATCTTGTGCCCTCCTGTTATCTGACCTCAGACGTCCTGTGTATCCTTTCTCTAGGCGTGTCTGTGAGTAGTGACTCAACGTCACACATTTATACATATTTTTTTTTTTTTTTAAATTCGTTTATTAGTTCAGAATAAACAAACATTGCACACATTTGCAATTATCGTCATTAATTATACCATGAAATACAAACAGTTGCAAAACATCATCATACCAGAAGTTACAAAGGTAATGGAACGTGCATGGTAAATCATTAGTTCCTTATAAGAAAATACCTATTATACAACTTTAACAACTTTAACCATTAACAGTAAGTCGCCGAAAGAAAAACAGATTTAAATCCTGCTCTATGAGCGATGCCCCCGAAAACCACAAGCCCACCTTCCCATGTAGATGTCTAGTCAGTGCAGACTATAGAGTATGACAAGAGGAATTCCATCCGCCCCATATCTTCTCGAATTTACCTGGACATCCTCTATTTTGATACATTGTTTTTTCATATGGGATAATTGAATTCACCAGATCAATCCAAACTCTAAGGGTCGGGGGGGAGCCACCCATCCATCTTAACGCTAATACCTTCCTTGCCAAAAAGAGCGTCTCTCGGAGAAAGATCCCAGTATAATGATCCCAAGTCTCCGTATCCCACACCCCGAACAAACAGGTCAATGGTTCGAGCGGGACAGGGATCGACAGTAAAGATGTTAATAATGTCGTTACCTCTCTCCAGTAATGGAGAACTACAGGGCACCTCCAAATCATATGAACAAAATCTGCATCAGGCATATGACACCGTAAGCAATCTGACGAATGTAAGCGGCCCATTTTAAAGAGTCGCGTCGGGGTCAAATAGGCCTGATATATGATATATAACTGGGTCATCCTATTATTGGTTGAAGTGGAAACTTTAGTTGAAGATTCAAGAATATCTTCCCATTCCTCTCCCAGTACATCGGGAAGGAGTTCCTCCCATTTCCCCTTGACAGAATTGATGACAGACCCATCTCCCACGGATAGTAGATATGTATATAGAGAGGAAATGAGTCCTTGAGGACCCTGTGATTTGAGGATACCTATCAAAGGTAAAGAAGAGATCGCCCGACCCGTACCTACATTTCGTATGTGCGATTGGAAAGCTGACCTTAGTTGTAAATACCGGAAGAATTGAGACCTAGGGATGTTGTAATTATTTTGTAATTGTTCAAAGGTTACAAAAACCCCCTGGTTATGTATATCGCTCACCGAGAGAACACCACGGGAGACCCAGAAATCAGTGGATGGGTGATTTAGTAATTCTGGTATATAACCATTATTCCACAGTGGCATTTCAGCTATGACATCCACAAATTTAATAATTCATTTTATTTGTCTCCATACCAATCTCGCTAGCCGGAGCATAGGCAACAGACGACAAGCACCAACTTTCTCCATCTCCAAAAATCCCAGTGGGCAATCAATCCGGGCAGAATGAATTAAATGACTCTCGGAATTAGGTAGGGAGCTATTAGGCATCCACTTACTTATCGCCTTAGCCTGCCCAGCAAGGTAGTACAGATAGACGTCTGGTAAAGCCGCCCCACCCCCCTTTTTTGGTCTCTGTAGAATAGATAGTTTGAGTTTGGGCCTGGTCTTCCCCCATATAAAGGATGTGATTAAGGAATTTAATTTTGCGAAAAATGACTTGGGTATTGGTACAGCACTATGTTGAAAGCAATAATTGAGTTTGGGAAGCAGTATCATTTTAATTAGGTTAATGCGACCTGCGACAGAGAGGGGGGAGTCTACTCCAGATTATAAATTTAGACTTGACCAAATCCAACAGTGGGTAGATGTTTTGTTGTAAGTCTAACCGACTGTATTGAGACATATGAATACCTAGATATTTGAAGTTGGAAACCACGGGTAGCGATGTGAGAGTCCCGAGACAGGGAGCCAAAGTATGAGATAAAGGCATCAGGGCAGACTTATCCCACATTTATACATATCTTAATATATGATCTTACTATATCTTAATATGTAATGACAATGGAAGAAAATCTCGGGTCAAGAAGTGTACAAAAAGAGGTAGATATATTCATTATTCATATTAAAACAAAAAATAATATATTAAATGATATGCCTCATGCCAAAGAGAGATGCAGAACAATACATTGCATAGGCAACAATTATATCAAAACCTACACAATTTTAATATCCATTTGTCACGAATCACAGGGGGGATATTTTTATCGTCCCCACTGCTGACCAATATGTCATGAACCGGAGTTGTTTGGTTGGTCCCAGTTCTTTGCTGAAGGGGATTTATCTATATCCCACTCCCCAGTTCCGGTTTGGAACTTGCAGCTCTCTGGCGCCCCTCTTACCCTCAGGTCAGACAGAGTACTGCACCTAGGATAATTAGTCGCCAGAAAGGCTGCATTACTATGTACTGGCTAATGGGCACACTGCAGCAAGGAGGTATAACTACTCCCACTCAGGCAGGAACAATAATTATCAATGCTGTCCGTCGCTACCAGTTTTCCCAACTGCTCGGGACACTTTCCGCTGCCCCCAGCTCCTATTCCTGAATTGGTAATGGATCAGGAGCCAACCCAATTAGTAGAATAATTTACTTCAGAGGACTTGACAGTACCGTTATAGAGCAAGGAGAAACGAAGCTAGAAATTTTTTATATTTTACTCCAAAAGGTAGACAGTGTTTACAAACGTATAAAAAGATATTATAAAAGGACACAAGTATCGTATGTACAGAATGATTGCAAATAAAAAGAGATTAAAGTTGAAAAAAACACTTACAGTTCTCTCATATTATTTCAGATCATGGCTAGCCATGCTGCTGGGGGGGAGGAATCAAAATGCATCAGAGCACCTTGCAGAGCTGCTGTTAACTCTTTTCCTGGGCAATGAAAGTGAAAAATGAGCTCCCCCTCACTCATACCCCCTGGTCGTGACGTCACTGAGTGGGCGAGCTATGGACTCCACTCCCCTTTTCAGAGAGTCTCAGAAGTTTATTAAAACTCACATTCGTCCTAACGTGCGCTGGGAACCTCGTAGAGTGATGACGAACGTATTGCTCACGAGGCTAGCTGCCATTTAAGTCTACACATGGGGCACCTGGGTGACCCGGTTAAGTCGTAATCCATTCCTCCATTTCTGCTAGGTGCTGCACTTAGAAAGCAGACAGTGGTGGCCCGGCCGATGCAGAGGCCAAAAATGTATTTGTCCTGCTTTCGGACCTAAGATGTGTGATTATATACAAGTTTAAGAAAACATAGGGAATGCCCCCCGAACATGCTCTTACACAAAGCCGAGTAGGCCTGCTCCCAGCACACTGGTTTCATATTACAGCTGTATTGTCGGCAGGGGAAAGCTGGGAGGAAGGGGGGTCGGAAAAGCCCACAGCGTGTGTCTGTACTCAACTCTTGGGTGATAATAGACAATCAAATACATCTTATTCCTGACACCTCCCCCTTTTGGACTGTGCTACGGAGGTAGGACCGTTTGGTACTCCTCCATGCGCACCTCTGATTGTTCGCCGCGGTGGGATAGCCCATCTGCATTGCCATGCTCACTGCCCATTTTGTGTTTGATTGTAAAGTCATACAGCTCAAGGGCAAAGCTCCAGTGCAGCAACCTTCTGTTCATACAAGACACAAGTTGTAGCCAGCGCAGAGGGTTGTGGTCGGTCAACACAGTGAAGGTGCGACCGTAGAGGTAGGGCTGCAAACATTGCAGGGCCCAGACCATGGCCAAGCACTCCTCTTTGGTGGAATAGGCCACTTCCCTCAGCAGAAGTTTCCGGCTCAGGTACAACACGGGGTGCTCTTGGTTCCCCGAGTCGACCTGGCTGAGCACAGCACCAAGGCCAAGCTCGCTGGCGTCTGTCTGTACCAGGAAATGTCAACTACTGTCGACTGCTTTTAGCACGGGAGAGTTGCACAGGGCTGTTTTCAAAGCCCGGAAAGCCACCTCACAGCTTTACGTCCAGTCGACTCTTTGGGGTAGCTTCTTCCTTGTGAGGTCCGTCAAGGGTTTTGCCAGGCTACTATAGTTCTGTACGAAGCGCCTATAGTACCCTGCAGTGCCCAGGAAGGACATCACCTGTTTCTTGGTCCTGGGGGTGGGCCAGGACGCAATCGCGTCCACTTTCCCAGGCTCTGGCCTCATGAATCCCCTGCCTACCCGGTGCCACATGTAGTGGACCTCTCTCATGCCCATGTGACAATTTCCCTGCTTGATGGTCACGCCTTCTTGGTGCATTCACCTGAGTACCTCCTGTAGATGCTGCAGGTGTTCCTCCCAGGAGTAACTGAAGAAGGCAATGTCATCCAAGTACGCCACTGCATACTTCTCCAGTCCCTGAAGCAGGTGGTTGATCATCCTCTGGAAAGTGACAGTGGCATTCTTCATGCCGAATAGCATGACCGTGGACTCCTATATTCGGAAGGGTATGATAAAAGAAAACTTCTCCTGCACCTCGGGGCTCAGGGGAATCTGCCAGTATCCCCGACTTAAATCCATAATGGACAGAAATTTTCCACCAGCTAACCGCTCAAGCAGCTCCTCAATGATTGGCTTTGGGTGCGGGTCAGAGGCTGTGATGCATTGAGCCCCCTGTAGTCCACGCAGAACTAGTTGGTCCGATCCTTCTTTGGCACGAGGACTACAGGTGAGGCCCACATGCTTTTGGACCATTGAATCACCCCCAGCTGTAACATCTCATCGATCTGTCGCATAACCTGCTGCACCTCGTTGGAGATCCGATAGGGTGTTCGCCGTAGTGGTGTCCACCTCGTGGACCGCTAACTCAGTTTTTCCAGGTTGGTTGGAGAACACGGCCCGGAAGAGTTCCAGCCTTCTCAGGCTGCCTGAAGCTTATCCTTTGGTAAGAGGACCAGCACCCTCACCTTTTGACCCACGTGGTAGGTCTGCTCCCGGGCGTTCTGGTTGTACCAGTGCTTCTGGTCAGCCTGAGCCTGCGTCATGTTGTCATGCACCTACTGCATCAACGTCTGCATTTTGTCACGGAAGCGCATGACATACTCCATTATGGACACTTCTGAACGGTTCGGTACCTCTTCCCAGGATTCCCTTACCAACCCAAGTGGTCACCAGACTCGCCTGCCATACAGAACTCGAAGAGGGAGAACCCCGTTGAGGCCTGTGCAACCTCTCAGTAAGCAAATAGCAGGTGTGGGAGGTACCACTCCCAGTCACGTCCTTGGGTCTCAACGAGCATGCGTAACATCTGTTTGAGGATACGTTGAAGCGCTCACACAAACCATTGGTCTGCGGGTGATAGGCACTCGATACCAAACACTTCACCTGCATTCTCTTACACAGAGCCTCCATTAGGCAAGACATGAATTGGGTCCCTTGATCAATAAGCATCTCCTTGGGAAATCCTACCTGTGAAAAATGGCCAACAGTGCAGCTGCCACGTTATCTGCCCTAGTTGAGGACAGAGCCACTGCCTCTGGGTACCGGGTAGCGTAGTCTACCACAGTGAGGATGTATTGCTTTCCAGAGCTTCCGGGGACGGCCAGCGGGCCCACTATGTCCACCGCAATCCTCTGGAAAGGCTCTTCTATCACAGGCAAAGGGATCAGGGGAGCCTTAAGAGCAGGCCCCGCCTCCGCCACTCTTTGGCAGGTGATACAGGAGCAGCAGTAGTTTGTCATATCTGTCCCCATCTTGGGTCAATAGAAGTCTAGAAACAGCCGGGCCTTAGTTTTGCTGATCCCCCAGTGTCCAGCGAGTGGGATCTCATGGTCAATCCGCAACTCAACTCTGAATTGGTACAGGATGACCAGCTGTCTTTCCCTCAACCACTCCTTTTGGTATTGACTGGGGACTGTCTCCCGGTATAACCTCCCTCATTCCCAGAACACACTCTCCTTATCAGTCACGGAGGTGGGCGTCTCGGCGAGGTGTCTCAAATTCTCTAGGCTCGCATCTGAGTGCAGAGCAGCCTGGAACGCCTGGCTAGGGGTCCCTTCCCCACCAGCACCCTCTGGGACCTACTCTGAGTCCATCTCTGGTTCAGTCACCCCTGTAACTGATTTGGGTCCAGTAGGCAGAACATTATCTGCATTCCGGGCACTCTGCGGCTGACAGCTGCTACGTAGGCTGTCTCTCCAGGGATTTACACTGACCCTTCAGCCAGTGCTGCTATTGGTACTACCTCTCCATCCACCCCCAACATCTCAGGAGCAGTGCTACCTGTGGGGCAGTTACCTTCCTCTGTGGCAATGGGCAGTTGGACGGCATCACCTTCCTCATGGTTCCCATGCATCTCTCCATTTCCCTTAGCACCATTGCTTGCTCCTGTTAGGGGTTCCTCAGCCATCCTACACCGCAGAGTGACGTGGCTGAGCACTTCTGCACCTGTGTACACATCATCCTTAGGAAATAAATGGTTAGCAGGTAAAACATACAAATTTTTGTCATCATCATCATCAGTGCGAGATAAAGCATTATCTGGTATATCACTCTTAGGTGACGCATGCAATTCCTCATCATTTTTATCCGCATTAGCTTGGGGAGAGGGGTCAGCCACATAATACGCAACCATTCTCCCCAAATCCATCCCCAATAAAACATCGATGGGCAAGTTATCAGACAACCCCACTTCCTTCACCCTGCTCCTGGCACCCCAATCTATAAACATCCGGGCCATTGGAGGGGACAGCGGATGCCCCCAATCCCAGTGACAGCCAATGTTTTGCCCGGAATAATCTCTTCAGGGGCCGCCAGTTCTGGTCAGATGAGGATTCGTTCAACCCCGGTGTCCTTGAGGCCTTTAGCAACATGTCCACCCACGGTGACGTGCTGCACGTTGTCATACACCCTCCCAACCGCCCCACCCACCAAAAAACAGCTGCATGATGCCCTGGGGCCTTGACTGGGGGGTTCTTCTGCTTTAGGCAGTTGGCACTGATATGACCAGTCCTACTGCAGGAAAAATACTTGCGAAGATCGGTGGTAGGTCTGGTGCTGTTGGCAACGGAGACAGGTGTTAGTCCCAGGTGGAACTGAAGATGGCAATGTCATCCAGGTACGCAACTACGTACTTCTCAAGTCCCTGAAGCAGGTGGTTGACCATCCGCTGGAAAGTGGCAGGGGCATTCTTCATGCCGAAGGGTGTGATAAAGGAGGACTTCTACATCTTGGGGCTCAGGGTAATCTGCCAGTGTCCTCGACTCAGATCCATTATGGTCAGGTATTTTGCGCCAGCTAACTTCTCAAGCAGCTCCTCGATGAGCGGCATTGGGTGCGCGTCAGGCTGTCATGCCGTTGAGGCCCACGCGCTTTTGGATCTTTGAATCACCCCCAGCTGTAACATCTCATCGATCTCCTGGTGCATAACCTGCTGCACCTCGTCGGAGATCTGATAGGGTGTTCGCCATAGTGGGGCATGATTACCGGTGTCCACCTCGTGGACAGCTAACTCAGTCCTTCCAGGTTGGTTGGAGAACACGGCCCGGAAGGGTTCCAGCTTGGTCTGCAACCGCTGGGATTCGGTTAGTGAGGTGCTTACTTCCATGTCCTCAATGGACCCACCGGCCTTGGCTTGGGCCAGCATGTCCAGGAGGGGGTCTTCCTCCCTGTCTTTGGGTAGGCTGCAGACCGGTAGGACGTAAGGTTCAGGTTCGTGATGAGCCTTCATGTTGACGTGAAAGGACTTTTGCCTACCCCGAGCGTGGTCAAGCGTGACCACATGGGTGACTGGGTTGAGCTGTTGGTGGACGACATACAGGCCTTCCCAGGCTGCCTGAAGCTTATCCTTTGGTACGGTGACCAGCACCCACACCTTTTGACCCACATGGTAGGTCCGCTCCCGGGCGTTCTGGTCGTACCAGTGCTTCTGATCAGCCTGAGCCTGCGTCATGTTGTCATGCACCAATATGCATCAAGGTCTGCATCTTGTCTTGGAAGCGCATGACATACTCCACTATGGACACTTCAGAAGGGTTCTGCTCCTCTTCCCAGGATACTCTTACCAACCCAAAGGGTCCCCAGACTCGACTGCCGTGCAGGAGCTTGAAGGGGGAGAATCCCGTCAATGCCCGTGAAACCTCTCGGCAAGCGAATAGCAGGTGCGGGAGGTACCAATCCCAGTCGCTTCCTTGGGTCTCAACCAGCATGCGGCGCACCTGTTTGAGGGTACCATTGAAGCGCTCACACAAGCCATTGGTCTGTGGGTGATATGCACTCGATGCCAGACGCTTCACCTGCATTTTCTTACAGAGAGCCTCCATTAGGCGAGACATGAATTGGGTCCGTTGATCGGTAAGCATCTCCCTGGGAAATCCTACCCGTGAAAAGATAGCCAAGAATGCATCCGCCACTATATCCGCCCTAGTTGAGTACAGAGCCACTGCCTCTGGGTACCGGGTAGTGTAGTCTACCACAGTAAGGATGTATTGCTTTCCAGAACTGCTGGGGATGGCCAGCGGACCCACAATGTCCACTGCTATCCTCTGGAAAGGCTCCTCTATCAGTGGCAAAGGGATCAGGGGAGCCTTAATTGCAGGCCCCGCCTTCCCCACTCTTTGACAGGTGATACAGGTGCGGCAGTAGTTTGAAACATCTGTCCCCATCTTGGGCCAATAGAAGTCTTGAGACAGCCGGGCGTTAGTTTTGCTGACCCCCCAAGTGTCCAGCGAGTGGGATCTCATGGGCAATCTGCAACACATCACCCCTGAATTGGTACGGGACGACCAGCTGTCTATCACTCAACCACTCCTTTTGCGATTTTCCGGGTACTGTCTCCCAGTACAACCTCCCTCGTCCCAAGAACACCCTCTTCTTATCATTCTCTGAGGTGGGCGTCTTGGCAAGGTGTATCAAATTCTCCAGGCTCGCATCTGAGCACAGGGCGGCCTGGAACTCCTGGCTTGAGGCAGCCAGAAGTGACATCAGGGTCTCCTCCTCCCAGCTCCCTAAACTTTATGAACCCAGGCCATTGGCAAGGGACAGCTGATGCCCCCATTCCCGGTGACTGTTAGGGTTTTCCCCGGAATGATCTCTTCAGGGGCCGCCAGTTCGGGTCAGGTGAGGGTCTGTTCTGCCCCGGTGTCTTTGAGGCCTATAGCGACATGGCCCCCCACGGTGATGTGTTGCACGTTGTCACACACCCTCCCAACTGCCCCACCCACCAAAAGAACTGCTGCATTAGGCCCTGAGGCCGTGGCTGGGGTGTTCCTCTGCTTCTCTGGACAGTAGGCACTGACATGACCAGTCCGTTTGCAAACAAATCGGTGGTAGGTCTGGTGCTGTTGTCAACGAGGACCGGGCCTCTGTTGTGTTGGCTGGCCAGGTTACTGGCGTTGGTTGCAGGCTTACCCCCCTCTCCAGCTGGTGGTGACTGGCTTCCACTCTTCCGATTTACTGTTGGCCTCATAGGCATCGGCAAACTGCACTGCTTTCGTCACATCTTTGGGTTCTCTTTCCATCACGAACTGTCGCACCTCAGCTGGGCAAAGATGTAAGAACTGGTCTTTGATCATCAGGTCTCCCAGCTGCTCAAAGGTAGACACTGACAGTCCTTGGATCCACTGGTTGAAGTGGGTGCTGAGTCCATGCACATCGCCCTAGCTGTCATGTGGGCCATGTTGGAGGTTCCGGAACTTTCTACGGTAAACCTCAGGTGTAAGCTGGTACTTGGTTTTAGGGCCTGCTTGATGGCCTCATAGTCACCTTCTTGCCATGGGTAAAAACACAAGCCAACTGGTCGCGGCTCTAGTGCAACTGGAATTCGCTCAGAGCTCAGTGGATGCAGAAGCCGGCTAAAGTGAACATGGGGCTACAGTAGAGATCCAACCGCTGAATTCCGGCCCTTCTAGCAACCAGGGCGGATTGAACCACCACCTGCAGGCAGCCTTGGAGCAACTCCCCACCGACCGTGATTGATGGCTGCAGCTGATCCAGCAATACCACGGAAAAGTGAGCCGAGCGGGAGGCCCAAGCCTGAAGGGACCATGAACTGCGGCTGGCCCAACTCAGCCGTACCATCTACCATGCAGAACAGTGAGTCGAGCAAAGCTCAGTTACCGAAACCCCGGCCAGAGCACTTTCCTGTGATGGAAAAGGACGGGGACTTGGACACTTTTCTATGGGCCTTTAACCCCTTAGCGACCTTTGACGCATACGCTGCGTCATGAAAGTCGGTGCCAAAGCGACCTATGACGCAGCGTATGCGTCATGGAGGGATCGCGCTCCTGCAGATCGGGTGAAAGGGTTAACTCCAATTTCACCCGATCTCCAGGAACAGGGGGAGTGGTGCTTCAGCCCAGGGGGGGTGGCTTCACCCCCTCGTGGCTACGATCGCTCTGATTGGCAGTTTCACTTTCAACAGCCAATCAGAGCGATTTGTAATATTTCACCCAAAAAAACGGTGAAATATTACAATCCAGCCATGGCCGATGCTGCAATATCATCGGCCATGGCTGGAAAACCTAATCTGCCCCCACCCCACCCCACCGATCGCCCCCCCGGTGCTCCGTTACGGGGTCCGGTCCCCTCCGTCCGCCTGCCGGCTCCCCCGTCCTCCTGCCCGCTCCCCCCGTGCTCCGGTGCCCCCTCCCTGTGCTCCGGTCCCCCCCCCGTGATCCGATCACCCCCCCCCTACATACTTACCTGGCCTCCCGGTGTCCGTCCGGCTTCTCCATGGGCGCCGCCATCTTCCAAGATGGCGGGCGCACTGCGCCCGCAGAATCTGCCGGCTGGCAGATTCGTTCCAGATCTATTTTGATCACTGCGATATAGCCTATCGCAGTGATCAAAATAAAAAAAAAGTAAATGACCCCCCCCCCCCCTTTATCACCCCCATAGGGAGAATAATAAAAATAAATAAAATATTTTTATTTTTTTTTCTGCTAGGGTTAGGGTTAGAACTAGGGTTAGAATTAGGGGTAGGGTTAGGGGTAGGGTTAGGGCATGTGCACACAGTGCAGATTTGGCTGCGAATCCGCAGCGGATTGCCGCGGATCCGCAGCGGATCGGCCGCGGATCCGCAGCGGATTGGCCGCGGATCCGCAGCGGATTGGCCGCTGCGAATTCGTAGCAGTTTTCCATCAGGTTTACAGTACCATGTACACCTATGGAAAACCAAATCCGCTGTGCCCATGGTGCGGAAAATACCGTGCGGAAACGCTGTGTATTTTCCGCAGCATGTCAATTTTGTGCGGATTCCGCAGCGTTTTACACCTGTTCCTCAATAGGAATCCGCAGGTGAAATCCGCACAAAAAAACACTGGAAATCCGCTGTAAATCCGTAGGTAAAACGCAGTGCCTTTTACCTGCGGATTTTTCAAAAATGGTGCGGAAAAATCTCACACGAATCCGCAAAGTGGGCACATAGCCTTAGGGTTAGGGTTGGAATTAGAGTTAGGGTACCGTCTCACAGTGGCACTTTTGTCGCTACGACGGTACGATGCGTGACGTTCCAGCGATATCCATATGATATCGCTGTGTCTGACACGCAGCAGCGATCAGGGACCCTGCTGAGAATCGTACGTCGTAGCAGATCGTTTGGAACTTTCTTTCGTCGCTGGATCTCCCGCTGTCATCGCTGGATCGTTGTGTGTGACAGCTATCCAGCGATGCGTTCACTTGTAACCAGGGTAAACATCGGGTTACTAAGCGCAGGGCCGCGCTTAGTAACCCGATGTTTACCGTGGTTACCAGCGTAAAAGTAAAAAAAAAAACAAAAAAACGTACATACTCACATTTCGGTGTCCTTCAGGTCCCTTGCCGTCTGCTTCCCGCTCTGACTGTCTGCCGGCCGGAAAGTGAGAGCACAGCACAGCAGTGACGTCACCGCTGCGTTCTGCTCTCACTGTACGGCGGCACTCAGTCAGAGCGGGAAGCAGACGGCAAGGGACCTGAAGGACACCGAAATGTGAGTATGTACGTTTTTTTTTTTTTACTTTTACGCTGGTAACCACGGTAAACATCGGGTTACTAAGCGCGGCCCTGCGCTTAGTAACCCGATGTTTACCCTGGTTACCCGGGACCTTGGCATCGTTGGTCGCTGGAGAGCGGTCTGTGTGACAGCTCCCCAGCGACCACACAATGACTTTCCAACGATCATAGCCAGGTCGTATCGCTGGTCGTGATCGTTGGTAAATCGTTATGTGAGACGGTACCCTTAGGGTTGGAATTAGGGCTAGGGTTGGAAATAGGGTTAAGATTAGGCTTGTGGTTAGGGTTAAGGATAGGGTTAGGGTTGTGTTGGGGTTACAGTTGTGGGTAGGGTTGGGATTAGGGTTAGGATTAGGGTTGGATTTAGGGTTACGGGTGTGTTGGGGTTAGGGTTGTGATTAGGGTTATGGCTACAGTTGGGATTAGGGTTAGGGGTGTGTTGGGGTTAGTGTTGAAGTTAGAATTGAGGGGTTTCCACTGTTTAGGCACATCAGGGGTCTCCAAACGCAACATGGCACCACCATTGATTCCAGCCAATCTTGCGTTCAAAAAGTCAAATGGTGTGCCCTCCCTTCCAAGCCCCGACGTGCGCCCAAACAGTGGTTTACCCCCACATATGGGATACCAGCGTACTCAGGACAAACTGGGCAACAACTATTGGGGTCCAATTTCTCCTGTTACCCTTGCAAAAATAAAAAATTACTTGCTAAAACATAATTTTGAGGAAAGAACAATTATTTTTTATTTTCACGGCTCTACGTTATAAACTTATGTGAAACACTTGGGGGTTGAAAGTGCTCACCACACATCTAGATAAAATCCTTTTGGGGTCTAGTTTCCAAAATGGGGTCACTTGTTGGTTTTTTCTACTGTTTAGGCACATCAGGGGCTCTGCAAATGCAACGTGACGCCCGCAGACCATTCCATCAAAGTCTGCATTTCAAATGTCACTACTTCCCTTCCGAGCCCTGACGTGCGCCCAAACAGTGGTTTACCCCCACATATGAGGTATCAGCGTACTCACAACAAACTGGGCAACAAATATTGGGGTCCAATTTCTCCTGTTACCCTTGTGAAAATAAACAATTGCTTGCTAAAACATCTTTTTTGAGGAAAGAAAAATTATTTTTTATTTTCACGGCTCTGCGTTGTAAACTTCTGTGAAGCACTTGGGGGTTGAACGTGCTCACCACACATCTAGATAAGTTCCTTGGGGGGTCTAGTTTAAAAAATGGGGTCACTTGTGGGGGGTTTCTACTGTTTAGGCACATCAGGGGCTCTGCAAACGTAACATGATTCCCGCAGACCATTCCATCAAAGTCTGCATTCCAAACAGTGGTTTACCCCCACATATGGGGTATCAGCGTACTCAGGAGAAACTGGACAACAACTTTTGGGGTCAAATTTTTCCTGTTACCCTTGGGAAAATTAAAAAATTCTGGGCTAAAAAAATATTTTTGAGGAAAGAAAACACATTTTTTATTTTCACGGCTCTGCGTTATAAACTTCTGTGAAGCACTTGGGGGTTCAAAGTGCTCACCACACATCTAGATAAGTTCCCTTGGGGGTCTAGTTTTCAAAGTGGGGTCAATTGTGGGGAGTTCCTACTGTTTAGGCACATCAGGGGCTCTGCAAACACAACGTGACGCCCGCAGAGCATTCCATTAAAGTCTGCATTTCAAAACGTCACTACTTCCCTTCCGCTCCCCGACGTGTGCCAAAACAGTAGTTTACCCCCACATATGGGGTATCAGCGTACTCAGGAGAAACTGCACAACAACTTTTGGGGTCCAATTTCTCCTGTTACCCTTGGGAAAATAAAAAATTGTGGGTTAAAAAATCATTTTTGAGGAAAGAAAAATAATTTTTTATTTTCATGGCTCGGCGTTATAAACTTCTGTGAAGCACTTGAGGGTTCAAAGTGCTCACCACACATCTAGATTAGTTCCTTGGGAGGTCTAGTTTCCAAAATGGGGTCACTTGTGTGGGAGCTCCAATGTTTAGGCACACAGGGGCTCTCCAAACGCGACATGGTGTCCGCTAATGATTGAAGCTAATTTTCCATTCAAAAAGCCAAATGGCGTGCCTTCCCTTCCGAGCCCTGCCGTGCGCCCAAACAGTGGTTTACCCCCACATATGGGGTATCATCGTACTCAGGACAAACTGGAAAACAATATTTGGGGTCCAATTTCTCCTATTATCCTTGGGAAAATAAAAAACTCCGGGCTAAAAATCATTTTTGAGGAAAGAAAAATATTTTTTTATTTTCATGGCTCTGCGTTATAAACTTCTGTGAAGCACCTGGGGGTTATAAGTGCTCACTATGCATCTAGATAAGTTCCTTGGGGGGTCTAGTTTCCAAAATGGGGTCACTTGTAGGGGAGCTCCAATGTTTAGGCACACAGGGGCTCTCCGAACGCAACATGGTGTCCACTAACGTTTAGAGCTAATTTTCCATTGAAAAAGTCAAATGGCGCGCCTTCCCTTCCAAGCCTTGCCGTGCACCCAAACAGTGGTTTACCCCCACATATGAGGTATCGGCGTACTCAGGAGAAATTGCCCAACAAATTTTAGGATCCATTTTATCCTGTTGCCCATGTGAAAATGAAAAAATTGAGGCAAAAACAAATTTTGTGTGAAAAAAAAGTACTTTTTCATTTTTACGGATCAATTTGTGAAGCACCTGAGGGTTTAAAGTGCTCACTATGCATCTAGATAAGTTCCTTGGGGGGTCTAGTTTCCAAAATGGGGTCACTTGTGGGGGAGCTCCAATGTTTAGGCACACAGGGGCTCTCCAAACCTGACATGGTGTCCGCTAACGATGGAGATAATTTTTCATTCAAAAAGTCAAATGGCGCTCCTTCCCTTCCGAGCCTTACCATGTGCCCAAACAGTAGTTTACCCCCACATATGAGGTATTGTCGTACTCAGGAGAAATTGCCCAACAAATTTTAGGATCCATTTTATTCTGTTGCCCATGTGAAAATGAAAAAATTGAGGCTAAAAGAAAATTTGTGTGAAAAAAAAGTACTTTTTCATTTTTACGGATTAATTTGTGAAGCACCTGGGGCTTTAAAGTGCTCACTATGCTTCTAGATAAGTTCCTTGGGGGGTCTAGTTTCCAAAATGGGGTCACTTGTGGGGGAGCTCCAATGTTTAGGCACACGGGGGCTCTCCAAACGCGACATGGTGTCCGCTAAAGATTGGAGCCAATTTTTCATTCAAAAAGTCAAATGGCGCTCCTTCCCTTCCGAGTTCTGCCGTGCGCCCAAACAGTGGTTTACCCCCACATATGAGGTATCAGCGTACTCAGGACAAACTGGACAACAACATTCGTGGTCCAGTTTCTCCTTTTACCCTTGGGAAAATAAAAAAATTGTTGCGAAAAGATCATTTTTGTGACTAAAAAGTTAAATGTTAATTTTTCCCCTCCTTGTTGCTTCTGCTGCTGTGAAACACCTGAAGGGTTAATACACTTCTTGAATGTGGTTTTGAGCACCTTGAGGGGTGCAGTTTTTAGAATGGTGTCACTTTTGGGTATTTTCAGCCATATAGAACCCTCAAACTGACTTCAAATGTGAGGTGGTCCCTAAAAAAAATGGTTTTGTAAATTTTGTTGTAAAAATGAGAAATCACTGGTCAAATTTTAACCCTTATAACTTCCTAGCAAAAAAAAAGTCTTTCCAAAATTGTGCTGATGTAAAGTAGACATGTGGGAAATGTTATTTATTAACTATTTTGTGTCACATAACTCTCTGGTTTAACAGAATAAAAATTCAAAATGTGAAAATTGCAAAATTTTCAAAATTTTCGCCAAATTTCCGTTTTTTTCACAAATAAACTCAGAAATTATCGACCTAAATTTACCACTAACATGAAGCCCAATATGTCACGAAAAAACAAACTCAGAACCGCAAGGATCCATTGAAGCGTTCCTGAGTTATTACCTCATAAAGGGACACTGGTCAGAATTGCAAAAAACGGCAAGGTCATTAAGGCCAAAATAGGCTGGGTCATGAAGGGGTTAAGAAAGCCTGCAGACAGTACTGGCTACCTGTGAATGAATGGGCCCGATACCTGACTCCAGGGCTAAGAGGCAAAGCTCTTGAGGCATTTGCTGCTCTCCCTCAAGAACAACATGGTGACTATGAAGCCATCAAGCAGGCCCTGATAACCAATTACCAGCTTACACCTGAGGTTTATCGTAGAAAGTTCCGGAACCTCCAATGTGGCCCAAACGACAGTTAGAGCGATGTGGCGCATGGACTCGGGACCGACTTTGACCAGTGGACCGAAGGACTGTCAGTGACCACCTTTGCACAGCTGCGAGACCTGATGATCAAAGACCAGTTCTTACATCTTTGCCCAGCTGAGGAGCGACAGTTCGTGATGGACAGAGAACCCAAAGACGTGACAAAAGCAGCGCAGATTGCCGATGCCTATGAGGCCAACCGTAAATCAGAAGTGCGGAAGCCAGTCACCGCCAGCTGGAGAGGGGGTAAGCCTGCAACCAACGCCAGTGCCACTGCCAGCCAACTCATCAGAGGCCCTGTCCTCATTGCCAACAGCACCAGACCTACCTGTTATGATCCGGTGACCCTGGAGCCGCATGAGACTATCTCTGGAGTAGGTGGGACCTGTACTGACCGCAATCCTAATACTGACACCGCAACTAGAAGTAGCCGTGGGATGTACCTATCCAGGCCTAGACACCTCAACACAGCCAGAGAACTAAATACCCCTAAAGATGGAAATGGGAAATCCTATCTCGCCTCAGAGCAGAGCCCCAAAGGATAGGCAGCCCCCCACAAATATTAACTGTGAGTTTAAGAGGAAATACATACACAGGCAGAAAAGACAGAGTTTAGCAAAAGAGGCCCTTCTAGCTAGATAGAAAGGATAGGACAGAGTTCTAAGCGGTCAGTATTAAAAAACTAGAAAAATCCACAGCAGAAAATACAATATGCTACATCTAACTAAAGACATAGGATGTATATCTGCATCTCCACAGAAACCAGCATGACTGAAAAATCCAAACAAGTCAAAGCTGGACAAAAACACAATAGATTGCACTGCACATAAAAGCACACTGCATGCGTGCTACAGAGAACAAAAACAGGACACTTATCTTAGCCGAAATGACTGCAGGGCAAGTGGAGCCAGACAGAGATGCAATCCCTCCAAGATACAATGGACAACTGGCAGGGATTGATGGATCCTACAAACCTAAATACCTAATAGAGCTGCAATAAGCAGAAACACCTGCCCGGCCTATAATCCAGAGACCACAGCACTACCACTAACAACCACCGGAGGGAGCCCAAGAGCAGAATTCACAACAGTACCCCCCCCTTGAAGAGGGGTCACCGAGCCCCCAGGCCGATCAGGACAAGCCAGATGAGAGGCCCGAACCAAATCAGCAGCATGGACATCAGAGGCAAAAACCCAAGAATTATCCTCCTGGCCGAACCCTTTCCATTTGACAAGGTATTGAAGCTTCCATCTCGAAAAACGAGAATCCAAAATCTTCTCAACAACATACTCCAACTCCCCATCAACCAACACAGGAGCCGGAGGATCAACAGAGGGAAGAACGGGCACCACATATTTCCGCAATAAAGATCTATGGAAAACATTATGGATAGCAAAAGATGCCGGAAGGGCCAAACGAAAAGACACCGGATTGATTATCTCAGAAATCCTATAAGGACCAATAAACCGAGGCTTAAACTTAGGAGAAGAAACCTTCATAGGAACATGACGGGAAGACAACCAGACCAAATCCCCAACCCGAAGCTGGGAACCAACACACCGACGACGATTAGCAAAGCGCTGCGCCTCCTCCTGAAACAACACCAGATTGTCCACATGAGCCCAAATTTGCTGCAACCTGTCAACCACAGAATCCACACCAGGACAATCAGAAGGCTCAACCTGCCCCGAAGAAAAACGAGGATGAAAACCAAAATTACAAAAGAAAGGCAAAACCAAGGTAGCCGAACTAGCCCGATTATTAAGGGCAAACTCGGCCAATGGCAAGAAAGCCACCCAATCATCCTGATCAGCAGACACAAAGCATCTCAAATAAGTTTCTAAAGTCTGATTAGTTCGCTCGGTTTGGCCATTTGTCTGAGGATGAAATGCGGAAGAAAAAGACAAATCAATGCCCAGTTTAGCACAAAAGGCTCGCCAAAACCTAGAAACAAACTGGGAACCTCTGTCGGACACAATATTCTCCGGAATACCATGCAAACGAACCACATGCTGAAAAAACAATGGAACCAGATCGGAAGAGGAAGGCAACTTAGGCAAAGGCACCAAATGAACCATCTTAGAAAACCGGTCACAAACCACCCAGATAACCGACATCCTCTGGGAAACAGGAAGGTCTGAAATAAAATCCCTAGAAATATGCGTCCAAGGCCTCTCAGGGACAGGCAAAGGCAAAAGCAACCCACTAGCGCGGGAACAACAAGGCTTAGCCCACGCACAAGTCCCACAGGACTGCACAAAAGAACGCACATCCCGCGACAAAGAAGGCCACCAAAAAGACCTACCAACCAAATCTCTGGTACCAAAAATACCAGGATGACCAGCCAACACAGAACAATGAACCTCCGAAATCACCCTACTAGTCCATTTATCAGGAACGAACAGTTTCCCCACTGGACAGCGGTCTGGTTTGTCAGCCTGAAATTCCTGAAGAACCCGTTGCAGATCAGGAGAGATGGCAGAAAGAACCACCCCTTCCTTTAGAATGCCAACCGGTTCAAGGACCTCCGGAGAATCAGGCAAAAAGCTCCTAGAGAGGGCATCAGCTTTAATATTCTTAGAACCCGGAAGATACGAGACCACGAAATCAAAACGGGAGAAAAACAAAGACCATCGAGCCTGTCTAGGATTCAGCCGCTTGGCAGACTCGAGGTAAATCAGATTTTTATGATCGGTCAAGACCACAATACGATGCTTGGCTCCCTCAAGCCAATGTCGCCATTCCTCGAACGCCCACTTCATAGCCAACAATTCCCGATTGCCGACATCATAATTACGTTCAGCAGGCGAAAACTTTCGGGAAAAGGCGGCACATGGTTTCATCAAGGAACCATCAGAATTCCTCTGAGATAAAATGGCCCCTGCCCCAAACTCAGATGCGTCAAGCTCCACCTGCAACGTAAGAGAAACATCTGGCTGACACAACACCGGAGCCGAAACAAATCGACGCTTAAGCTCCTGAAAGGCAGAGACAGCCGCAGAGGACCAATTCGTCACATCAGCACCCTCTTTCGTCAAATCGGTCAGGGGTTTAACCACACTGGAGAAGTTAGCAATGAAACGGCGATAAAAATTAGCAAAGCCCAAAAATTTCTGAAGACTCTTCACGGACGTGGGCTGAATCCAATTGTGAATGGCCTGAACCTTAACCGGATCCATCTCTATAGATGAGGGAGAAAAAATAAAGCCCAAAAAGGAAACCTTCTGTACTCCAAAAAGACACTTAGACCCCTTCACAAACAAAGCATTGTCCCGAAGGATCTGAAAAACCATCCTGACTTGCTTCACATGAGACTCCCAATCATCGGAAAAAATCAAAATGTCATCCAAATATACAATCATGAATTTATCAAGATAATTCCAGAAGATATCATGCATGAAGGACTGAAAAACAGACAGAGCATTAGAAAGCCCGAAGGGCATCACAAGGTATTCAAAATGACCCTCGGGCGTATTAAACGCAGTTTTCCATTCGTCACCCTGCTTAATACGAACAAGATTATATGCCCCTCGAAGGTCAATCTTAGTAAACCAACTAGCCCCCTTAATCCTAGCAAACAAATCAGAAAGCAAAGGCAAAGGGTATTGAAATTTGACCGTGATCTTATTCAAGAGGCGATAATCAATACAAGGTCTCAAGGAGCCATCCTTCTTGGCAACAAAAAAAAATCCCGCTCCCAATGGTGAAGACGATGGCCGAATATGCCCTTTCTCCAAGGACTCCTTAATATAAGTCCGCATAGCGGTATGTTCAGGCACAGACAGGTTGAAAAGTCAACCCTTAGGAAACTTACAACCTGGAATCAAGTCAATAGCACAATCACAGTCCCTGTGCGGTGGAAGGGAACTGGACTTGGGCTCATCGAATACATCCTGAAAATCCGACAAAAACTCTGGAATTTCAGAAGAGGAAGAAGAGGAGATTGACATCAAAGGAACATCATTATGAACCCCCTGACAACCCCAACTAGTCACAGACATAGACTTCCAATCCAACACAGGATTATGTACCTGCAACCACGGAAAACCCAGCACGATAATATCATGCAAATTATACAACACCAGAAATCGACAATCTTCCTGATGGGCTGGCGCCATGTGCATGGTCACCTGTGTCCAAAACTGGGGCTTATTTTTAGCCAAAGGTGTAGCATCAATCCCCCTTAAAGGAATAGGGGTCTGCAAAGGCTGCAAGGGAAAACCACAACGCCTAGCAAACTCAAAATCCATTAAGTTCAAGGCGGCGCCTGAATCCACAAACGCCATGACAGAAAATGATGACAATGAGCAGATCAAGGACACCGATAACAGAAATTTAGGTTGTACTGTACTGATGGTAAATGAACTAGCGATCCTTTTTGTCCGCTTAGGGCAGACTGAAATGACATGAGAAGCGTCGCCACAATAATAGCACAACCTATTCTGACGTCTGAATCCTTGTCGTTCCGTTCTAGACAAAATCCTATCACACTGCATTGGCTCAGGACTTTGCTCTAAGGACGACGCCACAGCGCGCACAGTTCGACGCTCCCGCAAGCGCCGATCAATCTGAATGGCCAGAGACATAGAATCACTCAGACCGGAAGGCGTGGGAAACCCCACCATAACATCTTTAACGGATTCAGAAAGACCCTTTCTGAAAATTGCCGCCAAAGCATCATCATTCCATTTAGTCAACACAGACCATTTTCTAAATTTCTGACAATACAATTCTGCCGCCTCTTGACCCTGAGACAGGGCCAACAAGGTTTTCTCCGCTTGATCCACAGAATTCGGTTCATCATATAATAATCTTAAAGCCTGAAAAAAGGAGTCTACATTAAGCAAGGCCGGATTCCCAGATTCCAGGGAAAATGCCCAATCCTGTGGATCGCCACGCAGCAGGGAGATGACAATTTTAACCTGCTGAATGGAATTACCAGAGGATCGCGGTCTCAGAGCAAAAAACAGTTTACAATTGTTTTTAAAACTCAAAAATTTGGACCTGTCACCAAAAAACAAATCAGGAGTAGGAATCTTCGGCTCTAAAGCAGGTGTCTGAACAATATAATCAGAAATACCCTGTACCCTAGCAGCAAGCTGGTCTACACGAGAAGCTAATTCCTGAACATCCATGCTGGCACAAGACTCCTCAGCCACCCATAGATAAAGAGGGAAGAAAAGACAAAGCAGACTGCAGAAAAAAAAATGGCTCAACACCTTTCTTCCCTTCTTCTGAGATGCATTTAACTCATTATGGGCCAGTTGTACTGTTATGATCCGGTGACCTTGGAGCCGCATGAAACTTTCTCTGGAGTTGGTGGAACCTGTACTGACCGCAAATCCTGAACTAATACCGCAACTAGAAGTAGCCGTGGGGTGTGCCTAACAAACCCTAGACACCTCGACACAGCCGGAGGACTAAATACCCCTATAGATGGAAATAAGAATACTACCTTGCCTCAGAGCAGCCCCCCACGAATAATGACTGTGAGTAGTGTTATGACCTGGTGGGTACGGAGCGGTACTGAGATGACCAGGTGGGTAAAACAAAAATAGGACTAGCTCTGAGGAGGTGGTAACTTTACTGACCGCAATCCCTACTCCTAACACCAACACTAGAAATAGCCGTGGAGCGTACCTAACTCTGCCTAGACGCCTCTGCACAGCCTAAGAACTAGCTACCCCTAAAGATGGAAACGGAAAGCTATCTCGCCTCAGAGAAACCCCCAAAGGAAGATAGCCCCCCTCAAATATTGACGGTGAGTGGAGAGGGAAATGACAAACTCAGAAATGAAACTAGATTTTTTAGCAAAGGAGGCCGATACTATCTAAATAGACAGAGATAGGGTAGGTTGCTGTGCGGTCAGTATAAAAACTAAAAGTCTACGCAGAGTTTACAAAAATAACCACCACACCGACTCACGGTGTGGAGGGGCAAATCTGCGACCCCAGAGCTTCCAACTAGCCGGAAAATTTCATAATGACAAGCTGGACAAAGAGACATAAATTGAACTGAACAGAAGGTCATAAGCAGGGAAACACCCAAAAAGTAGCAGACTTATCTTAAGCTGAAAATGAACTGGCCAACAGAGAACTTCCAGGAAAGGACTGAATCGACAGGAAATACATTGACAGCTGGCATCCACTAAAGCCAAAAGCCCAGTTAAATAACAAGGCCAGGAAACCGATTAGTGAACGCAGCTGCTAAGTTCCACTTGAAACCACCAGAGGGAGCCCAAGAGCAGAACTCCCAAAAATACCATTCGCAACCACAGAATGGAACCCAAGAACGGAATTCACAACAGTACCCCCCCCCCCTTGAGGAGGGATCACCGAACCCTCACCAGAGCCCCCAGGCCGATCGGGACGAGCCAAATGAAAAGCACGTACCAAATCGGCAGCATGGACATCGGAGGCAAAAACCCAAGAGTTATCCTCCTGGCCATAACCCTTCCACTTGACCAAGTACTGAAGTTTCCGCCTTGAAAGACGAGAATCCAAAATCTTCACCACATATTCCAGCTCCCCCTCAACCAACACCGGAGCAGGAGGGTCAACGGAGGGAACCATGGGCACCACATATCTCCGCAACAAAGATCTATGGAACACATTATGAATGGAAAACGAAGCTGGAAGGGCCAAATGAAAAGACACTGGATTGATAATTTCCGAAATCCTATAAGGACCAATAAAATGAAGTTTGAACTTAGGGGAAGAGACCTTCATAGGAACATGACGAGAAGACAACCAGACCAAATCCCCAACCCGAAGCCGGGGACCAACGCACCGACGGCGGTTAGCAAAACGTTGAGCCTTTTCCTGAGACAATGTTAAATTGTCCACCACATGAGTCCAAATCCGCTGCAACCTGTCCACCACAGAATCCACCCCAGGACAGTCCGAAGGCTCAACCTGCCCTGAAGAAAAACAAGAATGAAAACCGAAATTGCAAAAAAAAAGCGAAACCAAAGTAGCCGAACTAGCCCGATTATTAAGGGCAAACTCGGCCAACGGCAAGAAGGTAACCCAATCATCCTGATCAGCAGACACAAAGCATCTCAAGTAGGTTTCCAAGGTCTGATTGGTTCGCTCCGTCTGTCCATTTGTCTGAGGGTGAAATGCCGAAGAAAAAGACAAATTAATGCCCATTCTACCACAAAAGGACCGCCAAAACCTAGAAACAAACTGGGTACCTCTGTCAGACACAATATTCTCCGGAATACCATGCAAACGAACCACATGCTGGAAAAACAAAGGAACCAAATCAGAGGAGGAAGGCAACTTAGGCAAAGGTACCAAATGGACCATTTTAGAAAACCGGTCACAAACCACCCAGATGACAGACATCTTCTGAGACACAGGAAGATCGGAAATAAAATCCATGGAAATATGCGTCCAGGGCCTCTCAGGGATAGGCAAGGGCAAAAGCAACCCACTAGCACGCGAACAGCAGGGCTTAGCCCGAGCACAAATCCCACAGGACTGCACGAAGGAACGCACATCCCGTGACAAAGAAGGCCACCAAAAGGACCTGGCAACCAAATCTCTGGTTCCAAAGATCCCAGGATGACCAGCCAACACCGAACAATGGATCTCAGAAATCACCTTATTAGTCCATCTATCAGTAACAAACAATTTCCCCACAGGACAGCGGTCGGGTCTATCAGCCTGAAACTCCTGAAGCACCCGCCGCAAATCAGGGGAGATAGCAGAAAGAATCACCCCCTCCTTGAGAATACCAGCCGGCTCACGGACTCCAGGAGAATCAGGCAAAAAACTCCTAGACAAGGCATCAGCTTTCACATTCTTAGATCCCGGAAGATACGAGACCACAAAATCAAAACGGGAGAAAAACAAAGACCACCGAGCCTGTCTAGGATTCAAGCGCTTGGCCGACTCAAGGTAAATCAGATTCTTATGGTCGGTCAAGACCACAACACGATGCTTGGCTCCCTCAAGCCAATGTCGCCACTCCTCGAATGCCCACTTCATAGCCAACAACTCCCGATTGCCGACATCATAATTACGCTTAGCAGGCGAAAACTTTCTGGAGAAGAAAGCACACGGCTTCAACACAGAGCAATCAGAGCTTCTCTGAGACAGAACAGCTCCTGCCCCAATCTCAGAAGCGTCAACCTCAACCTGAAAAGGGAGAGAAATATCTGGCTGACGCAACACAGGGGCAGAAGTAAAACGACGCTTAAGCTCCTGAAAGGCCTCCACAGCCGCAGAGGACCAATTCACCACATCTGCACCTTTCTTGGTCAAATCGGTCAGAGGTTTAACCACAGTAGAAAAATTAGCAATGAAGCGGCGATAAAAATTAGCAAAGCCCAAAAATTTCTGAAGGCTCTTCACAGATGTGGGCTGAGTCCAATCATAAATAGCCTGGACCTTAACAGGGTCCATTTCAATAACCGAGGGAGAAAAAATGAACCCCAGAAAAGAAACCTTCTGATCTCCAAAAAGGCACTTAGACCCCTTCACAAACAGTGTATTAGCACAAAGAATCTGAAATACCATCCTGACCTGCTTCACATGAGTCTCCCAATCATCGGAAAAAAACAAAATATCATCCAAATATACAATCATAAATTTATCCAAATACTCCCGGAAAATATCATGCATAAAGGACTGAAACACAGATGGAGCATTAGAGAGCCCGAAAGGCATCACAAGATATTCAAAATGGCCTTCGGGCGTATTAAATGCTGTTTTCCATTCATCACCCTGTTTGATGCGAACCAGATTATACGCCCCTCGAAGGTCAATCTTGGTAAACCAGCTAGCCCCTTTAATCCGAGCAAACAAATCAGAAAGCAAAGGCAAAGGGTACTGGAATTTGACCGTGATCTTATTGAGAAGGCGATAATCTATACAGGGCCTCAAGGAGCCATCCTTCTTGGCAACAAAAAAGAACCCCGCTCCCAACGGTGACGAAGACGGGCGAATATGCCCCTTCTCCAAGGACTCTTTTACATAAGTCTGCATAGCGGTATGCTCTGGCACAGACAGATTGAAATGTTGACCCTTAGGGAACTTACAGCCAGGAATCAAATTAATAGCGCCATCACAGTCCCTATGAGGAGGCAGAGGACTGGATTTAGGCTCCTCAAATATATCCTGGAAATCTGACAAAACCTCAGGAATCTCAGAAGAAGGGGACGAGGAAATTGACATTAGAGGAATGTCACTATGTATCCCCTGACAACCCCAACTAGTCACGGACATGGATTTCCAATCCAGCACTGGATTATGTACCTGTAACCATGGAAACCCCAGCACAACCACATCATGCAAATTATGCAACACCAAAAAGCGAATATTTTCCTGATGTGCTGGAGCCATGTTCATGGCTAACTGTGTTCAGTACTGAGGTTTATTCTTGGCCAATGGCGTAGCATCAATCCCCCTCAAGGGAATAGGACTCTGCAACGGCTCCAAGGAAAAACCACAGCGCTTGGCAAATTCCAGGTCCATTAAGTTCAGGGCAGCGCCAGAATCCACAAATGCCATTACAGAAAAGGACGACAATGAGCAAATCAGGGTAATAGACAAGGGAAATTTAGGCTGTAAAGTACTGATGGTAACCGACCTAGCAACCCTCTTAGTTCGCTTCGGGCAGTCAGAGATAGCATGAGTAGCGTCACCACAGTAAAAACACAGCCCATTCTGACGTCTGAACTCCTGCCGTTCTGCTCTCATCAAAACTCTATCGCATTGCATAGGCTCAGAACTCTGCCCAGAGGACACCGCCATATGGTGCACCTCCTTACGTTCACGTAAGCGCCGATCAATCTGAATGGCCAGAGACATTGATTCCTTCAAACCAGCAGGCGTGGGAAACCCCACCATAACATCTTTAAGGGCTTCAGAAAGACCCTTTCTGAAAATGGCCGCCAGGGCATCCTCATTCCATTTTGTAAGCACAGACCACTTTCTAAATTTCTGACAATATATCTCTACTGCTTCCTGACCCTGACACAGAGCCAGCAAAATTTTTTCTGCCTGATCCACAGAATTGGGTTCGTCATAAAGCAGTCCAAGTGCTTGAAAAAACGAATCTATATTGAGCAATGCAGGATTCCCTGGCTCAAGCGAGAATGCCCAGTCCTGCGGGTCGCCACGCAACAGAGAAATAACAATCTTCACCTGCTGAATGGGGTCACCAGAGGAACGGGTTCTCAGAGCAAAAAATAATCTGCAATTATTTTTAAAATTCAAAAACCTAGATCTATCCCCAGAAAACAAATCAGGAATAGGAATTCTAGGCTCAGAAACAGGAGTTTGAACAACATAGTCTTGGATACTCTGTACCCTTGCAGCGAGATGATCAACACGCGCAGACAGACCCTGAACCTCCATATCAGCACCAAGCTCCTGCACCATCCAAAAATCAAGGGGGTAAAAAAGGACAAAACGAGCAACACAAAAAAATGACTCAACTTTCTCTTCCCTCTTTTGAGATGCATTTAACACATTGTGGGCCAGCTGTACTGTTATGACCTGGTGGGTACGGAGCGGTACTGAGATGACCTGGTGGGTAAAACAAAAATAGGACTAGCTCTGAGGAGGTGGTAACTTTACTGACCGCAATCCCTACTCCTAACACCAACACTAGAAATAGCCGTGGAGCGTACCTAACTCTGCCTAGGCGCCTCTGCACAGCCTAAGAACTAGCTACCCCTAAAGATGGAAACGGAAAGCTATCTCGCCTCAGAGAAACCCCCAAAGGAAGATAGCCCCCCACAAATATTGACGGTGAGTGGAGAGGGAAATGACAAACTCAGAAATGAAACTAGATTTTTTAGCAAAGGAGGCCGATACTATCTAAATAGACAGAGATAGGGTAGGTTGCTGTGCGGTCAGTATAAAAACTAAAAGTCTACGCAGAGTTTACAAAAATAACCACCACACCGACTCACGGTGTGGAGGGGCAAATCTGCGACCCCAGAGCTTCCAACTAGCCGGAATATTTCATAATGACAAGCTGGACAAAGAGACATAAATTGAACTGAACAGAAGGTCATAAGCAGGGAAACACCCAAAAAGTAGCAGACTTATCTTAAGCTGAAAATGGACTGGCCAACAGAGAACTTCCAGGAAAGGACTGAATCCACAGGAAATACATTGACAGCTGGCATCCACTAAAGCCAAAAGCCCAGTTAAATAACAAGGCCAGGAAACCGATTAGTGAACGCAGCTGCTAAGTTCCACTTGAAACCACCAGAGGGAGCCCAAGAGCAGAACTCCCAAAAATACCATTCACAACCACAGGATGGAGCCCAAGAACGGAATTCACTTCATAGTAGGAGAAGAAAAGACACACGTAGGTAGAAAACAGGATTTAGCAAAAGAGGCCACTCTAGCTAAATAGGAAAGGAGAGGACAGATTACTAGGCGGTCAGTAATAAAACCCTTCCAAAAATATCCACCGCAGATAATACAAAAAATTCCACAATCTAACTAAAGACGTGGAATGAATATCTGCAACCCCAGAGAATCCAACAAGACTGAGAAAGTACTGACATAATGTAAGCTGCTGAGCCGTCTATACCGGAGCTGCCGGAATCTCCTCCATCCTCCTCCTGTCACCGCTGAGCCGTCTACACCGGAACTGCCGGAATCTCCTCCATGCTCGTCCTGTCACTGCTGAGCAGTCTACACCGGAGCTGCCGGAATCTCCTCCATTCTCCTCCTGTCACCGCTGAGCAGTCTACACCGGAGCTGCCAGAATCTCCTCCATTCTCCTCCTGTCACCACTGAGCCGTCTATACCGGAGCTGCCGGAATCTCCTCCATTCTCCTCCTGTCACCGCTGAGCCGTCTACACCGGAGCTGCCGGAATCTCCTCCATTCTCCTCCCGTCACCGCTGAGCCGTCTACACTGGAGCTGCCGGAATCTCCTCCATTCTCCTCCTGTCACCGCTGAGCCGTCTACACCGGAGCTGCCGGAATCTCCTCCATTCTCCTCCCGTCACCGCTGAGCCGTCTACACCGGAGCTGCCGGAATCTCCTCCATTCTCCTCCTGTCACCGCTGAGCCGTCTACACCGGAGCTGCCGGAATCTCCTCCATTCTCCTCCTGTCACCGCTGAGCCGTCTATACCGGAGCTGCCGGAATCTCCTCCATTCTCCTCCTGTCACCGCTGAGCCGTCTACACCGGAGCTGCCGGAATCTCCTCCATTCTCCTCCCGTCACCGCTGAGCCATCTACACCGGAGCTGCCGGAATCTCCTCCATTCTCCTCCTGTCACCGCTGAGCCATCTACTCCAGAGCAGCTGGTATCAGAATTTCTTCACCACCACTTCTCTCCTGAACTCCGCCCCCTGGTCACATGACGGTGACGTCACCACAGGTCCTTCAGCTCTCAGTGCAGCAGCTCCGTCCTGGTTGTGTGCAGCTCGTGTTCTCTGGTGTCAGCCAGCAGCAGATTTCCCGCCATTCCGGTGAGATTACAGGAGGGTTTGGTGGAGTTTTGGTGCTTGTGGTAAATCTGTGAGAGGAGAGTGTGGGGTGAGATCAGAGCTGTTCCTGTGGAGGCTCCTGCTCCATGTGACTGCGGCTCCTCAGTGTTGGGGATGTTAACCCCTTAGTGACGGAGACAATTTGCTACTTAACCCCTTCATGACCGGAGCTCTTTTCAGTTTTCGCTCCCCTCCTTCCCAGAATCATAACTTTTTTATTTTTCCGTCAATTTGGCCATGTGGGGGGTTGTTTTTTGCGGGACGAGTTGCACTTTTGAATGATACGATTGGTTTCACCATGTCGTGTACTAGAAAATGGGAAAAATTTCCAAGTGTGGTGAAATTGCAAAAAAAAAGTGCAATCCCACACTAGTTTCTTGTTTGGCTTTTTTGCTAGGTTCACTAAATGCTAAAACTAACCTGCCATTATGATTCTCCAAGTCATTCCAAGTTCATAGACACCAAACATGTCTAGGTTACGTTTTATCTAAGTGGTGATAGAAAAATTCCAAACTTTGCTAAAAAAAAAAAAATTGCTCCATTTTCCGATACCCGTAGCGTCTCCATTTTTCGTGATCTGGGGTCGGGTGAGGGCTTATTTTTTACGCTCTGAGCTGATGTTTTTAATGATACCATTTTGGTGCAGATACGTTCTTTTGATCGGGGTGGGCTGGAGCCGACATATTCCTCTGCTACATCGCCGGTATGTTCATTATATGGGTTACGTTTAGGTTACATTGAGTACGTGTACATCTATGGAGGAAATGTTGTACCTGCATGTTTGGTTGATACTGACAGCATATATATACTTAAACATGCAGGGTGAATATACCGCTGTTTTACATTTTTATGATTATTGTCTATGCAATGAACAAGAGGTGGTTTGTTTGGTTTCCATGAGCTCCATTTTCCTTGTCATTCATGTCTATATTTAATAAAATTACGTTTTGCATTATTTGGACTTTGTGCGCCATTTTTTAGTGGTTTTTTGCTTATTCCGTGCAATGGCAGTAAGGGCTAATGACCGGGCCAATTTTTACAATTCTGACCACTGTCCCTTTATGAGGTTATAACTCCGGAGCTTCCATGGATCCCGGTGATACTGACATTTTGTTTTCGTGACATATTGTACTTCATGATAGCGGTAACATCTCTTCGCAATGACTTAGTTTATTTATGAAAAAAGCAGTAATATGGCGAAAATTTAGAACATTTTGCTATTTTCAAACTTTTTATTTTTGTTCCATTAAATCACAGAGATATGTTACACAAAACACTTAATAACTAACATTTTCCACATGTCTACTTACATCAGCACAATTTTGGAAACAATTTTTTTTTGTTAAGAAGTTATAAGGGTTAAATGTTGACCAGCAGTTTCTCATTTTTACAACAAAATTTACAAAACCATTTTTTTAGGGACCACATCACATTTGAAGTCACTTTGAGGGGTCTATATGATAGAAAATACCCAGAAGTGACACCATTCTAAAAACTGCATCCCTCAAGGTGCTCAAAACCACATTCAAGAAGTTTATTAAAGGGAACCTGTCACCTCCAAAATCGAAGGTGAGCATCAGGGGCTTATTTACAGCATTCTGTAATACATTCTTTAATGCTGTAGATCAGCCCCCGATGTATCCTAAAAGATGAGAAAAAGAGGTTAGATTTTAGTCCAGGGCCTCCCATCTTCTTACGATGACGTCCTCTTCTTGTCTTCAGGCTGCGGCAGTTGAGGGCAGAGCAAAGTACTGCAGTGCCCAGGTGCCGGGCCACTCTGACCTTTCCCGGCGCCTGCGCACAAGTCACGACTGGTACAGGAAGAGAGAGGACCCTGTCCGTGAGGGCTCACAATCTACAAGGGATGGGTGAGAATACAGCAGGTGAGGATAGAGCTGGTCATGAAGCGGTTTGGTCGATCGGTGGTTACTGCAGGTTGTAGGCTTGTCGGAAGAGGTAGGTCTTCAGGCTCTTTTTGAAGGTTTCGATGGTAGGCGAGAGTCTGATGTGTTGTGGTAGAGGGTTCCAGAGTAGGGGTGATACGCGAGAGAAATCTTGTATACGATTGTGGGAAGAGGAGATAAGAGGGGAGTAGAGAAGGAGATCTTGTGAGGATCGGATGTTGCGTGCAGGAAAGTACCGGGAGACGAGGTCACAGATGTATGGAGGAGACAGGTTGTGGATGGCTTTGTATGTCATGGTTAGGGTTTTGTTCTGGAGTCTCTGGGTAATGGGGAGCCAGTGAAGGGATTGACAGAGGGGAGAGGCTGGGGAATAGCGGGGGGACAGGTGGATTAGTCGGGCAGCAGAGTTTAGAATAGATTGGAGGGGTGCGCGAGTGTTTGAGGGGAGGCCACAGAGCAGGAGGTTACAGTAGTCAAGGTGGGAGATGATGAGGGCATGGACTAGGGTTTTTGCAGATTCTTGGTTTAGGAATATACGGATCCGTGAAATATTTTTGAGTTGAAGGCTGCAGGAAGTGGAAAGGGCTTGGATATGTGGTTTGAATGATAGATCAGTGTCAAGGATTACCCCGAGACAGCGAGCTTGTGGGACTGGGGAGAGTGGGCAGCCATTTACTGTAATGGATAGGTTCGTTGGGGGGGGTCGCGTGAGATGGGGGAAAGACGATGAATTCTGTTTTGTCCATGTTAAGTTTTAGAAATCTAGTGGAGAAGAAGATGAAATAGCGGACAGACATTGAGGGATTCTGGTAAGTAGGGTGGTGATATCTGGTCCAGAGATGTAGATCTGCGTGTCGTCAGCATAGAGGTGATACTGAAAGCCATGAGATTCTATGAGCTGTCCCAGGCCAAAAGTGTAAATGGAGAAGAGCAGGGGCCCTAGGACTGAACATTGCGGGACTCCGACAGATAGGGGGCAAGGTAAGGAAGTGGTGTGTGAGTGGGAAACGGCTCTATGGATTAAGTACCTTTTACTGCCACCATTAAAAGGCATATCGGCGGTCATTAAGGGCTTAATGTTATGTTAAATATTTATACTTTGATTATTATTAGACAATTACTTCTCCCTCTATATCTGATAATTCTGTATTTAGTATTCGCTCTGTAAGTGTTATTGATAAAAGCAATAACACCGGGCGCTGTCTCTATATAGAGGGGTCTGTGGGGGGAGTTGTGTTTTGTTATGTAGTGGAAACCTGTATGGAAAGTTATAGGAGAAGCTCAGGAGGTGTCAGACATCTACCAGCTATCATCACATCAGAGACGAGAGCAGAAGCCGTGTCTGTCCGTGTCCGATCCTTGTCTGGTCTCAGGTCCCGGTCACAAGTCTTCATTACAGAGATGAGAGAGCGGGAGGAATGGCTTCTTACATCACATCACCTGAGGGAGGAGAGATTTACGGTGGGAGAATAACGAGTCATAGCTTGTCTCCTGCAGAAGTTTATTATCAATTCCGCAGAAGTCCTTGACTCGCTTTGTCCAACTAAGACTTTCAAGAACAGAAAAAATAAAACTAATAACACACAGACCCTCTATATAGAGACATAATTTACCACCTTGCTATTCACAAGTACAATACTCTCTGACTGGTGATGTAAGAAGCCATTCCTCCTGTTCTCTCATCTCTGTGGTTTAATAAAGACTTGTGACCGGGATCTGAGACCAGACAAGGATTGGACACGGACAGACACTGGTTGTGTGTATTTTCTTGCTTCCGATGCATTGTATTTATTTTATTTTATTTTTCATTTGGAGCAATAATGACAAATTGGCGATTGCCGGTATCTTAGCCGAAATTACCATATTTTGTGGACTATAAGACTCACCGGACCATAAGACGCACCTAGGTTTTAGAGGAGGAAATTAGGAAAAAAAATCTGAAGAAAAAATGTGGTAAATTCTGTACTTAATATCCCTTATCCTGGTAAATAAGATTCCCTCATCCCTATCCTGGTATGCATGGCTCCCTCATCCCTATCCTGATATGCATGGCTCCTCATCCCTATCCTGATATGCATGGCTCCTCATCCCTATCCTGATATGCATGGCCCCTCATCCCTATACTGGTATGCATGGCTCCCTCATCCCTATCCTGGTATGCATGGCCCCCTCATCCCTATACTGGTATGCATGGCCCCCTTATCCCTATCCTGGTATGCATGGCCCCCTCATCCCCATCCTGGTATGCATGGCCCCCTCATCCCTGTCCTGGTATGCATGGCCCCCTCATCCCTGTCCTGGTATACATGGCTCCTCATCCCTATCCTGGTATGTATGGCCCCCTCATCTCTATCCTGGTATGCATGGCTCCTCATCCCTATCCTGGTATGCATGGCTCCTCATCCCTATCCTGATACACATGGCCCCCTCATCCCTATCTTGGTATGCATGGCCCCCTCATCCCTATCCTGATATGCATGGCCCCTCATCCCTATACTGGTATGCATGGCTCCCTCATCCCTATCCTGGTATGCATGGCCCCCTCATCCCTATACTGGTATGCATGGCCCCCTTATCCCTATCCTGGTATGCATGGCCCCCTCATCCCCATCCTGGTATGCATGGCCTGCTCATCCCTATACTGGTATGCATGGCCTCCTCATCCCCATCCTGGTATGCATGGCCCCCTCATCCCTATCCTGGTATGCATCGCCTCCTCATGTATATTCTGGTATGCATGGTTCCCTCATCCCCATCCTGGTATGCATGGCCCCTCATCCCTGTCCTGGTATGTATGGCCCCCTCATCCCTATCCTGGTATGCATGGCTCCCTCATCCCTATCCTGGTATGCATGGCCCCCTCATCCCTATACTAGTATGCATGGCCCCCTCATCCCTATCCTGGTATGCATGGCTCCCTCATCCCTATCCTGGTGTGCATGGCCCCCTCATCCCCATCCTGGTGTGATTGGCCCCATCAGAAAAGATTAAAAAAAAACCATTACATAGTTATTAAGGTTGAAGGAAGACTGTAAGTCCATCTAGTCCAACCCATAGCCTAACCTAACATGCCCTAACATGTTGATCCAGGGGAAGGCAAAAAAAACCATGTGGTAAGAGTAAGCTCCATCATGGGGAAAAAAATTCCTTCCCGACCCCACATACGGCAATCAGACTAGTTCCCTGGATCAACGCCCTATCAAGGAATCTAGTGTATATACCCTGTAACATTATACTTTTCCAGAAAGGCATCCAGTCCCCTCTTAAATTTAATTAATGAATCACTCATTACAACATCATACGGCAGAGAGTTCCATAGTCTCACTGCTCTTACAGTAAAGAATCCGCGTCTGTTATTATGCTTAAACCTTCTTTCCTCCAGACGTAGAGGATGCCCCCTTGTCCCTGTCTCAGGTCTATGATTAAAAAGATCAGCAGAAAGGTCTTTGTACTGTCCCCTCATATATTTATACATTAACATAAGATCACCCCTTAGTCTTCGTTTTTCCAAACTAAACAGCCCCAAGTGTAATAACCTATCTTGGTATTGCAGACCCCCCAGTCCTCTAATAACCTTGGTCGCTCTTCTCTGCACCCGCTCCAGTTCAGCTATGTCTTTCTTATACACCGGAGACCAGAACTGTGCACAGTATTCTAAGTGTGGTTGCACTAGTGACTTGTATAGAGGTAAAATTATGTTGTCCTCATTAGCATCTATGCCTCTTTTAATGCATCCCATTATTTTATTTGCCTTTGTAGCAGCTGCCTGACACTGGCCACTGAATATGAGTTTGTCATCCACCCATACACCCAGGTCTTTTTCATTGACGGTTTTGCCCAGAGTTTTAGAATTAAGCACATAGTTATACATCTTATTACTTCTACCCAAGTGCATGACCTTACATTTATCCCCATTAAAGCTCATTTGCCATTTATCAGCCCAAGCTTCTAGTTTACATAAATCAGCCTGTAATATAAAATTGTCCTCCCCTGTATTGATTACCCTGCAGAGTTTAGTGTCATCTGCAAATATTGAAATTCTACTCTGAATGCCCCCTACAAGGTCATTAATAAATATGTTAAAAAGAAGAGGGCCCAATACTGACCCCTGTGGTACCCCACTACTAACCGTGACCCAGTCCGAGTGTGCTCCATTAATAACCACCCTTTGTTTCCTATCCCTGAGCCAGCTCTTAACCCACTTACACATATTTTCCCCTATCCCCATTATTCTCATTTTATGTAACAACCTTTTGTGTGGCACCGTATCAAAAGCTTTTAAAAAGTCCATATACACTATATCCACTGGGTTCCCTTGGTCCAGTCCGGAACTTACCTCTTCATAGAAGCTGATCAAATTAGTCTGACATGAACGGTCCCTAGTAAACCCGTGCTGATACTGGGTCATGAGGTTATTCCTCTTCAGATACTCCAGCATAGCATCCCTTAGAATACCCTCCAGGATTTTACCCACAGTAGAGGTTAAACTTACTGGCCTATAATTTCCGAGTTCAGTTTTTGTCCCCTTTTTGAATATTGGCACCACATTTGCTATACGCCAGTCCTGTGGTACAGACCCTGTTATTATGGACTCTTTAAAGATTAAAAATAATGGTCTATCAATGACTGTACTTAATTCCTGCAGTACTCAGGGGTGTATCCCATCCGGGCCCGGAGATTTGTCAATTTTTGTGATTTTTAGACGCCGCCGTACTTCCTGCTGGGTTAAGCAGGTAACATTAAATTGGGAATTATTATCACTAGTCATATTGTCGCCATGGGATTTTCTTTTGTGAATACTGATGAAAAAAAGTCATTTAGCATATTGGCTTCCTTTCCTTTCCTTCCTCCGCTCCCTCGCAGCGTCCTACTCCGTTGCCAGCAGCTGATTAATGCTTGTAAGCAGCACATGGCAGGGACGTCACAAGCAGAGCACAGCTGCCGGAATATTCACCGGGACTGTTCATCGCAGAGAGCAGGGAGTATTCATTGCTCTTCAGTAGCGCGCAGTGTCATCCGGAGCCTTCATGCTGCTGCTGGCGGTCACGTCCCTGCCATGTGCTGCTTACAAGCATTAAGCACTGCTGGCACCGGAGCAGGACACTGCGAGGGAGCGCTGGGAAGGTAAGTGTAATGGTTTGTTTTTTTAATCTTTCCTGATAGGGCCATGCAAACCAGGACTGGGATGGGACTAATCATACCAGAATAAGGATGAGACCAATCTTACCAGGATGCCAAAAAGTAATGAATATTCATTGCCCTCCACGCCCATGGGCGTGGAATGCAGTGAATATTCATTTCTCTTTAGCAATGGGCACAGGAGTTTGCCGCATCTGCTGGCCCCTGCCTCTGTGACCTGCTGCTCTGCCAAAACCGCTCCCCACCTCTCCACCACAGACAGAGCCAGTACATCCGGACTATAAGACGCAGTCCCCATTTTCCTCCACATTTTGGGAGCAAAAAAGTGCATCTTATAGTCCGAAAAATACGGTAGCTCTCCTTGGAAGGGGCTATAGCAACAGGGATGTACAGCATCTTGTCCTCATCTCACAGCCTCCGCTGGCGGTGTCGTTACCATGATGACCATCCCCCTCTGGCGGTGTAGTTACCACGGTGACCGACCTATGCTGACGGTGTAGTTACCATGGTGACCGACCTCTGCTGGTGGTGCAGTTACCAAGGTGACCGACCTCTGCTGGCAGTGCAGTTACCACGATGACCGTCCTCTCCTGGCGGTGTAGTTACCACGGTGATTATCCTCTCATGGAGGTGTAGTTACCGCGGTGACCGTCCTCCACCTACGAGGCTGATAATGAGCGGTCAGATCGGCGGAGGAGGCCGCGGTGGAGTTTTGTGGCTTTTCCTCCTGATAAATGTTGATATTTGGCAGAATTTAGTGCTTGTCGTTCTCTCGTCCCCTGTGATTTCCATCTTCTCCTTCATCATGAAGACGCCGGCAGGACGAGATCCCTCCAGCTGATCCAGTGCTCATCCCTCCTCCTCCTGAATGACCCCGAGGATGGACGAGGACAGGGATGAGACCACCAGAAGATTATTCCACTTCGCCCTGGAGATCATCTCCCTGCTGAGCGGAGAGGTAACTCCTCTACATTTCTATCAGCTTTATTGTGTTCTGTGACAAGTCCGACATCGGGAGGAGGAAATCCAGAATAGAGAGAAGGATTCTTTCCTGTAAGAGCAGTGATTGTGTGGAGCTCTCTGCCCGGAGGAGTTGTCATGGGGATTCCCTGTAAGAGCTGTAGAGGGGCCGGGATGTCTGTCCGGAGGGGAATAATATTTCCGGTTATGGCCCCAGATTACTGGAGATGGTTATTGATCCCGGGATTTCTACTGATTGTCAGATCTGGAGTCGGGAAGGAATCTTCTCCCTAAGTGTCTCTCTCCATACACAGGATTACACAATAGTGAGGAAGACACCGGGGGACGGTGTGACTCCCATCATCCATCTCCAGGAGTCAGGAGGGCGGAGCCCGGGCCCCATCACAGAGCCTCCCCCGCACTCCCTGCTACATGAGAGGAACAAGAAGATCCTGGAGCTCAGCAACAAGATGATTGAGCTGCTGAGCGGAGAGGTGACTGCTGGGACATTATACAGCACTGGAGGATTCTGGGGGATGAGCAGAGAGGTGACTGCTGGGACATTATACAGCACTGGAGGATTCTGGGTGATGAGCAGAGAGGTGACTGCTGGGACATTATACAGCACTGGAGGATTCTGGGTGAAGAGCGGAGAGGTGACTGCTGGGACATTATACAGGACTGGAGGATTCTGGGTGATGAGCGGTGAGGTGACTGCTGGGACATTATACAGGACTGAGGATTCTGGGTGATAACCGGAGAGGTGACTGCTGGGACATTATACCGGACGGCACTGGAGGATTCTGGGTGATGAGCGGAGAGGTGACTGCTGGGACATTATACAGGACAGCACTGGGGGATGCTGGGCGATGAGAGGAGAGGTGACTGCTGGGACATTATACAGGACGGCACTGGAGGATTCTGGGTGATGACCAGAGGGGTGACTGCTGGGACATTATACAGGATGGCACTGGAGGATTCTGGGTGATGAGCAGAGAGGTGACTGCTGGGACATTATACAGGACAGCACTGGGGGATTCTGGGTGATGACCAGAGAGGTGACTGCTGGGACATTATACAGGACTGAGGATTCTGGGTGATAACCGGAGAAGTGACTGCTGGGACATTATACCGGATGGCACTGGAGGATTCTGGGTGATGAGAGGAGAGGTGACTGCTGGGACATTATACAGGATGGCACTGGAGGATTCTGGGTGATGAGCGGAGAGGTGACTGCTGGGACATTATACAGAACTGGAGGATTCTGGGGGATAACCGGAGAGGTGACTGCTGGGACATTATACAGCACTGGAGGATTCTGGGTGATGAACAGAGAGGTCACTGCTGGGACATTATACAGGACAGCACTGGGGGATGCTGGGCGATGAGAGGAGAGGTGACTGCTGGGACATTATACAGGACGGCACTGGAGGATTCTGGGTGATGACCAGAGAGGTGACTGCTGGGATATTATACAGGATGGCACTGGAGGATTCTGGGTGATGAGCAGAGAGGTGACTGCTGGGACATTATACAGCACTGGAGGATTCTGGGTGATGAATGGAGAGGTAACTGCTGGGACATTATACAGCACTGGAGGATTCTGGGTGATGACGGTGTGGTTGTTGTCAGGTTCCTATAAGGTGTCAGGACGTCGCTGTCTATCTCTCCATGGAGGAGTGGGAGTATCTAGAAGGACACCAGGATCGGTACCAGGATGTGATGATGGAGGAGCTCCGGCCTCTTACACCACGAGGTGAGAGGAAACCTTCCCCTGACATCAGATTGTCTCTTCAGCGTTGGTCGGTTGCTATTAGTGATGCAGACACAGATATTTCCGTGTTTTCTCTGTGGGATGAATCTTTCCTATAACGGCTGATCGGACCTCACATTCGGGTCGTGCAGATGATTCTCTGCCGCTGATGGAGAAGTTATTCTAGATTTATCTTTATTTATTGGTTTATAAATTTACAAGTGTTACAATCAGGGCAATAACCGTGGTGATATCAGACAATCACCGGAGAGTAATAGTCCGAGTACAGTGGTGTCAGTTCCCAGGATCCTGCACAGTCTAGAACTTAACATCGGACTTATACTGAGGGCAGAACATTAATTCTCTAATTATAGTCTCATAGTCAATGATCTAACGGCAACGTGTAAGTAAGGTCAGGAGACGAAGACGAAAGAAAGTGAAGAGAGATAAGCAGAAGAGATGGAAAGAGGGATGGTGAGAGGAAGGAGCGCGGAGGGGGATGTTTCTGCAGATCACTTCTCTCGATTAGAGTCAGGTAATCCGCAGAGGATCGATATTCCAGAGAGTAAATCCAGGTTGTGTAATTGGCTTGAGTTTATTTGTGAAAAAAAAATGTGGCAAGTTGACGAAAATTTAGCAATTTTAAAACTATTCGTTTGTATGCCCTTATGTCAGAGAGATATGTCTCACCATTCTGAAAACTGCACCTGTTAAGGTGCTCAAAACCACATTCACGAAGTTTATTAACCCTTCAGGTACTTCATAGGAACTGAAGCAACGTGGAAGGAAAAAAATTAACATTTAAATTGTTTCTCAAAAATTTAACTTTAGACCCTAATTTGTTTATTTTCACAGAGGTAACAGGAGACAATGGACCCCAAAAATTGTTGTGAAATTTCTCCTGAGAGCGCCAATATCCAATATGTGGAGGAAAACTACTGTTTTGGTGCACAGTTGGGCTCGGAAGGGAAGGAGCGCAATTTGACTTCTTGAATTCAAAATTTGTTGGATTTATTAGCGGACACCATGTCGCGTTTGGAGAGCATCTGATGTGCCTAAACAGTGGAAACCTGTTGTGAACTCTGTGTTCAGGCTCCCTCTTGTAGTCACTGGTGGTATGGTGTGACTTTTGCTTTGGGCTCCCCCTGGTGGCTTTGTCTGTTATCTTGCTGGTCTCTGGCTATCAGCTGTTTCGTTATCCTCTGGGAGGTTCCTATATAGCTCTGTTTTACTTCCACTTGTTGCCGGCTGTCGATGTAATCAGTGCTACTCAGATTCCTTCTGACTACCTTGCTCCCAGTCCATCCAGCTCAAGCTAAGTTTTGTTTGCTCATTTTGTTATCAGCAGTGTTTTTCATGTTTTCTGTTCCAGCTTGCTAAAATGTAATTCCCTCGCTTGCTGGTTGCTCTAGTGGGCTGAGTTTCTCCCCACACACCGTTAGTTGGTGTGTGGGTTCTTGAAATCTCAGGATGGATATTTTGTAAGGGTTTTTTATTGATCGCATAGACCCCTGCTCTATTTTCTGCTTTCTAGTACTAGTGGGCCTCTTTTGCTGAATCTGATTTCATCCCTATGTATGTGCCTTCTTCTTACTTCACCGTTAATATTTGTTGGGGGCTTCTATATCTTTGGGGATTATTTCTCTGGAGGCAAGCGAGGTCTTTCTTTCTCTTTAGGGGTAGCTAGTTCCTCAGGCTGGCTCGAGACGTCTAGGAATTTTTTAGGCACGTTCACCGGCTACCTCTAGTTGTTTTGGATAGGTTCAGATTTGCGATCAGTCCAGTTACCATCTCCCTAGAGCTTGTCCTTAGTTTATTCACTTGCTGGTCTATTTGTGATCCTCAGCCATTAACCCCTTCATGACCCAGCCTATTTTGGCCTTAATGACCTTGCCGTTTTTTGCAATTCTGACCAGTGTCCCTTTATGAGGTAATAACTCAGGAACGCTTCAACGGATCCTAGCGATTCTGAGATTGTTTTTTCGTGACATATTGGGCTTCATGTTAGTGGTAAATTTAGGTCGATAATTTCTGAGTTTATTTGTGAAAAAAACGGAAATTTGGCAAAAATTTTGAAAATTTCGCAATTTTCACATTTTGAATTTTTATTCTGTTAAACCAGAGAGTTATGTGACACAAGATAGTTAATAAATAACGTTTCCCACATGTCTACTTTACATCAGCACAATTTTGGAAACAAATTTTTTTTTGGCTAGGAAGTTATAAGGGTTAAAATTTGACCAGTGATTTCTCATTTTTACAACAAAATTTACAAAACCATTTTTTTTAGGGACCACCTCACATTTGAAGTAATTTTGAGGGTTCTATACGGCTGAAAATACCCAAAAGTGACACCATTCTAAAAACTGCACCCCTCAAGGTGCTCAAAACCACATTCAAGAAGTTTATTAACCCTTCAGGTGTTTCACAGCAGCAGAAGCAACAAATAGGGGAAAAATTAACATTTAACTTTTTAGTCACAAAAATGATCTTTTAGCAACAATTTTTTTATTTTCCCAAGGGTAAAAGGAGAAACTGGACCACGGACGTTGTTGTCCAATTTGTCCTGAGTACGCTGATACCTCATATGTGGGGGTAAACCACTGTTTGGGCGCACGGCAGGGCTCGGAAGGGAAGAAGCGCCATTTGACTTTTTCAATGAAAAATTGGCTCCAATCTTTAGCGGACACCATGTCGCGTTTGGAGAGCCCCCGTGTGCCTAAACATTGGAGCTCCCCCACAAGTGACCCCATTTTGGAAACTAGACCCCCCAAGGAACTTATCTAGAAGCATAGTGAGCACTTTAAACCCCCAGGTGCTTCACAAATTGATCCGTAAAAATGAAAAAGTACTTTTTTTTCACAAAAAAATTATTTTAGCCTCAATTTTTTCATTTTCACATGGGCAACAGGATAAAATGGATCCTAAAATTTGTTGGGCAATTTCTCCTGAGTACACCGATACCTCACATGTGGGGGTAAACCACTGTTTGGGCACATGGTAAGGCTCGGAAGGGAAGGAGCGCCATTTGACTTTTTGAATGGAAAATTAGCTCCAATTGTTAGCGGACACCATGTCGCATTTGGAGAGCCCCTGTGTGCCTAAACATTGGAGCTCCCCTACAAGTGACCCCATTTTGGAAACTAGACCCCCCAAGGAACTTATCTAGATGCATAGTGAGCACTTATAACCCCCAGGTGCTTCACAGAAGTTTATAACGCAGAGCCGTGAAAATAAAAAAATAATTTTTCTTTCCTCAAAAATGATTTTTATCCCAGAATTTTTTATTTTCCTAAGGGTAATAGGAGAAATTGGACCCCAAATGTTGTTGTCCAGTTTGTCCTGAGTACGATGATATCCCATATGTGGGGGTAAACCACTGTTTGGGCGCACGGCAGGGCTCGGAAAGGAAGGCACGCCATTTGGCTTTTTGAATGGAAAATTAGCTCCAATCATTAGCGGACACCATGTCGCGTTTGGAGAGCCCCTGTGTGCCTAAACATTGGAGCTCCCGCACAAGTGACCCCATTTTGGAAACTAGACCTCCCAAGGAACTAATCTAGATGTGTGTTGAGCACTTTGAACCCCAAAGTGCTTCACAGAAGTTTATAACGCAGAGCCATGAAAATAAAAAATAATTTTTCTTTTCTCAAAAATGATTTTTTAGCCCACAATTTTTTATTTTCCCAAGGGTAATAGGAGAAATTGGACCCCAAAAGTTGTTGTCCAGTTTCTCCTGAGTACGCTGATACCCCATATGTGGGGGTAAACCACTGTTTTGGCACACGTCGGGGTTCGGAAGGGAAGTAGTGACGTTTTGAAATGCAGACTTTGATGGAATGCTCTGCGGGCATCAGGTTGCGTTTGCAGAGCCCCTGATGTGCCTAAACAGTAGAAACCCCCCACAAGTGACTCCATTTTGGAAACTAGACCCCCAAGGGAACTTATCTAGATGTGTGGTGAGCACTTTGAACCCCCAAGTGCTTCACAGAAGTTTATAACGCAGAGCCGTGAAAATAATAAATGTGTTTCCTTTCCTCAAAAATATTTTTTTAGCCCAGAATTTTTTATTTTTGCAAGAGTAACAGGAGAAATTGGACCCCAAAAGTTGTTGTCCAGTTTCTCCTGAGTACGCTGATACCCCATATGTGGGGGTAAACCACTGTTTTGGCACACGTCGGGGTTCGGAAGGGAAGTAGTGACGTTTTGAAATGCAGACTTTGATGGAATGCTCTGCGGGCATCAGGTTGCGTTTGCAGAGCCCCTGATGTGCCTAAACAGTAGAAACCCCCCACAAGTGACTCCATTTTGGAAACTAGACCCCCAAGGGAACTTATCTAGATGTGTGGTGAGCACTTTGAACCCCCAAGTGCTTCACAGAAGTTTATAACGCAGAGCCGTGAAAATAATAAATGTGTTTCCTTTCCTCAAAAATATTTTTTTAGCCCAGAATTTTTTATTTTTGCAAGAGTAACAGGAGAAATTGGACCCCAAAAGTTGTTGTCCAGTTTCTCCTGAGTACGCTGATACCCCATATGTGGGGGTAAACCACTGTTTGGGCACATGCCGGGGCTCGGAAGGGAAGTAGTGACGTTTTGGAATGCAGACTTTGATGGAATGGTCTGCGGGCATCATGTTACGTTTGCAGAGCCCCTGATATGCCTAAACAGTAGAAACCCCCCACAAGTGACCCCATTTTGGAAACTAGACCCCCCCAAGGAACTTATCTAGATATGTGGTGAGCACGTTCAACCCCCAAGTGCTTCACAGAAGTTTACAACGCAGAGCCGTGAAAATAAAAAATCATTTTTCTTTCCTCAAAAAATATGTTTTAGCAAGCAATTTTTTATTTTCACAAGGGTAGCAGGAGAAATTGGACCCCAATATTTGTTGCCCAGTTTGTTGTGAGTACGCTGGTACCCCAAATGTGGGGGTAAACCACTGTTTGGGCGCACGTCGGGGCTTGGAAGGGCGGGAGCACCATTTGACTTTTTGAACGCAAGATTGGCTGGAATCAATGGTGGCGCCATGTTGCGTTTGGAGACCCCTGATGTGCCTAAACAGTGGAAACCCCTCAATTCTAACTTCAACACTAACCCCAACACACCCCTAATCCTAATCCCAACTGTAGCCATAACCCTAATCACAACCCTAACCCCAACACACCCCTAACCGCAACACACCCGTAACCCTAATTCCAACCCTAATCCTAACCCTAATCCCAACCGTAACCCTAATCCCAACCCTAACCACAACTGTAACCCCAACACACCCCTAACCCTATCCGTAACCCTAACCACAAGCCTAATCTTAACCCTATTTCAAACCCTAGCCCTAATTCCAACCCTAACTCTAATTCCAACCCTAACCCTAAGGCTATGTGCCCACGTTGCGGATTCGTGTGAGATTTTTCCGCACGATTTTTGAAAAATCTGCAGGTAAAAGGCACTGCGTTTTACCTGCGGATTTACAGCAGATTTCCAGTGTTTTTTTGTGCGGATTTCACCTGCGGATTCCTATTGAGGAACAGGTGTAAAACGCTGCGGAATCCGCACAAAGAATTGACATGCTGCGGAAAATACAACGCAGCGTTTCTGCACGGAATTTTCCGCACCATGGGCACAGCGGATTTGGTTTTCCTTAGGTGTACATGGTACTGTAAACTTGATGGAAAACTGCTTCGAATTCGCAGCGGCCAATCCGCTGCGGATCCGCGGCCAATCCGCTGCGGATCCGCTGCCAATCCGCGGCCGATCCGCTGCCGATCCGCTGCGGATCCGCGGCCGATACGCTGCGGATCCGCTGCGGATCCGCGGGTATCCGCTGCGGATCCGCTGAGGATCCGCTGCCGATCCGCGGGTATCCGCTGCGGATCCGCTGCCGATCCGCGGGTATCCGCTGCGGATCCGCTGCGGATCCGCGGGTATCCGCTGCCGATCCGCTGCCGATCCGCGGGTATCCGCGGCCGATCCGCTGCCGATCCGCTGCGGATCCGCGGCCGATACGCTGTGGATGCGCGGCCGATCCGCTGCGGATGCGCGGCCGATCCGCTGCCGATCCGGTGCGGATCCGCGGCCGATCCGCTGAGGATCCGCTGCCGATCCGCTGCGGATCCGCGGCCGATCCGCTGCGGATCCGCGGCCGATCCGCTGCGGATCCGCGGCCGATCCGCTCTGTGTGCACATGCCATAACCCTAACCCTACCCCTAACCCTACCCCTAACCCTAGTTCTAACCCTAGTTCTAACCCTAGTTCTAACCCTAACCCTAGTGGGAAAAAAAAAAAAAAAAAAAAATTTCTTTATTTTATTATTGTCCCTATGGGGGTGATAAAGGGGGGGGGTGTTATTTATTATTTTTTTATTTTGATCGCTGTGATAGAACCTACCACAGCGATCAAAATGTACTTGTAATGAATCTGCCGGCCGGCGGGCGTACTGAGCATGCGCCCGCCATTTTGGAAGATGGCGGCGCCCAGGGAGAAGACGGACCGACTTCGGGAGGCTCGGTAAGTATGAGGGGGTGGTGGGGGGGTGGATCGGAGCACAGGGGGGGGGATCGGAGGACCGGGGGAGCGGACAGGAGCACGGGGGAGCGGACAGGAGCACGGGGGAGCGGACAGGGGAACGGAGGGGGCACCGGACAAAAACGGAGGACTGGGGAGGAGATCGGGGGCGGTGGGGGGGGCCAGTACATGATTTCCAGCCATGGCAGATGCTATTGCAGCATCGGCCATGGCTGGATTGCAATATTTCACCATTTTCATAGGTGAAATATTGCAAATTGCTCTGATTGGCTGTTGCACTTTCAACAGCCAATCAGAGCGATCGTAGCCACGTGGGGGCAAAGCCACCCCCCCTAGGCTGAAGTACAACTCCCCCTCTCCCTGCAGATCGGGTAAAATAGGAATTAACCCCTTCACCCGATCTGCAGGGATGCGATCATTCCATGACGCCACATAGGCGTCATGGGTCGGGAAGGCACGGGTTTTCATGACGCCTACGTGGCGTCATGGGTCGGGAAGGGGTTAAGGATCATAACAGTACAGCCGGCCTACAAAGTGTTAATTGCATGGCAGAAGCAGGAGAAAAGAAGCCTTGAGAAATTTTTTTTTTTTTTTTCTTGTTGTTGCCGTGTGTCTAGCTGCTGTGCTAGCTACTCTCCTCTTCTTAATCTTGGTGTGGCTCTGAGTTCAGCTGCTGACATGGATGTCCAGAGCTTGGCTTCCAGTCTGGATCATCTTGCTGCTAGGGTTCAAAGTATTCAGGATTTTGTTGTTCACAGTCCTATGTCTGAGCCTAGAATACCTATTCCGGAGTTGTTTTCTGGAGATAGATCTAGGTTCCTGAATTTTAAGAACAATTGTAAGTTGTTTCTTTCTTTGAAACCTCGTTCCTCTGGTGATGCCGTTCAGCAAGTTAAGATTATCATTTGCTTTTTGCGTGGTGACCCACAAGATTGGGCCTTCGCATTGGCGCCAGGGGATCCTGCATTGCTTAGTGTAGATGCGTTTTTTCTGGCCCTTGGATTGCTCTATGAGGAACCTAATCTTGAGAACCAGGCTGAGAAAGCGTTATTGGCCCTCTCGCAGGGGCAAGATGAAGCAGAGGTGTACTGCCAGAAATTTCGGAAATGGTCGGTGCTTACTCAGTGGAATGAGTGTGCCCTGGCTGCTAATTTCAGAGAAGGTCTTTCTGAAGCCATTAAGAATGTCATGGTGGGGTTCCCTACGCCTGCAGGTCTGAATGAGTCAATGTCTCTGGCCATTCAGATTGATCGGCGGTTGCGGGAGCGCAAACCTGTGCACCATTTGGTGGTGTCTTCTGAACAGACACCTGAGTCTATGCAATGTGATAGAATTCTGACCAGAAGTGAACGGCAAAATTATAGACGGCAAAATGGGTTGTGCTTTTACTGTGGTGACTCAGCTCATGTTATCTCAGCATGCTCTAAGCGCAAAAAAAAGGTTGATAAATCTGTCACCATTGGTACTTTACAGCCTAAGTTAATTTTGTCTGTTACCCTGATTTGTTCCCTGTCATCTTACCCGGTTAATGCCTTTGCAGATTCAGGTGCTGCCCTGAGTCTGATGGATTGGTCATTTGCCAGGCGCTGTGGTTTTGATTTGGAGCCTTTAAAATTCCCTATTCCACTAAGGGGAATTAACTCCACACCATTGGCTACGAATAGACCTCAGTACTGGACACAAGTGACCATGTGCATGACTCCTGTTCATCAGGAGGTGATTCGCTTTCTTGTATTGCATAATTTGCATGATGTCGTCGTGTTGGGTCTACCATGGTTGCAGACTCATAATCCAGTCCTGGATTGGAAAGCTATGTCTGTGTCAAGTTGGGGTTGTCAGGGAATTCATGGTGACGCTCCTGTGGTGTCAATTGCTTCGTCCACTCCTTCTGAAGTCCCTACGTTTTTGTCAGACTACCAGGATGTATTTGAGGAGCCCAAACTCAATTCTCTACCTCCTCATAGGAACTGTGATTGTGCTATAAATTTGATTCCTGGTAGTAAGTTTCCTAAGGGACGACTTTTCACTGTATCTGTGCCGGAGAATGCTGCCATGCGGAGTTATATAAAGGAGTCTTTGGAGAAGGGACATATTTGCCCATCCTCTTCCCCTCTTGGTGCAGGATTCTTTTTTGTGGCTAAGAAGGATGGTTCCCTGAGACCTTGTATTGATTATCGCCTTTTGAATAAAATCACGGTCAAATTTCAGTATCCTTTGCCATTGTTAACTGATTTGTTTGCTCGCATTAGGGGGTCTAGTTGGTTCACCAAGATAGATCTTCGTGGTGCGTATAACCTTGTGCGTATAAAACAGGGTTATGAATGGAAAACTGCATTTAATACGCCTGAAGGCCATTTTGAGTACCTGGTGATGCCTTTTGGACTTTCTAATGCTCCTTCAGTCTTTCAGTCCTTTATGCACGACATCTTCCGTGAATATCTGGATAAGTTTATGATTGTGTATCTGGATGATATTCTGTTTTTTACCCTTCGCCATGACAGCACCCACTGGAGAGATAGGGATCCGCCCCGAGGAACAGGAAACCTACAGAGACATAAAAGGGGGCGGTCCCCCTCTCCTCCTCAGTTTAGGTTTCCTGTTCCCAGGGGACAGGATCTCTGGATTCTTCGATACTACAGGCATACCTGGGCTAGACGCATCCGCCTGTGCGGTGTCCGTGAGAACGGCAGGGGATGCAGTCCAGAAGCAGCGTCGGGGGAGATTCCGCTAGACGGCTCCCCCCTCGTCTGGCCGGCATATGGAACGCATGGTCCGGGAGGCTGCTCGATTCCACAGGCTTTGCGGCAGATGTGCGGCCCTAAAAGGAGCTCCAAACGCGGACCGCCAGGTATGAGGTCCGAGTTCTGAGGCACAGCTGCAGCGGCAGCCGGCACACCGCTCCATAGCGCAGGCCGGACAAAGATGGCGGCCGCGCGTGCGTGGTAGCGGTGGGGGAAAACATCCCCATACTGCCCCGGGGCCGGTGAGCACTTCCGGGTCACCCACACAGCGGTGAGGGAAAGCGCGGTTTCGCGCATGCGCAGTACACCGCTGTGGGGAAAGAGAAAGAAAAAAAAAAAAACCACCGGATCTTGGCCTATAAAAAGGGGGAAGTTGCAACGCACAGGCGATGCAACATGTCGTCCCCAGGCAAGACTGTGGACCCAGCAGGTGAGCCAGCCAGCAGAAGGTCCTCAGATGCCAGCCACAGGAGTGAGACCAAGGATTCAAGATCCAGAAAGTCGCAGCCTCCTATTTCGGTACCGTACAGCTTCACTGGGTGAGTGTGATTTCCCCTCTGCCTATAAAGCTGACACCCTTTTCCACAAATGTCTTCTTCTCCCAGGCCAAAAAGAGACAGAAATCTAAGCACAAGCAATGTGCGTTATGTGACGAGCCTCTCCCAGATTCCCACCCCAAAAAACTCTGCAATCAGTGTATGGCGGAAACAATGCAGAGTCCATCCATGTCGGTCACAGATATACGGGCCATAATTAGAGAGGAATTACAGGCCATCTCACAAGCCAGTACCCCCCCTAAAAAATCCGGGAAAGAAAAGGCTATATCCAGCTCTGAGTCCGAGGAGGAAGGCGTTATCCACTCAGACTCCTCGCAGGCGTCATCCTCTTCCTCAACACATTCCGACATTGAGGGTCGAGCTTGTTTTCCTCTTGATGGGGTGGACAACCTAGTAAAGTCCATCAGGAATACTATAGGTTGTGAGGATACAAAAGACGACCAAACTGCACAAGACATCATGTTTGCAGGGTTGGCGGAGAGGAAGAGAAGAGCATTCCCAGTAATTCCTGCGGTTAAGGCTCTGATAAAGAGGGAGTGGGAGAAACAGGACCAGAGAGGTTTTCTCCCGTCAGCCTCCAAAAGGAAGTACCCCTTTAATGATGAGGAGTTAATTTCATGGACTAAAATCCCTAAGGTGGACGCTGCAGTCGCCTCCACCTCAAAACAGTCAGCCCTACCAGTCGAGGATGCGGGCCTACTTTCTGATCCTCTAGATCGGAAGGCAGAGTCGTCACTGAAACGATCATGGGAGGCTTCCACGGGCATATTTAAGCCATCAATTGCCAGCACGTGCACAGCTAGATCCATGCTTGTGTGGATTGATCAGCTGGATCAACAAATCGAACAGGGGGTCTCCAGACAAAAATTGCGGGATGCGATACCACTAATTAGAGGTGCAGCAGCATTCATGGCCGATGCTTCAGCTGACTCTCTTCGCCTTGCAGCAAGGTCGGCCGGTCTAATTAATAATGCCAGACGTGCGTTATGGATGAAGAGCTGGAAGGGGGATACGCAGTCAAAGGCTAAGATCTGCGCTATTCCGTGTGAGGGTGAGTTTTTGTTTGGGAAAGCATTAGACGAGATCCTCAAAAAAGCAAAAGAGAGGAAAAAAGCCTTCCCTGACCCCTCAATTCCTTTCTATAGGAAGACCTTTAGGAAGAGGCCGTTCGGGAAAAGAACACAAAATGAAAGATCGTCACGATGGGCCACAAGAGAGGGAAAACAGGGTGGCACTATGTTCAAAGGCCCCCCCTTCCGTAGAGACAATAAATTCTGAAACACCAGACACCCCAGTAGGGGGCAGGTTAAAATTTTTCTTTCCCCAATGGCGAAAAATCACGTCAAGTTCCTGGGTGCTAAATATTATTAAGGAAGGAATGAAAATAGAATTCCTCCAAATTCCCCATGATTCCTTTATTTTAACAGCCCTTTCCTCACCAGTGCAACAGAAGGCCCTTGAACTGGAAATTAGAAGTCTTATAGTTAAAAATGTTTTAGTTAGGGTGCCAAAGGGACAAGAGGGTAAAGGGTTCTACTCTCCGTTATTTTTAATCCCTAAACCCGATGGTTCATTTCGAACAATTATAAATCTTAAAAAACTCAATACGTTTATTAAAAATTATACGTTTAAAATGGAGTCTATTAGATCGGCCATTAAGCTCCTTTTTCCAAATTGTAGAATGGGCGGCATTGATTTAAAAGATGCCTACTACCATCTCCCTATCCATAGTGGGTATCAAAAATACTTAAGAGTGGCAGTAACTCTTGAGGGGGAGATTCATCATTTCCAGTATACAGCCATGCCCTTCGGTCTCTCCACGGCACCCAGGATCTTCACGAAGGTAATGTTAGAAGTAATGGCCTACCTTCGCCAGAGAGACACATTAATCATTCCCTACTTAGATGATTTTTTAGTTGTAGGAAATTCATCCCTTCAGTGTGCGGAACGATTAGCTGACACTGTCTCGTCCTTAGAAAGCCTGGGCTGGATCGTCAACTATAAAAAATCCAGACTCACCCCACTTTCTCTTCAGACATTTTTGGGATTTAGTCTAGATTCCATAAAGCAAAAATGTCTACTTCCCCAAGAAAAAATATCTCTTATAGAGGGTAAAGTTGTGGCGGCCATTCACAAACCTCAAATGTCCCTGAGAGCAGGAATGTCCTTGCTAGGATCCCTCTCCTCCTGTACTCCAGCCGTTCAGTGGGCACAACTTCATACCCGAACATTACAACATCAGATACTTCGGGAACAGAGAAAATTTCTGGGGCATCTTGAATCGAAAATAACTTTATCTGAGAAAGTCTTATCCTCCTTAGAATGGTGGCTAAATAAAGACAACCTAGCGGGGGGTGTCCCTTGGGTAATATCACCATCCCACACGATAACTACGGACGCTAGTCCCCACGGGTGGGGCGCACACATGGGAGATAGATTCTGCCAGGGAACCTGGGATAAGAATGAGGATTTATATTCATCAAACCTAAAAGAATTGAATGCGGTAAACTATGCACTGCGTCAATTTCTCCCACAGCTACGAGGAAGCCACGTCCGAATCTGTTCAGACAACACTACGACAGTGGCGTATTTAAACAAACAAGGCGGCACAAGATCAGACGCTCTAATGTCTTCCGCAAACAGTACCTTAATCCTGGCCGAAAAGCATCTGTTGTCCCTCTCGGCAGTCCACATCAAAGGAGAGGACAATCAACAAGCGGACTTCCTAAGTCGACACACTCTTCATCAAGGAGAATGGTGTCTCAATCCTCACATTTTCCACAAGATAACATTGTTATGGGGCAAACCCCAAATAGACCTGTTCGCTACAAAACAAAACAAACAAGTCCACAAATTCGCATCTCGGTCCCGTGCAGATCACCCGGACATTCTAGATGCTCTTCAAACACCATGGCAATTCAAGCTGGCGTATGCTTTCCCTCCGATAATTCTGCTTCCACAAGTAATACGGAAAATCAGGGAAGAGCAGGCCAGGATAATACTAATAGCGCCATTCTGGCCCAAGAGACCATGGTTCTCGTGCCTGCGGTCGATGTCGGTGACGGATCCTTGGGTCCTTCCCTCAATCCCAAACCTTCTCTCCCAGGGACCTTTCTTCCACCCTCAGGTGGACAGCCTCCACCTGACGGCCTGGAATTTGAAAGGCAGATATTAAATTCCAGGGGGTTTTCAAAAGGCCTAATTGATACACTCCTGCTTAGCAGGAAACCATCTACAACAAAAATTTACACCAAAGTATGGAAGAAGTTTCTTCAGTTCCATACTACTTCAAACCCCTCTGAAGTCCCAATAAAATCTATACTAGAATTTCTGCAGAAAGGGAAAGAGTTAGGTCTGTCAGTTAACACACTAAAGGTCCAGGTGTCCGCTCTGGGTGCCCTCTATGGCCATAATATTGCTGGTAATAAATGGGTATCCCGCTTCATCACGGCCTGTGAACGAGTTACTCCTATCCACATACCTAGAGTAGCTCCGTGGGATCTAAATCTAGTCTTAGACTCTCTAACAGAATCTCCGTTTGAGCCTATAGACACAGCATCTTTAAAACACTTGTCGTTAAAAACAGCCTTCTTAGTAGCCTTAACATCGGCTAGAAGAGTCAGCGACATTCAGGCCTTGTCGATAGATCAACCTTACCTTCTCACATTTCATGACAGACTAATCTTAAAACCGGACCCCCTATACCTTCCTAAGGTAGCAGGGAAGTTCCACAGGTCACAGGAGATACATCTTCCTACTTTCTTTAAAGACCCCTCTACTCCTGAAGAACAAAAATTCCATACTCTAGACGTCAGGAGAGTAGTTTTGCAATATATTGAGAAAACTAGTAGTTGGAGGCAGAGTAGGGCTCTGTTCATATCCTTCCAGGGCAAAAAGAAAGGATATGGAGTCACAAGAGCAACATTATCCAGGTGGATAAGAGACGCTATCCGGTTGGCCTATTCCATGAAAAATGAAGAACCTCCGGAGGGCATCAAAGCACATTCCACCAGAGCCATGGCTTCTTCCTGGGCCGAAAAAGGGAACGTGCCAATCGAAGATATATGTAAGGCTGCAACTTGGTTGGCTCCTTCCACTTTCTATAATCACTACCGGCTCGACCTGTCTTCTGACTCTGACCTACACTTTGGCAGGACTATCCTCAGCACGGTGGTCCCCCCCTAGGTGTTGGTCTCTGGAAATCTCTCCAGTGGGTGCTGTCATGGCGAAGGGTAAATAGCCGGATTACTTACGGTAATGCTCTTTTAATGAGTCCATGACAGCACCCAGTCACATCCCTCCCTAATAAAAGCCAATGTAATTACTTCTATGAAGTTTATATTCTGATGATACATTGTGATGATTGACTAACACTGGCGGTCCTCCGGGTACTCTGAAATTAAACTGAGGAGGAGAGGGGGACCGCCCCCTTTTATGTCTCTGTAGGTTTCCTGTTCCTCGGGGCGGATCCCTATCTCTCCAGTGGGTGCTGTCATGGACTCATTAAAAGAGCATTACCGTAAGTAATCCGGCTATTTTTGGATGATTGGGAGTCTCATGTTAAGCAGGTCAGGATGGTCTTTCAGGTCCTGCGTGACAATGCTTTATTTGTGAAGGGCTCAAAATGTCTTTTTGGAGTCCAGAAGGTTTCTTTTTTGGGTTTCATTTTTTCTCCTTCTACTATTGAGATGGAACCAGTCAAGGTTCAGGCTATTCATGACTGGACGCAGCCTACATCTGTTAAGAGTCTTCAGAAGTTATTGGGTTTTGCTAATTTTTACCGTCGCTTCATAGCTAATTTTTCTGGTGTTGTTAAGCCTTTGACGGATTTGACCAAGAAAGGTTCTGATGTGACTAATTGGTCCTCTGCGGCTGTGGAGGCCTTTCGGGAGCTGAAGCGCCGGTTTTCTTCGGCTCCGGTCTTATGTCAGCCAGATGTCTCACTTCCCTTCCAGGTGGAGGTTGATGCTTCCGAGATTGGAGCGGGGGCTGTTTTGTCGCAGAGAAGCTCCGATGACTCTGTGATGAAGCCATGTGCTTTCTTTTCAAGAAAGTTTTCGCCTGCCGAGCGGAATTATGATGTCGGTAATCGGGAGTTGTTGGCTATGAAGTGGGCATTTGAGGAGTGGCGACATTGGCTCGAGGGAGCTAAGCATCGTGTGGTGGTCTTGACTGATCACAAGAATTTGATTTACCTCGAGTCGGCCAAGCGGCTGAATCCCAGACAGGCTCGTTGGTCGTTGTTTTTCTCTCGTTTTGATTTCGTGGTTTCGTACCTGCCTGGTTCGAAGAATGTGAAGGCTGATGCTCTTTCTAGGAGTTTTGTGCCTGACTCTCCTGGAGATTCAGAGCCGGCTGGTATCCTTAGAGAAGGGGTGATTTTGTCTGCCATCTCCCCAGATTTGCGACGTGTGCTGCAAGAGTTTCAGGCGGATAGACCTGATCGCTGTCCACCGGAGAGACTGTTTGTCCCGGATAGATGGACCAACAGAGTCGTCTCCGAGGTTCATTCTTCGGTGTTGGCGGGCCATCCTGGAATATTTGGTACCAGAGACTTGGTGGCCAGGTCTTTTTGGTGGCCTTCCTTGTCGCGGGATGTGCGTTCCTTTGTGCAGTCTTGTGGAATTTGTGCTCGGGCTAAGCCTTGCTGTTCTCGAGCCAGTGGTTTGCTGTTACCTTTGCCTGTCCCGAAGAGGCCTTGGACGCACATTTCCATGGATTTTATTTCTGATCTCCCTGTCTCTCAGAGAATGTCTGTCATCTGGGTGGTGTGTGATCGTTTTTCTAAGATGGTCCATTTGGTGCCCTTGCCTAAGTTGCCTTCCTCCTCCGAGTTGGTTCCACTGTTTTTTCAAAATGTGGTTCGTTTGCACGGGATTCCTGAGAACATTGTTTCTGACAGAGGATCCCAGTTTGTGTCTAGATTTTGGCGGACCTTTTGTGCTAAATTGGGCATTGATTTGTCTGTTTCGTCGGCCTTCCATCCTCAGACGAATGGCCAAACCGAGCGAACTAATCAGACCTTGGAGACTTATTTAAGATGTTTTGTTTCTGCTGATCAGGACGACTGGGTTTTTTTTTTTGCCGTTGGCCGAGTTTGCCCTTAATAATCGGGCTAGTTCTGCTACTTTGGTTTCTCCTTTTTTTTGTAATTCGGGGTTTCATCCCCGTTTTTCCTCGGGTCAGGTGGAGCCTTCTGACTGTCCTGGAGTGGATGTTGTGGTTGATAGGTTGTATCAGATTTGGAATCGTGGTGGACAATTTGAAGCTGTCTCAAGAGAAGGCTCAGCTCTTTGCCAACCGCCGTCGCTGTGTGGGTCCCCGACTTCGCGTTGGGGACTTGGTGTGGTTGTCTTCTCGCTTCGTTCCTATGAAGGTCTCCTCTCCTAAGTTCAAGCCTCGGTTTATCGGTCCTTATAAGATTCTGGAAGTCCTTGGCCCTGTGTCATTTCGTCTGGACCTCCCAGCATCATTTGCTATTCATAATGTGTTCCATCGCTCGTTGTTGCAGAGGTATGTGGTGCCTGTGGTTCCTCCGGTTGAGCCTCCTGCCCCGGTGCTGGTTGAGGGAGAATTGGAATACGTGGTGGAGAAGATCTTGGATTCTCGTATTTCTAGACGGAGGCTCCAGTATTTGGTTAAATGGAAGGGCTATGGTCAGGAGGATAATTCTTGGGTTGTCGCCTCTGATGTTCATGCGGCCGATTTGGTTCGTGCCTTCCATGTGGCTCATCCTGATCGCCCTGGCGGTTTTCATGAGGGTTCGGTGACCCCTCCTCAAGGGGGGGGTACTGTTGTGAACTCTGTGTTCAGGCTCCCTCTTGTGGTCACTGGTGGTATGGTGTGACTTTTGCTTTGGGCTCCCCCTGGTGGCTTTGTCTGTTATCTTGCTGGTCTCTGGCTATCAGCTGTTTCGTTATCCTCTGGGAGGTTCCTATATAGCTCTGTTTTACTTCCACTTGTTGCCGGCTGTCGATGTAATCAGTGCTACTCAGATTCCTTCTGACTACCTTGCTCCCAGTCCATCCAGCTCAAGCTAAGTTTTGTTTGCTCATTTTGTTATCAGCAGTGTTTTTCATGTTTTCTGTTCCAGCTTGCTAAAATGTAATTCCCTCGCTTGCTGGTTGCTCTAGTGGGCTGAGTTTCTCCCCACACACCGTTAGTTGGTGTGTGGGTTCTTGAAATCTCAGGATGGATATTTTGTAAGGGTTTTTTATTGATCGCATAGACCCCTGCTCTATTTTCTGCTTTCTAGTACTAGTGGGCCTCTTTTGCTGAATCTGATTTCATCCCTATGTATGTGCCTTCTTCTTACTTCACCGTTAATATTTGTTGGGGGCTTCTATATCTTTGGGGATTATTTCTCTGGAGGCAAGCGAGGTCTTTCTTTCTCTTTAGGGGTAGCTAGTTCCTCAGGCTGGCTCGAGACGTCTAGGAATTTTTTAGGCACGTTCACCGGCTACCTCTAGTTGTTTTGGATAGGTTCAGATTTGCGATCAGTCCAGTTACCATCTCCCTAGAGCTTGTCCTTAGTTTATTCACTTGCTGGTCTATTTGTGATCCTCAGCCATTAAGGATCATAACAGAAACCCCCCTTAAGTTACCACATTTTGGAAGCTACACCCCTCAGGGATATTAACCAGGGTTATAGTGAGCATTTTTATGCCACAGGTACAATACAGTACTATACAGATAACATTAGGTAGTTGTCTTGAACCGGGGGTGTTTGGCTTCCCCAGGTTCGTCAGTCATTTATTATATCCCACTTCCCAGTTCCGGTTTGGAACTTACAGCTCTATGGCGCCCCCCTTACCCTCAGGTCAGTCGGGGAACTGCGCCTAGGATAAGTAGTCACCATAAAGGCTGCCTGGTCGTGTACTGGCTATTGGGCATGCTGCAGTGAGGGCGTTATAACTATTCCCAATCACAGGCCGGAAATCCACTGATATAACCCTTTCCGTCACTGCCAGCTTTGCCCAACAAGCTCAGAATGCTTTGCTGCCACCTGCTCCTATGAGCTTATGATTAATAACGGGTCAGGAACCAACCCAATCAGTAGCAATGAGTTAGGTCGGAGGACTTAGGGTACGTTTACAGCAAGGAAAAGAAACTAGCAAATGTTATAGCTTTTACTCCAAAAGGATTAGGCAGTGTTTACAAAAGTATATAAAACGATATTACAAAATGAGACAAACATAGTATGGGGAAGGGACTTATGTTACAACTGGATGCATGGCGGAGGGAGGAGCTGGCAGACTCAGAAGAAAAGCTATTTAGTGCAGGGAGAAGGAGGGGTTGTGAGGAGGACCACAGCTGCAGCATGTGTACTTTAAAGAGACCTAAAAGATGTAGCAGAGCTAGGTGTGTGTGGCTAGCACAATAAAGAAAAATCGGTCATATTTCCTGACACCTCCCCCTTTTGGACTGCACTACGGAGGCAGGATCTCGGTGCTCTTCCATGCACACCTTGGCAGGCTCACCTCGGCAGAACAGCCCATCTGCAGTGCCATGCTCGCTGCATTTTTTGTGTTTCACGGTAAAGTCGTATTGCTGGAGGGCAAGACTCCAGCGCAGCAACCTTCCGTTGGTACCAGACACAGTGTGCAGCCAGCTCAGGGGGTTGTGGTCTGTCACCACAGTGAAGGTGCGTCCGTACAGGTAGGGCTGCAAACGTTGTAGGGCCCAGACCATGGCCAGGCACTCCTTCTCGATGGTGGAATAGGTCACTTCCCTCAGCAGAAGCTTCCAGCTCATGTACAACATGGGGTGCTCTTGCTTCCCCGAGTCTACCTCGCTGAGCTCAGCACCGAGGGCAAACTCGATAGTGTCGGTCTGTACTAGGAATGGCCTACTGCTTTTAGCATCAGAGAACTGCTTAGGGCTGTTTTCAAAGCCCGGAAGGCCGCCTCACAGCCGTCTGTCCAGTCGACTGTTTGGGGTAGCCTCTTCCTGGTGAGGTCCATCAAGGTTTTTGCCAAGCTACCATAGCTCTGTACGAAGCGCCTACAGTACCCTGCAGTGCCCAGGAAGGACATCTCCTGTTTCTTGGTCCTGGGGTGGGCCAGGATGCGATGGCATCCACTTTCCCAGGCTCTGGCCTCATAGAACCCCTGCTTACCCAGTGCCCCAGGTAGTGGACCACGCTCATGCTCATCTGGCACTTTCCCAGTTTGATGATCAGGCCTGCTTTGTGGATGCGCCCGAGCAGCTCCTGGAGATGCTGCAGGTGTTCCTCCCATTAGAGACTGAAGACGGCATTGTCATCCAGGTGGGCCACTGTGTACCTCTCCAGTCCCTGAAGCATGTGGTTGACCATCCGCTGGAAAGTGACAGGGGCATTCCGAAGGGGGTGATAAAGATGGACTTCTCCTGCGCCTCGGGGCTCAGGGGAATATGCCAGTATCCCCCACTCAAATCTATTATGGACAAATAATTTGCTCCAGCTAACCGCTCAAGCAGCTCCTCGATGCGCAGCATTGGGTGCGCGTCAGAGGCTGTGATGGCATTGAGCCCCATGTAGTCCACACAGAACTGGGTGGACCGATCCTTCTTTGGCACGAGGACTGCAGGTGAAGCCCACACGCTCTTGGACCCCTGAATCACCCCCAGCTGTAACATCTCATCGATCTTCTTGCGCATAATCTGCTGCACCTCGTCGGAGATACGATAGGTTGTTCGCCGTAGTGGGGCATGATTCCCAGTGTCCACTTTGTGGACTGCTAACTCAGGCCTTCCGGGTCTGTTGGAAAACACGGCCTGGAAGGGTTTCAGCGTGGCTCGCAGCTGTGACTGCTGAGGCTCGGTTAGCAAGTCGCTTACCTCCACATCCTCAATGGACCCACCGGACTTGGCTTGGGCCAGCATGTCCAGGATGGGGTCTTCCTCCCCGTCCTCTGGCTGGTTGCAGACCGGGCTTCCCGTTCTTGGTGAGCCTTCATAATATTGACGTGGAAAGCTTTGCGCCTACCCCGGGCGTGGTCAAGCTTGGCCACGTGTGTGACTTGGTTGAGCTGTTGGTGTACGACGTACGGGCCTTGCTAAGCTGCCTGAATCTTATACTTTAGTACGAGGACCAGCACCCACACCTTCTGACCCACCTGATAGCTCCTCTCCCGGGTATTCTGGTCATATCAGTGTCACGGGGAGACTAGGTGAGCGAGAGCTAATAACCCGGGCCCCTGCAATTTCCCTCAGACTAGGGAAATCCTGACTGACCCTCTACCTGGAGTTTACACTGATGGTGTGCATGTCCAGGCCTCGACCCTCGCCCTGTCTCCTGTTTCATCCCTAGGCTGAAACCTCCGCCCACCACCCAGTGAAGAGGTAATACTCCAATACCCACAGTTAGCACAGACAAGGATAAAGGAAAATATACACCACGCCGCAGTCACTCAGGAATACACTATAAATGTGCAGGGCAAAATAAATACAAATATAGGAAGGAGTAAATAAGACAAAGGAAAATACACCACCAGCAACGAATCTCCAACTACCAGCTCTCCACTCCAGACTGAGATAACAACGCACAAGACAGAAGCTATAATCGTCGACTCTCAATGATCAGGAGAACTATTTAAAGGCAATGGGCATGGCCCAGCTTCCAATCTGAGGATCAGGTAAATTAACTCCGGAACAGCTAGATAAAATTGCCAATGAGCCCATAGTGGTCAAAAGCGGAATTACCGCTGTCTGTTGAACGACCTGGTCTGAACAGCGTCCGACATGACAACCAGTGCTTCTGGTCAGCCTGAGCCTGTGCTATGTTATCATGCGTCAACTGCATCAAGGTCTGCATTTTGTCATGGAAGCGCATGACATACTCCACTATGGACACTTCAGAAGGGTTCGGCTCTTCTTCCCAGGATTCCCTTACCAACCCAAGGGGTCCCTGGACTCGCCTGCCATACAGGACCTCGAAGGTGGAGAATCCCGTCAACACCTGCGAAACCTCTCGGTAAGCGAATAGCAGGTATGGGAGGTACCACTCCCAGTCGCACCCTTGGGTCTCAACCAGCATGCCTAGCATCTGTTTGAGGGTACCGTTGAATTGTTCACACAAGCCATTGGTCTGTGGGTGATACGCAGTCCATGCCAGACGCTTCACCTGCATTTTCTTACAGAGAGCCTCCATTAGGCGAGACATTAATTGGGTCCCTTGGTCGGTAAGCATCTCCTTGGGAAACCCTACCCATGTAAAAAAGATGGCATCAGGCCATCCGCCACCTTATCCGCCCTAGTTGAGGATAGACTCCTGCGCCTGTAGACACATCATCATTAGGAGATAAATGGTTAGCAGGTAAAACATGCACATTTACATCATCATCACCATTATGAGATAAAGCATTATCGGGTATATCACTCTGTGGTAACGCATGCAATTTCACATCATTATCATCAGCATTAGCATCACCCTTAGTATCAGATTGGGTAGGGGGTCAGAAACATAATATGCAAATATTCTCCTCAAATCAGTCCCCAACAAAACGTCGGTGGGCAAGTGTTTTCCAGTTGCACCAGATCCGCGACCAGTTTGCTCCTGTTTTTGCCCGTGGGGTCAATCTGCTTCGACATGCACTGGACAATAAGAGTGTCCTTGGTTAGCTGCTTGTAAAAGCTTCTCCTAGCTTAACCATGGTTGCCAAATAAAAGATGGGATAGAAAAATGAAGAGAAAGGGAGGGGGTAATCGCTTATCATCTCGAGACTAGTAAACACTGAGCTCGTTCTCCAAAACTTTTTGCGCAGGGTCCTTGCAAGAACCGTGCAAGTTTTTAGTGAGAGGAATAATTGCTCAAACCAGATCACTAATGCTCTATTATCCCACCGCTGCCACCAATATGTGATGAACCGGGGGTGTTTTGCTGCCCTGTGTTCGTCAGGGGATTTATTTATATCCCAATTCTCAGTTCTGGTTTGGAACTTGCAGTTCTCTGGCGCCCCTTTTACCCTCAGGTCAGTCAGGGAAGTACACCTAGGATAAGTAGTCGCCAAAGAGGCTGCCTGGTCGTGTTCTGAGCTTGTTGGGCAAAGCTGGCAGTGACGGAATGGGTTTTATAAGTGGATTACCCGCCTGGGATTAGGAATAGGTATAACGCCCTCACTGCAGCGTTCCCAATAGCCAGTATACAACCAGGCAGCTTTTCTGATGACTAATTATCCAAGGTGCAGTTCCCTGAATGACCTGATAGTAAGGTGGGGCGTCAGAGAGATGCAAGTTCCAAACCGGAAGTGGGATATAAATAAATCCCCTGACAAACCGAGGGCAGCTAAACACCTCCGGTTCATGACAGTGGTCATACTGAAAAAGTTCATCTTTTTCACAAAAATGTTGCTTTAGCCCCAAATTTCTCACTTTTGCAAGAGGTAACACCGAAGAGTGGACCCATCAGTTTGATACCTACTTTCTTACTAGCACAGCTATACCCCACATGTAGTAGAAAATTTCTGTTTGGACAAACGGCAAGGTTCGGAGCGGAAGGAGCAATATTTAAATTTTGGAAAACAAATTTGGCAGAAAGAGACTGCGGGTACCATGTCCCATTTGTAGGGCCCCTAAGATGCTTAAACAGCAGGACTCCCTCCCCCCCAAAACTGACCTCATTTTGTACACCACATCCCTCAAGTATTTTATCCAGGGGTATAGTGAGGATTTTGAACCCAAAGCTATTACACATTTGATAACATTAGGTCATCATTTTGAATATGTCATCATAAGTGATGAGACAAGTGCTTGCTGCTCGAATTTGCATCGGGTGCTTGGGTATGCACAGAGTATCGTGGGTATTCGAGTGACATCCTCGCATCTGCGCACCACATGTCTCGCGGCTGTTAGATACCCACCTGATAGGTCAGAACTTCATCATAGCTACCATCGATTTACAGGAGGGTTATTATCACGTCCTCATTTATCCAACCTATCTAAATTTTTAACATTTGCAGTTACCCAAGGAAGACATACTGCACTTCCAGTTTAACGTTCTGCCGTTCGGAATATCGTCAGCACCTCAAATCTTTACAAGGATCATGGTAGAGGTCATTGCTTTCATCACGAAAGAAAACTTCTGTATAATCCCTTAAAGAACATCTACAGCAAACCAGATTTTGACATCCCTAGGATGGCTGATGAACCATTAGAAGTCAGACTTACTCCTTTCCACTACAAAAACCTTCTTAGGTATTGTACTGGACTCCAGGAGACAAACATCCTTCTTGCCAAAAGAGAAATATATCCAATGTAAAATAACCTTCCTGTGAAGCCAGAAATCAATATCCAAAAGATTTGCGATCTCCGTCCTGGGCTCCATGGCGTCATGTATTTATACTGTAACCTGGGCATAAGCGCATACCAGAACTCTACAGACCTACATCCTTTCAAATTGGGACGGATCCCCAGAATCTCTGAACAGGAAGATTCTGGCACCCGATTTGGGTAAAGTCCTCTCTGACCTGGTCTCTCCTACACTTCCTTCCAGGGTCTCTGGACAAGGGAGATCAGCCATCTATCCTCCAATTTCAGAGACCTGGAGGTAGTAGAGGAGGTACTCCGATCAGCAACATTCCTAATTCAAGGCACCCACGTAAGGGTTTACTCAAACAACTTGAACACAGTTGCTCACCTCCGTCATCAAGTAAGGGCGAAGATCTAAAAGCAGTTTCAACAAGAGTCTTATCTTGGGCAGAAGAGCATCTCTCTCTATCTGCTCTTCACAATCTGCTGTATCTGCTCTGCGAAAATCCAGGTCAATATTCTGGGCAGAAGAGATGTGCATCCAAGCGAATGGAGCTTAAATATAGAGGTTTTCCAAATGCTAACCAGAAGATGGGGGCATCCAGAAGCAGACCTGTTTGCAAGTCATCAGAAAGCAAAAGGGGATCAGTACGCCTCCTTGAACCCAAACGATGCCTGCATGGAGTTGGATGCATTTGGCTTTTTCACTTTCTCTCTGCTGACATTCCCGCCATCATCATGGGTGACTTCAACATCCCCATTGACACCCACCAGTCAGCAGCCTCCAAACTCCTGTCCCTTACTTCATCTTTTGGACTTACTCAGTGGTCCTCCTCAGCCACCCACACAGACGGACACACATTAGGCCTGGTCTACACCCGTTTCTGCTCCCTATCTAACTTCACAACCTCCCCACGCCCTCTATCTGACTACCATCTACTCACTTTCTCATCACTGTCTTCCACACCTGCCACCCATGTCAAACAACATGCACACGCCCGCAGAAACCTCGCACACTTAGACCCTCGCACACTGTCTGACTCTATTCAGCTACTGTCCTCCATAGCTTCACTCCACGACACAGACACTGCCACTAGTTTCTACATTGCCACTCTGGCATCAGCCATCGACTAGGTTGCCCCTGTCATGCATAGCAGAGTGCAACGAATCAATAGACAACCCTGGCACAATAACCTCACTAAAAAGCTTCAGCAAGTATCCAGAATTGCAGAACGGCGTTGGAAGAAAACGCATTCGAAAGATGATTGCACTGCACTTAAACAAGCAACACTCGCATTCAAATCAGCTCTCACCTCTGCTAAACAGGTTTACTTTTCATCCCTTGTATCTTCCCTATCCCACAACTCCAAACAGTTGTTCAACACCTTTAACTCCCTTCTCCGCCCGCCACTGCCCCCCAACTTCCCTAATCTCTGTTGAGGACTTTGCCACACACTTCAAAAATAAGATAGACCAAACAAGGCAAGTCTTTGTTGTCCAACCACCACAACCCCTTTGTATCCAGACCAGGGCCCTAACCCCATAACTTCCCTCTCCAAAATCACTGGAGGACAGCTTGCTCATCTTTTCTCCAAATCACACCTCACCACTTGTGGACTTGACCCCATCCCACCTCCTCCTCAACATCACCACTACACTAAAGGTACCGTCACATTAAGCGACGCTGCAGCGATAGCGACAACGATGCCGATCGCTGCAGCGTCGCTGTTTGATCGCTGGGGAGCTGTCACACAGACCGCTCTCCAGCGACCAACGATGCCGAGGTCCCTGGGTAACCAGGGTAAACATCGGGTTGCTAAGCGCAGGGCTGCGCTTAGTAACCCGATGTTTACCCTGGTTACCAGCGTAAAAGTAAAAAAAACAAACAGTACATACTCACCCAGCGTCCCCCAGCCTCTGCTTCCTGACACTGACTGAGCTCCGGCCCTAACAGCAGAGCGGCTTTCACTTTCACTTTAGGGCCGGCGCTCAGTCAGTGTCAGGAAGCAGACGCTGGGGGAGGTATGACGCTGGGTGAGCATGTACTGTTTGTTTTTTTTACTTTTACGCTGGTAACCAGGGTAAACATCGGGTTACTAAGCGCGGCCCTGCGCTTGGTAACCCGATGTTTACCCTGGTTACCAGTGTAAAACATCGCTGGTATCGTTGCTTTTGGTGTCAAACACAACGATACACGGCGATCGGACGACCAAATAAAGTTCTGGACTTTATTCAGCGACCAGCGACATCACAGCAGGATCCTGATCGCTGCTGCGTGTCAAATTAAACGATATCGCTAGCGAGGACGCTGCAACGTCACGGATCGCTAGCGATATCGTTTAGTGTGACGGTACCTTAATCCCATCCCTAAACCATCTCTTCAATCACTAACTTCTGGTACCTTCCCCTCTGCTTTCAAACATGCCACAATCACACCTATCCTCAAAAAGCTTTCCCTTGACCCGAGCGCTATGTCCAGCTACTGCCCCATATCTTTGCTCCCATTTGCTTCCAAACTACTTGAACAGCACGTCCACGCTGAACTTTCCTCTCACCTTGCATCTAACTCTCTCTTCAACAATTTGGCTTCCGTCCCCACCATTCCACTGAGACTGCCCTGACCAAACGACTTACTTACAGCCTAAGCTAGCAGACAATTCTCTTTACTCCTCCTTCTAGACCTGTCCACTGCCTTTCACACAGTTGACCACTGCCTCCTAATACAGGTCTCCTCTTCCTTTGGTGTCAAAGACCTTGCCCTATGCTGGATCTCCTCATACCTTAGCGTTTCCTACTCCCATACTACCTCTTCATCTCACCTCCTCTCTGTTGGTGTCCCTCAAGGCTCTGTCCTAGGACCCCTTCTCTTCTCAATCTATGCCCTTGGCCTGGGACAACTCCTAAAGTCCTCAGCCATATCCTCCTTCTTCTCCTCTCGCTTCCTCAAACTCAATGTGGACAAATCTGAACTAATTATCTTTCCTCCATCTCGCACACCTTTCCTATCTGATCTATCTATCACAATAAATTAATTCATACTTTCCCCTGTCCCGGTAATCCGCTGCCTCAGAGTAACCCTTGACTCTGCCCTGTCCTTTAAACCGCACATCCAAGCTCTCGCCACATCCTGTCACCTCCAGCTCAAAAATATTTCCAGAATCCATCCTTTCCTCAACCCTCACGCTACCAAAACGCTTGTGCAAGCCCTAATCATCTCCTGACTTGACTCCTGCAACAACCTCCTCTGTGGCCTGCCTTCTAACATTCTTGCACCCTTCCAGTCCATCCTTAACTCTGCTGCCCGACTAATTAGTCTCTCTCCTCGCTACAATCCTGCTTCCCTTCTTTGCGAATCCCTTCACTGGCTCCCAATTTCCCAGCGTATCAAGTTTACACTACTAACACTGACCTACAAAGCTATCCATAACCTTTCTCCTCCGTATATTTCCGAACTAATCTCTCAGTATTTTCCCTCACGTAATCTCTGGTCCTCCCAAGGCCTCCTTCTCTCCGCCACGCTTATTCCCTCCTCACCCAATCGCCTACAAGACTTCTCCAGAATATCCCCCATCCTCTGGAATTCTGTGCTCCAACACGTCCGGTTATCCACCACATTTGGATCCTTCAAACAGAACCTGAAAACCCATCTCTTCAAAGAAGCTTGCAACCTGTAATGACCACACGGCCACCTCAACACCATCGGAGCTACTGCAACCCCCGACCTACTGTCTCCTCCCCCATAATCCTGTACAATGTAAGCCCGCAAGGGCAGGGTCCTCTTCCTTCTGTATCAGTCTGTCATTGTTAGTTTTGTTTACTGTAAGTGATATTTTTATTTTGATGTAACCCCGTCTAATGTACAGCACCATGGAATTAATGGTGCTATATAAATAAATAATAATAATTTGCCTATCTCTGGAGATTCAGCCTGGCTTATGTATTTCTGCTGATTTCTGGTCTTACCAAGGATGCTTCAAAAGATAAGGACTTAGAAGGTGAAAATAATCTTAGTGGCACCCCTCTGGCCGAAGAGAAGCTTGTTCGGTACCCTGAACAACTAGAATTTAGAAGGTTCCCCTGATTATATCACCAATCAGAAACCTTCATCAGGGTCTGATCTACCAGCCGGACCCCTAAAGTCTGTGTATAACTGCTTGGCCTCTGAGTTTTCAATTCTAAAAGGTAAAGGCCTCTTCGATAGTCATGCAGACTCTCCAAAAAAGTAGAAAACCAGTAACCAATACCATCTATCATAAAATATGGAAAGCCTTTGTATGTTGGTGTGCATCTAGTCGTCCAGACCTTCAGGCTCTCTCAATCAAAGACCCCTATTTGAGAAGTTTGGGTGATAGACTTGTTCTCTGACTTGATCCATCCTTTTTGGCCATGGTGGTCTCAGAATTTCACAGATCACAGGAAATTATTCTTCCCTCCTTTTACTAAATTCCAGCACAGCAAATGATAGAGGAAGAATTTCATTCCTTAGATGTGCGAAGACTGGTCGTTCACTACCTTCAACAAACACAATCTTGGACGAAGGATCAGAATCTCTTCATCCAGCTCTACGGCCCAAAATAAAGGGAAGAAAACATCAAAAATTACCAACTGGATCAAGAAAGCAATTTGCGAAACGTATTGAAACCAGAATCTTTCGCCCCTGGAAAAATTTACAGCTCGATCCACTAAGGCTGTCACCTGGGCCCAGAAGGCAATCGCTACCATCGAGCTGATCTGCAGAGCCGCTACCCTGGTCCTTGGTCCATACCTTCTCCAAACCCTATAGACTTGACTTGATGTCCATCAAAGATTTAGCTTTTGGTAGAAAAGTTCTCCAGGCCATTGTCCCTCCCTAACAATAGTCGTTGGTATTTCTCCTGCAGTGTTGTCGTGGAGGGTTATTTGAGAAAATAGAAGTAGACTTACCAGTAATTCAGTTTCTAAGAAGTCCCCTTGACAGCATGGGTAATTCCCTCCCATTGTTTAAAATCCGGTGGTAAATAAAATTATTTGAAGCATTCTTGCCTCTGTGGCCCTTTGGAAAAACACTGGTTTAAAAGTTTAATAGCCAGCAACTCTCTATTCCCAACATCATAGTTGAGCTCAGTCTCTGAAAATTTTTTAGAAAAGAAAGCGCAGGGATGCACTCCATCCTCTCCCTCTTGGGACAGAACTGTCCCCACCCCTACTGAGGAGGCAACAACCTCTACCAGAAATGGCTTGGTCTCATCTGTCTGGATCAAAACAGGAGCAGAGCTAAACCTCTCCTTGAGATGCTCAAAAGCCTTAACAACCTCTAACAACACATTTTCTTCCCTTGCCTTTCCTAGTGTGCAACTCCCACTCCACAAACTCACCCACCATAGCAGAAATCTCAAACACCTCAATTTACACTCACTCTCTGAGTCCCTTCTCCCTCTTACATAAATAGCTTCCTTACATGACACAAATGCTGCTGCCACTTTATGCAACACAATAACAGCAGCACTTGATTCGGCCGCCCCTCTCACACACAGCAAAACTCGTACAATCAGCAGGCAGCCCTGGCTGACCAGCCTGACCAAAGAACTGAGACGCGCTTCCAGAGTCGCTGAGCAGAAATGGAAGAGATCTCGTTCTGCTGAGCACTTTATCGCATACAAGCAGTCCCTCACAAGCTTCAACTCCACACTCACTGCCGCAAAACAAAATTACTTCTCTTCTCTCATATCCTTCCTGTCTCACAACCCTAAACAGCTCTTCAACACTTTCAATTCTCTACTCCGTCCCTCAGCACCTCCTCCCTCCCCTCTCATTTCTGCTGAAGACTTTGCCTCTTTCTTTAAGCAGAAGATCGATAACAGAGATGGTTTTGGCCCGCAGCACCCAATGCCCCTCTTAGCTGCTCAACGCTGTTCCTCCAAAACTAACTTCTCCACCATGACAGAAGATCAGCTCTCCACCTTCCTGTCAAGATCACATCTCACCACTTGCACGCTTGACCCTCTCCCGCCCCACCTCATTCCTAACCTCGACACAGTCTTCATCCCAACCCTAACACATCTCTTCAACCTTTCACTTGCAAAAGGTGTCTTCCCCTCATCCTTCAAGCATGCCTCGATCACACCCATCCTTAAAAAGCCCTCCCTCGACCCATCCTCTGTGTTTAGCTATCGCCCGATATCACTTCTCCCTTATGCCTAAAAACTACTGGAACAGCAAATCCATCATGAACTGTCCGACCCCCTCTCCTCCTGCTCCCTCTCTGACCGGTTACAAACTGGCTTACGACCGCATCACTCAACTGAAACTGCCCTAACTAAAGTCACCAATGACCTACTAACCGCCAAGAACAAGCGACACTACTCTGTCCTCCTTCTCCTGGACCTGTCTTCTGCCTTTGACACTGTGAACCATTCCCTCCTGCTACAGATTCTCTCATCTCTTGGCATCACAGATTTGGCCCTATGCTGGATCTCGTCATATCTAACAGACCGGACATTCAGTGTCTCCCTCTCCCACACCACCTCCTCACCTCGCCCCCCTGTCTGTCAGTGTTCCCCAAGGTTCAGTCCTAGGACCCCTACTCTTCTCCATCTACACTTTGGACCTGGGACAGCTCATAGAATCCCACGGTTTGCAGTATCATCTCTATGCCGATGACACGCAGATCTACTTATCCGGACCTGACCTCACCTCCTTACTGACCAAAATCCCACAAAGTCTGTCTGCTATTTCGTCTTTCTTTTCTACTCTTTCTACAACTGAACATGGACAAAACAGAATTCATCATATTTCCCCCCATTTCACTCTACCCCTCCACCAGACCTATCCATCAATGTAAATGGCTGCTCACTTTGACCAGTACCGCATGCTCGGTGCCTCGGCGTGGTCCTTCACTCTACCCTCTCTATCAAGCAACATATCCAAGCCCTTGCCTCCGCCTGCAGACTCCAACTCAAAAACATTTCCCAGATCCGTACATTCCTTGACCAAGAAACTGCAAAAACACTCATGCACACCCTCATCATTTCCCGCCTTGACTACTGCAACCTCCTACTCTCTGGCCTCCCCTCTAGCACTCTTGCATCACTCCAATCTATCCTAAACTCTGCTGCCCAACTAATCCACCTTTCTCCCCATTATTCCCCAGCCTCTCCTCTCTGCCAAGCCGTTCACTGGCTTTTGTATTGTCCAGAGGCTCCAGTTCAAAACCCTAACTATGACATACAAAGCCATCCTTAACCTGTCTCCCCCATACATCTATGACATGGTCTCCCACTACTTACCTACACGCAACCTTCGATCCTCTCAAGATCTCCTTCTCTACTCCCCTCTTATCTCTTCTTCACACAACCGCATACAAGACTTCTCCTGTGCTTCCCCCATACTCTGGAACTCTCTATCACAACACATCAGACTTTCGCCTACCATAGAAACTTTCATAAGGAACCTGAAGACCCACCTCTTCCAACAAGTCTACAACCTGTAATAATCCACAGTCTACTGAACTGCCACATGACCAGCTCTACTCTCTCCTACTGTATCCTCACCCATTCCCTGTAGACTGTGAGCCCTCGCGGGCAGGGTCCTCTCTCCTTCAGTACTTGTGTGTGCCTTGTATTGCTCATGTTTATTGCACCTATCTATGTATGCCCCCTTTTTTCACATGTAAAGCACCATGGAATAAATGGCACTATAGAAATGAATAATAATAATAATAATGGTCGGACCAAGTAATTGGTCCTATAGATACAGCTATACCGTTAGCGACAGAGCGACTATTTACCAAAAACATGTCAATTCTGCTACACGATTTGTGTATAGGAGAAAAGAGTAAAATCTCTTTCTGAAGCATGCAGCTATCTCCATATGTTATGGAGATGCAATTCAGAGATTAACGAACCCATCCATCCTACGGGCTGACTTTTTAGAGGAGGTATCCATCTCCGAAGAAGCCGGATTATTAAAGTCCCCACAGATAATTTCAAAGCCCTGAGCTATCTCTTTGACTTTTAACAAAACACCACGAATGAAAGCCAATTGACCATAATTTGGACAATATACATTGGTTATCATGTAGGGCGAGCCGTTTAAGGTGCACACCGCAATGAAAAAACGACTGTCAGGGTCTTTATTTATTTATACGGTTAAAAGTAACCGTGTTTTTTACACAAATACAAACTCCACCATTCTTTTTAAGATCATTTGCAAATAGTCATTGAGAGAATTGCGGGTGTTGCACTCGCCAGATGTCTGACTCCAGCAAGTGAGTGGGCGGCACGGTGGCTCAGTGGTTGGCACTGCAGCCTTGCAGTGCTGGAGTCCTGGGTTCCAATCACACCAAGGACAGTATCTGCAAGGAGTTTGTATGTTCTCCCCGTGTTTGCGTGGGTTTCCTCCGGGTTCTCCTGTTTCCTCCCACATCCCAAAGACATACTGATAGGGAATTTAGATTGTGAGCCCCATCGGGGACAGCAATGATAATGTCTGTAAAGTGCTGCGGAATATGTTGGCGCTATATAAATAAAGAGATTATTAAGTGAGTCTCTTGAATGCAGGCGAGGTCACAATTGGAGATCAAATTCTCTTTCCACATTAAAGTCCTCTTTGTGGGCGAGCTCAATCTCTTTACATTCAACGAGAGGAATTTATTACTCATGTAAACAAATGTAAAGCACACCAGATTAACTTCTGTTGCAATCTGACATTGTCCAACAGGAAGGGAACAAAGACGTAAGGAAAGGGATCACGAAAACACAACAAGTTCAACCAGGACCACATAAGCCACGGTTGGACGACATGCTCTAGGTCCATGAGAGTGCAAGGGGGTTATACTATCTTAAGTTCAAGCCTTATACCAGTCAGAAGAGAGCTTTTTCCGTGAATGGTCCATCCCAGGCTTCATCATTGAAGGGGCTTGGGGAGCGATTAGGGAGAGTGGCATATGTGCAGTCTCCCATCGTGGGTGACCACCATTTTAACCGGAAATCCCCACTGGTACGGAATATTGTTTTCACGGAGGATCCTAGACAGCACCGCAAATTCCCGCCTTTTGGCCAAGGTAGTGGGTCGCCCACCAGGGCTGGGTACTCGGTACCGGGTCCGGTCAGCTATTAAAGGGGATGTCATGGTGGCTGCAACCCGGTCCGTGGCGCTGGGACTCACTATAAAAGGGGAATGGACTTTTAAGGGGTATTGTAGATAAGTCTGTTGTGACGCCACCTGTGGTGTTCGGTCAATAGGGGGACCAAAGCTGCTTTAAAGGGGTCCTCTGGGGGATGTTGTCACAATAATAATGGTAATGCTTTCCACAGGTGAGGCGGAGTCCCCAGAGGTCCTGAAGTGTATGGCGATGATGATGCAGGCCGGTAAAATGAGTAAAGGACACAAGTTGTAAAGTCTTTACCTGGTTTACTGTAGTTGGCAGGCCACAGTCCAGGTTACTGGCAACAGGTACATTAGGAGTCCAGGCAGCCTGTAAACAAGTGGAATCCCCTTGGCAAGTCAGGTTGGGAGCCTTCCACTGCGCACTTTCTATAGTCCCTTGCTGTCTGTAATGTCCTAACAAGGTCCTTGTTCTTTCCCCTGTCCTGGGACAGGTACCTGTATGATAGGCAGCTTGAGCCGTTCCTTCTGGGGTCTCTGCACGGTGACTACAGGCTCCAGGGTGCTGCTGTACCACAGGCTTAGTTTGGGCAGTATACGTGTAGTCCTGTGCCCTCCAGTTCTGCTAGGTGTCCTACAGTTCCACTCTAGCCTCAGGCTCCCGGTACCCAGTCTCTGCGCTTTGGCTCCTATGAGGCCTTCTAGTAGCCTCCTTGAGCCCTGAAATCTCTCCTGTCTGCTCTCCAGACTGTCTGATCCAGACTGCACTCACTGGTCTCCTGGGACCAACTGTCTCTGTCCACCGTCTCTCTCAGACTGGCTAGCTCCTCCTCCAAACCAGGATCTTTATCCAGGGAAGCTGCCCTAAAACTGGGTTTTGAGCTCCCCCTCCTGGCCTGGATTCAGAAGGTATTGTGTGTGTGATTTACCTGCCAAAGAGATCCCTCTTGTTTCCAGGCATAGCACTACCCTCCCCGAGAGGAAGGCAGCACTACTGTGGTACCCGAACTCCTGGGGTGCCACAGTAGCAGCAGACAAATCAGGGACACTCTGAGGAGCAAGTCTTTACATTTCCATTTATTGATTCTGGCCTCTCGCCCTGCACTTTTCATGAGGGACATGAGATCGTATGTATTCATGCCAAAATATTTGAGCAGCCACGGTCAGAAGAAAACTACGGTGGGGAACAGCAATTAGTTTCTCAAGTGGACGATGATGGTAAAACACAGTTGCCAACAAGTGATGTTAAATCAACAAGTCGGGAGGCGGACCAGAGTGCGGAAGTGAAAGATGATTTGGTGCACGGTGAAGTCACATCCAACCTGGCAAGGTGCCATGCAGATCGAGGACGGCAGTGCAGAGGTGGCAGAAGCAGCAGGATTACAACAGGCAAGAAGAGGCAGTGGGGTGACCAGAGGGAGAAGGCGGCACCACTAATCAAACAACACCATGAAGACAAAGTGTCCCTTTCTTGTTTGGAGAAAGTGCAAGTCAAGGTTGGGTTATAAGAAAAAAATCCCCCATTCTCTGATGATCCCTTGAAGTACCATCAAATCCATTATCATCAAATGGAAAGAATGTTACCACAACAAACCTGGCCGCACGTCAAAACTCTCAGCCTGTGCAAAGAGGGCATTAATCAGAGAGGCAGCACAGAGACCAAAGGTAATCCTGAAAGAGCTGCAGAGTTCCCAAGCAGAGACTGAACAAGTATTTGTCCATATGACCACAATAAGCCGTACACTCCATAGAAGTGGCCTTTATGGAAGAGTGGGCAGAAAAAAGTCTTTACTTACACAAGAAAATTGTAAGGCTCGTTTTGAGTTTGCATAAAGACATGTGGTAGACTCCCCAATTGTATGGAGGAAGGAGCTGTGATCAGATGAGACCAAAATTGAACTTTTTGGACACCAATGTAAACGCTATGTCTGGTGCCAAACCAACAAAGCTCATCACCCCAAGAACACCATCCCCACAGTGAAATGTGGTGGCAGCATAATGTTGTGAGGATGATTTTTGTCAGCAGGGACAGGAAAAATGGTCTGAGTCGAGCGGAAGATGAACGGTGCGAATTACAGGGATATTCTTGAGCAAAACCTGTTTTAGTCAGTGATTTGATACTGGGATGAAGGTTCACCTTCCAAAGAGGAAATGACCCAAAGTGTACTGCTAAAGTAACACTCGGGTGTTTTAAGGGGTAAACAAGTAAATTTTTGAAGATCGCTGTTCACAAAGGAAACCATCTAACTTGAAGGAACTGGACAAGTTTTGCCTTGACAAATGGGCAAAAATCCCAGTGTTTATATCAAGATGGATGTTGAGATTTTTCTCTTAAACCCTTTCACACCTCAAGTCTATTTTCACCTTCATGATCAGGTTAAATTTTACAATTGTGACCTGTGTCACTTTATGAGATAACTCTGGAACGCTTCAAGGTATCCCAGTGATTCAGAGACTGTTTTTTTGTGACACGTTGTACTTCATGTTCGAGGTCAATTCTGGTCATTATTTTTTGCCTTTACTTTTGAAAATATTGATCATTTGACAAAAAATTAGAAAATGCTGCAACTTTCAATTTTTATGCCTACAAGTTACACTTACCATATATCTACATTACTTTATTTTTTAAAACATTTTTTTTTTGTTAGGAAATTGAAATGGTTAAAATTTTATCAACAATTCCTCATTTTTCCAACAAAATTTACAAAACCATTTTTTTAGGGGCCACATCCCATTTGAAGTGACTTTGAGGGGCCCATGTGACAGAAAATACCCAAAATTGACACCATTTCAAAATCTTCACCCCTCAAAGGGCTCAAAACCACATACAAGAAGAAACACTTAGTAGCTTCATAGGAATTAAAGAACTGTGGAGGGAAAACATGAAGATTTTATTTTTCCCCACAAAAATATTGCTTCAGCCTCAAATTTTACAAAAATGGACCATACAATTTGCAGCACAGTTTTATCTGAGTATGTCGATACCCCATATGTGGTAGAAAACGACTGGGCGCACAGCAGAGCTCGGAAAGGAAGGAGCACCATTCGACTTTAGGAAATCAAAATTGGGTGTAATAGATGGCGGACCCCATGTCATGTTTGCAGGGCCCCTGATGTGCCTAAACAGTGTAACAAGCCACAAATGACTCCATTTTGAAAACTACACCCCTCAAGGAATATATGTAGAAGTGTGGTATGCACCTTGAACTCATAGTTCAGAAGTTTATAACATTGAGCCGTGAAAATATAAAAAAAAAATTCCCACAAACTTGTTGATTTTAGGTCCAAATTTTGAAATTTCAAAAGTAAAACAGGAGAAAGTGGACGCCAAAATTTGTTGTGCAATTTCTCCTGTGTACGGAGATATCCTATATGTGGTAGAAAACTACTGTTTCCATGCACGGCAAGGCTCGGGAAGGAAGAAGGAACGCTAACTGAATTCTGGAGTGTAATTTTGTCTGAGAGTGATTGGTGATGCAATGTCACATTTGTAGAACCCTTGATATGCCAAGACAGCAGAAACCACCACAAGTGTCCTGATTCTGGACACTACACCTCTTGAGGAATTAATCTAGGGGTGTAGTGAGCATTTTTAGCCCTCAGGCTATCGGGCTATTCACAGAAATGTAGAACATTAGCTGAGTCAATGGAAAATTACCATTTTTTTTCCACTAAAATGTTGCTTTGGCCCGAAGTTTTCAATTTTTAAAATGGTGAATAGGAGAAAATGAACAGTGCAATTTCTTTTGAGAACACTCCATAGAAGTGGCCTTTATGGAAGAGTGGGCAGAAAAAAGTCTTTACTTACACAAGAAAATTGTAAGGCTCGTTTTGAGTTTGCATAAAGACATGTGGTAGACTCCCCAATTGTATGGAGGAAGGAGCTGTGATCAGATGAGACCAAAATTGAACTTTTTGGACACCAATGTAAACGCTATGTCTGGTGCCAAACCAACAAAGCTCATCACCCCAAGAACACCATCCCCACAGTGAAATGTGGTGGCAGCATAATGTTGTGAGGATGATTTTTGTGTGGTCAATAACTACTTTTGAGGCACAGTGCGAAGCTCAGAAAGGAAGATGCGCCATATTGGAGTTCAGATTTTACTGTTATGGATTGCAAGTGCCATGACCCACTAGAAGATCTCCTGAGGTGCCAGAACAGCAGAACCCCCCCCATCAATGACCCAATTTTACAAACTACACCTCTCAATGAACTCATGTAGGGGTGCAGTGATCATATTGACACCACAGGTGTGTCACAGAATTTTATACCTTTGGGCAGTGAAGAAAAAAAAAATTATTTTGGCCCCAGATTTTACATTTTCACAAGGTAAAATGGATAAAAATGACACCAAAACTGTAGCTGAATATGGAAATACCTCATATATGGCTGTACAGTACTTTTTAGCCATATGGTGAGATTCTGGAATGCTATTTGCCTCCTGGAGTGCAGATTTTCCTAGAATAGTTCTCCAAATACAGAGCCACTAAGTGCTAGAATAGTGACCCTATTTTGGAAATTACACCCCTTTGAGAATTTATCTACAGATATAGTGACTATTTTGACTCCATGGGTCTATTCCAGAAACAGGCGGCAGTGGATGTTGTTGAGTGAAAATTGTAAACTGCCGTAGTAATGACCAATACGTTGTAGTGACAGGACATTAAGCCCAGCCTGTGCTTCTGGAGATATGCACACATAAATTAGGCAGGCTCTCATCGCAACAGAAATGCCAAACATGTGGGCGCTAAATGTGGTTTAGGCACACTGGGGCTCAGAAGGGAGGGGGGCATTTGAATTTGGGAGTGCAGAATTTGCTGAATTTCTTTTTGGGGGCGAGCAGCCAAAGTGCTTTTGCAGAACCTTTGTACTATCAGTAACGTTGAAGCCCCCCTATATTTCCATTGAGAGATGACGGACCTGAGTGGATTGAGTAGAAGCTTTTGTTGGGCCCATTTTGGATCTCCTTTATCCTTCACTCTACACTGAGCACTTACTTTGGGTTTCCATCTAAATATCCGAGTGACGTAATTCAGGTGACATGATGGACAGGTCCATTCACTATAATGAGGCTGCAGAGTTACTCTGTCGAAAAAGACAGACACCGTCGGATCATAAGCCACACGGTGTCCACACTGCCTCTATCTGCCTCATTATATGGAATCTTCCTCTGGGGGTTCTGTCTGAATCGCATACTTCAGAGATTTGCACAGAAGCCGTGGCATAAGCGCTCAGTGCAGAGCTCAGGATAAATATGAGCTGAGCCTTACTGCGATGTTTTTATGTTTGGCTTCTGTCACACACTAAAAGACGCTTTTTATTGTAAAATAAAGTTTTTGCATCACCATCACCATGTTTTGAGAGCTATAATTTTTCCATATTTCGGCCCACAGAGTCATGTGATGGCTTATTTTTTACAGGACGAGTTGACGTTGGCACATGACATTTTTTTTGTTCACTTTCTATTCCGATTTTTCGGAGGCAGAATGAACAAACACCAGCAACTCAGGAATTTTTTTTATGCCATTCACCGTGTGGTAAAATTGATAAGGCAGTTTTATTCTTCAGGTCAGTACGATTACAGCGATACCTCATTTATTTATTTTTTTATTTTTTGGCGCTTTCACACAAGAAAAACTATTTTATAGAAAAAATAATTATTTTTGCATCGCTTTATTCTGAGAGCTATAACTTTTTTATGTTTCTGCTGATGAAGCTGTATGGCAGCTCATTTTCTTTGTGGGGTTAACTAGTGGGACAGTTTTATAGGTCAGTTCATTCTGGATGCAGAATTACCAAATGTGTGTACTTTATTCTTGTTTTTACATAAATATACCTATTTTGGTATTTTTTTTAATTTATCTTGTGGCGCTTTTATTATGCTGATCGCTGGTACACTGCACTGACCGAAGCCTCTTAGTCCATGCTCCTTGCACCGTCACTGGCAGACCCTGAGGTTGTCATGCCAACCTCAGGTTGCCATGACGACCATTGGGCACTTGCAATGACGTCACGGTGGTGCCGATTGGAAGGAAGAGGGAGCTCCCTCCCTCTCCCAGTCTCCTAAATTTTGCTATCCATATTAATCGAGGCATCTAGGAGGGTGAACAGCCAGGGGCAGTGCGGGCACCGCTCCTGACACTGATAGCCGAATCTCTGCTATCCCATAAGCCGAGCTCCCAGCGGCGATTGTGAGGGTATAGCTCCTGTGCTGGCACGATCGCCAAGACGTACCTATATGTTAAAGATAATGAAGGGGTTAAAGAAGAATAAAAATGCAGACACTCATCTATTAATAGAAGGATGGCAGGTTCTCTCCTCTTAGAGTGATCCCAGAGGATCCTGCCCAGGAGGGAGGCTGTATCCTCATGGTGACGTCATGAGCTCCCAAAAAACAATCACTGGTAAATGGTAACCATCCTTCCCCCAATCTCCATAATGGTGAATTAGGAGAGAAGAAATCGATAGATAGAAATGTGGAGCTTTCTCCAGCTCCTCTGTGGTTCCATCCCTGGTGGAGAGGAAATTTGGAGAAGTTGTGTTTCTTAGTACGGCTCCTCCTTCTGACTGATGAGGGTCTTCTCTGTCCCCCTCCTCAGGGTCTTCTTCCTCCGAGTGCAGAGCAGAGTGACATTAGGCTTTGGCCTAGCTGATTATCACTTCATACTTGGGGCCCACAATGTGCTGGGACCTCGGTACCGGTGGTGAGGACCACAACATTGTAATTTAGTCCCTGATACATAAACCTAGAATTACCGGTTCTGAGAGACGTGTCTCATAAATAGACAGAAACACGGCAGGTCATGTATTCAGTCTGTGTGTCTCCACAGATGGATCCAGGAGGAGAAATCCACCAGAGAGATGTCCCCGTCCTCTGTATTCCCTGGACTGTCCGGAGGAGAATCACAACATCCTGGAGGAACATCAGGTAGATGACACTGAAGCCTCCACAACATCTGACCATGAAGTGATGGGACCTGAGCTCATCTTACATTTTTCTTTTTAGGGTGAAGATCTGATTGACATTCAGGTTGAGGTTATACATGGAGCTCAAGAGGCAATCACAATATGGGCCGATCAGCAGGGTGAGGAGGGGAGACTGTCATGTCTGTTCTGTGGTCACCTACTACTACTCTCATCATCTCATCACATGACATAATCTATTCCATCACTTTGTGTCTCCTACAGATGGAGTTGTGGAAATAAATGCACCAGAGAGATGTCCCCGTTCTCTGTATCCCCAGAACTCTCCAGAGGAGAATCACGATGTCCCGGAGGATCATCAGGTAGACGGTGCTGAGCCCTGTACCCGATCTGTATATGGGGGGACATTTCTGATCGAGGTCATAGATGTCACATATTTTGGTGGTTTCTTGTATTGATTGTTACATCTGATATATCAGGAGGAAGATCCGACTAAGAATAGAGTGAAGCATGAGACAGAAGAAGAAGAGATGACGAGGGGGGATCAGCCGTGTGTGAGTGACGGGAAGGAAGAGATTCTGGTAGATGTTTTCACAGGTGTGTGATATTAACCGGCGAATGGTGATGATGATTGTTAGGTGTCGAGTTCCCGCCGCTGCACAGGGGGAATCTCGAACCATGTCCTCTGCGGTCTCTCATTTTTCCCCAGCCACAGAGGAGCCTGCTCAGCAGAGACATCTGTCCCAGCATCTTGCTCAAGCTGATGCTGTACGTCTGGTTACTGCTACTGTTCCAGGTTCAGCTATTGTAACCAGCATTAATCAGCGGCGAGCAGACTCTCCAGAGACTAAGTCCTGCTATTTGTCTACTGAGCATGCCCATGGGACGACCTCTCATTTGAGGACGGAGGTCACATGCTCAGGTCCTGTAGCAGCTCTGATTGGACCACCAGGAAGGTCCCGGAAGGCTGCGACTATAAAAGATTTGCATGGCCGCTCGGCCATGCGCTAGTATAGACCTGACAATGTATGTGTGTGCTGTGAGATTGACTCTGGTGAATGCTCCTGAATGATCCCCTTCCCTCTGGTTGTTGATTGGGTATTAGGGTGAGTGGAGCAAAAAAGTCAGCGTCTAATAATGGCTTCACAGCTGCGTTCACACTTCTAGTGTGGGAATTCCCTCTTGGAGTCAGCATCTGCTCAGGGCGTCCTCAGGCGCGGGCTCAAAAGCCACTGGGTGTCAGAGCGAGTCCAACCACCAATGTAGTGAGGATGAATTCTAGGGATCCCACTACCGTCCACCTGCTGCACCCTGTGAGTGCTAACAAGGCACAGCGTCTCTACTGCGACTCTGTGCAGTACCAGAGTTTGCTTCTACTCACACCGGTTGACGTTTAACCCGCGTGTGTTCTGCGTTCATCCGCCATTACTTAGCAGCAGGTTCTATCTCTGCAGAGTGGACCCCAGGCTGCAAACGCATCTTATTGCTATCTTTATATCCATTTGGTGCGTTCCGCCAGCCCTAACAATGATGATGATGATGATGACAGGTATGTAATAATAACAGCAGTGTGTGATATTGTGTGGAGTCTCCGGTGCAGTGAAGCTTTATCTTCTGTCCTCATCACAGCAGAAGCATCTGGTGATGGCGCGGCTGCTCCTGTAGAGTCCGGCGGTGCACCGATGAATAACAGGGCCACCTTCACACCTCTTCTTAATGATTTAGGAAGCACAGATTTAGTTTTCCTTTACCTTTGTTAATATTTCTTCCATCCTTTCCGTCCGTATTTTTATTCCACAAGTCACGTGCTGCCATATAAATGATTGAGCTTGTGGTACAGGTTATGTCGGTGATGTAGCAGCCTCTGCCTGGTGCTGACGAGTGACGACACATGTCACATGTAGAGTCGTCCTACCTGTCCTCTCTGTTTGCCTCCAACTACTTCCTACACTGAGGCCGATGTTCTGGTCCCTCCACATCCAGGCCGGCTGCACAGTGGCATGAAGAGCCCTGTGGTAAGTCAGGAAGTGCCATGGTATGGAGGTGTGGGTCAGACATACGGCTGTCATCCCTCTGCCACTATGGAGGCCATCTTGGATGTAGGAGAACCAGAACACCAGTCTGTCAGAGGCAAGCGGAGGACACCAGGTAGGTCACAGTACATGACAAATGTTTAGTCTCTCCTCTGTGCCAGGGTGGAGAATTGCTTTATCATAAAAGGGATTACGAGCTTGTATCTACAAACAGGTGTGATACATCCAGCCCCATAGCCCCCGAGCATATAATATCCGGCCCTGTAGCTCCCATCCCGGTATATAACATGCGGTTCCTCCCCACATATGGGTTCACACAGAAACTGTTGAGTAAATGGAGCCTGGAGGGGCGTAATTAGGGGCTGATATGTGCAAAATAGGACAGATTTAAAAATGTATTATAATATCAAAATTTAAAAAAAAAAAAAAAAAAAACGTGATTTTGGGAACATCCCTTTAAATGTATATTAGGTCCATGAAAAAAAAACTACTCATCTGATCAGTCCAAGCGAGTTACATTGGCCCGTGTGCCGTCTGTGTACAATCCGTTTTTTTTCTTTACTCAACAACTATTAACTCTTTACACGACCATTTAAAGTTTCCTGCTCCAGAACGGTAATCGCTGCTGAATGCAAATGCGAATAAATCCGAAGAAAATAATATAGAAGAAAAAGATACAAAAAATACAAACTTAACCCCTCAGTGACTGTGCTAATTTCTCTATCGCTTCATTGGAGGACACAGGAGGTGATTTTTTTTTCCTGCAGGTCCACTCTTTCCATTGTGTGTGTCGTAGTCCAGCGGGAAAATTCTGAGACCCAGGAAAACATTGGGGTTCCCTGATAAACTTATATATATATAGATATATATTGTGGTAGATCATATCACTCGATTGCACATAGAGGTAGACACAGGAACACTGTCTCTTTAAATCTTCCACTGGTTTATTAAGAGTACTGCATAAACCAGTGCAAAATTACAAAATTACAGCTGTTCAATCAACCTAGCACTAAACATGGCTGATTAACCCTTCTCAGCACGTAGTGTGCTGGATCATTTTCCTAGGTTTATATTACTGAAGCCAACAAGCTCAGTGCTACGTATCTCCCCTCCAGTACTTTGCCAGTGAATTTGTTACATATCCCCCACATCTGCCCAAAGCCTGGGGTTTTGGCACCTTCATTCACTAAACACGGAAGTCTATACAAGAGCATCTGCATTACCAAAGTGCTTCCAACGCCTGTGTTCCACATGAAAGTTGAAGTCCTGTAGCCCTGCGTTTCAACTCTTGGGCCGCCATTTCTGCTTCCAGAGACGATTTGGCCATTAACGTCTTTGTGCCCTTAAAGGGAACCTGTCACCCCCAAAATTGAAGGTGAGCTAAGCCCACTGGCATCAGGGGCTTATATACAGCATTCTGGAATGCTGTAGATAAAGCCCCCGATGTATCCTGAAAGATGAGAAAAAGAGGTTAGATTATACTCACCTGGGCGGGCGGTCTCGATGCGGTCCGGTCCTCCCATCTTCTTATGATGAAGTCCTCTTCTTGTCTTCACGCTGCGGCTCCGGCGTACTTTGTCTGCCCTGTTGAGGAGAGCAAAGTACTGCAGTGCGCAGGCGCCGGGCCTCTCTGACCTTTCCCGGCGCCTGCGCACTGCAGTACTTTGCTCTGCCTCAACAGGGCAGACAAAGTACGCCGGAGCCGCAGCGTGAAGACAAGAAGAGGACGTCATCATAAGAAGATGGGAGGACCGGACCGCATCGAGACCGCCCCTGGGTGAGTATAATATAACTTCTTTTTCTCATCTTTCAGGATACATCGGGGGCTTATCTACAGCATTACAGAATGCTGTAGATAAGCCCCTGATGCCGGTGGGCTTAGCTCACCTTCAATTTTGGGGGTGACAGGTTCCCTTTAAGAAGATCGGTCAGTGGTGTGGCTATCTTGGTGAAATTCAGTATACACCGCTGATAGGTTCCCACCATTCCTAGAAATGCCTGAGGACCTGTTTCTTGGAGATCGGTTTAAGACAATTTTGGATTACCTCCACCTTATTCGCTTGCGGTTTTGCTTCACCTTTTATGACAATGTAGCCCAAGTATTTTCCCTCTCTTTCCCCATGGCATACTTTTTTGGGTTTACGTTAACCTTACCCCCCTTCCTCGGCACATCCATCACGTCCTGGATCTTCTGCAGATGACTACCCCAATCGGGGCTGACAATCACAATATCGTCAAGGTAAGCTGCCGCTTACTTTTTGTGAGGGGCTATGATCCGGTCCATGACTCTCTGGAAGGTAGCACGGACTCCTGGCACCCCAACCGGCCTTCTGGTATACTGGAAGCGACCGTCAGGTGTAGAAGAGGCCATCATCTCCTTTGCACTTTGCCTTAGGTCTAGAGGTGATGTATCTGGCTGACCCTAGCTTCTCTACGAGTTCATAGACGTTGGGCATCGGATACGTGTCAAATTTAGCCAGTTCATTTAGTTTCCTGTAGTCTCTGCAGAAATTCTCTTCTCCACCATGAGACAAGACAAGATTGGGGCCCCTCGCTGGGTGGACAGTCCACACTGCAATCTGGATATGCATAGAATGAACACCAGCCTCCTATGCTACAGTCCATTTGCTCGGTGGTCAGAGGACAATTTGCAACTATATATCCTGGGCTGTGACATCTCTAGCAAATTACATCCCCTGATTAGGCCCTTGGCATGACCTCGACTACTCCCTTGGACTTTGGACTCCCCACCCCCTTTTTAACTTCCGCCCCCCCAGTAGGAAGTGGGTTGTCTCCTCAAGGACCTTTTGACCCTTGATACTTTTCAACCACTCCGACCAAGTTATAGGGGTTCCAGGGATCTTTCTGGTCAACTCAAGTGTGCAACGGGCTCTGAAGGGAGTACACGAACCAGTCCATTAAAACTCGCTCCACCATCTGCTTTGGTGTAGAGGACTGTGGCTGTAACTACTTTTGGACGATGTGCAGCAGATCAAACATTTTGGAGCAAGAAGATTTGTCACAGCGATATGCCCAGCAGTGGACCAGTTGTGCCCTGACAGACATTGTCACCCCCAAGTGCCCGAAAAATTTTTTTTTTCAATTTTGCATATTTTTTTGTGTCCTGTAAACCAAAATCATAATAGGCTTTTTGTGACTCCCCCGTTAAGTATGGCGCCAGGACTTCTGGCGGGAGTTTCTACCTATCGGCGACCCTTTCAAAAACTGTTAAAAAGGCCTCTCTGTCATCACGTGGTGTCATTTTCTGCAAGGCTATCCTCACCACCTTCTGGAGAGAAAAATCATCAGCTGACATTGGGGTCAATGCTGCCGCTATGCCATGCATTACCTCTGAGTAACTCGATCTGCCATTGCTGGAGCTGTTGCATCAGCTGCTTACTTGTCTCCTGTTGTGCCAGCTGGTGCTGCTGCTCCCGGTGCTGCTGGAGCTGCTGTTGGTGCTGCTGCTGGCTTTGGATTAGGTGCTTGATCAGCTCTTCCATTTTGTCTGACTGCTGTTCCATCCTTACAGCCGCCTTCACTCAGGACATGCAAGGACACGGTCTCTTTAAATCTTCCACTGATTTATTTAGTGTACTGCATAAACCAGGGCAACATTAGAAAAACAAACATGGCCTTCCACCCCACACTGAATGCTGTAGAAGGCTGGGTATTTATCCTCTGGACCCTCCCACTCTACAGCTGTTCAGTCAACCTAGCACTAAACATGGTCGATTAACCCCTCTCAGCACTTAGTGTGCTGGATCATTTTCCTAGGTTTATATTACTGAAGCCAACAAGCTCAGTGCTACATATCTCCCCTCCAGTGACTTTGTCACACTATATATAATATTAGTAATGCTTGTTTTTATTCATTATTGCAGACGTGGTTTCCTTCCCTTTCCTCATCTCTGGGTCATGCACAGCTCATTAGGGGCTTTTTTCCTACTCTTTTAGTCCAGCTGTGACTCCCTCACCACCCTGGTTCTTTGCGGTGGCCTGGTTTCTAAATTTAGTCCCCAGCTCAGCTCTGGGCCTTCACCTGGAACTAGGACACGCCCCCATCATACCAGCCAATTAGTCACTTGGTGTCTCCAGCACTTCCTGTCCACCTTTTTCATCTAATCACAGCTCGCCTTGCTCCCTTGATATCCGGGACATCAGCGTTCTTTTTTTTTCTGTCTCGCGAAAACTCGTTCTGCTCTTTTCTGCATTCGGCGCCATTCCTCTCCAGAATCAGATGCCGGCATTACTCTGCATTATGAAGAGAGATGAGCTGCATCCAGGCCTACACTATTTTTATGCGCCAGCTCCCGGATGACTAGAAGCTCCATGCTCACCAGCAGTCTCCCTCTGGTCTGTAAGCCCCGGCTGCCCTGTCCTCAGGAGATATGGTAGAACAGGACATGCTTCAGGACAAAGTTTGTGGTGCTGTGCACAATATAGCTGGACGTCAGACACTGCTATTCTGTGTAATGCTGTCAGGTATCCTGACCTTGACCGCAGCACAGAAGTGCTCTTTCCTGTGCCCTTTTCTTCTGGGTTATATCCACAGTCAGCCACAAGGTATTGAGAGCCGATTGCAGCAGTGCTACTTGTGTTCTGTCCCTATCCGGTAAGTCAGACACACCACCCGTCATGTACCTTATGGTCAATAGCAGCAGCTGTCTACGTTTCTTTTTCTCCACTATTTAGGGAATCAGACATGCCTTGAGATTGGTTATCTCATCAGATGGCTCTCCGTTTTGTTTCATCCAACTGTTCTTGTCCATAGATGTTTATGGAGGAGCATACCCTACATCGTCCTGAAGAGATCCAGGGTGCTCTACCAGGTTTTTCAGTCTTCTCTGATTCCACAACTCAGCGATTGTTCTTCAATACTTTCACAGTCGCCTACACTCGAACCCTCCCCTTCCCTCCCGCCTTCTTGTAGCATGGAGGTAGTCTACTTTCTTACAGTCTCCACTTGGAAATATCTATATACAGTATGTTTTCCATATCCATCATCTTCGCTGTTTCGATTTGACTATTCCAGTTTCACGGCCTGCTCGTGAGTAGAGAAACCCTCTTATTTTCCCCTTCCTCTCTCCCCCTTCCTATTGTTGGATATTTAGCCTAGTTTGTTCCTCAGCTCCCTAGGGGCAGGTTTCTACTTCCCTTTCAGGAAAATCAGTTTTCCATTTCATTTGTTTGAGTTTTCCTGTGGCGTGAGCACGCTTACTAAATCTCTAACGTCCATCCCTTGCGCCTTGGGGGGCCTGCGTCTGGTGTTGAACACTCTACAGCATTTTTTTCTTCCTTTCCTGAGTCATCCTCGTTCTGTTCCTTCTGATTCTCTTCATTGGTCTCTTGTATATATTGTATCTGGTCAGAGTGAGATTCATCTGGAGAGTCATCATATTTGTCTTAGAGTCTGGATCCACTCTATTAATCTGGATGTATATTGACATGGGACAGACCACCATAACTTTCTTCCTGCTCTTCTCATCTCGGCCAAGGGCCTCCTGCACCATTCTTCATCAGGCCTCCATTAGCAGCTCTCTAAGCTGTTTCTCCGTTTTTACCTTCCAGGTCCTTCTCTCTTTCTTCCGCCTCCTTTGGTGTTTTCGGGCCTGGGTGGAAATGTTTTGCATTTTAAAGTGGCCGATCTCTGACCTGAGATTCTTGTCTCTGATCGTGCCTTTGACTAGTCCTTGTTTGTTATCGACTGTTTGGGACGTCCCATGGTTTCCTGTGTCCCCCAATGAAGCTCCATCAGTGGAAAAATAAAAAAGTTATAACTCTCAGAATAAAGCGATGCAAAAATAATCTTTTCTATTAAATAATTTTTATTCTGTAAAAGCGGCAAACATAAAAAACTGTAAAAATGTGGTATCGCTGTAATTGAACTGACCCAAAGAATAAAGCGTATTTATTAATTTACCACACTCGTAATGGCATTAAAAAAAAAAAAAACAATTCCAAAATTGCTGGTTTTTGTTCATTCTGCCTCTTAAAAATCAGAATAAAAAACAATCAAAAAATGTAAAGTGCCCGAATATGGTACCAATAAAAACATCAGCTCGTCCTGCAGAAAACAAGCTGTCTCATGACTGTCAGCAGAAATCTGGAAAAATTATGATTACCCTGCTGAAACCCTGGTACAAGTGAGTTCCTGGGAGTTTGGGTTTCACACTCACACTCTTGTCTAGGGTATAATTCCTTGTACCTTCCCTTGTTCCTTTATAGGACAAGAAAGCCCCTAAAAGGTCCATGACACCATCCACACCTAAAAAAGAAAGGAAAGAGATGTGCCATGTGTAATACTAAACTGCCGGACACATATATGGGAAACAGTTATTCCCTGAGTGTATTGCCAAGGTGGTTAAAGATGAACGCCCCTCATTTATGACCGATATAAGGACCATAATTAGAGAGAAGGTTCAGAATTCCGTCACAGAGTTAGTCACCCCACAATCCTCCCGGATGGTTCCCAGGCAAAAAAGACCACAAGGGGAGATGAAATCCAGACCAGAAGGGGAGAAATTATCAGATTACACTGACCCTGAACAAGAGGAAAAGGAAGAATTTGTTACAATGCCCGCAGAGGAAAAGAAGTACCTTTTCTCTTGGGAAGATACTGACGCTCTATTATCAGCCGTCATAAATACTATGAAGGTGGCGGATACCCACCAGCCCCCTCCTCAATGCAGGACGAAGTGTTCTGAGGTTTAAGGAGCTGTGTGAACAAAGTGTTCCCTGTCAATAAGCATATTGAAGCCATGATCCTAGAGGAATGGGAAGACGTGGAAAAGAGACTGACAATTCCAGGAAGTTTGAGATCATGTCAATATATCGAGGGTAGCAAAGAAAACGGCTATCCCCTTTTAAAACTCGTCATGACTAAAAGATCCTAAGGCCAGAAAGGCAGAGGGTCATCTCATGGGAGACATCTGCAGCTATAATTAAGGCTAATATAGCCTGTGCCTCTGTGGCTAGAACCTTGAATATATGGATGGAAGAGTTGGAGGCTCATGTAAGGAAGAAGACACCTAGAGAGTAGATATTGGAATCTATGCCGTTACTCAAAATGGCGACAGGTTTTATGGTTTTACACCTCAGTAGAATCCATTAGATTCGCCACAAGGAATGAGGCACTAGCCAATACAGCTAGGCGAGCAATATGGCTGAAAACGTTGTCAGGGGGTTGTCACTCTAAAATTAAATTGTTCTCCATCCCCTTTTCTGGCCGTTGAATGTTTGGCCCTGTACTGGACAACATGTTGGAAAGGGTGTTGGATGAAAAGAAGGGCTTTCAGGAAAAGAAACCTGAAAAAAGTTTCATCCTATCGAAGGCCTTATTCCAGTCAGAAACCGGAATACAAAGGGAAAGGGAAGACCGGTAGATGGAGCTACCCGAAGGGCAGTAAAGGAAGACGTGCTTTTTCTGGTTCAGCAAATAGTGCACATAAGCAAGGACCCCAGGAAAGTGGGGGAAGACTCCACAACTTTCTTCCTGCACAGACACAGGTATCGAGGAACCCATGGATAACGATAGCAGAGGGTTACAATATACAATTCGTGCAGGTACCCAAGGAAGATGCTATCTGACAACTATCCAGTCTCCCCAGGTCACAACAAGGCTGCTGGCAGATGTAAAGAAGTTGGTGAATTCAGGAGCAGCGGTTCCAGTGCCAGAGTCAGAATGGGGTCTCTGTTACTACTCGGGCCTGTTTTCAATAAAGAAATCGGTGGGAGACTATTGCAACGTAATAAATCTGAAGTCATTAACCCCTTTCCGACATGCGACTCACCTATACTGCTTGACGGGAGGTGCGTTCCCGCAAAGAGAAGTATATGTACGGCAGCACGATCCCGCAACCCCACGCTGAGTGCCGCGGTTATCGTGTGCAGGTGTCAGCAGTATGTGACCGCTGACACCCCGCAGCAACGCCCACAATCGGTGCTAGCACAAATAGCGGGCATTTTATCCCTCTGATGCTGCTGTCTGTCTGTATTGGGGCGCTCCCTGTGCGCTTCCATCAAGACAACAACGTGATGCCATCAGTGTAAAAATATTTTTTAAAAAATCCCTAAATGAAGAATCAAAATTAAAGAAATATTTTACAATAAACACATTTATTTATGTAAATAAAAAAAAACAATAAAAGTACACATATTTTGGTATCGTTACGTCCGTAATGACTTGCTCTATAAGGCTATGTGCACCCGTCAGGATTTCTTGCAGAAATTTCCTGAACAAAACCGGACATTTTCTGCAAGAAATCTGCATGCGTTTTTTTCACGTTTTTTGTGCGTTTTTCTCACATTTTTGTGCGTTTTCTGTGTGTTTTTTTTTTTTGCTGATTTTTCCGGGGGTTCCCAATGCAATAATATAGTGGGAAATATGCCAAAAACCTGCAACATTAATGAACATGCTGCGTTTTTTACCGCGATGCGTTTTTTCCACGGAAAAAAAACGCAACATATTCACAAAAATTGCGGAATGCATTCTAAATGATGGGATGCATATGTATGCGGTTTTTATGTGTTTTTATCGCTTTTTTTATAGCGATAAAAACGCAAAAAATCCGGAAAAGTGTGCAAAAAGCCTAAAACTGTCTCACTAGATTACCTCCTTCAGTGAACACCGTAAAAATAAATAAATAAAAAACGAGGCAAAAACAATGCTTTATCATGATACCACCGACCTGAAAAAAAAGTGTAATAAAACACAATCAAAAAGACGGATGTAAATAAAAATAGTACCGCTGAAAACGTCATCTTGTCTCTCAAAAATCAAGCCACGATACAGCTCCATCAGCAGAAAAATAAAAAAGTTATAGCTCTCAGAATAAAGTGATGCAAAAATGCATATTTTTTCTATAAAATAGTTTTTATTGTGTAAAAGCGCCAAAACATGAAAAGAACCCAAAGAATAAAGCTGCCTTATCAATTCTACCACACGAGGAACAGTATAAAAAAAAAAAAAAAATGAATTCTTGAATTGCTGGTTTTTGTTCATTCTGTCTCACAAAAATCAGGATAGAAAGTGATCAAAAAATTCCATGCGCCCGAAAATGGTACCAATAAAAACAACAGCTCGTCCTGCAAAAAACAAGCCCTCATATGACTCTGTTGGCCAAAATATGGAAAAATTATAGCTCTCAAAATATGGGGATGCAAAAACTAGTTTTCGCAATAAAAAGCGTCTTAGTGTGTGGCAGCAGCCAAACATAAAAACCTGCTGTAACGGGGTCTACCAAGCAGGGGTACCTCTTTCAGTACCACCCCGTGTTTCAGGAGGACCACTCTGCTTTGGCTGGAGTCTGAATGAAGGACGCTGGCTGGAATTGCTTGGTTACATGAGCGCATATAAAAGATCACTGCTTCTCCATGTATTTCCAATGTGACAATGCTTTACTCACAGGACACAGAATATATATATCACACAGATACAGAGGGCAGGCCAATTGAAAAGCGGCAGGCCAGACATACTTTACAATAGCCGCAGGGGGCCGGAGCCTGCTGATATTTACTGTGGGAATTACAAAGGTGGGGGGAGGACAGAAGGGGGATATCTTGAGGTAGGGGAAGGACAGAAGGGGGATATCTTGTCCCCTCTCCCCAGGGGCGCAGCCTGTGGGCTGATGCATCTCACATGGAACCTATTATACATACATATAACTGCACAACATATTCTGGGTGCTGAGTGGTTCCGTAACACGTAACATGGCTCCCCTTTTCAGCGACGCGATCGGCATACACAGTCTGATCCTTAACGGATCGGTTTGGGGATGACCAAAGTTTATGGGGTTGGTAGAAGTTCCGTTTGTCGACTTAGTCCATCGGCTTTACTGTTTTGTGTGCCGGGTCTGTAGTGGATGGTGAAGTCCAGAGGTTGTAGGGCTAAACTCCACTGCAGTAATCTGGCATTGTCTCCGGAGACCCGATTAACCCCTTCATGACCCAGCCTATTTTGGCCTTAATGACCTTGCCGTTTTGTGCAATTCTGACCAGTGTCCCTTTATGAGGTAATAACTCAGGAACGCTTCAACGGATCCTAGCGATTCTGAGACTGTTTTTTCGTGACATATTGGGCTTCATGTTAGTGGTAAATTTAGGTTGATAATTTCTGAGTTTATTTGTGAAAAAAACGGAAATTTGGCAAAAATTTTGAAAATTTTGCAATTTTCACATTTTGAATTTTTATTCTGTTAAACCAGAGAGTTATGTGACACAAAATTGTTAATAAATAACATTTCCCACATGTCTACATTACATCAGCACAATTTTGGAAACAATTTTTTTTTTTTTGCTAGGAAGTTATAAGGGTTAAAATTTGACCAGTGATTTCTCATTTTTACAACAAAATTTACAAAACCATTTTTTTAGGGACCACCCCACATTTGAAGTTAGTTTGAGGGTTCTATATGGCTGAAAATACCCAAAAGTGACACCATTCTAAAAACTGCACCCCTCAAGGTGCTCAAAACCACATTCAAGAAGTTTATTAACCCTTCGGGTGTTTCACAGCAGCAGAAGCAACATGGAAGTAAAAAATGAACATTTAACTTTGTAGTCACAAAAATGATCTTTTAGCGAATTTTTTTTTATTTTCCCAAGGGTAAAAGGAGAAACTGGACCACGGACGTTGTTGTCCAATTTGTCCTGAGTATGCTGATACCTCATATGTGAGGGTAAACCACTGTTTGGGCGCACAGCAGGGCTCGGAAGGGAAGGAGCGCCATTTGACTTTTTCAATGAAAAATTGGCTCCAATCTTTAGCGGACACCATGTTGCGTTTGGAGAGCCCCCGTGTGCCTAAACATTGGAGCTCCCCCACAAGTGACCCCATTTTGGAAACTAGACCCCCCAAGGAACTTATCTAGAAGCATAGTGAGCACTTTAAACCCCCAGGTGCTTCACAAATTGATCCGTAAAAATGAAACAGTACTTTTTTTTCACAAAAAAATTATTTTAGCCTCAATTTTTTCATTTTCACATGGGCAACAGGATAAAATGGATCCTAAAATTTGTTGGACAATTTCTCCTGAGTACACCGATACCTCACATGTGGGGGTAAACCACTGTTTGGGCACATGGTAAGGCTCGGAAGGGAAGGAGCGCCATTTGACTTTTTGAATGAAAAATTATCTCCATCGCTATCAGGCACCATGTCACGTTTGGAGAGCCCCTGTGTGCCTAAACATTGGAGCGCTCCCACAAGTGACCCCATTTTGGAAACTAGACCCCCCAAGGAACTTATCTAGAAGCATAGTGAGCACTTTAAACTCTCAGGTGCTTCACAAATTGATCCGTAAAAATGAAAAAGTACTTTTTTTTCACACAAAATTTCTTTTAGCCTCAATTTTTTCATTTTCACATGGGCAACAGGATAAAATGGATCCTAAAATTTGTTGGGCAATTTCTCCTGAGTACGCTGATACCTCATATGTGGGGGTAAACCACTGTTTGGGTGCACGGCAAGGCTCGGAAGGGGAGGCGTGCCATTTGACTTTTTGAATGAAAAATTAGCTCCAATCGTTAGCGGACACCATGTCGCGTTTGGAGAGCCCCTGTGTGCCTAAACATTGGAGCTCCCCTACAAGTGACCCCATTTTGGAAACTAGACCCCCCAAGGAACTTATCTAGATGCATAGTGAGCAGTAGTATGTAGGTACGGCGCCGGGGCTCTGTGCCGGCATGTGGGGGTGGGGGTGGGGGCCGGCGCCGGGGCTCTGCTGCCGGTATGTGCTGGGTCTGCTGCGGGGGGTGGGGTGGTCTTTGGTGTGTGTGTCTCTGTGTGCAGGCATTGTCCGATGGGACTACAAGTCCCATCGTGCTCTGCCTGCTACAGTGACAGTCAGTGACACATTAGCCAATGATCGGACAGTAGTAGTCCCATCATCCGGCTAATGTGTTGAATGTAAAAAAAAAAAAAAAAACACATATACAGTACATACACACATACAGAACATGCGCCATGCGACGACATGCACCATGCAACAACATGCGACGACATGCTCCATGCGACGACATGCAGCATGCGACAACATGCGCCATGCGACAAAATGCAGCATGTGACGACATGCAGCATGCGCCATGCGACAACATGCAGCATGCGACAACATGCAACATGTGACGATATGCCGCATATAGTACATACATACAGTACATACATACAGACATACAGTACATGTAACAGAGTGCATACTCACCATCACTTGTCACTTTGATCCCCGAAGCCATTGTCATCTGTAAAAAATATTAAAATAATAAACAAACACTATACTCCCTGATCTGCAGAAATCCAATTAAAACGAGTGTCCCACGACGATCTCCCGTGGAGAACAGGAGCATCTGCTGATGCAACCACTCTCCAGGGGCTCCAGGAACACAATGAGGGGAGGAAGATATCCTTCCACAATGTATTCCCCACAATGTATTCCTACGCCCCTGTGAGAAAATAGTCCCTAGTCTCACTTTATGGCATGCTGTATGAGAAAGTTCCCACGCAGCTTTTTGCCATAAAGTGAGACCAGTGAACTATAGTAACCTCAGTGATGCACTGCAGGAGCCATTGTCTCCTGTCAGTGTGTCACTGAGGGTCCTATAGAGCAGTGACATCACCCGATGTCTCTGTTCTATAGGGGAGGTCGTCGTGGGACACTCGTTATTAATTGGACTACGGCGGACAGGTAGTATACGGTTTATTATTTTACGTTTTTTGCAGGGGCTGAAGTATGGTAAGTATGGTGAAATGAAGAATATTAAAATACTTTTTCCTAATGTGTGTGTGTTTTATTAACCCTTTATTAATATTGGATTAATAATGGATAGGCGTCTTATTGACGCCTCTCCGTTATTAATCCGGCTTAATGTCACCTTACAATAGCAAGGTGACATTAACCCCTTATTACCCCATATCCCACCGCTACACGGGAGTGGGAAGAGAGGGGCTTAGGCTGGTTTCACACTTGCGTTTTTATCTGCATGCGTTTTTTAAAAAAACGCATGTGTGAAAAAACGCATGTAAACGTGGTAAAACGCTGCGTTTTTTAGACGCATGTGTTTTTGCATGTAGAAAAAAAATGCGGCGTTTTGCCGCGTTTACATGCGTTTTTTCATGCATTTGCGTTTTTAAAACGCATGCTGAGAAGTGTGTGACAGCTGCCAATCATCAAAATCCACAAGAAAACCCACTATAAATAGAAATAGCTAGGGGTAGGGTTAGGGCCTAACCCTAACCGTGACAGAAATACGTGGCACTGAAATACGTGGCACTTACATACGTGGCACTTAAATACGTGGCACTGAAATACGTGGCACTTACATAGGTGGCACTTAAATCCGTGGCACTGAAATACATGGCACGTGGCACTGAAATACGTGTCACGTGGCACTTAAATACGTGGCACTTACATACATGGCACTTAAATACGTGGCACTGAAATACGTGGCACTTACATAGGTGGCACTTAAATCCGTGGCACTGAAATACATGGCACGTGGCACTGAAATACGTGTCACGTGGCACTTAAATACGTGGCACTTACATACATGGCACTTACATACATGGCACTTACATATGTGGCACTTACATACGTGGCACTTAAATACGTGGCACGTGGCACTTACATACGTGGCACTTATATACGTGGCACTTGCATACGTGGCACTTATATACGTGGCACTTACATACGTGGCACGTGGCACTTACATACGTGGCACTTACATATGTGGCACTTAAATACGTGGCACGTGGCACTTACATACGTGGCACTTATATACGTGGCACGTGGCACTTACATACGTGGCACTTAAATACGTGGCACTGAAATACGTGGCACTTACATAGGTGGCACTTAAATCCGTGGCACTGAAATACATGGCACGTGGCACTGAAATACGTGTCACGTGGCACTTAAATACGTGGCACTTACATACATGGCACTTACATACATGGCACTTACATATGTGGCACTTACATACGTGGCACTTAAATACGTGGCACGTGGCACTTACATACGTGGCACTTATATACGTGGCACTTGCATACGTGGCACTTATATACGTGGCACTTACATACGTGGCACGTGGCACTTACATACGTGGCACTTACATACGTGGCACTTAAATACGTGGCACGTGGCACTTACATACGTGGCACTTATATACGTGGCACGTGGCACTTACATACGTGGCACTTACATACGTGGCACTTATATACGTGGCACTTACATACGTGACACTTACATACGTGGCACTTACATACGTGGCACTTATATACGTGGCACTGAAATATCGTGGCACTATGTCATAAAATGTTCATTAAACGGTTAGGGGTGAGGTTAGGGGTAGGGTTAGGGTTTGGATCCCTTTATCACCCTGATGGTGGTGGGTGGTTTTTCAGTGTTTTTTCAGTTTTTTTTTCTATAAAAACGCATGCGTTTTTAACGCAAACAAACGCGCGTGTTCAAAAACGCATGCGTTGCCGAAAACGCGTCAAAACGCATGCGAAAAAACGCATGCGTTTTTAATGTTAAGTATAGGAAAAAAACGCATGCGTTTTTTAGCGCTAAAACGCAGCGTCCAAAAACGCAAGTGTGAAACCAGCCTCAGTGCCGGCATTGGCGCATCTAAGGCTACGTTCACATTTGCGTTGTGCGCCACAGCGTCGGAGACGCAACGCACAACGCAAACAAAAACGCAACAAAACGCACGCTAAAACGCTGCGTTTTGCGACGCATGCATCCTTTTTGGCCGAAAGTTGGATGCAAAAAAAATGCAACTTGCTGCGTCCTCTGCGCCCAACGCTTGCGGCCAAAAAAACCCATGCGTCGCAAAACGCAGCACAATGTATGTCCATGCGCCCCCATGTTAAATATAGGGGCGCATGACGCATGCGGCGACGCTGCAGCGCCGAACGCTAATGTGAACGTAGACTTACAGATGCGCCATTTCTGGGGTGGCTGCGGACTGGTATTTGTAGCCGGGGGGGACCAATATCCATGGCCCCTCTCTAGGCTACAAATATCAGCCCGCAGCTGTCTGCGTAGCCTTTCTGGCTATAAAATATAGGCGGACCCCACGTCATTTTTTGGGGGGGGTCCCTCTATTTTAATAGCCAGTAAAGGCTACGCAGACAGCTGCGGGCTGATATTCATAGCAGGCTACAAATATTGGCCCCCGGCCGTCGGCTTTCCCCCTCTGGCGCAGAAAATTGCACGGGAGCCCACGCCGTTTTTTTCAGTTTTTTATTAAATTAAACGCTCATTAAGCCCTGTTTCACACTTGCGTCGGCACGGGTCCATCGCTATGCATCGGGCCGACGTACCGACGCACGTTGTGAAATTTGTGCACGTCGTGGGCAGCGGATGCAGTTTTTCAACGCATCCGCTGCCCATTCTGAAGTCCGGGGAGGAGGGGGCGGAGTTTTGGCCGCGCATGCGCGGTAGAAAATGGCAGACGTGACGGATGTGCCAACGGTCCGCCAAAACACGACGCATCCGTTGCACGATGGACGCGACGTGTGGCCATCCGTCGCGATCCTTCACTAATACACGTCTATGGGTAAAAAACGCATCCTGCGAGCACATTTGCAGGATCCGTTTTTTTCCCAAAAAGACGGATTGCGAAAAATGCAAGTGTGAAAGTAGCCTTATAGAAACATCGGCCTTTCTATTATATATCTATGGATATATCTATAGATACATAGATGTATCTATCCATATATTTGGCTGCTTTCACACATCAGGTTTTTGCCGTGAGGCACAATCCGGCGAGTTTTGAAAAAAACGGATCCATTTTTTTCCGTCTGATCCGTCTTTTTCTCATAGAGTTTCATCCGTTTTTTGCCGGATCCGTCAAAAAACCTGTTTCCGCAAAAAACGCACAGCGACGGATCCGGCAAAAAAAGTATGAAACTGAGCTGTGAAATGATGAATCCGGCCTTGGAATCCGTTTTTTCATGCATGTTTCCATTCAAATCATGCACATTTTCCGTTTATTTACTTATTTCCAAAAACGGCATTAAAATCGCGCATAAACCGCACCAAAAAAAGCATAAAAACTGCACCAAAAACTGCATCAAAACTGCACCAAAAACTGCATCAAAACCTGGTGCAGTTTCGCAGTTTTGGTGCGGTTTTGATACAGTTTTTGGTGCGGTTTTGATGCAGTTCTTGGTGCGGTTTCGGTGCGGCTTTTTCCGCAGCATGTGCACAAGTCTGCGGCTCCCATAGACTTACATTGGTTGTACACTACACTGCGGATTTGATGCAATTCAGTGCAGCAAAAAACGCTGCGGATCTGCAATCAGATCCGCAACGTGTGCACACAGCCTTAGCATTTAGGGAACCTAGCCAAAAAGCCAAGCAAAAAACAAGTGTGGGATTTGCACTTTTTTTGCCATTTCATTGCACTTTGAATTTTTTTCACATTTTCTGCTACACGACATGGTAAAACCAATGATGGCGTTCAAAAGTAAAACTTGTTCCGCAAAAGATAAGCCCTCACATGGCCATATTGACGGAAAAATTATGGCTCTGGAAAGAAGGGGAGTGATAAACGAAAACAAAAAAGCTCCAGAGGTGAAGGGGTTTAGAAACATGGATATGGACATACCTATGGAAATAGATATATAGATATATCTGTATGTATGTATGTATCTATCTATCTATCTATCTATCTATCTATCTATCTATCTATCTATCTATCTATCTATGTGTAATGGAGTGTGGGTTGGACAAATGTAAAAGAGGAGGTTGGACAGAAATGACATCACAAATCTTTTTGAAGCTAGAGGGGGGAGAGGAGGGGTTGGGGTGTGTTTTGGAGGGGGTGTGGTAGGTTCAGGCTTAGTAGCAGTGCAATGCATCATGGAACTTGTAGTATTAGAGCACAATGACTCAGGAGAAAGGAAGTTGTCCATTAACCCCATGAGAGCTGGATCCAGCACTGAAGATGTGCTGCTACAGCATGATAAAAGGTAATATTGCTAAAATAAACACAGTAGATGTTTTCAGTGGCCCATAATAGCAAGATTTATGAAAAAAAAAAAAAAAAGGTTATAGTAGTGGACAACTTCTTTAAATAATTTTTATTCTGTAAAAGCGGCAAACATAAAAAACTGTAAAAATGTGATATCGCTGTAATTGAACTGACCCAAAGAATAAAGCGTCTTTATTAATTTACCTCACTCGTAATGGTATTAAAAAAAAACTAAAAAATTCCAAAATTGCTGGTTTTTGTTCATTCTGCCTCTTAAAAATCAGAATAAAAAACGATCAAAAAATGTAAAGTGCCCGAATATGGTACCAATAAAACGTCAGCTTGTCCTGCAGAAAACAAGCTGTCTCATGACTGTCAGCAGAAATATGGAAAAATTATGAATACCCTGCTGAAACCCTGGTACAAGTGAGTTCCTGGGAGTTTGGGTCTCAGACTCACACTCTTGTCTAGGCTATAATTCCTTGTACCTTCCCTTGTTCCTTTATAGGACAAGAAAGCCCCTAAAAGGTCCATGACGCCATCCACACCTAAAAAGAAAGGAAAGAGATGTGCCATGTGTAATACTAAACTGCCGGACACATGGGAAACAGTTATTCCCTGAGTGTATTGTCAAGGTGGTTAAAGATGAACGCCCCTCATTTATGACCAATATAAGGACCATAATTAGAGAGAAGGTTCAGAATTCCGTCACAGAGTTAGTCACCCCACAATCCTCCCGGATGGCTCCCAGGCAAAAAAGACCACGATGGGAGATGAAATCCAGACCAGAAGGGGAGAAATTATCAGATTACACTGACCCTGAACAAGAGGAAAGGGAAGAATTTGTTACAGTGCCCGCAGAGGAAAAGAAGTACCTTGTCTCTTGGGAAGATACTGACGCTCTATTATCAGCCGTCATAAATACTATGAAGTTGGCAGATACCCACCAGCCCCCTCCTCAATGCAGGATGAAGTGTTCGGAGGTTTAAGGAGCTGTGTGAACAAAGTGTTCCCTGTCAATAAGCATATTGAAGCCATGATCCTAGAGGAATGGGAAGACGTGGAAAAGAGACTGACAATTCCAGGAAGTTTGAGATCATGTCAATATATCGAGGGTAGCAAAGAAAACGGCTATCCCCTTTTAAAACTCGTCATGACTAAAAGATCCTAAGGCCAGAAAGGCAGAGGGTCATCTCATGGGAGACATCTGCAGCTATAATTAAGGCTAATATAGCCTTTTCCTCTGTGGCAAGATCCATGAATATATGGATGGAAGAGTTGGAGGCTCATGTAAGGAAGAAAACACATGGAGAGTAGCTATTGGAATCTATGCCGTTACTCAAAATGGTGACAGGTTTTATGGTTTTACACCTCAGTAGAATCCATTAGATTCGCTGCAAGGAATGAGGCACTAGCCAATACAGCTAGGCGAGCAATATGGCTGAAAACGTGGTCAGGGGGTTGTCACTCTAAAATTAAATTGTTCTCCATCCCCTTTTCTGGCCGTTGAATGTTTGGTCCTGTACTGGACAACATGTTGGAAAGGGTGTTGGATGAGAAGAAGGGGTTTCCGGAAGAGAAACCTAAAAAAGTTTCATCCTATCAAAGGCCTTATTCCAGTCAGAAACCGGAATACAAAGGGAAAGGGAAGACCGGTAGATGGAGCTACCCGAAGGGCAGTAAAGGAAGACGTGCCTTTTCCCGTTCAGCAAATAGTGCACATAAGCAAGGACCCCAGGAAAGTGGGGGAAGACTCCACAACTTTCTTCCTGCACAGACACAGGTATCGAGGAACCCATGGATAACGATAGCAGAGGGTTACAATATACAATTCGTGCAGGTACCCAAGGAAGATGCTATCTGACAACTATCCAGTCTCCCCAGGTCACAACAAGGCTGCTGGCAGATGTAAAGAAGTTGGTGAATTCAGGAGCAGCGGTTCCAGTGCCAGAGTCAGAATGGGGTCTCTGTTACTACTCGGGCCTGTTTTCAATAAAGAAATCGGTGGGAGACTATTGCAACATAATAAATCTGAAGTCATTAACCCCTTTCCGACATGCGCCTCACCTATACTGCTGGACGGGAGGTGCGTTCCCGCAAAGAGAAGTATATGTACGGCAGCACGATCCCGCAACCCCACGCTGAGTGCCGCGGTTATCGTGTGCAGGTGTCAGCAGTATGTGACCGCTGACACCCCGCAGCAACGCCCACAATCGGTGCTAGCACAAATAGCGGGCATTTTATCCCTCTGATGCTGCTGTCTGTCTGTATTGGGGCGCTCCCTGTGCGCTTCCATCAAGACAACAACGTGATGCCATCAGTGTAAAAATATTTTTAAAAAAATCCCTAAATGAAGAATCAAAATTAAAGAAATATTTTACAATAAACACATTTATTTATGTAAATGAAAAAAAGTACACATTTTTTGGTATCGTTATGTCCGTAACGACCCGCTCTATAAGGCTATGTGCACCCGTCAGGATTTCTTGCAGAAATTTCCTGAACAAAACCGGACATTTTCTGCAAGAAATCTGCATGCGTTTTTTTCACGTTTTTTGTGCGTTTTTCTCACGTTTGTGCGTTTTTTGTGTGTGTTTTTTTTTTTGCTGATTTTTCCGGGGGTTCCCAATGCAATAATATAGTGGGAAATCCGCAAAAAAATCCGCAACATTAATGAACATGCTGCGTTTTTTACCGCGATGCGCTTTTTCCACGAAAAAAACGCAACATATGCAGAAAAATTGCGGAATGCATTCTAAACGATGGGATGCATATGTATGCGGTTTTTATTTGTTTTTATCGCTTTTTTATAGCGATAAAAACGCGAACGTGTGCAAAAAGCCTAATCCTGTCTCACTAGATAACCTCCTTCAGTGAACACCGTAAAAAGAAATAAATAAAAAACGAGGCAAAAACAATGCTTTATCATCATACCACCGAACTGAAAAAAAAGTATAATAAAACGCAATCAAAAAGACGGATGTAAATAAAAATAGTACCGCTGAAAACATCATCTTGTCTCTCAAAAATCAAGCCACGTTACAGCTCCATCAGCAGAAAAATAAAAAAGTTATAACTCTCAGAATAAAGTGATGCAAAAATACATATTTTTTCTATAAAATAGTTTTTATTGTGTAAAAGCGCCAAAACATGAAAAGAACCCAAAGAATAAAGCTGCCTTAACAATTTTACCACACGAGGAACAGTATAAAAAAACAAACAAAAATGAATTCTTGAATTGCTGGTTTTTGTTCATTCTGTCTCACAAAAATCAGAATAGAAAGTGATCAAAAAATGCCATGTGCCCGAAAATAGTACCAATAAAAACGACAGCTCGTCCTGCAAAAAAACAAGCCCTCATATGACTCTGTTAGCCAAAATATGGAAAAATTATAGCTCTCAAAATATGGGGATGCAAAAACTAGTTTTCGTAATAAAAAGCATCTTAGTGTGTGGCAGCAGCCAAACATAAAAACCCGCTGTAACGGGGTCTTCCAAGCTGGGGTACCTCTTTCAGTACCACCCCGTGTTTCAGGAGGTCCACTCTGCTTTGGCTGGAGTCTGAATGAAGGACGCTGGCTGGAATTCCTTGATTACATGGGGGCATATAAAATCTCACTGCTTCTCCACGTATTTCCAGTCTGACAACACTTTATTCACCGGACACAGAATATATCACATAGTTACAGAGGGCAGGCCAATTGAAAAGCGGCAGGCCAGGCATACATTACAATAGCCGCAGGGGGCTGGAGCCTGCCGAAATTTACTGTGGGAATTACAAAGGAAGGGGGGAGGACAGAAGGGGGATATCTTGTCCCCTCTGCCCAGGGGCGCAGCCTGTGGGCTGATGCATCTCACATGGAACCTATTATATATACATATAACTGCACAACATACTCTGGGTGCTGAATCTTTCCGTAACACCCGCTATAAAGCTGGTATCTCTGTAATCGCACCGACCCGAAGAATAAATTCGCCTAATCACATTCACCGCACGAGGAACGGTGTAAAAAATAAATAAAGCCAATTCTTCACATGCTGTTCATTTATTTTCATTCTGCCTCCCAAAGTTCGCAGTAAGGCTTGGCACACATATATTCTGTGCTGCTATAATGAGGCAGATGAAGGCACTGTGGACGCCGTCTGACCTGTGATCCGGTAGTGTCCTTCTTTTTAGGATTGCATAAAAGTCCCGTTGGCCACAGTTTTATGCACTTCTGGAAAGGACACTGCTGAACAGAGGCCAGACGGAGTCGAGAGTAAATCTGCTGTCTAATTATAGCGAATGGATCCCTCGGGGGTTTCATCTGAATCACGTCACTCAGAGATTTAGATGGAAAAGTAAGAGCGCAACGTAGAGAGCCGGATAAATGTGATCCCAAACGTTATATAAAATGTTCTCAATAAAATCTTCAACTCAATCCACAAAAAAAGCAAGTCCTCACTCAAGTCCGTCATCTGTTAACAGAAATAAAGCATTGTCTACGGCCAGAGGGAACACTGAAGCCCTCAACCCTGGATCCCCTGATGAACCCTTATACTTCCTAAGGGAGAAGCGCGTCCTGATAAGAGGGAGCTAAGAATGGCGGATAAGTACCACGACTGTGTGGAATTTCTTTCTCATGGCTATTGATACTGGATTATGTACCCAGTTATGTGCTGGTTTCTGAAATTAGGAGAGTGGATTAATACCTATATTGTGTGTGATTTTTGGGTTCCCTGAAAAATGCACACAGGAAAATTGCCCACATGAAAAATGCACACAGGAAAATTGCCCACAGGAAAATTGCCCACATGAAAAATGCACACAGGAAAAATGCCCACAGGAAAATTCCCCACATGGAAAATTCCCCACACGGAAAATTCCCCACAGGGAAAATTGCCAATTACAGCATCACAAAAGTTTCAGATCTATGATATTTCAGGTGCAAGGTGAGGATGGTCACATAATATGTGATCAACTTGTGATTTACAGTTGACCTAGTGCAAAACTGCAAAAATGATGATCTGTGGTTTGCAGCAGTCTGTCATTCTCGGCAATAGATAGATCTAGTCTGCTCTCATCTCTCACTGATTCTGCCTTACGCCTCCCACCAGCCCAAAACAGCAGTACATGCAGAACCAGCAGCAGTGTGATCCAGAGGAGCCATCACTGCTATCAGTACCCACAAAAGAATCACTGCTGCTGGCAGAGATATTTGGTCCTGGAAGCCCAGAAGGCACAGCAGAAAGGTGAGATTCTGTTACTTGTACCACTTTGTGTTCTTGCTGAGAATGTATGATATGCTGCAGATCTGCACCAATTCTGCACTAAATCTGCATCGTGTGCACATACCCTATTTATGTGTCCCCGTTCTGACACTAATGCATAATTAAACACAATATTGGGGACCATGTAAACCAGGATAGGGACATTTATACCAGAAAGGAGGCATAAATACCAGGATGGAGATCATGTGGACCATACATACTAGGATGGGGACCATATATACCAGCATTAGGACATATATACCAGGATGATGGGCATATATACCAGTATGGGGGACATTACTACATAATGAAGGGGGAGGGGGCAATTCATACGTCTTTATAGAATTTAGAACACTACAGGGGCCCATACATCTGACCAACGTGTGTGTGGGGGGGGAAGGGCCAAATTTCGCACTGGGGCCCATCGGACTCCACTGCAAAAGCATATCATACATTCTCAGCAAGAACACAAAGTGGTACAAGTGACAGAATCTCACCTTTCTGCTGTGCCTTCTGGGCTTCCAGGACCAAATATCTCTGCCAGCAGCAGTGATTCTTTTGTGGGTTCTGATAGCAGTGATGGCTCCTCTGGATCACACTGCTGCTGGTTCTGCATGTGCTGCTGTTCTGGGCTGGTGGGAGGAGTAAGGCAGAATCAGTGAGAGATGACAGCAGACTAGATCTATCTATTGCCGAGAATGACAGACTGCTGCAAACCACAGATCATCATTTTTGCAGTTTTGCACTAGGTCAACTGTAAATCACAAGTTGATCACATATTATGTGAACATCCTCACCTTGCACCTGAAATATCATAGATCTGAAACTTCTGTGATGCTGTAATTGGCAATTTTCCGTGTGTGGAATTCTCCATGTGTGGAATTCTCCGTGTGTGGAATTTTCCGCGTGGGCAATTTTCCGTGTGTGGAATTTTCCATGTGTGGAATTTTCCATGTGGGGAATTTTCCGTGTGGGCAATTTTCCTGTGGCCATTTTTCCTGTGTGCATTTTTCATGTGGGCAATTTTCCTGTGGGCAATTTTCCTGTGTGCATTTTTCTGGTCACCGTTTTTTTTATGTGTGCGTTTTTTTTGTGTATATTGTAGTGTGTAGGATATTCAGGGTGCATTAGGGTCCCTAGGGCTACCGACCTTCAGCGGGGGGCCATCACGTCTACATCTAGGGTGCTAACCTCCGCTGGCAGGTAGGGTGAACTTTAGGGCTCATCTAGAGAGAGATTAGTCCTAGATTTATTTTTTCCACTGTTGACCCTCCATTTTTTCACCCTTTTAAGATAATCAAGTATTTTTGACTCTTTTAAATACATTAATAAAGGTTGTTTTTTAGAGATCTATTTGTGGATATGTCACCATTTTATAAATGTTATTCATCTTTCATCCTTATAGGAAATCCTTGTGATAATAACAGTTTATCACTAAATTGTAAAAAAGAAGATATCAGGAAGCACTTTAATGGAGAAAACCTCATTACCCTTCATGGACCTCCTGGACTTCACAGCACTTCACTTTCTTATAATCCTCCTAATCATGAGGAACCCTCTCCTGAGCATTCTGGTATTATTACCACAATTCCAGGTGACAATGTGGATACAAGATTTCAGTGTCACAAAGAATTTACTAAAAGCTCAGATAATCTTACTCAAGGCAAACATGAAGGAGAGAAGCCATACTCCTGTTCAGAATGTGGGAAATGCTTTACAGATAAATCAAAATGTGTTATACATGAGAGAATTCACACAGGTGAAAACCCATTTTCATGTTCAGAATGTGGGAAGTCCTTCACAGATAAAGGGTATCTTATTAGACATCTGAGAATTCACACAGGACAAAACCCATTTTCATGTTCAGAATGTGAGAAATCCTTCAAACATAAGAGGAGTCTTATTAGACATCAGAGAATTCACACAGGAGAAAACCCATTTTCATGTTCAGAATGTGGGAAGTTCTTCACAGATAAAGCAAGTCTTATTAGACATCGGATAATTCACACAGGAGAAAGGCCATATTCATGTTCGGAATGTGAGAAATCCTTCACAGATAAAACGAGTCTCATTAGACATAAGAGAATTCACACAGGAGAAAAGCCATATTCATGTTCAGAATGTGAGAAATCTTTCATTGATAAAATGAGTCTTATTAGACATCAGAGAATTCAAGCAGGAGCAAAGCCATATTCATGTTCAGAATGTGAGAAATCCTTCACAGATAAAGGCGGTCTTATTAGACATCAGACAGTTCACACAAGAGAAAAGCTATTTTCATGTTTGGAATGTAGGCAGTCGTTCACAGATAAAGGGAGTTTTATTACGCATCAGATAATTCACACAGGAGAAAAGCCATTTTCATGTTCGGAATGTGGGAAGTCCTTCACGTTTAAAGGGCATCTTATTAGACATCAGAGAATTCATACAGGAGAGAAGCCATATTCATGTTCAGAATGTGGGAAATTTTTTAACCAAAAAACAAATCTTGTAACACATCTAAGAATTCACACAGGGGAGAAACCATTTTCATGTTTACAATGTGGAAAATGTTTTACAGAGAAATCACAACTTGTTAAACATCGGAGAACTCACACAGGAGAGCCCTATTCATGTCCAGAATTTGGTAAATCTTTTTATACATAAATCACGTCTTCTCTGAAGAGAATTCACACAGGAGATAAGCCATGTTCATGTTCAATGTGTGGAAAATCTTGAGTAAATAAATCAAATCTTGTTAAACATGAGAGAAGTCATACAGAGAAAAGCTGTATTCATATTCAGAATGTGGGAAATCTTTTTGTCATGGTCTCATCTTTACTCTGTACTAGGGAGGCTGTGAGTGATGGCTCAACCTCGCAATGGGATCTGGTGTATGCTGGGCTGTCAGTGTTGTGAGTGACTGTCCATTCATCCAATCTGATCCTGGGGCATTCTGGACTCGCAGCATTTTGATCAACAGCCCTGCTGCTCAATCTGGTCAAGCCTTCGGGCATTTCCTTAGATGCCTATTATCCTTGATCATTTTCTAGCTATTTAGCTGGCTAGCTGTGAGCAGATCGGTGTCAGCTGTAGCTGAGATCAGTTTGGTGTGTGCTTAGCTCTGTCTTATTGTGTCTTTCTCTGATCTTGTTGCCGGACGTAGGATTTGTTGTGACTATTCATGTGGATTATCTCTTCTGCTCTTGACGCTCTATGACTGCAGAGACCTGACCTCGTACTTGGCCTCTGACTGTTTTTCTTACTCCCTAGTCTTGACGTACCCTCCTGGTATTTTACCCTGGACTGTTACCTGACCACAACTTTGTCTTGCTGCTCTTTATCTTGTGCCCTCCTGGTATCTGACCTCAGACCTCCTGTCAACCCTTTCTCTAGGCTTGTCTGTGAGTAGTGTCACTCGGCATCACTCGTTTATACATAAATCAAATCTTAATATATAATGACCATGTAAGAAAATCTCGGGTCAAGAAGTGTACAAAAAGAGGTAGATGATGATAAAATGTATATTTATTATTCATATTAAAAATATGTATAAAATGAGGTGCCCCCTGTCAAAGAGAGATGCAGAACAATACAGTACATTGGATAGGCAACAATTATAATGAAACTTACAGAATTTTAATATCCATAGTACCAGTGTATGCATGAGAATCAAGATAACGAAGTGCAGTTTATAATTATTAGTGCCTAGGGTGGATCCCAAGAAAGTCAATAGATATAAATACAAGTTTAAAGGAATTAGTTTTACCTAGAAGGGTATCCACAGGTAACCAAAGTCCTGTGTCCCTCCACCCCGACAAGCGTTTCGCTCTGCTTTTTCCAGGGGCATCACTATGGTCATTGGTCAGTATATATTAATTTTTGATGAAGTGTTACCCTCCGATTGGTTTGGGTTTTCTTTGATTAATTATATATAATTTAGATTGTGAGCCCCATTGTGGACGGCGATGATAATGTCTGTAAAGTGCTGCGGAATAAGATAGCGCTATATAAGAAAAGCATAGTAATAAATCAAATTTTGTTAGACATGAGAGAAGTCACACAGGAAACAAACTGCAATTATGTTCACTGGGCTTTATAAATTTTAATATACCTCGTTAAGCATAAATGAGTACACCCACTGTGATAAGTAAGATTTTAATACCTCACTGAACACGAGAACACTTTCTAAGATGTTACCAATACGGTTTCTTTAGAACATTTTTATTAACCAATAACATGAAAGTTAGTTTAATCATATAACTCTCATTACAAAATCTTCAGTTTTACTCAAATAAGTTGATGCAAACAGGAGTCCACCCCACATCGAACACTGCTACAGCTAGTATTTTGTGTGGCCTCCATGATTTTTAACCCCTTCATGACCAGAGGTATTTTAGTTTTTGCTTTTCGCTCCCTTTGTTCCCAGAGAAATAACTTTTTTATTTTTCCATCACTATGGCCATGTGAGGTCTTTTTTGCGGGACAAGTTGTACTTTTGAATGACACCATTGTTTTTAACATATTATGTAGTGGAAAAGGGGAAAAAATTCCAAGTGCAGTGAAATTGCAAAAAAAAGTGCAATTCCACAGGTTTGGTTTTTTTTTTACCATGTTCACTACATACTAAAACTGACCTGTCATTATGATTCTCCAGGTCATTACGAGTTCATAGACACCAAACATGTCTAGGTTCTTTTATATTTAAGCGGTGAAAAAAAATTCCAAACTTTGGTTAAAAAAAGGGCACAAAGAGCACATCTTGACTTATCTTAAGATGGTCTCTCTGCCACGATTCCTATACCTGTTCCGATCCCTTCCCATCCCGTTACCTTCCAAGACTTTACACGAAATCCATACTATGATTTCAAAGTTTATATGGCAGGGAAAAAAAACAGAATTCGACAAAAAACTATGTTCATAGTTCATACATAGAAAACTGGGGGGACTCTCTTTACCTAATTTTATATTATATTACAAATCCGCCCAATTTGCTCAATTGACTAGCACCTGCAGTATCAACAATAAACCTAGATGGGTTAACTTGGAATCTTATTTCTTGATCCCATACTCCTTATATAGTCTCATGTGGTCCACACAGAAACTCCCGCAGGGTCTACATATTACAGCACCATTTACAGCCCATTCCCTGATCCTTTGGAGGAAGGAAAGATTCAAATATAGCCTTCAGTCCAGGTCTTCTCTGCTAATCCCCCTCTTCCATAATCCCATGTTCCTACCTGAAGTCGATCCCCGCCCATTCGCCTGGTGGGTGGCTAATGGAATAACTATCCTAAAACACCTTTGCACACCCTTTAATATAATTCTAACCAGACAGGAATTTATGCAAAAATACGTACCACCTGCTAAGGAGACTCTACGTATATGCCAGATATTCCATTTTGCAGAACAGACCCTACAACATAAGACCTCATTTCGCGCAACTAGTTTTGAACAGAGGTGCCTAGACGATCCCCTGGGTAGGGGAACTATTTCCCTGTTGTACTCATCCCTAAACGTCTCCCATGGGGACGAAAAATTAAAATACATGAAACAGTGGGAAGAAGATCTGGGTATTGACATGTCGTTAGAGGAATGGCGGCGAAGCTGTGACACACTCTCTAAAGGTAGCTGTCAGACTTCCCTGGTGGAGACATCCCTTAAAATTCTCCATCGAACATACCAGGTCCCGAGTAGACTCCACGCCATATATCCAAACATAACAGATAAATTCTTTAGAGGTTGTGGCTTCATAGGAGACATGAAACACATCTGGTGGGAGTGTCCGGTTGTCTCAGCCCTATGGCAAAAGGTTAAATTTACAACGGAACGAATGTATGGCAAGGCAATACAGCTTGAGCCAGCTGTCTTCCTAATGGGGGCTAAATACCCAGGCTTCTCTAACAAGTTCCATAAATTGGTAGGCCAACTCTGCATGGCCGCTAAACTTCACATAGCTGCCAATTGGAAATCTCCTTCGCTCTCTATGCTGTCAGTTAGAGACAAGATGAATACAATTCTTCTATATGAGCGTATACAAGCTACAAGAAACAACATGTGGGATGCTTTTTACCAAGTCTGGAAACCGTGGATGGAACTAGACGCTAATCTTAACCTCAACCAGGCTTTGGCCTTATCTGTATGAGGCCACTAGCAGCCGACGCCCCGATGAAGATTCTAACACTTAAGGCCACTCTCACACGTCCAGATAATTTCGGTACCGGAAAAATCGGTACCGGAGTTATCCGTGTCCGTGAGCTCACGTGTCACATCAGTGTGGCACACGTGCGGCAGCCTTGTACCGCCCGTGTGCCGACTGAGTACCACACGGACCATGCAGGAGACAGCGCTACAGTAAGCGCTGTCCCCAGCGTGGTGCTGAAGCCGCCATTCATCCCTTCTCTCCAGCAGCGTTCGCTGGAGAGAAGGAATGAAACATAAATTTTTTTAATTATTTTTGTCTTTAAAATCAAGTTCCTTGTCACCTCCCCCCTCCCACCCCCTGTGCGCCCACCCACTGGCATTAAAATACTCACCCAGCTCCCTCGATGCTTCCTCTCAGCACCGCAGCTTGTCCTGTATGAGCGGTCACGTGGTACCGCTCATTACAATGATGAATATGCGGCTCCACCCCTATGGGAGGAAGCATCGAGGGAGCTGGACATTTTGTTTCCAGCGGGCGGGCGCACAGGGGGTGGGAGGTGACAAGGAACTTGATTTTAAAGACAAAAATAATAAAAAAACATTGATTTATCATTCCTTCTCTCCAGCTGGTGGAGAGAAGAAATGAATGGCGGCTTCAGCACCACAAGCTGGGGGGACAGCGCTTACTGTAGCGCTGTCTCCTGCACGGCACACAGACAGCATCCGTGTGCGGTACGTGTTTTACACGGACCCATTGACTTTAATGGGTCCGTGTGATCCGTGCGCTCCCACGAACACTGACATGTCTCCGTGTTTTTCAAACGGACACACGGTCCGTGAAAACACGCTGACATGTGCAGAGACACATTGAATTTAATGTGTCTAAGTGAGTCAGTGTCTCCTGTACGTGAGAAAACTGTCACCACACGTACCGGAGCCACTGACGTGTGAAACAGGCCTTAAGAATGGATCCTGGGTCTGTTGTGGCAGGTGGAGAGGGAGGGGGAGATTTGTATAGTAAAATAAACCACTGCCCCGCTCTGCGATTTCGTCACTAGCTAATGTTGAGCACGGTATAGAGTCTCTCCTTTTATTCTATTTTCCCTTATGTATTTGATCCTTTGTCCTTGTCTTATTGTGTTTATGTTTGTGAAGTTGTGTTTGTATATTCTTTGTGACATAAGTTTATTGAGCTCCCCTGCGCGGGAGTCTGTTGTAAGTTCATTTTGTTTATGAAAATAAGATTCATTGAAACTAAAAAAGGCACAATTTCCTGAGACCTGTAGTGTCTCCACTTTTCATGATCTTGGGCTGGATGAGGGCTTATTTTTTGCTAGCTGAGCTGATGTTTTTATTGATACCACATTGCTGTATATACGATCTTTTGTTCGCTCATTATTACATTTTATTGCAATGTATCGGCGACCAAAAAAACGTAATTCTGACTTTTTGAATGTTTCTCTCGTTACACCTTTTGGTGATCGGGTTACTTCTTTTTTTATATTTACAGATTGGGTGATTCTGAATGCGGTGATACCAAATATGTGTATATTGATTTATTTTTATTGTTTTCTTTTGAAAGATGAGTAAGGGGGGTGATTTGAACTTTTATATATTTTTAGTACTTTTAAAAACTTTTGTTTTACTTTTGGCATGCTTCGATAGTCTCCATATGAGAATAGAAGCTGCAGTTGTCTGATCACCTCTGCTACATACAGGTGATGATCAGATCGCTTGTGTGTAGCAGAAATGCTCACTTGCTATGAGCACCAACCATGGGGCCAGCGCTCATAGCAATCTGGCAATGACAACCATAGAGGTCTGCTTCAGACCTCTGGTTGTCATGTCGACTCATCAGTGACCCTCAATCGTGACGGGGCCACCGATGGGCGCGATTTCCAATGCGCTTCTGGTAAACGTGAGTTAATTGCCTCTGTCAGAGATTGTCAGTGGCATTTAACAGGTTTCCAGCCGCGGGTGGATCGCGATTCCACCCACGGCTGTTAGGCACATGTCAGATGTTCAAAACAGCAGACATGTGCCGGGAAGATGTGGGCTTAGCGCCAGTTCCCACATCAACGGGAGGGATTTTGACGTGGGCGTATTATTATGCCCAATGTTGGAAAGGTGTTAAGGACAGCTCCACTTCTTCTAGGCCATGGGACAAACAAGTTGGTTACATAATACAACATCTATCTTTTTTCTATTCTTCAAGAATGAGTTCTCTTAGAGCCTGGATTCTTGATGAAGAGTGATGACAACTTGTCTCTTCAGAATTCCCCATATTTGGTTGGGTTCAGATGTTCTTCAGAAATGCAGCAGTGGCCTTAGATGTGTGTTTTGTATCATTGTCATGTTGGAAAAAATCTACCAAGAGCACGGAGTGATGACAGCATCTTTTCTTTCACTATTGAGCAGAACATCTGTGAATTCATGATCCCATCAATCACACGTAGACCCCGACACCAGCAGTGCTCATGCAGCCCCACATAAGGACACTGCCACCACTATGTATCACTGTAGGTACTGTGAAATTATCATTGCAGTCCTCACCTTTGCAATGTCATACAGTTTTGAAGCCACCAATTCCAAAAACATTTATTTTGATCTCATCACTTCAGAGTCCCAGGAGTCTTCATATTTTTGAGCATGTGTCCTGGCAGATTGTAGGCCGGCTATTTTCTGCATGGGCTTTAGTAGAGACTTTCTATGTAGACATCACCCATACATGCCATTCATCTATAGAAAGAACTGCTTTCAGCTCACCTCTCCATGCTTGGTGATATCCATGGGAAGTGCTCGGTTTAGAAATCCCGGTTGGGAAGGAATGGATGGGACTTAGAAAGTTAGTGATAATCCAGCACGTATTTCCAGTGTGAATGAAAGCAAAACATTTTATTGAAAAATCTAAAATCATAGAAACATTAAACAGAACAGCCTGGGGTAATAAAAAATCCACAAGTTTCGACCTGGTATTTGGGTTCAGTTCTTATTCCTGTGATAATAAATAACCAGTAACCTGCGTCTAATACACATCACAGTGTCTAATGCACAGAGGAAACCCTCAGCCACAAATGGACATGTGCGATATGTCTACATTACCCCTATGGACGATCACATGTCCACAACAGGAAGCATACGTGCCATAGAAGAATGAAGAGTGTGCATCTATAATGTGTATATTATGTAGAATTACTATGCAACAGGAAGGAGAAAAGAAAAAACACAATGGATACAAGGTCTGAACGAAGATTCATACCACTGGGGAATCTGTGGTCCAATTCCAGAATCCACGAGGCTTCTCTGGGGTGTACTTTTTATACCAATCTCCCCCTTATCTGGTCTGGTAACATATTCACTGCCCACAACTGTAAAGTGATGATATTCCTATTGTGTTGTATGAAATGTTGTGATGCTGCAGATGTATTACGTGTTGTGGGGCTGAGAACGTTCCTAATGTGTCCCCAATGCGGAGACTTCAGGTTCTGACCGTGCACCCCACATATTGCAGGGGGCAAGCTTCACACTGTATGATGTCAGTCACGTGTGGAGACACAACTAATGAGACGTCCAATATCATATTGTTTTGTTTAGTAGATGAAGCATTTTTGCTCTGGGCAGATACTTGCACAAACCACATTTAGGTCACCCACATCCAATAAAACCTTTGGTATTTGTCTCCCACGTGTCGGCTGACTTCCTTGTAGAGATATAAATTAGGAGAAATTATGTTACCGATAATAACGTCCCTCTTAGCAATGAAGGAACAACCAGGTCTCACAATTTCTGCTAAATCCTCGTCAGTGTATAAAATAGGTAAATGTTCTCTGATAATATTCACTATATTATAGAAATCTTCCCTGCAGCCAGTATTGGATTTATCTCTAGACTGATGCAGGTTTTTATTTCTTATTAGATAATTATCTCTGGTTTTAGTGTCGGCTTTGATTTTTGCCGTATTTAGGACGTGAGGTTTATATCCTCGTTGGGTTAATCTCTGATCTATTCTGTCACATTCATCCTCATACGTATCTTTATCATTCCATATTCGTTTAGCTCTAATGTATTCGCCAACAGGTAAATTATCAATCACATGTCTGGGATGAGAGATCAGTGCAGGTAGTATAGAAATCCCAACTATCGGATTTCTGTAGATAGTAATGTGAATACGTGTCATATCAACAGCTCCCTCAAGAGAATGCCCAAAAAGCCTATGGAAGACGCTGCACATTATGGGTAAGTGTAAGATGGCAATGATTTGCATTAATGTACAGTATATGACACACAGTGGTATGGACGCGGCATTGCCCTCCCAGATGATGAGAGTGTCATCAATAGTACCACCTCTATGCTGATGACACTCAGATCTACATCTCTGGCCCAGACGTCACCGCTCTGCTATCCAGAATCCAGGAGTGTCTATCAGCCATAGCCTCCTTCTCTCGCTTCCTCAAACTCAATCATCTTTCCTCCATCTCATAGATCTTCCTTACCTGACCTATCTATCGCAATTAACGACATCACGCTTTCCCCCGTACCGGAAGTCTGCTGCCTCGGAGTAACCTTTGACTCTGCCCTGTCCTTCAAACCGCACATCCAAGCTCTTTCCACCTCCTGTCGCCTCCAGCTCAAAAATAGCTCCAGAATCCGTCCTTTCCTCAACCGTCAATCTACTAAAATGCTTCTGCATGCCCTAATCATCTCCAGCCTTGACTACTGCAACATCCTTTTCTGTGGCCTCCCTGCTAACACCCTTGCACCTCTCCAGTCCATCCTTAACTCTGCTGCCCGACTAATTCATCTCTCTCCTCGCTACTCCTCCGCTTCCCCCCTCTGCAAATCTCTTCACTGGCTCCCATTCCCTCAGCGTATCCAGTTCAAATTACTAATACTGACCTACAAAGCCATCCATAACCTGTCTCCTCCATATATCTCTGAACTAATCTCCCGATATCTTCCCTCATGTAATCTCCGGTCCTCCCAAGACCTCCTCTCCTCCACACTTATTCGCTCCTCATCCAACCGCCTCCAAATCGGTGCCTTATATTATCATTATAGCGCCATTTAGTCCATGGTGCTTTACAAGTGAGGAGGGGTGTACATAATAAAAACAAGTACAATAATCATAGACAATAACAGTCACGGACTGGTACAAGATGAGAGAGGACCCTGCCCGCGAGGGCTCAGTCTACATTTTATAGAATGCTGTAGATAAGCCATGAAAGGGTGTGGCTGTATCTTACATAGGCCAAACCTGGTGACAGGGTTGCTTTAAAGGCATCAGACTACAGGGGACCTGTTATGATCCTTAGTGGTTGAGGATCACAAATACTCCAGCTAAGTAACAAAACATAGGACAAGCTCTAGGGAGGTGGCAAACTGGACTGACCGCAAATCTGAACCTATCCAAACACACTAGAAGTAGCCGGTGAACGTGCCTAAAAATCCTAGACGTCTCTAGCCAGCCTGAGGAACTAACTACCCCTAGAGAGAAAGAAAGACCTCTCTTGCCTCCAGAGAAATAATCCCCAAAGATATAGAAGCCCCCAACAGATAATAACGGTGAGGTAAGAGGAAGGCACATACACAGGGGTGAAAGCAGATTCAGCAAAAGAGGCCCACTAATTCTAGATAGCAGAAAATAGCAAAGGGGTCTATGCGGTCAGTAAAAAACCCTTACAAAATATCCACACTGAGATTTCAAGAACCCCCACACCAACTAACGGTGTGGGGGGAGAAAGTCAGTCCCCTAGAGCAACCAGCAAGTAAGAAATCACATTTTAGCAAGCTGGACAAAAAAACATGATGAACGCTGATAATCAGAAAATGAACAAACCAGGACTTAGCTTGTCTTGGAGAGACTGGGAGCAAGGTAGTCACAAGGAATCTGAAGAGCACTGAATACATTGATAGCAGGCAAGGAACTGAGTATCCAGGTGAGTTAAATAGGAAACCAACCAAGGATAACGAACCAGCTGATGAGGCCACCTGCAGAAAGACAACACTACACAGTACCGCTTGTGACCACTAGAGGGAGCCCAAAAATAGAGTTCACAACAGTACCCCCCCCTTGAGGAGGGGTCACCGAACACTCATCAAGACCCCCAGGGCGATCAGGACGAGCCACGTGGAAGGCGCGAACCAAATCGGCTGCATGAACATCAGAGGCGACAACCCAGGAATTATCCTCCTGACCATAGCCCTTCCACTTAACCAGATACTGAAGTCTCCGTCTAGAGATAGGAGAATCCAAAATCTTCTCCACCACGTACTCCAATTCGCCCTCGACCAGCACCGGAGCAGGAGGCTCAACAGAAGGAACCACAGGTACCACATACCTCCGCAACAAAGACCTATGGAACACATTATGGATGGCAAACGATGCCGGGAGATCCAAACGAAAAGACACCGGGTTAAGGATTTCCAAGATCTTATAAGGACCGATGAAGCGAGGCTTAAACTTAGGAGATGAGACCTTCATAGGAACATACCGAGAAGACAGCCACACCAAATCCCCAACACGAAGTCGGGGACCCACACCGCGGCGGCGGTTGGCAAAGCGCTGAGCCCTCTCCTGTGACAATTTCAGATTGTCCACCACATGGCTCCAAATCTGCTGCAACCTATCCACCACAGAATCCACCCCAGGACAGTCAGAAGACTCAACCTGACCCGAGGAAAAACGAGGATGGAAACCAGAATTGCAGAAAAAAGGCGAAACCAAGGTAGCAGAACTAGCCCGATTATTAAGGGCAAACTCGGCCAAAGGCAAAAAAGTCACCCAATCATCCTGATCAGCAGAAACAAAACATCTCAAATAAGTCTCCAACGTCTGATTAGTTCGCTCGGTTTGGCCATTAGTCTGAGGATGGAAGGCCGACGAAAAAGACAAATCAATGCCCATCTTAGCACAAAAAGTTCGCCAAAACCTGGACACAAACTGGGATCCTCTATCAGACACAATATTTTCAGGAATGCCGTGCAAGCGAACCACATTCTGAAAAAATAGAGGAACCAAATCGGAGGAGGAAGGCAGCTTAGGCAAGGGCACCAAATGGACCATCTTGGAAAAACGATCACACACCACCCAGATGACAGACATTTTCTGAGATACTGGAAGATCCGAAATAAAATCCATGGAAATGTGCGTCCAAGGCCTTTTCGGGAAAGGCAAAGGCAAAAGCAAACCGCTGGCACGAGAACAGCAAGGCTTAGCCCGAGCACAAATCCCACAAGACTGCACAAAGGAACGCACATCCCGCGACAAGGAAGGCCACCAGAAGGACCTAGCCACCAAATCCCTGGTACCAAAAATCCCAGGATGACCCGCCAACACCGAAGAATGAACCTCGGAAATAACTCTGCTGGTCCATCTATCCGGGACAAACAGTCTCTCTGGTGGACAACGGTCAGGTCTATCCGCCTGAAATTTCTGCAGCACTCGTCGCAAATCTGGAGAAATGGCAGACAAAATCACTCCCTCTCTGAGAATACCAGCCGGCTCAGAAACTCCCGGAGAGTCAGGCACAAAGCTCCTAGAAAGTGCATCAGCTTTCACGTTCTTCGAACCAGGCAGATATGAGACCACGAAGTTGAAACGGGAGAAAAACAATGACCAACGAGCCTGTCTAGGATTCAGGCGCTTGGCAGACTCGAGGTAAATCAGATTTTTGTGATCAGTCAGGACCACCACACGATGCTTAGCTCCTTCGAGCCAATGACGCCACTCCTCAAATGCCCACTTCATAGCCAACAACTCCCGATTACCAACATCATAATTTCGCTCGGCAGGCGAAAACTTTCTTGAAAAGAAAGCACACGGCTTCATCACAGAGCCCTCAGAGCTTTTCTGCGACAAAACAGCCCCTGCTCCAATCTCGGAAGCATCAACCTCGACCTGGAAGGGGAGAGAGACATCTGGCTGACATAAGACTGGAGCTGAAGAAAACCGGTGCTTCAGCTCCCGAAAGGCCTCCACGGCCGCAGGAGACCAATTAGTCACATCAGAGCCCTTCTTGGTCAAATCCGTCAAAGGTTTAACCACGCTAGAAAAATTAGCGATGAAACGACGGTAAAAATTAGCAAAACCCAAGAACTTCTGAAGACTCTTAACAGACGTGGGCTGAGTCCAGTCATGAATAGCCTGGACCTTGACTGGGTCCATCTCCACAGAAGAAGGAGAAAAAATAAAACCCAAAAAGGAGACCTTCTGTACTCCGAAGAGGCATTTTGAGCCCTTCACAAATAAAGCATTAGCACGCAGGACCTGAAACACCATCCTGACCTGCTTCACATGGGACTCCCAATCATCGGAAAAGACCAAAATGTCATCCAGATAAACAATCATAAACTTATCCAGATATTCTCGGAAAATGTCATGCATGAAGGACTGAAACACAGAAGGAGAATTAGAGAGTCCAAAAGGCATCACCAAGTACTCAAAATGGCCTTCGGGCGTATTAAATGCTGTTTTCCATTCATCTCCCTGCTTAATGCGCAAAAGATTATACGCACCACGGAGATCTATCTTGGTGAACCAACTGGCACCCTTAATCCGAGCAAACAAATCAGACAATAGTGGCAAAGGATATTGAAATTTGACTGTGATTTTATTCAGAAGGCGATAATCTATACACGGTCTCAAAGAACCGTCCTTCTTGGCCACAAAAAAGAATCCTGCACCAAGAGGGGAAGAGGATGGACGAATATGTCCCTTCTCCAAAGACTCCTTTATATAACTCCGCATCGCGGCATGCTCTGGTACAGACAAATTAAAAAGTCGTCCCTTAGGGAACTTACCACCAGGAATCAAATTTATAGCACAGTCACAATCCCTATGAGGGGGCAGGGCACTGGACCTGGGCTCATCAAATACATCCTGGTAGTCAAAAACTCAGGGACCTCAGAAGGAGTGGAAGAAGCAATAGACACCAATGGAGTATCGCCATGAATTCCCTGACAACCCCAACTAGACACAGACATAGCTTTCCAATCTAAAACTGGATTATGAGCCTGCAGCCATGGCAGACCCAAAACGACAACATCGTGTAAATTATGCAGAACAAGAAAGCGAATCACCTCCTGATGAACGGGAGTCATGCACATGGTCATTTGCGTCCAATACTGAGGTTTATTCTCAGCCAATGGCGTAGCATCAATTCCCCTCAGAGGAATAGGAAATTCCAAAGGCTCCAGGACAAAACCACAGCGCCTGGCAAATGACAAATCCATCAGATTCAGGGCAGCACCCGAATCCACAAAGGCCATAACCGAGTAGGATGACAAAGAACAAATCAAAGTAACAGACAAAATAAATTTAGGCTGTATAGTACCAATGGTGACAGGTTTAGCTACCTTTTTTAAGCGTTTAGAGCATGCTGAGATAACATGAGCAGAATCACCACAGTAAAAGCACAACCCATTTTGACGTCTATGACTTTGTCGCTCAATTCTGGTCAGAGTTCGATCACATTGCATAGACTCAGGTCTCTGTTCAGAAAATACCGCCAAAGGATGAGCAGATTTGCGCCTCCGCAAACGCCGATCAACCTGAATGGCTAAAGCCATAGAATCACTCAGACTTGTAGGGGTGGGGAACCCCACCATAACATCCTTAATGGCTTCAGAAAGACCTTCTCTGAAATTTGCAGCCAAGGCACACTCATTCCATTGAGTAAGCACTGACTATTTCCGAAATTTTTGACAATACACCTCTGCTTCATTCTGCCCTTGAGAGAGGGCCAGCAACGCTTTTTCTGCCTGACTCTCAAGATTAGGCTCCTCATAAAGTAGTCCAAGAGCCAGAAAAAACGCATCCACATTAAGCAATGCAGGATCTCCTGGCGCCAGAGAGAAAGCCCAATCCTGAGGGTCGCCACGCAACAAGGAGATAACAATTTTTACTTGCTGAGCGGAATCACCAGAGGAACGAGGTCTCAGAGATAGAAATAACTTACAATTATTCTTAAAATTCTGAAACCTAGATCTATCTCCAGAGAACAACTCAGGAATGGGTGTCTTTGGTTCTGACATAGGGCTATGAATAACAAAATCCTGAATACTTTGCACCCGTGCAGCAAGATGATCCACACTAGAAGTTAAAGTCTGAACATCCATGTCTGCAGCTGAGCTCAAAACCACTCAGAGTTCAAGGGGATGAAAGAAGCTAGACAGACTGCAGCAAGGAAAAGCGGGAGGGGGAAAAAAAAATGTACTCAGGTCTTCTTTTAATCCCACTTCTGCGATGCATTAAACACTTTTTGGCCTGCTATAGTGTTATGATCCTTAGTGGTTGAGGATCACAAATACTCCAGCTAAGTAACAAAACATAGGACAAGCTCTAGGGAGGTGGCAAACTGGACTGACCGCAAATCTGAACCTATGCAAACACACTAGAAGTAGCCGGTGAACGTGCCTAAAAATCCTAGACGTCTCTAGCCAGCCTGAGGAACTAACTACCCCTAGAGAGAAAGAAAGGCCTCTCTTGCCTCCAGAGAAATAATCCCCAAAGATATAGAAGCCCCCAACAGATAATAACGGTGAGGTAAGAGGAAGGCACATACACAGGGGTGAAAACAGATTCAGCAAATGAGGCCCACTAATACTAGATAGCAGAAAATAGTAAGGGGTCTGTGCGGTCAGTAAAAAACCCTTACAAAATATCCACACTGAGATTTCAAGAACCCCCACACCAACTAACAGTGTGGGGGGAGAAAGTCAGTCCCCTAGAGCAACCAGCAAGTAAGAAATCACATTTTAGCAAGCTGGACAAAAAAACATGATGAACGCTGATAATCAGAAAATGAACAAACAAGGACTTAGCTTGTCTTGGAGAGACTGGGAGCAAGGTAGTCACAAGGAATCTGAAGAGCACTGAATACATTGATAGCAGGCAAGGAACTGAGTATCCAGGTGAGTTAAATAGGAAACCAACCAAGGATAACGAACCAGCTGATGCTGCCAACCTGCAGAAAGACAACACTACACAGTACCGCTTGTGACCACTAGAGGGAGCCCAAAAATAGAGTTCACGACAGGGACCCTGTATCATACCCTTTACACCTCACAAATACTTGCTACTTATTGTTAGTGTCACAGGAAATCCCAATAAGATACATCTTCTATATCCCTCAATAATAGCCACCATTCGCCTTCAAGTAACATAATTAGCTAATTGAGTTAACCTGTATTCTCAATATAACTAGTATGCAGTTGCTATACAGAGGATGTCCTTATAGACAGTACTATGTGAAAATACATTCTGCTCCGCTGACTGCTGAGCCATCTGCACAGCAGCTGCCGGTATCTCCTCCATTCTCCTCCTGTCACCGCTGAGTTGTCTACACCGGAGCTGCCGGAATCTCCTCCATTCTCCTCCTGTCACTGCTGAGCCGTCTACACCGGAGCTGCCGGAATCTCCTCCATTCTCCTCCTGTCACCGTTGAGCCGTCTACACCGGAGCTGCCGGAATCTCCTCCATTCTCCTCCTGTCACCGCTGAGTCGTCTACACCGGAGCTGCCGGAATCTCCTCCATTCTCCTCCTGTCACCTCTGAGCCGGCTACACCGGAGCTGCCAGAATCTCCTCCATTCTCCTCCTGTCACTGCTGAGCCGTCTACACCGGAGCTGCCGGAATCTCCTCCATTCTCCTCCTGTCACCGTTGAGCCGTCTACACCGGAGCTGCCAGAATCTCCTCCATTCTCCTCCTGTCACCGCTGAGCCGTCTACACCGGAGCTGCCAGAATCTCCTCCATTCTCCTCCTGTCACCGCTGAGCCGTCTACACCGGAGCTGCCGGAATCTCCTCCATTCTCCTCCTGTCACCGTTGAGCCGTCTACACCGGAGCTGCCAGAATCTCCTCCATTCTCCTCCTGTCACCGCTGAGCCGTCTACACTGGAGCTGCCGGAATCTCCTCCATTCTCCTCCTGTCACCTCTGAGCCGTCTACACCGGAGCTGCCGGAATCTCCTCCATTCTCCTCCTGTCACCGCTGAGCCGTCTACACCGGAGCTGCCGGAATCTCCTCCATTCTCCTCCTGTCACCGCTGAGCAGTCTACACCGGAGCTGCCGGAATCTCCTCCATTCTCCTCCTGTCACCGCTGAGCCGTCTACACCGGAGCTGCCGGAATCTCCTCCATTCTCCTCCTGTCACCGCTGAGCCGTCTACACCGGAGCTGCCAGAATCTCCTCCATTCTCCTCCTGTCACCGCTGAGCCGTCTACACCGGAGCTGCCAGAATCTCCTCCATTCTCCTCCTGTCACCGCTGAGCCGTCTACACCAGAGCTGCCGGAATCTCCTCCATTCTCCTCCTGTCACCGTTGAGCCGTCTACACCGGAGCTGCCAGAATCTCCTCCATTCTCCTCCTGTCACCGCTGAGCCGTCTACACGGAGCTGCCGGAATCTCCTCCATTCTCCTCCTGTCACCTCTGAGCCGTCTACACCGGAGCTGCCGGAATCTCCTCCATTCTCCTCCTGTCACCGCTGAGCCGTCTACACCGGAGCTGCCGGAATCTCCTCCATTCTCCTCCTGTCACCGCTGAGCAGTCTACACCGGAGCTGCCGGAATCTCCTCCATTCTCCTCCTGTCACCGCTGAGCCGTCTACATCGGAGCTGCCGGAATCTCCTCCATTCTCCTCCTGTCACCGCTGAGCCGTCTACACCGGAGCTGCCGGAATCTCCTCCATTCTCCTCCTGTCACCGCTGAGCCATCTATACTGGAGCTGCCGGAATCTCCTCCATTCTCCTCCTGTCACCGCTGAGCCGTCTACACCGGAGCTGCCGGAATCTCCTCCATTCTCCTCCTGTCACCTCTGAGCCGTCTACACCGGAGCTGCCAGAATCTCCTCCATTCTCCTCCTGTCACCTCTGAGCCGTCTACACCGGAGCTGCCGGAATCTCCTCCATTCTCCTCCTGTCACCGTTGAGCCGTCTACACCGGAGCTGCCAGAATCTCCTCCATTCTCCTCCTGTCACCGCTGAGCCGTCTACACCGGAGCTGCCGGAATCTCCTCCATTCTCCTCCTGTCACCTCTGAGCCGTCTACACCGGAGCTGCCGGAATCTCCTCCATTCTCCTCCTGTCACCGCTGAGCCGTCTACACCGGAGCTGCCGGAATCTCCTCCATTCTCCTCCTGTCACCGCTGAGCAGTCTACACCGGAGCTGCCGGAATCTCCTCCATTCTCCTCCTGTCACCGCTGAGCCGTCTACACCGGAGCTGCCGGAATCTCCTCCATTCTCCTCCTGTCACCGCTGAGCCGTCTACACCGGAGCTGCCAGAATCTCCTCCATTCTCCTCCTGTCACCGCTGAGCCGTCTACACCGGAGCTGCCAGAATCTCCTCCATTCTCCTCCTGTCACCGCTGAGCCGTCTACACCAGAGCTGCCGGAATCTCCTCCATTCTCCTCCTGTCACCGTTGAGCCGTCTACACCGGAGCTGCCAGAATCTCCTCCATTCTCCTCCTGTCACCGCTGAGCCGTCTACACGGAGCTGCCGGAATCTCCTCCATTCTCCTCCTGTCACCGCTGAGCCGTCTACACCGGAGCTGCCGGAATCTCCTCCATTCTCCTCCTGTCACCGCTGAGCCGTCTACACCGGAGCTGCCGGAATCTCCTCCATTCTCCTCCTGTCACCGCTGAGCAGTCTACACCGGAGCTGCCGGAATCTCCTCCATTCTCCTCCTGTCACCGCTGAGCCGTCTACACCGGAGCTGCCGGAATCTCCTCCATTCTCCTCCTGTCACCGCTGAGCCGTCTACACCGGAGCTGCCGGAATCTCCTCCATTCTCCTCCTGTCACCGCTGAGCCGTCTACACCAGAGCTGCCGGAATCTCCTCCATTCTCCTCCTGTCACCGCTGAGCCGTCTACACCGGAGCTGCCGGAATCTCCTCCATTCTCCTCCTGTCACCGCTGAGCAGTCTACACCGGAGCTGCCGGAATCTCCTCCATTCTCCTCCTGTCACCGCTGAGCCGTCTACACCGGAGCTGCCGGAATCTCCTCCATTCTCCTCCTGTCACCGCTGAACCGTCTACACCGGAGCTGCCGGAATCTCCTCCATTCTCCTCCTGTCACCGCTGAGCCGTCTACACCGGAGCTGCCGGAATCTCCTCCATTCTCCTCCTGTCACCGCTGAGCCGTCTACACTGGAGCTGCCGGAATCTCCTCCATTCTCCTCCTGTCACCGCTGAGCAGTCTACACCGGAGCTGCCGGAATCTCCTCCATTCTCCTCCTGTCACCGCTGAGCCGTCTACACCGGAGCTGCCGGAATCTCCTCCATTCTGCTCCTGTCACCGCTGAGCCGTCTACACCGGAGCTGCCGGAATCTCCTCCATTCTCCTCCTGTCACCACTGAGCCGTCTACACCGGAGCTGCCGGAATCTCCTCCAGTCTCCTCCTGTCACCGCTGAGCCATCTACAGCGGAGCTGCTGGAATCTCCTCCATTCTCCTCCTGTCACCGCTGAGCCGTCTACACCGGAGCTGCCGGAATCAGAATTTCTTCACCACTTCTCTCCTGAGCCCCGCCCCCTGATCACATGACGGTGACGTCACCACAGGTCCTTTAGCTCTCAGTGCAGCAGCTCCGTCCTGGTTGTGTGCAGCTCGTGTTCTCTGGTGTCAGCCAGCAGCAGATTTCCCGCCATTCCGGTGAGATTACAGGAGGGTTTGGTGGAGTTTTGGTGCTTGTGGTAAATCTGTGAGAGGAGAGTGTGGGGTGAGATCAGAGCTGTTCCTGTGGAGGCTCCTGCTCCGTGTGACTGCGGCTCCTCAGTGTTGGGGACGGGCAGCATTGTATGGGGGATGTGCAGCGTCTGCTCCTCATCTCACGGCCCCGCTGGTGGAGTAGTTACCACGGTGACCGTCCTCCCCTGGCGGTGTAGTTACCATGGTGATATCCTCTGCTGGTGCTGTAGTTACCACGGTGACCGTCCTCCTCCTACGAGGCTGATGATGAGCGGTCAGATCGGCGGAGGAGGCCGCGGTGGAGTTTTGTGGCTTTTCCTCCTGATAAATGTTGATATTTGGCAGAATTTAGTGATTGTCGTTCTCTCGTCCCCTGTGATTTCCATCTTCTCCTTCATCATGAAGACGCCGGCAGGACGAGATCCCTCCAGCTGATCCAGTGCTCATCCCTCCTCCTCCTGAATGACCCCGAGGATGGACGAGGACAGGGATGAGACCACCAGAAGATTATTCCACTTGGCCCTGGAGATCGTCTCCCTGCTGAGCGGAGAGGTAACTCCTCTACATTTCTATCAGCTTTATTGTGTTCTGTGACAAGTCCGACATCGGGAGGAGGAAATCCAGAATAGAGAGAAGGATTCTTTCCTGTAAGAGCAGTGATTGTGTGGAGCTCTCTGCCCGGAGGAGTTGTCATGGGGATTCCCTATAAGAGCTGTAGAGGGGCCGGGATGTCTGTCCGGAGGGGAATAATATTCCCGGTTATGGCCCCAGATTACTGGAGACGGATATTGATCCCGGGATTTCTACTGATTGTCAGATCTGGAGTCGGGAAGGAATCTTCTCCCTAAGTGTCTCTCTCCATACACAGGATTACACAATAGTGAGGAAGACACCGGGGGGCGGTGTGACTCCCATCATCCATCTCCAGGAGTCAGGAGGGCGGAGCCCGGGCCCCATCACAGAGCCTCCCCCGCACTCCCTGCTACATGAGAGGAACAAGAAGATCCTGGAGCTCAGCAACAAGATGATTGAGCTGCTGAGCGGAGAGGTGACTGCTGGGACATTATACAGGACTGGAGGATTCTGGGTGATGAGCGGAGAGGTGACTGCTGGGACATTATACAGGACTGGAGGATTCTGGGTGATGAGCGGAGAGGTGACTGCTGGGACATTATACAGGACTGGAGGATTCTGGGTGATGAGCGGAGAGGTGACTGCTGGGACATTATACAGGACTGGAGGATTCTGGGTGATGAGCGGAGAGGTGACTGCTGGGAGATTATACAGGACTGGAGGATTCTGGGTGATGAGCGGAGAGGTGACTGCTGGGACATTATACAGCACTGGAGGATTCTGGGTGATGAGCAGAGAGGTGACTGCTGGGACATTATACATGACGGCACTGGAGGATTCTGGATGATGAGCGGAGAGGTGACTGCTGGGACATTATACAGGACTGGAGGATTCTGGGTGATGAGCAGAGTGGTGACTGTTGGGACATTATACAGGACGGCACTGGAGGGTTCTGGGTGATGAGCGGAGAGGTGACTTCTGGGACATTATACAGGACGGCACTGGAGGATTCTGGGTGATGACCGTAGAGGAGACTGCTGGGACATTTTACAGCACTGGAGGATTCTGGGTGATGAGCAGAGTGGTGACTGCTGGGACATTATACAGGATGGCAGTGGAGGATTCTTGGTGATGAGCGGAGAGGTGACTGCTGGGAAATTATATAGGACGGCACTGGAGGATTCTGGGTGATGACCGGAGAGGTGACTGCTGGGAAATTATACAGGATGGCACTAGAGGATTCTGGGTGATGAGCGGAGAGGTGACTGCTGGGACATTATACAGGACGGCGCTGGAGGATTCTGGATGATGACTGGAGAAGTGACTTCTGGGATATTATACAGGACGGCAGTGGAGGATTCTGGGTGATGAGCGGAGAGGTGACTGCTGGGAAATTATGCAGGACGGCACTGGAGGATTCTGGGTGATGACAGGAGAGGTGACTGCTGGGACATTATACAGCACTGGAGGATTCTGGGTGATGAGCGGAGAGGTGACTGCTGGGACATTATACAGCACTGGAGGATTCTGGGTGATGACAGTGTTGTTGTTGTCAGGTTCCTATAAGGTGTCAGGACGTCGCTGTCTATCTCTCCATGGAGGAGTGGGAGTATCTAGAAGGACACCAGGATCGGTACCAGGATGTGATGATGGAGGAGCTCCGGCCTCTTACACCACGAGGTGAGAGGAAACCTTCCCCATGACATCAGATTGTCTCTTCAGCGTTGGCCGGTTGCTATTAGTGATGCAGACACAGATATTTCCGTGTTTTCTCTGTGGGATGAATCTCTCCTATAACGGCTGATCGGACCTCACATTCGGGTCATGCAGATGATTCTCTGCCGCTGATGGAGAAGTTATTCTAGATTTATCTTTATTTATTGGTTTATAAATTTACAAGTGTTACAATCAGGGCAATAACCGCGGTGATATCAGACAATCACCGGAGAGTAATAGTCCGAGTACAGTGGTGTCAGTTCCCAGGTTCCTGCACGGTCTAGAACGTAACATCGGACTTATACTGAAGGCAGAATATTAATTCCCTAATTATAGTCTCATAGTCAGTGATCTAACGGTAACGTGTAAGTAAGGTCAGGAGAAGAAGACGAAAGAAAGCGAAGAGAATAGAGGAAAGCAGAAGAGATGGAAAGAGGGACGGTGAGAGGAAGGAGCGTGGAGGGGGATGTTTCTGCAGATCACTTCTTTCCTATTAGAGTCAGGTAATCCGCAGAGGATCGATATTCCAGAGAGTAAATCCAGGTTGTGTAGAAGGCTTGCGTTTATTTGTGAAAAAAAAAAATTGGAAAGTTGACGAAAATTTAGCAATTTTCAAGCTATTAATTTTTATTCTCTTATATCAGATACATATGTCACACCATTCTAAAAACTACCTGATAAGGTGCTCAAAACCACAGTCAAGAAGTTTAGTAACCCTTCAGATAAGTACTGAAGCAACGTGGAAGGAAAAAAAATGAACATTTAAATTGTTTCTCAAAACTTTTACTTTAGACCCAATTTTTTATATTTTCACAAATGTAATAGGAAGAAATGGACCCAAAAAATTGTTGTGCAATTTCTCCTGAGTACGCAGATACCCCATAAGTGGAGGAAAACTACGGTTTGGGCGCACGCCAGAGCTCAGAAGTGAATGAGTGCCATGTGACTTTTTGAATGCAAAATTTGCTGGTATAATTATCTGCCACCATGTTGCGTTTGGAGAGACCCTGATGTGCCTAAACAGTGGAAACCCCCCACAAGTGACACTATTTTGGAAACTAGACCCCTCAGGGAACTTATCTAGATGTGTGGTGAGCATCTTGAATCCCAGGTTCTTCAAAAAAGTGTATAACGTTGAGATGTGAAAAAAAAAAATCAAATTTTTACCATAAAAATGTTTTTAGCCCAAAATTGCTATTTTCACAAGGGTAACAGGATACAATTGATCCCAAAATGTGTTGTGCAATTTCTCCTTAGTACGTACATACACCATATGTGGGGAAAAACTACCATTTGGGCGCACTTTAGGGCTCAGAAATCAATATGTGATGTTTTGGAATCAGACTTTGATGGCATGGTCTGAGGGTGTCATATCGTGTTTGGAGAGCCGTTCTAAAAACTGCACCTCTGAAAGTGCTCAAAACCACATTCAAAAAGTTTATTAACTCTTCAAGTGCTTCAGAGAAATTAATGTGGAAGGAAAGAGAATAAACATTTAAGTTTTTTTTTCGCAAAAATGTTACTTTAGACTCAAATTTGTTTATTTTCACAGAGGTAACAGGAGACAATGGACCCCAAAAATTGTTGTGCAATTTCTTCTGATCATGCCAATACCCAATATGTGGAGGAAAACTACTTTTTTGGTGCACAGCTGGGCTCGGAAGGGAAGCAGTGCAATTTAAATACTTGAATGCAAAATTTGTTGGAATCATTAGCGGACACCGTGTTGCATTTGGAGAGCCTTTGATGAGCCTAAACAGTGGAAATCCCCCCCCCCCACAAGTTACCACATTTTGGGGACTACATCCCCTCAAGGATTTTACCAGGGATATAGTGAGCATTTTGAAGCCACAGGTACAACACAGATAACATTAGGTAGTCATACTGAAAAGTTCATCTTTTTCACAAAAAAGTTGCTTTAGCCCCAAATTTCTCACTTTTGCAAGAGGGGCAGCACGGTGGCTCAGTGGATAGCACTGCAGCCTTTCAGTGCTGGGGTCCTGGGTTCGAATCCCACCAAGGACAACATCTGCAAGGAGTTTGTATGTTCTCCCCAGTGTTTGCGTGGGTTTCCTCTGGGTACTCCGGTTTCCTCCCACATTCCAAAGACATACTGATGGGGCTCACAATCCAAATTTCCTATCGGGGACAGCGATAATAATGTGTGTGCAAAACTGTAAAGCGCTGTGTGCTTCAAACATAAAGATACCAAATGTACATTTTTGGTGAAGAATCAACAACAAGTGGAACACAATTGTGAAGTTGAACGAAATTTATTGGCTATTTTAAATTTTTGTGGAAATTCAAAAACTGAAAAGTGGGGCGTGCACTTCTATTGGGCCCCTTTAACTTAATACTTTGTTGCGCCTCCTTTTGCTGCGATTACAAGTCTCTTGGGGTTTGTCTCTATCAATTTTGTACATCGAGAGACTGAAATTCTTGCCCATTCTTCCTTGGCAAACAGCCCGAGCTCAGTGAGGTTTGATGGAGATCGTTTGTGAACAGCAGTTTTCAGTTCTTTCCACAGATTCTCGATTGACAAATCTCCGTCCCAGTCTCAGGTCTTTTGCAGACTCGAACAAGTTTTCTTCAAGAATTGTCCTGTATTTGGCTCCATCCATCTTCCCATCAAATTTAACCATCTTCCCTGTCCCTGTTGAAGAAAAGCAGGCCCAAACCATGATGCTGCCACCACCATATTTGACAGTGGGGATAGTGTGTTCAAGGTGTGTTGCCTTTACGCTAAACATGTCGTTCGGCATCGTTGCCAAAAAGTTCGATTTTGGTTTCATCTGACCAGAGCACCTTCTTCAACATGTTTGGTGTCTCCCAGGTGGCTTGTTGCAAAGTTTAAACAACACTTTTTATGGGTATCTTTTGAGAAATGGCTTTCTTCTTGCCCCTCTTCCATAAAGGCCAGATTTGTGCAGTGTGCGAAGACTTCTCCCATGCTGCGCCAACCCTCTGGAATGCTCTACCCCAAGATATTAGGACCATCCACAATTTGCATAGTTTTAGGCGCTCCCTCAAAACACATTTGTTCAGAGCGGCCTATCACGTTCACTAATCAGTCATTTTATGTTTGTGCGTGTGTAGCCCATTCACTATCCATCTATCCCCCACCCCCTGAAGATGGCTGGACCATCATTGTAAATACATCATTGTAAATACACACCTGTACTCTGTATCTCCCCCTCCTCATTGTAGATTTTAAGCTCTCACGAGCAGGGGCGGCTTATTGTGCTTTAATTATTGTATTGCCAACGTTGTTACTTATGACTGTTGTGTTTGAAACTGTTATGCTCTAAAGCGCTGCGGAATATGTTGGCGCTATTATTATTAATAATAATTATAATAATAATAATAATATTGTTGTCCTATGGACAGACTGTCCGCTGTAGATCTCTGCAGATCATCCAGAGTGATCATGGGCCTCTTGGCTGCATCTCTGATCAGTCTTCTCCTTGTTTGAGATGAAAGTTTAGAGGGACGGCCGGGTCTTGGTAGATTTGCAGTGGTATGATACTCCTTCCATTTCAATATGATCGCTTGCACAGTGCTCCTTGGGATGTTTAAAGTTTTGGAAATCATTTTGTATCCAAATCCGGCTTTAAACTTCTCCACAACAGTATCACGGACCTGCCTGTTGTGTTCCTTGGTCTTCATGATGCTTTCTCTGCTTCAAACAGAACCCTGAGACTATCACAGAGAAGGTGCATTTATACGGAGACTTGATAACACACTGGTGGATTATATTTATCATCATTAGGCATTTAGGACAACATTGGATCATTCAGAGATCCACAATGAACTTCTGGAGTGAGTTTGCTGCACTGATAGTAAAGGGGCCCAATAATAACGCACACCCCACTTTTCAGTTTTGGAATTTCCACAAAAATTTAAAATAACCAATACATTTTGTTAAACTTCACAATTGTGTTCCACTTGTTCTTGATTCGTCACCAAAAATTAACATTTGGTATCTTTGTGTTTGAAGCATGATATGTGGGAAAAGGTTGAAAAGTTCCAAGGGGCCGAATACTTTCGCAAGGCACTGTATGTCATCATAAGTGATGAGACAATTGCTTGCTGCACGAGTTTGCGTCGCGTGCTTGGGTATGCACAGAGTATCGCAGGTATTCGAGTGATATTCTCGCATCTCCGCACCTGATGTCTCACGGCTGTTAGATAGCCCACCTGATAGGGCAGATGTCACGATTGGACTGGCGAGTAAACTGGGACCAGGGGTTCCTTTCCTGGCCCTAGCACTAGGGGGCGCCCTAACTCGCCCTGTTCCCCGGGATACCTCAGATGGCGAGGATGCTGGGAGCTCTGCCCTTGCCCTGTTTACTAACTGCAGCTCTGTGTCTGTCCCTTTCCCCACCCGGGAAAGAGAGGCGCTACCGTGTACCGCAGTACACCAACCCGACAAACAGGGGAACCAAGACAAGGTTAAAAGAAAATTCCACTCACACAAAATATACACTCACAAATGACTGAGGAATTCACCAGGGTGTGAAGGAAGGGGGAAGAAATTAAGGAAGGTAAGGATGAGGAATTTCCAAGTGTACAAACCAAACAACTGTCGCACAATAAACTCCAGACACCAGCTCCTCACTACTCCAGGTCTGTCTAGCAAGTGCTATCTCAGACAAGGATCTGGCCTGAAAGCCTAGCTTTTATAGGAGAGGGGAGTGGCTAACCAAGCACAGCTGAATGCCGGGATTACCACATGGCCGATTAACCCCTTTCCTGCTGAAAGAAAACAAACATTAAATATACTGGAGAAGTGCTTCTTCTCAGCGGTGGAGCAGGAGCCATAAGACGCTGCGTTCTGGTACTACTGTCGCGGTAACTCCTTGACAGCAGAACTTCGTCATGACTACCATCGATTTACAGGAGGCTTATTATCATGTCCTCATTTATCCAACCTACCTAAATTTTTAAGATTTGCAGTTACCCAAGGAAGACAAATACTGCACTTCCATTTTAACGTTCTGCCATTCAGAATATCGTCAGCACCTCGTATCTTTACAAGGATCATGGTAGAGGTCGTTGCTTTCATCAGGAAAGAAAGCTTCTGTATAATCCCTTAAAGAACATCTACAGTAAACAATTCAGATTTTGACAACCCTAGGATGGCTGGTGAACCATTAGAAGTCAGACTTAAGCCCCCGTCACACTAAGCGAGGTCGCTAGCGAGATCGCTGCTGAGTCACAAGTTTTGTGACGCAACAGCGACCTCAGTAGCGATCTCGCTATGTTTGACACGTACCAGCGACCAGGCCCCTGCTGTGAGATCGCTGGTCGTGTCGGAATGGCCTGGACTTTTTTTTTGATCGTTGAGGTCCCGCTGACATCGCTGAATCGGTGTGTGTGACACGGATTCAGCGATGTCTTCACTGGTAACCAGGGTAAACATCGGTTACTAAGCACAGGGCCGCGCTTAGTAACCCGATATTTACCCTGGTTACCATCGTAAATGTAAAAAAAACCAAACACTACATACTCACATTCCGGTGTCCGTCAGGTCCCTAGCCGTCCGCTTCCTGCACTGACTGACTGCCGGCCGTAAAGTGAAAGCACAGCACAGCGGTGACGTCACCGCTCTGCTGTTAGGGCCGGCGCTCAGTCAGTGCAGGAAGCAGACGCCGGGGGACGCGAAGGTGAGTATGTAGTGTTTGTTTTTTTACATTTTACACTGGTAACCAGGGTAAACATCGGGTTACTAAGCGCGGCCCTGCGCTTAGCAACCCGATGTTTACCCCTTGTTACCCGGGGACCTCGGCATCGTTGGTCGCTGGAGAGCGGTCTGAGTGACAGCTCCCCAGCGACCACACAGCGACGCTGCAGCGATCGGCATCGTTGTCTGTATCGCTGCAGCGTTGCTAAGTGTGACGGGGCCTTTAGTCCCTTCCACTACAAAAACCTTCTTGGGTATTGTACTGGACTCCGGGAGACAAACGTCCTTCTTGCCAAAAGAGAAATATATCCAATGTAAAATAACCTTCCTGTGAAGCCAGAAATCAGTATCCGTAAGATTTGCGATGTCAGACCTGGGCTCAATGATGTCATGCATTTAGACTGTAACCTGGGCATAAGCGCATACCAGAACTTTACAGACCTACATCCCTTCAAATTGGGATGGATCCCCAGAATCTCTGAACAGGAAGATTCTGGCCCCCGTTCGGGTAATGTGCTCTCTTACCTGGTCTCTTGATCAATGGAACCTAAAGAGAGGAGTCCGCTGGATTCAGAACCCCCTATCAACAATAGCAGTGGATGTCAGCAGAAGAGGCTGGTGGGGGAGTTATGATCACCTACACTTCCTTCCAGGGGCTCCGGACAAGGGAGATCAGCCATCTATCCTCCAATTTCAGAGACCTGAAGGTAGTAGAGGAGGTACTCCGATCAGCAACATCCATAATTCAAGGCATCCACGTAAGGGTTTACTCAGACAACTTGACCACGGTTGCTCACCTCCGTCATCAAGTAATCGCAAAGATCAAAAAGGAGTCTCAACAAGAGTCTTTTCTTGGACAGAAGAGCATCTCTCTCTATCTGCTCTTCCAATATCCAGGTCGATATTCTAGGCAGAAGAGATGTGCATCCAAGCAAATGGAGCTTAAATATAGAGGTTTTCCAAATGCTAACCATAAGATGGGGACATCCAGAAGCAGACCTGTTTGCAAGTCATCAGAATGCAAAAGGGATCAGTACTCCTCCTTGAACCCAAACGATGCCTGCATGGAGGTGGACGCATTTGCTGATCCCTGGAGATTCAGCCTGGCTTATGCATTTCCGCTGATTCCAGTCCTGCCAAGAATGCTCCCAAAAATAAGAACCTAGAATGTAAAAATAATTTTAGAGGCATCTTTCTGGCCGAAGAGAAGCTTGTACGGCACTCTGAACAACTTGAATTTAGAAGAAGAAACCTTCGTCACCAGGGTCCGATCTACCACCTGGACCCCGAAAGTCTGTGTCTGGCTGCTTGGCTTCTGAGTTCGCAATCCTAAAAAGTAAAGGCCTCTCAGATAGTTATACAAACTCTCCAAAAAAGTTGAAAACCAGTAACCAATACCATCCATCATAAAATATGGAAAGCCTTTGTATCTTGGTGTGCGTCTAGTCCTCCAGACCTTCAGGCTCTTTCAAAGACTCCTATTTGAGAATTCTGGGTGATAGACTTGTTCTTCGACTGGACCCATCCTTTTTGCCCATGGTGGTCTCAGAATTTCACAGATCACGGGCAATTATTCTTCCCTCCTTTTGCCAAATGCCAGCACAGCAAATGATAGAGGAAGAATTTCATTCCTTAGATGTGCGAAGACTGGTCCTTCACTACCTTCAACAAACACAATCTTGGACGAAGGATCAGAATCTCTTCATCCAGCTCTACGGCCCAAAATAATGGGAAGAAAACATCTAAAAGCACTATTGCCAACTGGATCAAGAAATAGTGATGAGCGAATATACTCGAGATTTCTCGAGCATGCTCTGGTGTCCTCCGAGTATTTTTTAGTGCTCGGAGATTTAGTTTTTCTTGACGCAGCTCAATGATTTACATCTGATAGCCAGCATAAGTACATGTGGGGATTCCCTAGCAACCAGGCAACCCCCACATGTACTTATGCAGGCTAACAGATGTAAATCATTCAGCTGCAGCAAGAAAAACTAAATCTCCGAGCACTAAAAAATACTCGGAGGACCCCTGAGCATACTCGAGAAATCTCGAGTAACTAGTATATTCGCTCATCACTATCAAGAAAGCAATTTGTGAAACTTACCGAAACCAAAATCTTTCGCCCCTGGAAAAATTTACAGCTCGATCCACTAAGGCTGTCTCCTGGGCCGAGAAGGCAATCGCTTCCATCCAGCTGATCTGCAGAGCCGCTACCTGGTCCTTGGTCCATACCTTCTCCAAACCCTATAGACTTGACTTGATGTCCATCAAAGACTTAAGGTACCTTCACACTAAACGATATCGCTAGCGATCCGTGACGTTGCAGCGTCCTGGCTAGCGATATCGTTGAGTGTGACAGGCAGCAGCGATCAGGATCCTGCTGTGATACCGCTGGTCGTTGGTTAAAGTTCAGAACTTTATTTGGTCGTCAGATCGCCGTGTATCGTTGTGTTTGACAGCAAATGCAACGATACCAGCGATGTTTTACACTGGTAACCAGGGTAAATATCGGGTTACTAAGCGCAGGGCTGCGCTTAGTAACCCGATGTTTATCCTGGTTACCAGTGTAAAATGTAAAAAAACAAACAGTACATACTCACCTTCGCGTCCCCCGCCGTCCGCTTCCTGCACTGACTGAGCGCCGGCCGTAAAGTGAAAGCACAGCACAGCGGTGACGTCACCGCTCTGCTGTTAGGGCCGGCACTCAGTCAATGCAGGAAGCGGACGCCGGGGGACGCGAAGGTGAGTATGTACTGTTTGTTTTTTTACATTTTACACTGGTAACCAGGGTAAACATCGGGTTACTAAGCGCGGCCCTGCGCTTAGCAACCCGATGTTTACCCTGGTTACCCGGGGACCTCGGCATCGTTGGTCGCTGGAGAGCGGTCTGTGTGACAGCTCTCCAGCGACCACACAGCGACGCTGCAGCGATCGGCATCGTTGTCTGTATCGCTGCAGCGTCACTTAGTGTGAAGGTACCTTTAGCCTTTGGGAGAAAAGTTCTCCAGGCCATTGTCCCTCCCTAAAAATAGTCGTTGGTATTTGTCTTGCAGTGCTGTCGTGGAGGGTTATTTGAGAAAATAGAATTAGACTTACCGGTAATTCAGTTTCTAAGAAGCCCCCTTGACAGCATGGGTAATTCCCACCCCGGTTTAAAATCCGGTGGTAAATAAAATTTTTTTGAAGCATTCTTACCTTTGTAGTCCTTTGGAAAAACACTGAAGAGAGGATGTGGGTGGGCTACTTTGACCTTTTTGTATTTCCCGTCCCTATTCGGGTGGGGTGATATCCTCCTGTGGAGGGTTCTTAGAAACCAGATTACCGGTAAGTCTAATTCTGTTTTCTTCAGCTAATCAGGGTTTTATAACCAGACAGCATTGATATATTTACGCATTTCAGCACTTGGGTGATGGTGGTGGTTGGTTTTAAGTGAGGCCACAGCAGGGTCACATAGGGAAAGTCAACATTGAATGGGGGCACCACATCGACCTATTAGGGTGCCAACCTCTGCAGTCAGGTAGGGTCAGTGAGGGTAGGCACAACTCACCTCAGTCCCATTGAGATTTTTGGATCAGCTTAATTGATTTGTGATGGCTAAAGCAGTTCCACCCGCTTATGACCCTACATTGTAAAATATATACTGTATATATATAATGTATGCGCTAGATCCATTATACCTATGATTTTAACTTCATAAATGATGAAGTTTAATTTTTTTAAAGGGGTTTTCTTTTTGTTTGGTATACCTCACAGCTCCTTCCCTGCCTGCTGCTGTCCCAATGACAGGTCCCAAGGCATCTTAGGCTTTTCCCTGGTGTCTCTCACCAAGGTCGCATGATTAAGCAATTAATTAATTATTGCATCACTCCAGCAATTGATGCCATGCACTCCGCCATGATGTCATACACTAGTGACTTCAAGATTGGCCAGTGTGGATGGTGAGTCACTTGTTTCTTTGTACCGGGTGTGATGAGAATGAAAAATAATTTGAAAAGCCGGGAACTATAAAGACAGACTTGTCTTGCCCGATGATATACTCAGTCGGCTTCTTCAACCCAGCCCTGCTCCAGTTGATTGACAGGTCTCTCCAGTGTTTGCTATATCTGTTGTGCCAGTAATAAATGATAAGAAGGATATCCCTCTGAAAGCTGTACGCTGTACAGTGAGCATAGAAAATCATGGTCCATGCAGGTAGAAATATTTGGACTGAGGCCTCACAGAAGACGTTTTCATTCCTCGTGAAAATGTAAAGAAAATTACCCTTCAAGAGTGGCCTCACCCAGAGAGGAAATTACTGGTTTCCAGGGACATGAAGGGAAATCTTCCATTTGATGAACAAAAGGAAATATAGGATGAAAAACGTTTGTAACCTTATGACTAAACTATCTGCTGGATTCCTTGTGGATGTCTGTGGAGCAAGTGTTTATGGCGGCTCGTACGGCAGTCCTGGCCAAATCGACAAGATTCAGATAGTATGAAATACTGGTAAGGTGACACTATTTCTGTAACCAAGCTCTGCGCTATTCTATTTGAAAGAAAAGAAGTCTTTATTTGTGTCCTTCATCAAAATCTTGGAGAAGCAGCAGACAGGAAGAAGAGCTTCCATAAAGAATCCTCCAGATATAATCCATGAATACAGGAGAAAGAATAAATGGGACATAGGAGCTGCATTAAAGGAGGTGGAGGTCATGATTTCATCCTCCAATGCCAACCATACTGTAAAGGACAATGGCTTCATAAATCTTGTCCGAAGACTTTCTCGGGAAACTAATAAGTAAAAGTTACTTGTTTACCAACCCTAATAATTGAGGGGTTCCTATATCCCAATCTCATTCCCTCCAGAGCGATTTTTCCATTTTTGCGCTTTTGTTTTATCCTCTCCTTCTTCTAAGAGCCATAACTTTGTTGTTCTTCCTTTGATGTAGCCATATGAGGGCTTCTTTTTTGTGGAACGAGTTGTACTTTTGGATGACTTCATCCATATTATCATGATGTATGAGGAAGCATCTCAAAAGTCCAATCATATAATTGTAACCTCAAAATACTTAATACTGACCAAATCCCCCATGTGTATCACAGAGAAAAAAGAGGCAAAAACAAAAAACTGTACTATTAAAATCCAATAATTTATTTCGGATATATATTTTTTTAAATAAAACAAGGAAATTTCAGATAATTGCTGAGGGTAAAACAAAGACCAGGGATTTGAGCAATGGGACATATATAATTAGTGCCGTATTACACCTAATCAATTTTAGTCTTCAGCAGTCAGCCAACAACACTTTGTAAAAATGCCCAGTGCAATAAATCATTGTTAGGGTATGTGCACACATTGCAGATTTGCCTCTGGAATTTTTTGTGCGAATTCTGCATCTCTTGGCAGAAAACGCAGGTGTAGATTTGCTTCGGATTTCTTGCGTTTTTACCCCTGCTGATTTCTATAATGGAATGGGTACAAAAACGCTGCAGATCCGCACAAAAGAAGTGACATGCTACTTCTTTTAATCCGCAGCTTTTCCGTGCAGAATTTTCCGCACCATTAGCACAGCATTTTTTTTCCATTGATTTACATTGCACTGTAAATCACTTGCGGATCTGCAGCGTTTCTGCACAGAAAAAAAGCTGCGGATCCGCAGGAAATCCGCAACGTGTGCACATAGCCTAATGCTAACTGTGTTACAGTATAATGCAGGAACACACGGGGTAGTCCTGACCAAATTCTTATAATTAATATTCAATAATATGTATATTTTAACAGGGTATTAATTTTGACAAATTTGTTTTTGCGTTTTCACGTAATATTTACTACAATTAACTTTATAGAATTTATTATTAATATTGTCATTATTTGTATGTTTTAATGAATGTTATCCTTATATATGTTTACGTACACACTGGGTGTTTTGATTACACTTGTAATATAGCATTTTTGGGATTAATTGTTTTTCCCTTCTTGTATGTATAAATAAGATGAATTGACACCTTAATATTTATATTGCACTTGTATTGCACCTTACAGATTGATGGTTTATAAAGTATACACATAAGCCCTTATCCAACAAAGTTTTTATTTCTATAATACCAGCACCGCATCATCTGCCCATCTCTCCTTGTAGTGTTATACAATATTTCTTTGTTGTTCGGCGCCCAGTTGGCGCATGCGCAAGTCAGGACTACCCGTGTCTTCCTGCCTCGCTCATGATGGTGACCCATAGCGTTCCACGCTTGCGTTCCAGATGTGATGAGCTGGAAGTCACTATTCACAAGGGAGGAAGTCCAAGGTCCGGCACATGCGCAAAACATCACCGGAGAGGCCGACAGTAACATCAGCTGTTCATGGGGATATTTATAGACTGGCAGTTCTAATGGCAGCACACATGCCCCCTATTGAGGAAGCCAGTACGGCGAAACGGCGCTGTCAGGGTATCTGAGGGTGCAGACAACGGGACTATCACTTATGTAAGTATTATGATTCAGTTGAGACATGGGCATTAGCATATGGTAATGCACCTATTTGCACTAGACACTTTACATCCTACATTATACTGTAACACAGTCATCATAACACTGATTTATTGCACTGGGCATTTTTACAAAGTGTTGTTGGCTGACTGCTGAAGACAAAAATTGATTAGGTGTAATTTGTAGATTGTGAGCCCTCGCGGGCAGGGTCCTCTCCTCCTGTACCAGTTGTGACTTGTATTGTTTAAGATTATTTTACCTGTTTTTATTATGTACACCCCTCCTCACATGTAAAGCGCCATGGAATAAATGACGCAATAATAATACGGCACTAATTATATATGTCCCATTGCTCAAGTCCCTGATCTTTGTTTTACCCTCAGCAATTATCTGAAATTCCCTTGTTTTATTTAAAAAAATATATATATGTGAAATAAATTATTGGATTTTAATAGTACGGTATTTTGTTTTTGCCTCTTTGGGAAAGCAGTAAAAATTTCCAAGTGATGTGAAACTTCAAAACAAGCTCAATTTTTGCTGCTATCATTTTGGGGTAGGTGCGAGGTTTTGATCTTCTCTTATTGCATTTTTTGCAGTGTTTGCAGCAGCCAAAACCCTCCACAATTTTCACCCTTTATAGAGTTTACTGACTGGGATAATTAATTAATTTGACATCTTTATAGATTATAAAAGTCCAAACATAGCGATACATCGTGCATTTTTATATTTTCTGTTATTTTTGATGGGCGGGAAGTGTGAGTCAAATTGTTATATTTTCTTTAATTTTTTTCCACTTTTTTTTTTTTTTTAATTTCAAATGTTTTCAGTCTATTGTGGTCCCCTTAGGGTACATGAAGCTATGATCGTCCAATCGCTTGTGCTATACACAAAATACCATAATATTTCTGTGTGCACCAAACATCACGGTCTCCTACACCAGTCGGTTGCTTTCATAAGCGTACGAACACGACAGGCATCATGGCAGCATAGTAGTGCCCCACAATCACGTTTCAGAGGTGTCATTTGGGAGTTATTAATGAGCAGAAAATTTGCTGCTCGGATATAATGCAGACTAAAATTTTTTTTATTTGTGCAAGAAATCCAAAATATATAGACATTTCAGTCAGATAATCAGACGTTCATCAGTAACACGGATTGCACAAATCTTTGTTGGGGTATTAATGTGACTACACATCTTGTCTGCATCCCTCCTGGAACATACAGCAATAACTATGAGATATTTATATCTTTGGTACTCCCTTTAATTGTTTTTGTATGTGTGTTTTTTTGTGTCTATTATAGTGTGTAGGATGTTCAGGGTGCATTAGGGTCCCTAGGGCTACCGACGTTCAGCGGGGGTGCCATCGCGTCCACAACTAGGGTACCAACCTCCGCTGGCAGGTAAGGTGAACTTTAGTGCTCATCTAGGGAGAGATTAGTCCTAGATTTTTTTTTCCCTCTATTGATTACCGGTACTTTCACTGACGAGGGTCTTCATTTTGAGCTCCATCAAATTTCAAAATCCCTTTTGTGAATTTTATCTTTCATTCTTATAGGAAATCCTTGTGATAATAACAGTTTATCACTAAATTGTAAAAAAGAAGATATCAGGAAGCATTCTAATGGAGAAAACCTCCTTACCCTTCATGGACCTCCTGGACTTCCCAGCACTTCACTTTCTTATAATCCTCCTAATCATGAGGAACCCTCTCCTGAGCAATCTCGTATTGTTACCACAATTCCAGGTGGCAAAGTGGATACAAGATTTCAGTGTGACAAGGAATTTACTAAAAGCTCAGATTATCTAACTCAAAGCAAACATGAAGGAGAGAAGCCATACTCCTGTTCAGAATGTGGGAAATGCTTTTCAAATAAATCAAAATGTGTTCTACATGAGAGAATTCACACAGGAGAAAAGCCATTTTCATCTTCGGAATGTGGGAAATCCTACACCGATAAAGGCGTTCTTATTAGACATCAGAGAATTCACACAGGAGAAAGGCCATTTTCATGTTCAGAATGTGGGAAATCCTTCAAACATAACAGTAGTCGTATTAGACATCAGAGAATTCACACAGGAGAAAAGCCATTTTCATCTTCGGAATGTGGGAAATCCTACACCGATAAAGGCGATCTTATTAGACATCAGAGAATTCACACAGGAGAAAGGCCATTTTCATGTTCAGAATGTGGGAAATCCTTCAAACATAGCAGTAGTCGTATTAGACATCAGAGAATTCACACAGGAGAAAACCAATTTTCATGTTCAGAATGTGAGAAATCTTTCACAGATAAAGGGAGTCTTATTAGACATCAGATAATTCACACAGGAGAAAAGCCATTTTCATGTTCAGAATGTGAGAAATCCTTCACAGATAAAGGGACTCTTATTAAACATCAGAGAATTCACACAGGAGAAAAGCCATTTTCATGTTCAGAATGTGGGAAAGCCTTCAAACATAACTATAGTCTTATTACACATCAGAGAATTCACACAGGAGAAAAGCCATTATCATGTTATGAATGTGGGAAGTCCTTCGCGGTTAAAGGGCATCTTATTAGACATCAGAGAATTCATACAGGAGAGAAGCCATATTCATGTTCAAAATGTGGGAAATTTTTTAGCCAAAAAATAAATCTTGTAACACATCTAAGAATTCACACAGGGGAGAAACCGTTTTCATGTTTACAATGTGGAAAATGCTTTACGGAGAAATCAAAACTTGTTAAACATCAGAGAACTCACACAGGAGAGAAGCTGTATTCATGTCCAGAATTTGGTAAGTCTTTTATGCATAAATCACATCTTCTCTGAAGAGAAGTCACACCGAAGTTAAGCCATATTCATGTTCAATAAGTGGGAAATCTTTAGTAAATAAATCAAATCTTGTTAGACATGAGTGAAGTCATACAGAGAAAAGCTGTATTCATATTCAGAATGTGGGAAGTCTTTTTGTCATGGTCTCCTCTTTACTCTGGACTAGGGAGGCTGAGAGTGATGGCTCAACCTCACAATGGGATGTGGTGTATGCTGGACTGTCAGTGTTGTGAGTGACAGTCTATTAATCCAATCCGATCCAGGGGCATTCTGGGCTCGCAGCATTTTGATCAACAGCCCTGCTGCTCAATCTGGTCAAGCCTTCAGGCATTTCCCCAGATGCCTCTCATCCTTGGTCATTTTCTAGCTATTTAGCTGGCTAGCTGTGAGCCGATAGCAGATTGGAGTCAGCAATAGCTGAGCTTAGTTTGGTGTGTGCTTAGCTTTGTCTGATTTGTGTCTTTCTCTGATCTCGTTGCCGGATGTAGGATTTGTCGTGACTATTCATGTGGATTATCCCTTCTGCTCTTGATGCTCTGACCCTGACCCTGTACTTGGCCTCTGACTGTCTGTTTTTCTTACTCCCTAGTCTTGATGTACCCTCCTGGTATTCAACCCCTGACTGTTACCTGACCATGTCTTTGTCCTGCTGCTCTTTATCTTGTGCCCTTCTGGTATCTGACCTCACACCTTCTGTCTACCCTTTCTCTAGGCTTGTCCGTGAGTAGTGACTTAGCGTCACACGTTTATACCTAAATCAAATCTTAATATATAATATTGATGGAAGAAAATCTCAGGTCAAGAAGTGTACAAAAAGAGGTAGATGAGAAAAATAAATATTACTCATTAAAACCAAAAAAATATATAAAATGAGGTGCCTCAGGCCAAAGAGAGATACAGAACAATATATTGCCTAGGCAATAATTATAACAAAACCTACACAATTTTAATATCCATATGTCAATAATTACAGGGGGGATATTTTTCCATTCATACCAGACACAGGCTGTAGCAAGAAAGAGGGTTGTGGTCTGTCACCACAGTGAAGGTGCGATCGTACAGTTAGGGCTGCAAACATTGCAGGGCCCAGACCATGGCCAGGCACTCTTTCTCGATGGTGGAATAGGCCACTTCCCTCTGCAGAAGCTTCTGGCTCAGGTACAGCACGGGGTTCTCTTGGTTCCCCAAGTCAACCTGGCTGAGCACAACACCGAGGCCAAACTCATTGGCGTCAGTCTGTACCAGGAACGGTCGACTGCTTTTAGCATGGGAGAGTTGCACAGGGCTGTTTTCAAAGCCCGGAAAACCACCTCACAGCTGTCCGTCCAGTCGACTGGGGTAGCTTCTAACTGATGAGGTCCTTCAAGGTTTTTACCAGGCTAAAATAGTTCTCTACGAAGCGCCTATAGTACCCTGCAGTGCCCAGGAAGGACAGCACCTGTTTCTTGGTCCTGGGGGTGGGCCAGGATGCAATCGTGTCCACTTTCCCAGACTCTGGCCTCATGAAGTCCCTGCCTACCCGGTGCCCCAGGTAGTGGACCTCTCTCATGCCCATCTGGCACTTTCCTGGCTTGATGGTCAGGCCTGCTTGGTAAATTCGCCTGAGCACCTCCTGTAGATGCTGCAGGTGTTCCTCCCAGGAGGAACTGAAGACGTCAATGTCATCCAAGTACGCCACTGCGTGCTTCTCCAGTCCCTGAAGCAGGTGATTGACCATCCGCTGGAAAGTGGCAGGGGCATTCTTCATGCCGAATGGCATGACCGTGGACTCGTACAGTACGAAGGGTGTGATAAAGTGGACTTCTGCGGCTCAGGAATCTGCCAGTATCGCCAACTCAAATCCATAATTGACGTGTTACGGAACCACTCAGCACCCAGAATATGTTGTGCAGTTATATGTATGTATAATAGGTTCCATGTGAGATGCATGTCCCTAATGCATCAGCCCACAGGCTGCGCCCCTGGGCAGAGGGGACACGATATTCCCCTTTTTTCCTCCCCCTACCTTTGTAATTCCCACAGTAAATATCGGCAGGCTCCGGCCACCTGCGGCTATTGTAATGTATGTTTGGCCTGCCCTCTGTATCTGTGTGATTTATTCAGTGTCCTGTGAGTAAAGTGTTGTCAGACTGGAAATATGTGGAGAAGCAGTGATCTTTTATATGCGCCCATGTTACCAAGCAATTCCAGCCAGCGTCCTTCATTCAGACTGCAGCCAAAGCAGAGTGGACCTCCTGAAACACGGGGTGGTACTGAAAGAGGTACCCCAGCTTAGTAGGCCCCGTTACAATCTGGTTTCTTCACAGGCATCATATCCCCCTGTCTGCCACCAGTGTATCTTAATTTCCCAGACAAACATGTTTTGCAAAAACAAAAGAACTGGCTTTTTATCTGTATATTGGCTTGTGAATTTAAGTGTTTATGTCTGGTGGGTCAAGAATACAGACTTGCCCACTGATATACTATCTAGCATACTGTGTAAAGGTACCGTTGCACTAAACAACTTAACAACAATCACGACCAGTGATACGACCTGGCCGTGATCGTTGGTAAGTCATTGTGTGGTCGCTGGGGAGCTGTCACACAGACAGCTCTCTCCAGCGACCAACGATCAGGGGAACGACTTCGGCATCGTTGAAACTGTCTTCAACGATGCCGAAGTCCCCCTGCAGCTCCTGGGTGACCAGGGTAAACATCGGGTTACTAAGTACAGGGCCGCGCTTAGTAACCTGATATTTACCCTGGTTACCATTGTAAAAGTAAAAAAAAAACACTACATACTCACATTCTGATGTCTGTCACGTCCCCCGCCGGCGTCCACATGGTTAAAACTGCTTTCAGCAGGAGCGCTGGTAATGCACGCGCTGCTGCCGAGAGCTTCCCTGCACTGAATGTGTCAGCGCCGGCCGTAAAGCAGAGCACAGCGGTGACGTCACCGCTGTGCTCTGCTTTACTGCCGGCCGGCGCTGACACATTCAGTGCAGGGAAGCTCTCGGCCGCAGCGCGTGCATATTAGCAGCGCTCTTGCCGAAAGCAGTTTTAACCCTGTGGACGCCGGGGAACATGACAGACATCAGAATGTGAGTAGTGTTTTTTTTTTACTTTTACAACGGTAAGCAGGGTAAATATCGGGTTACTAAGCGCGGCCCTGCGCTTAGTAACCCGATATTTACCCTGGTTACAAGTGAACACATCGCTGGATCGGCGTCACACACGCCGATCCAGCGATGACAGCGGGTGATCAGCGACTAAAAAAAGGTCCTGATCATTCCCATCGACCAACGATCTCCCAGCAGGGGCCTGATCGTTGGTCGCTGTCACACATAACGAGATCGTTAAGCGGGATCGTTGCTACGTCACCAAAAGCGTGACGTTGCAACGATATCGTTATGTGTGACTCAGCCTTAAGTCTGTAATAGTGACTGTACTTTCAGTGGGTTAAGCTTTGTTTATTGATGTGTGCTTATAAGCTAATAGTGCTACTTAATCCCATCACCATTGTTTACCTTATCTTGATGTTGGACTGAAAGACCCTGGGTAAAGGCCCCGTCTCACATAGCGAGATCGCTAGCGAGATCGCTGCTGAGTCACAAGTTTTGTGACGCAACAGCGACCTCAGTAGCGATCTCGCTATGTGTGACACGTACCAGCGATCAGGCCCCTGCTGTGAGATCGCTGGTCGTGTCGGAATGGCCTGGACCTTTTTTTGGTCGTTGAGGTCCCGCTGACATCGCTGAATCGGTGTGTGTGACACCGATCCAGCGATGTCTTCACTGGTAACCAGGGTAAACATCGGGTTACTAAGCGCAGGGCCGCGCTTAGTAACCCGATGTTTACCCTGGTTACCAGCGTAAATGTAAAAAAAAAAAAAACAGTACATACTTACCATCTGATGTCCGTCAGGTCCCTTGCCGTCTGCTTCCTGCTCTGACTGAGATCCGGCCGTACAGTGAGAGCAGAGCGCAGCAGTGACGTCACCGCTGCGCTCTGCTCTCACTGTACGGCTGGCACTGTCAGAGCAGGAAGCAGACGGCAAGGGACCTGACGGACATCAGATGGTGAGTATGTACTGTTTGTTTTTTTGGTAACCAGGGTAAACATCGGGTTACTAAGCGCGACCCTGCACTTAGTAACCCGATGTTTACCCTGGTTACCCGGGTGCTGCAGGGGGA